>NC_059206.1:20292159-21492159 GCF_020615455.1 Coregonus clupeaformis | reverse complement strand
GTTCTGACTGGCTCTGGGTATTAGTTGCCCTCAGGCACAGATCAGCTTGCCTACCCAGAAATGCTAAGTGTAACCATTGGGGGTTAATGCTAAACTGACCTTAGATCAGTGTCTATGGGCAATTTCATTATACTGTTTCTGGGCTTAGCAAAGTTTAGGCCATGTGTGGAGGCTAGCTTGGCTATCCATTCAAAGTGCTAATAGTCAATAGTTAATGTTAAAAAGTGACTTTTTTTCTATCAATGGCATAGATAGCTTTCCATCCAATGATGTACATAAAAAGCATTGTTTCCATCTCTATTGAGCTCTATGGAAATGCTAGCTCTCCTTTTGTGCTAGCTAAATGCTATGGGGATGTGACATGATGCCCAAGCTGCTGTAGAGTACAAATGATCGTGCCCTTTTCAAAAGAGGAGGCAAGAATCAGGTTGTGTAACTAGTAGCCTACATATGAAACCCTACCTATTTAAGGAATACCTGGAATAGTATAACAGTAATCCTTCTACCCCCACCCCCCATAAAAAAAAGGGAAAAAAAGGTGGTTGTCCCACTAGCTATCATAAGTTGAATGCACCAATTTGTAAGTCGCTCTGGATGAGAGCGTCTGCTAAATGATGTAAATGTAAATGTAAATGTAAATGTAGCTCAGTTGGTAGAGCATAGCGTTTGCAACGCCAGGGTTGTGGGTTCGATTCCCACGGGGGGCCAGTATGAAAAATAAATAAATGTATGCACTCACTAACTGTAAGTCGCTCTGGATAAGAGCGTCTGCTAAATGACTAAAATGTAAATGCAATGTAAAATATGAGATGATGATGAAGTTAACTTGGTGTGTGGTATGGATCAGAGAGAGTAAGAGGTAAAGCAGCTCTTCAAATAATCTCCCTGCCCACTTGACTCTGCTCTTGGACAGCACAAGTGCTGACTCATGGGAAAAGTCCAGATTGCTTTTGGAACGGGATGAGTACCTAAACGAAAAGATAGAGATAGGAGGGAGCGGAGAGAGAGCGGACAGAGAGAGGATAGAGTGAGGGAGCAGAGAGAGTGGCCTAGGAGGATTTGTGCTCAATTTCATTACGTTTTTGGCTGAGGGAAGGGGACTGCAGTGCCATAAGGGGCTTATCTGAAGCCATAACCCATTTGATTAACAGCTATTGATTAAGGCTTTCAATTGGTCTAAGTTGAACGTGGCTGTATTAGTCGTAGATGGGCTTTCTGTATTAGCGGTGGAGGTACTGTTAGCTATCTGTGTTAGCGGTGGATGGGCTATTGGCTGTTAGCTATCTGTGTTAGCGGTGGATGGGCTATTGGCTGTTAGCTATCTGTGTTAGCGGTGGATGGGCTATTGGCTGTTAGCTATCTGTGTTAGCGGTGGATGGGCTATTGGCTGTTAGCTATCTGTGTTAGCGGTGGATGGCCTGGGTTATCAGGCCTGCCAGGGTGGGCTGGATTAGAGTGGAGAACGCCGGATAACCCTGGGTCAGGCAGGAGTTTGCCAAATTGGGAGACTACGAAGTTAGCATCCGCCTTGGTTTCTCAAATGACTGCCTCGCCTGGTTCACCAACTACTTCTCAGATAGAGTTCAATGTGTCAAATCGGAGGGCCTGTTGTCTGGACCTATGGCAGTCTCTATGGGGGTGCCACAGGGTTCAATTCTTGGGCCGACTCTTTTCTCCGATGTATATCAATGATGTCGCTCTTGCTGCTGGTGACTCTCAGATTCACCTCTACGCAGACGACACCATTTTGTATACATCTGGCCCTTCATTGGACACTGTGTTAACAAACCTCCAAACGAGCTTCAATGCCATACAACACTCCTTCAGTAGCCTCCAACTGCTCTTAAACACTAGTAAAACTAAATGCATGCTCTTCAATCGAATGCTGCTGGCACCTGCCCACCCGACTAGAATCACTACTCTCGACGGGTCTGACCTAGAGTATGTGGACAACTACAAATACCTAGGTGTCTGGTTAGACTGTAAACTCTCCTTCCAGACTCACATTAAGAATCTCCAATCCAAAGTTAAATCTAGAATCGGCTTCCTATTTCGCAACAAAGCCTCCTTCACTCATGCTGCCAAACATGCCCTCGTAAAACTGACTATCCTACCGATCCTTGACTTCGGCGATGTCATTTACAAAATAGCCTCCAACACTCTACTCAGCAGATTGGATGTAGTCTATCACAGTGCCATCCGTTTTGTCACCAAAGCCCCATATACTACCCACCACTGTGACCTGTACGCTCTTGTTGGCTGGTCCTCACTACATATTCGTCGCCAAACCCACTGGCTCCGGGCCATCTATAAATCACTGCTAGGCAAATCCCTGCCTTATCTTAGCTCATTGGTCACCATAGCAACACCCACCCGTAGTATGCGCTCCAGCAGGTATATCTCACTGGTCATCCCCAAAGCCAACACCTTCTTTGGCCGCCATTCCTTCCAGTTCTCTGCTGCCAATGACTGGAACGAATTGCAAAAATCTCTGAAGCTGGAGACTCTTATCTCCCTCACTAACTTTAAGCATCAGTTGTCAGAGCACCTTACCGATCACTGCACCTGTACACAGCCCATCTGAAATTAGCCCACCTAACTACCTCATCCCCATATTGTTATTTATTTTGCTCATTTGCACCCCAGTATCTCTATTTGCACATCATCTCTTGCACATCTATCATTCCAGTGTTAATACTAATTGTAATTATTTTGCACTATGGCCTATTTATTGCCTTACCTCCATAACTTGCTACATTTGCACACACTGTATATATATTTTCTGTTGTATTTTTGACTTTATGTTTTGTTTTACCCCATATGTAACTCTGTGTTGTTGTTGTTTTTATCGCACTGCTTTGCTTTATCTTGGCCAGGTCGCAGTTGTAAATGAGAACTTGTTCTCAACTGGCTTACCTGGTTAAATAAAGGTGAAATAAAAAAACAAAAAAAGGGTTGCTACGGCTAACACATGAAAGTCTACTGAAATGCTAACAGGGTATGAGTAGGATAGTAGCTAGCTAAAATCTAGCTAAAAACAAACCTCCTTTACAGTACAGTAGTTTCACACCAATAACCACCAAATGACCTTCGTTGCTAGCAGGGTAAATACCTCTCCGTATTACTCATTGGCAGAGCAGAGGCTTTTTCACGTACAGCAGCAGTGTCAGTGATTAACATGGACAAAACCTTGTGCCTCAGTTACCTATATCTGATCCTCTCAAGTTCATCTGGCTCCTTCAGAAACCTATGGAGGTCATTGACAACACAGCATTCTGTGAATACTAAGTCATTATTGAAAGAGGGTAAGTGAATGCACACAGACGTAAGCAGGCGCACAGACAAAGAAAAACACACACACACACTTGTGCACACACACACACACACACGTAATGGAATGCACATACACACGTAAGCTACACACTCATGTTTCACACGCTAACAAATGCACACATACACACAGTCACGCTCACACATGCTAACAAATGCACACAGACACACAAACTCACACGCAAACGAATGCACACACACGTGTCCAACACACTGGCGCCGTCATTAATAGGCCGTGCACACGGCTCTGCAGCGTTGCGGAGTCGATTAAACCTCTGAATAGCAGATAATAAAGGATAAATACAGTACACGTGCCGTACATAAATGACAGGAGAGGTAATGAACCTCAAACAAAGGAGAGGAGAATAGAGGAGGAGGAGAGAGGAGTGGAATCTCCAGGGAGCTGACAGAAATCCCCCCTCTATCTGTCAGGTTCTATAGGGAGAAGCACAAACACACACACACACACACACACACACACACACACAAACACACACACATCTCAAATGACAGCTTATTTCCTATATAGTGCAGGTATATAGTGGTCAAAGGCAAGTACCTGGTAAAGATAGAGTGGCCATCAAACAGCCTTTGTCCACTGAGTTTGATGGGTAGTTTCTGGAAAGTTTCTGCTCACACCTATTGTCCCAGCACTAACACACTTACTTAACACTTCTCACATCAACACCATCATGCCGGAAACCCTAGACCCACTCAAATTTGCATACCGCCCCAACAGATCCACAGATGACGCAATCTCAATCGCACTCCACACTGCCCTTTCCCACCTTGACAAAAGGAACACCTATGTGAGAATGCTGTTCATTGACTACAGCTCAGCGTTCAACACCATAGTGCCCACAAAGCTCATCACAAAGCTAAGGACACTGGGACTAAACACCTCCCTCTGCAACTGGATCCAGGACTTCCTGACGGGCCGCCCCCAGGTGGTGAGGGTAGGCAACAACACATCTGCCACGCTGATCCTCAACACTGGGGCCCCTCAGGGGTGCGTGCTTAGTCCCCTCCTGTACTCCCTGTTCACCCACGACTGCGTGGCCAAGCACGACTCCAACACCATCATTAAGTTTGCTGATGACACAACAGTGGTAGGCCTGATCACTGACAACGATGAGACAGCCTATAGGGAGGAGGTCAGAGACCTGGTAGTGTGATGCCAGGACAACAACCTATCCCTCAATGTGAGCAAGACAAAGGAGCTGATCGTGGACTATAGGAAAAGGAGGGCCGAACAGGCCCCCATTAACATCGACGGGGCTGAAGTGGAGCAGGTCGAGAGTTTCAAGTTCCTTGGTGTCCACATCACCAACAAACTATCATGTTCCAAACACACCAAGACAGTTGTGAAGAGGGCACGACAACACCTTTTCCCCCTCAGGAGACTGAAAAGAGTTGGCATGGGTCCCCAGATCCTCAGAAAGTTCTACAGCTGCACCATCGAGAGTATCCTGACCGGTTGCATCACCGCTTGGTATGGCAACTGCTCGGCATCTGACCATAAGGCACTACAGAAGGTATGCATACGGCCCAGTATATCACCGGGGCCAAGCTTCCTGACATCCAGGACCTATATACTAGGCGGTGTCAGAGGAAGGCCCAAAAAATGGTCAAAGACTCCAGTCACCCAAGTCATAGACTGTTCTCTCTGCTACCGCACGGCAAGTGGTACTGGAGCACGTCTAGGACCAAAAGGCTCCTTAACAGGTTCTACCCCCAAGCCATAAGACTTCTGAACAATTAATCAAATGGCCACAGGGACTATTTACATTTAGTTTTTTCACTGCTGCTATTCGCTGTTTATTATCTATGCATAGTCACTTTACAAATTACCTCGACTAACCTCGGTACCGGTACCCCCTGTATATAGCCTCGTTATTGTTATGTAATTTTCGTGTGTTATCTTTTTGTTTTTACATTAGCTTATTTAGTAAATATTTTCTTAACTCTATGTCTTGAACTGCATTGTTGGTTAAGGACTTGTAAGTAAGCCTTTCACGGTAAGGTCTACACCTTGTCACGGTTTCGGCCGAGGCTGCTCCTCCTCCTTGTTCGGGCAGGCTTCGGCGGTCGTCGTCCCCGGAGTACTAGCTATCACCGTTTGATGTTTTCGATGTCTGTTTGGTTTTGTCTGATTGTGTACACCTGTTTCCTGTTTGGTTGATTATGTCTCCTATAAGTTTCTCGTTTGGTTAGTCTTGTGTTGTGTGTTATTGTCCGCCTGTCCGTAGGAGCTGCGAGTTTCTGCTCTGTTTATTTGTTTTGGTGTTTTTACGCACAGTTTGCGTAATCGCTCGCCTCTGTTTGTTCGAGGCCCGTATTTTGTATTTTGTCACTTTATGACAAGTAAAGTCTGTTGGACTTAGCCTCTGTGTCCTGCGCCTGACTCCTACACCACATCCACATCAGCTCCTGACACACCTGTTGTATTCAGCGCATGTGACAAATAAAATAAACACATCATCAAGCCCAAGATTAGATAAAGCAGGTGTGTTAGCGCTGGATTATGAAAGCCTGCACACCGTGCAGCCATCTAGGACCAGGAGTGAAGAACACTACCGTAGAGGGTTAGAGGCAACACACACCTTCACACTACCTGAAGCAGCAGTGTGAATATTTCAGGGAGCGTGTGTTAAGTAGCACCTAGGGCAGCTTGTTAATGAGGGAATGCCAGGGGCATGAGACTGAAAACCCAGACCAGACTGCAATGATTGTGCTAGCTGAGGATAGCCATGGAACCGTGTGTGTGTGTGTGTGTGTGTGTGTGTGTGTGTGTGTGTGTGTGTGTAGGGGGGAGAAATAATTGAATCAAACTAAAAACATCTCTCCGTCTTGCTGAAGAGATGATAAACACCCTTTGTTCTTTTCCGTTCCCAAGATATCAAAGATTTCTCATGTGTTGAGAGAAGTTTTTTCTTGCATCATTAATTTTTGCACTTCTAACAACAACCTCTATAATAATCCTCTGTCGACAAGGACTGCTAATGACACACACACACGCACACATATACGCACACACACATAAATGCACACACACAGACACAAACACACCACAAATTGATTCATAAACCTAAACGTATCTGGTTCATTACCATTATGTAACAATAAACTTACCAGAGCATTGCAGCTTAGTGAGATCTAATCATCAGCCTGCACCAAAATGAATGATCCATTGAAAAGACTGGAATTCAGAAATAGGACTTACCCTGCCTGCCTGTCTGAGAGGAGTGTGTGTGTGTGTTGGGGGAGATTCTGTGTAACCTTTTACTGCAGTGGGCTAAATCAGGGTCACATAGCTCAGGCAAGCCCCTCAGGCAGAGTTGAGAGAAAGGCAGGGGCCGCAGAGAGAGAGAAAAAGAGATACACAGAGGCAGAGAGAGAGAGAGAGAGAGAGAGAGAGAGAGAGAGAGAGAGAGAGAGAGAGAGAGAGAGAGAGAGAGAGAGATACCTATGGCACATACAGTGTCTCCAACCATCCAACAAGGAGAGGGAGAGCATTCCCCAGGTTACCGTGGAAACCAGCCCCCTTGACTGAGAGAGAAGTACAAAACCAATCATTTATTTTATTAACCCTGTCCTTGCCAAAAGGCAGTCCCTCCAGAATTCCGCGATGGCAGAATTTTTTGTAAAATTAACAATTCCCGGCATATTATGCGAGGGCTTGCATTTTTGACCAATCACTGCACTATTTCCGCATAAAACAGTCATATCATCGCAATATTATCGCATAAAACTGACCCATCGCCACAGTACATAAAGAGGGCTCCCAATTTCAACCACTTAACTCGTTTTTGGTATCATTTTTCCGCACAGTACACAGGTAGAGACGCAGTCCCTTTTGTAATGCGCACACACACACACACACACCGAGAGCAGGGGACGGCACACACCTCTGCAGCCAGCTGATAATGAAGCTGTATCTCAGGCAACCCAAACATAGCCATCTGGGCAGAGGATCCCCCCTCTCCCCCTCCCTCTCCTCCTCTGGGACCCTTTAGTCTTTAGGAGCATCCATGGGTAAATGACAGTCTGTCTTATGAGCAGAGTGATCTACATAAAGTGATAAATATATGCTCAGTCCAAAACCAACCTCTCCATAGACACTTCATGATGCCCTCATATACAGGAGAAGCCAATGTCTCATTGTTACTTCCCACAACACAACTGGAGATGGCCAATACATCCACCAGAGATCACTTAGCTTCTGAGGGAAACACTGTAGAAGCTAGAGAGGAAAGAGGGGAGGGGAGTATGGAAGTAGGCCATGGAGAGAAGAGAGACGGGGTAGTGATGGAGTGTGGAAGAGGGGAGCAATGGCAAGCAAAGGAAAGAGAGAGGGGGTAAGGGTGGGTGGGAGAGAAGGAGAGAGGGGGAGAGGAGGGGAGGAGAGGAGGATATAGAAAGCTTGGCGGCTGCAGTCTTGCTGTGATCTCCAGGATGGAAAGCATGGCCATTGTCAGAGGAGAGATGAAACCATGACAACCATCCCCACTGCTGCTGCCCGACACACACACACACACACACACACACACACACACACACACACACACACACACACACAGAGAGAGAGACAGACACACACACACTGCTGGACACTTAGCAAATGAGGACCAAATATGAGGCTGGAAAGCCTGCGTTAAAGGGGGCTCCAACTCTTACAGATGAAAACACACAGACTAATTGTTCTGAGTCTGCCCAGCAAGACAGCTCTTCCTGGCAAAACGCCTCCAGTTTGGCCCCTGCAGAAAAATCACACAACAATCCCATCCAAAACCTGCCATTCATATTAACCATTCAATGTTGCCAAACACTAATTTAGGAGCACCACAATAAACAAATAAGTTATTGTTTCCCATTGATTTATATTTGAATGCATTACAACCTTAGATTGAGTCCTTGCTTTAAGAAACCATTGTGTGAATATTGAACAATGATATAGTCACCTATTAGATGATCTCAATACCAATATAATCTTATAGGAGGGTAGGAGAGGTGCTGGGTTTCTCTTTTGAGGTAGAAAATGGAATTAGGCTAGAAGACTTTATCTCAATGTCAAGGGCTGAGCGTAGATGTGGTGCAGAAATCAAGCGCAGGACAACAGAGGCTCTTCAACAGTCTTTAGTGAGGATAAACAATACAACAGACTCACGGCAAAATCCCAGCCGGAGGGCAAGTGAAGAATTACGCACACAGAAAACAGTGCGTAACCCAAACTGCGCACACAGTGCGGACACTCTCTCAAAACAAAACAGAACGAGAGAGAACAAACTGACGCCTAGCTGACACGAAACAATTACACACAACACATGACAAAACCTAAGAGAACTTATAGGGCACATAATCAACACTAACAAAGCACAGGTGTACAAACAGACCAAACCAAACGAACATCGAAACATAGAACGGTGGCAGCTAGTACTCCGGAGACGACGACCGCCGAAGCCTGCCCGAACAAGGAGGAGAAGCAGCCTCGGCCGAAACCGTGACAGTACCCCCCCCTTGACGCGCGGCTCCAGCCGTGCGCCGACCCCGGACTCGAGGACGACCAGGCGGACGCGGAGCAGGGCGCGTAGGATGACCACGATGGAACTCGGTCAGAAGAGACGGGTCTAAGATGTCCCTCCTCGGAACCCAGCACCACTCCTCCGGGCCGTACCCCTCCCACTCCACTAGATATTGGAGCCCCCTCATCCGGCGTCTCGAATCCAGGATGGACCGAACAGTGTACGCCGGAGTCCCCTCGATGTCCAGCGGGGGAGGAGGAGTCTCCTCTATCTCAAAGTCCTGGAGTGGACCAGCTACCACCGGCCTGAGGAGAGACACATGGAACGAGGGGTTAATATTCTTGTAATCAAAAGGCAATTGTAACCTGTAACACACCTCGTTCAACCTCCTCAGGACTTTAAAAGGCCCCACAAACCGCCGACCCAGCTTCCGGCAGGGCAGGCGGAGGGGCAGGTTTCTGGTCGAGAGCCAGACCCGATCTCCCGGTGCGTACACCGGTCCCTCACTGCGGTGGAGATCGGCGCTCGTCTTCTGTTGACGGATGGCCCGCTGCAGATGGACGTGAGCAGCGTTCCACGTCTCCTCCGAGCGCCGCACCCACTCATCCACCGCAGGGGCCTCGATCTGGCTCTGATGCCAAGGTGCCAGAGCCGGCTGGTATCCTAAAACACACTGGAACGGAGTTAGTTTGGTGGAGGAGTGGCGGAGAGAGTTCTGTGCCATCTCGGCCCAGGGAACATACCTCGCCCACTCCTCCGGCCGGCCCTGGCAATATGACCTCAGAAACCTACCCACAACCTGGTTCACACGTTCGACCTGCCCATTGCTCTCCGGGTGGTACCCCGAGGTAAGGCTAACCGAAACCCCCAAGCGCTCCATGAAAGCTCTCCAGACTCTGGAGGTAAATTGGGGGCCTCGATCAGACACTATATCCTCGGGTACCCCGTAATGCCGGAAGACGTGGGTGAATAGTGCCTCAGCGGTCTGTAGGGCAGTAGGGAGACCCGGCATGGGAAGGAGACGACAGGCCTTCGAGAACCGGTCCACAACGACCAGAATGGTGGTATTCCCCTGTGAGGGGGGAAGGTCTGTAACAAAATCCACCGAGAGGTGCGACCAGGGTCGTTGTGGAACGGGCAGGGGTTGTAACTTACCCCTGGGCAAATGTCTGGGCGCCTTACACTGGGCACACACCGAGCAGGAGGAAACATAAACCCTCACATCCCTGGCTAACGTTGGCCACCAGTACTTCGTGCTAAGGCAGTGCACTGTCCGACCAATACCTGGATGGCCAGAGGAGGCCAATAAATGAGTCGATCCAAACCTCGAGCGGAACGTACGTCCGACCCACTGGACACTGGGGAGGCCTAGGGTCGGTACGTAACGCCCGCTCGATTTCAGCATCGACCTCCCACACCACCGGTGCCACCAAACAAGACTTCGGTAGTATGGGAGTGGGCTCAACGGACCTCTCCTCTGTGTCATACCGCCGAGACAGGGCGTCTGTCTTTCCGTTCTGGGACCCAGGAATGTAAGTGATCTTAAACACGAACCTGGCTAGAAACATAGTCCACCGCGCCTGGCGAGGATTTAGTCTCCTAGCTGCCCGAATGTATTCCAGATTACGGTGGTCAGTCAAAATGAGAAAAGGGTGTTGAGCCCCCTCAAGCCAATGCCTCCACACCTTTAGGGCCTGTACCACGGCTAACAGCTCCCTGTCCCCTATGTCATAATTTCGCTCCGCCGGACTGAGCTTTTTCGAGTAAAAGGCACAGGGGCGGAGTTTAGGTGGCGTGCCGGACTGTTGCGCGAGAATGGCTCCGATACCGGCTTCTGACGGGTCCACCTCCACTTGGAATGGTAAAGCGGGATCCGGGTGCGCCAGCACCGGTGCCGAAGTAAACAAGTCCTTCAGTCTCCCAAAAGCCCTGTCCGCTTCAACTGACCACCGCAAGCGCACCGGACCCCCCTTCAGAAGGGACGTGATGGGAGCTGCCACCTGTCCAAAACCCAGGATAAACCTCTGGTAGTAATTCGCAAAGCCCAAGAACTGCTGCACCTCTTTAACTGTGGTTGGGGTTTGCCAATTACGCACGGCTGACACACGGTCAACCTCCATCTTCACCCCTGACGCAGACAACTGATAACCCAAAAAGGAGACCGACTCCTGGAAAAACAGACATTTCTCTGCCTTGACATACAGGTCGTGCGCCAACAGTCTCCTCAATACTCGGCGCACCAGGGCTACATGCTCGGCTCGGGTAGAACTGTACACCAGAATATCGTCTATATACACGACCACCCCCTGTCCCTGCATGTCCCGGAAAATCTCATCCACAAAGGATTGGAAGACTGACGGAGCATTCATTAAACCGTATGGCATGACGAGATACTCGTAATGACCCGAGGTGGTACTAAATGCTGTCTTCCATTCATCGCCCTCCCTAATGCGCACCAAGTTGTAGGCGCTCCTGAGGTCCAATTTTGTGAAGAACCTTGCCCCGTGTAATGACTCCGTCATAGTCGCAATCAGAGGGAGTGGATAACTGTATTTTACAGTAATCTGATTGAGACCACGGTAATCAATACACAGGCGCAAACCTCCATCTTTCTTCTTCACAAAAAAGAAGCTCGAGGACGCAGGGGAAGTGGAGGGCCGTATGTATCCCTGTCTCAGAGACTCAGCTATGTATGTCTCCATAGCTCTCTTCTCCTCTTGCGACAACGGATACACATGGCTCCGCGGGAGCGCAGCTCCTGCCTGGAGATCTATCGCACAATCCCCCTGTCTATTAGGTGGCAATCGCGCCGCCCTCGCCTTGCTAAACACGACTACCAGATCCTCATACTCGGGGGGAATGTGCAATGCGGGCACTTGGTTTGGACTCTCCAACGAGGTCGCCCCCACGGAAACACCCAGACATCGCCCCACACACTGGGCAGACCACCCCTTAAGAGCCCTCTCTCGCCACGAAATAGTGGGATCATGAGTAATCAACCAGGGAAGCCCCAGCACCACCGGATACGCAGGAGAGTCAATCAGATATAGCTGAATCGTCTCCTCATGACCCCCTGCGTCTCCATCCTAAGTGGCGCTGTGACCTCCCTAATCAACCCCGATCCCAACGGACGGCTATCTAGGGCATGTACAGGGAAGGGATCTTTAACAGGAAGGAGAGGAATCCCTAACTCTTTACAAAACTTACGATCTACAAAATTCCCAGCCGCGCCTGAATCTACTAGCGCCTTATGCTGGGAACGAGGTGCAACCTGTAAAAAACAAACAGGTATGGTTATGTGCACGACAGAGAGCTTTGGGTAAGTGGGGCGCCTACTCACCAGGAAGGACTCCCCAGCGCGTGGCCTGCCGTCTCGTCCCTCAGGAGACCCTCCCCAGCACCTGGCCGCAGTGTGTCCTCCACGGCCACAGTTGGTGCAGGAGACGGCCCCCCTCGAACTCCCTCTCCTCCGTTCTCTAGCGCCAGCCCCCCCGAGCTCCATGGGACTCGACTCGGAGGTGCTGGAGGGTGGAATGGGCGACCCCCCCCCCCAGGGCGTCCGCGGGTGGCCAGCAGGGTGTCTAGGCGAATTGCCATGTCCACCAGTTGGTCAAAGGTGAGAGTGGTGTCCCTGCAGGCCAACTCTCTACGGACGTCCTCCCTGAGGCTGCAGCGAAAGTGGTCTATGAGGGCCTGCTCATTCCACCCTGCATCAGCCGCTAGAGTCCGGAACTCCAGTGCAAAATCTTGGGCACTCCTCATCCCCTGCCGAAGGTAGAACAGACGCTCCCCCGCCGCTTTCCCCTCTGGTGGATGGTCGAACACAGTCCGGAAGCGGCGGGAGAATTCCGCATATGTGATAGTAGCGGCGTCTATCCTCCTCCATTCGGCGTTGGCCCATTCCAACGCCTTGCCGGTGAGACAGGAGATGAGGGCGGAAACGCTCTCGTATCCCGAGGGCACCGGGTGTACAGTGGCTAGGTAAAGTTCGACTTGTAGAAGGAAACCCTGACACCCGGCAGCGGTGCCATCATACGCCCTCAGGAGCGAGAGCCGAATCCCACTGGGTTCCGGAAGTTGAACAGGCGGACTGGCTGATGGCGATGGTGCGATGAGTGGATGCGTGGGAGCCCCGCCGGTCTCCCATCTACGGAGGGTCTCCACCACCCCCTCGAGAGAGTTCCCAATCCAGCTGATCTTTTGATCCTGTCCGCGACGGCGCTCCTCGATTGCCTCGACAGATGAGGCGGCTCCTGCTGATTCCATGATGGTGTGTAATTCTGTCAAGGGCTGAGCGTAGATGTGGTGCAGAAATCAAGCGCAGGACAACAGAGGCTCTTCAACAGTCTTTAGTGAGGATCAAACAATACAAAAGACTCACGGCAAAATCCCAGCCGGAGGGCAAGCGAAAAATTACGCACACAGAAAACAGTGCGTAACCCAAACTGCGCACACAGTGCGGACACTCTCTCAAAACAAAACAGAACGAGAGAGAACAAACTGACGCCTAGCTGACACGAAACAATTACACACAACACATGACAAAACCTAAGAGAACTTATAGGGCACATAATCAACACTAACAAAGAACAGGTGTACAAACAGACCAAACCAAACGAACATCGAAACATAGAACGGTGGCAGCTAGTACTCCGGAGACGACGACCGCCGAAGCCTGCCCGAACAAGGAGGAGAAGCAGCCTCGGCCGAAACCGTGACACTCAAGGCTCCTTGGGTTTCCACATAAGCTCTGTGTGTGATACGCTCGCACTCAAACACACACACACACACACACACACAAGCACGCACAATTGCACGTCTCTCCCCCTGCCTAAGCTCCTGGTGTGGGAGTGTGATGACATATGGGCTTCTCTGTCCTCTCTCTGCAGATGCAGCACCGGGGAAGTCTATTCATAATAACAGCCATCAACAATCTCAGTCAGCCTCACAGTCCTGCTGGAGCCAGCACAACACACACTCGCTCGCTCGCTCGCACGCAAAATAAGAAATAATAACACACATTGTCAATGGTATAAATATATACACACGCACTCTCTCTTTCTGTCACGTCTCATGTCAAGACGTGCGCACAGTCAGACACACATACATACACAGAGAGTCATTCAGCTGCATTCCTGCTTGCGGCCCAGCTCCACTTTAGATTCATTTCAGGACGCAGAGTCATAGTTGGAGTGGACACTGGAGCCCTGGGGGGACAAGGGGGGAACAGACGACACAAGCTCCACACACGTGGCATGCCTTTTACTCAAAGAACAGGGTGGTGGGGAGAAAAGAATGGCTAAGAGGGGTGGGGTTGGTAGTGGAGATTGTAGATGTTGGACTGCTAAGGAAAGCTGGGACGTCGCTTACCCAGGCTAGAGAGCAGGGTGGTGGGGAGAGAGGACTAGATGAGAGGGGGTGGAGGTGGTTGTAGGGGATAAAAAAAAAAAAAAGTATTGTCACATACACTGGATAGGTGAAGTTTGTGTTGTTTGACTGGGTCAGCCATAGTAGTACAGTGCCCCCGGAGCAAATTAGAGTTGAGTGCCTTGCTCAAGGGTACATCGACAGAGTTTTCACCTTGTCAGCTCAGGTATTCAAACCAGCAATTATTTCGGTTACTAGCCCAACGCTCTAATCGTTAGGCTACCTGGCACCCTGAGCACCAATAAGCACCTATGGTATACAAGGACACAGGTACAGAAGGTGACCCGAATGGATGCGTTCATATGGGAATGGAATGATCTAATGCCACTAGCAGCTAATCAAATGCAATCATTGCAAGAGCCAATGCTAATACAAACCAAGGATTCCGGTGAATATGAACTAAGTTCCCGGACTTGTTTTGTCCCCTCCAGTAATGTGGAAAATGACTAGTAGAGTTACACAGTAAGTCATTAGCATAGTTCTCTACTTACTATGTAACTCATTGCATGTAAAGCCTTCACATAAATATGGTAATGAGACCAGAGTACGGGTTCCAACTGGTGTGTGACCTCGCTAACCTGCATGGTCATATAGGACTGTGCCCCTCTCTCTCATCCATAGCACTGTAAACAGCAGTGACTTTGGAGTGTGAATTACAGTGTGTGTGTGTTACAGTAGGCTACTGTATGTATGTACACCCTAATGCGTGAGTTCTATATTGATGAACGCAGTTCTACGTCATTTCACATATTAGCAGAATCTTTTTGAATACTTCACAAATTACCAAAATTACAGGCTAAGAATGGACAGAGAGATAGGCCTATGTGTTCATCTTATCATATTTCTCCAATGCCAAATCAGTGTCTTGTTTGCAACGAAACGGTCCCTGTTTACAAATAATTAAATCTGAGATGTCATTAGGATTCTGAGCATGGCACTTTCAAAGGATAGGCCTATTTTTCCACCCCAGACAGTAGGCCTACAGATGCAGAAAAATGTAAGCTTTAACTGCTGGCTACTCTTCTTCAAGAAGTGTTTCCTTAAAGGCTGTCTGGGTTTAAACATATTTTGTTGTACAGAAAGTGAATAGGTTAATCAATTGATAGTGACAGAATTAAAATATGTTTTGTCTCCTCGGCTGTAGAAGGTTGTAGCTCAGCTTATGAATATCAAAGAAATGAAACAATGATATCCCCATATGCAACAGAGTCATGTCTTTCCAGGGTATTTTACAGCTTGTTTCTAGCATAAAGCATCGCGGAACAAAGCGTTGTTATAGATCACTTTATCTAATCGGATCTGTTATATTTTCTTAAAACCCTTAAGCTAACAATAGGTAGGCCTGTGCTTTTCACAATTTTCATTAATAAAAGGTAGTCCTATGGCATACCCTCTCATACACCCTCAATTCAAGTCCTGGTTTTAACTTAACAGCCCTTCACTGACACGGAGGTAGGGTATTTAAAGAGTGCATGGTGGGTGGAGGAATTGGCCGACAAATCTATGTATATAGCAGCCTACAGCCTAATTTCATCTGTGAAACAGGAAGGCCTACCTCTTATTTCATAAATAGGAAGAAATAGGCTCTCTTGTTGTTAGTAAAGTCTAATTAAAATGAAGACGGTTTAAATGAATTATGCCTTCTCGAATTTGCCTACTTTCAGCAACATGAGCTGTCCATTTCAAATTGATTTTGCCTTGACTGCTGCTTCAAGTTTGAGCACCACAATGTAAGTTACTCGAATCTGGCTTATTGTGAGGTCAATAACCCTGATAAATGCAACATGGGCAACATACATATTGTTTTTATTAAAAATCAATTATAGTAGTAGCAAGCTATCAAAGTTGACCTCCAGTCCTCCTACTCATCTTCCTGCTCTCCTTCTCAAACTAAACAGAACATAGGCTATAAGCTAGTCTGCACGCAAGATAATGATTTTTTTGGACTAGACCTAATCAAAAAATATTTTAGAAAGAATTATTTGACTCTCCTTCTGAACTGCCACTGTAGGCCTACACAGCACAGCATTGGTTAGGCAGCACAAAACAATTGCTTTGATCAGCAAGAGCTCAGGGTTGGAATATCCATTGCGGTGTGTAATGAAGCCTTGTTTTATTTACACCATCCCAGCAGCCATCTTAGAATTATAACTTTGCTCTGTGCTCCTATAGGCTATGGATCATTTGATTGAGACCACACTATAGGCACACTTGATATTGCGCACCCAGAAGAGAATCAGAGATGATGGCACACAGCTTGTTTTCTCATTAGACCCTTCAAAAAAGTAGCCTATAGCCTATGACAGTGGTGCCCACATGACAGTGGTACCCACATCATCACCTAGTGGTTTTGGGGATGCTATGCATCCCACATAGGCTATTTATTTTAATCAAACTGCTTTAGCTGGATACAAATAGGGTATCAGGAAATCACTAGACTATGTCAATCTTTCGTTAATAAAATAAAATTCACCACATGAGTGTAGTTTGGGATTAAAAGTCTTTGTAATTGCAGCAGCAATTGCACGGACAGGTGCTAGTGCTTGTCATTGCAGGGACGGACAGAGAAACTATACCGCTGGTAGAGCAGCCTTGTGCAGTGCAGTAGCTTGCCCTATCTAATTTTGCAGAGATCAGCGCAGGTTTCCCCAATGCAACATTGTAACCGACAAATGTGTGCATGTTCAAAGAAAGCGACACGTGACGCTACAATGTAACAAACCCACAACATGCAACATTGGGATACCATCTTCCCGTTGTCTGGCAATGAGGATTAAAGGGACATTATTATTATATTTCAATAATCACACGTAAGCCGTGTGGACTACATGTAGCCCTACTGTAGCCAGCTGACTAGGCTGTAGGGCGGACCAGTTTATTTCCTTTTATTAGGAAGTATAATTTTTGGATAATCCACAACAGACATTCAAGTGCACAGTCCCACTGACTGAAAGCTCTCAACCCCGATTGATGCAGTGAGTCAAAAGCAATACGTGGGAACTAGAAGCAACCAGCCCGGACGTCAGTGATGCACCCTAAATTAAATTCATCCGACCCACAATAACCTACAGAGTAGCCCATATGGCCTAGCCCATGTCAGCATAACCCATAAAAGACAACCAGTGCTTTCATTGGCAGCCAGCAATCGGGAGCGATAGGATACACATCATCCACGGTTAGACAAGAGACAAGGACTAACCTGTCTGTCCTTTGCCGAGGGTCTTTTCCAAACGATAAGGTCCCACATAGTTCATATAGTGTGCGCTGTTGTCTTTGCCAGAAGATGACATTTTGTGGGAATTTAGTAAAATGTCTCGCAGAATAATAAATAAATTTCAAAATTCTGGTTTCAAATCAACGGAAACCGTAGGTTATTCCACAGCGCAGTCGGCTGCTGCTCTCGGGTTGGCCTCCTTCTCCTCTCTCTCGCCTCACGCAGATGGTCGGTGGGATTCTCTCTTCTCTGTGTCCCTTTCTAGCCTATTTTGTTAATTCACTCTCCTCCGTCTCGCCCTCCTCTTTTCACTGCTGAAATGTAGCGTCTTTAAATCTGGATAACATGGTGTTCTTTTCGTCCGTGTTCGTATTGTGGAGAGGAAGCGAGGCACGGTGAGCACAGCTTTGGCACAACCCGTTGACGGGGTATTCTAACGGGATAGCATTTTAGTGCTGACTGACGCCAACGTCGGATCTGTAGGACTACGCATGCGCACAGTGCGCTCAACGCAGGGGCTGGTGGTCATTGAGGGAGCTCTATTACTCTGGCCCGGGTTGATCCGGTAATGGCCCGTCACTTCACCGGGCGAAAGCGGGGAGGGAGGAGCGCCCCGTCTCAACTCAAACAGTCATCTGCGTTTGCGCTGCTCGGTCATGTTGGCAACAAGGCAGCATTGTGCATCGTCCAAACACATACAACATCTCTTTTCCATCAAATACATTTTTGAATTTTCAAGCTTTTTTCACTTTGAAGGCATATAAAGCGTTTATGTGAAAACACAGAATCCTACTCATCACACCACTTTTGTTTTGAGCCGACTTCACGTTCGGCCAGAGCAGGGCACCTGGCTCACGCCGGGAGGCAGCCCGCTTACAAAACGAATGTAATCACTTTTCACCCGATTTAAACTCCTTCCACAGCGGTAACCCGGGCCAGATAAACGAATCCCTTCATTTAATTCAGGTCGAAGTGACAGGATAGTATTGGGTGAATCAGCGCAGTAGCCTCCTAGTATTTTCCAAGCATATTTGTAAATATTCACAAAATTGATTAACATTGACAAACCAACTATATAATAGAATAGTGACCAGCAAAGGGAATTGCTGACGAAACCTATTCTAAATCTCGTCTTGCCTTTACTACTTTACTACTAATGCACCTCACTGTTGGAGCACTGTTGGAGCTAGGAACACAAGCATTTCGCTACACCCGCAATAACATCTGCTAAATATGTGTATGTGACCAATACAATTCGACTTAATTTCATTTGAACAAGTGGCTTTCTGATTAGGTGTATTAGCTACACTCTGTAGCTACTGTAGCCTACCTCTCTGGCTCCCTGTCAGTCGCTCTTCCTCAGAGAGACTACTTCAGAGCAGCTTCAGTACTTTGATGTCAGTCTGAACATCTGTACAGGTTGTGTCCCTATGTTTCCCCTACTCCTCCTCCCCACCACCAGTAACATCTACCCTAGGTCTACCTTCTCATACCTTCACTGGCACTTCCTCTCTTCCCTCGCTCATCCCTCTCTACCTCTGCATCAGGGCCTCCTCCATTCTTTCTTATGTTGCTGGTGGGTTGAAATGTTTGGTGGTTTTTTGGGGGGGAGATCCTATGGAAATAATGATGCCACCAATACATAAAAAAATAAAGATAATACATATTTTCACTACCTGTTTGTGTGTGCGTGCTCTCGTGTGTGCATGTGTGCACGTTTGTGGAGGAGGCCCTGATGCATTTGTGTGTGTCACACTGGGTCACTTGGCTTGATTAAACCAGTGGTTGGTCCCTACTTCATGGTGATGACTACCATCTATCTCCTCACACACACGCACACACACACACACACACACAAACCCCACACACACACACCACACACATCTATCTATCTCATCACTCCTGAACAACAAAAGTACTGGCCCAGCCAGCTCTGTGACAGATGGGGCTTCCCCCCTCTCCTCTCCTCTCATCTCCTCTCTTCCCCCTCCTCCCCCTTCTCCCAGTCCTCCCCCACCTCGGCTGCTAACAAAGGAAGGGGCCTCAGATGCACCCTGGGACAGTGTTGGTCTCTCACGAGAGAGCTTTCACTCAAAACCATTTCGTGTTAATTATTTGTGACCCCTCCCCCGACCCTTACCTATGAGAGGGATCCATCATGTGCTTTCTCTTAAATTGATGTTACGGCGCAATGTGTCGTCACTGAGGACATGATCCCACCGTGTTATGATCCCTTATGGATGGATACACGATTTGACACAACACCGGTCCGTGCCAACAGGATGGTTATGGGATATTCAACCATGATTGGAGGACAATGGAAATTGAAGGCAAAAACCCACCCTTTTCGGCATTACATACAGTGTCCATATTAGGACATACAGCCGTCATCAGGGAGCATCAATCGTAATGCACCTTGAATGGAATGCAAGCTTGAGGTAGCTGGCGACGTCATATTTTCACTATGTTGGACAACACTGAGCAACACTATAACCATGGGGGTGATTTTTAGTATGAATCCCTTAATCCTAACTCGAAGGGCAAATCCACTCCAGCGGGAGCAGAAAATATTTTGAGTATCTCAGATTGTTCTGGTAATTCTCACATAGAAACTTCATTGGGAGGAAGAATGTTTAACATGCTTTTTACATTTATATGACTTTTTTTGTTGTTGTTGAAAATCATGATGAAATTGGCAATTTTAGGGCCTTTTTAGATCTGTACATGCCTCCTGTAACACCCTATGATCTGTGAACCATACATGACAACATTTTGGTGTCATTATACTCCTTATAGTGTTTTCTCAAATATGGAGTATGTCTAGATTCTGAAAGACACATTTTCACATTCATTTATTCAACATTAAATATATTCATATTAATTTCTCAAACAACCTTTTTTTTATTTAGCTTATTTGTAGACATATTGTTTGTAACAATATAGTCTTCAAACACGTCAAATTTTCAGAGTGGGCTGAGGTACTTTTAAAGATATGACCCATTTTATACATAGAAATTGACATTATAGGTCATTAACCAATCACAACCCTCCTTTAGGTTTGCACATTCAGAGCCCACTCTGTAAGTGTTATGTATTTATAGAGTATATTGTTACAATCAATATGTCTTAAAATGAACAAAATCAAAAAGAGTAGTTTTGAGATATTCATATTTTTTATGTTGAATAAATGAATGTGAAGATTTTTACTTCAGAGTCAATACATACAGTGAGGGAAAAAAGTATTTGATCCCCTGCTGATTTTGTACGTTTGCCCACTGACAACGACATGATCAGTCTATAATTTTAATGGTAGGTTTATTTGAACAGTGAGAGACAGAATAACAACAAAAAAATCCAGTAAAACGCATGTCAAAAATTTTATAAATTGATTTGCATTTTAATGAGGGAAATAAGTATTTGACCCCTCGGCAAAACATTACTTAGTACTTGGTGGCAAAACCCTTGGTGGCAATCACAGAGGTCAGATGTTTCTCGTAGTTGGCCACCAGGTTTGCACACATCTCAGGAGGGATTTTGTTCCACTCCTCTTTGCAGATCTTCTCCAAGTCATTAAGGTTTCGAGGCTGACGTTTGGCAACTCGAACCTTCAACTCCCTCCACAGATTTTCTATGGGATTAAGGTCTGGAGACTGACTAGGCCCCTCCAGGACCTTAATGTGCTTCTTCTTGAGCCACTCCTTTGTTGCCTTGGCCGTGTGTTTTGGGTCATTGTCATGCTGGAATACCCATCCAGGACCCATTTTCAATGCTCTGGCTGAGGGAAGGAGGTTTTCACCTAAGATTTGACGGTACATGGCCCCGTCCATCGTCCCTTTGATGTGGTAAAGTTGTCCTGTCCCCTTAGCAGAAAAACACCCCCAAAGCATAATGTTTCCACCTCCATGTTTGACGGTGGGGATGGTGTTCTTAGGGTCATAGGCAGCATTCCTCCTCCTCCAAACACGGCGAGTTGAGTTGATGCCAAAGAGCTCGATTTTGGCATTGGTAAACTTCAGACGGGCATGTATGTGCTTTCTTGAGCAGGGGGACCTTGTGGGCGCTGCAGGATTTCAGTCCTTCACGGCGTAGTGTGTTACCAATTGTTTTCTTGGTGACTATGGTCCCAGCTGCCTTGAGATCATTGACAAGATCCTCCCGTGTAGTTCTGGGCTGATTCCTCACCGTTCTCATGATCATTGCAACTCCACGAGGTGAGATCTTGCATTGAGCCCCAGGCCGAGGGAGATTGACAGTTATTTTGTGTTTCTTCCATTTGCAAATAATCGCACCAACTGTTGTCACCTTCTCACCAAGCTGCTTGGCGATGGTCTTGTAGCCCATTCCAGCCTTGTGTAGGTCTACAATCTTGTCCCTGACATCCCTGGAGAGCTCTTTGGTCTTGGCCATGGTGGAGAGTTTGGAATCTGATTGATTGATTGCTTCTGTGGTAACAAACTGAGATTAGGAGCACTCCCTTTAAGAGTGGGCTCCTAATCTCATCTCGTTACCTGTATAAAAGACACCTGGGAGCCAGAAATCTTTCTGATTGCTGAATACTTATTTCCCTCTTTAAAATGCAAATCAAGTTATAACATTTTTGACATGCTTTTTTCTGGATTTTGTTGTTGTTATTCTGTCTCTCACTGTTCAAATAAACCTACCATTAAAATTATAGACTGATAATTTCTCTGTCAGTGGACAAACGTACAAAATCAGCAGGGGATCAAATACTTTTTTCCCTCACTGTACGGAGTATAATGACACCAAGATGTCTGTATCATAAACGGTTCACAGATCATAGGGTCTTACAGGAGGCATGTATATGTCTAAAAAGGGCCTACAAATTGCCACTTTCATCATGATTTTCTTAAAAATGGTTTGTGATACAAATGTAAAAAATTGTAAAATAGCATTCCTCCCAATTACCTTTCTATGTGAGAATTGCCAGAACAATCTAAGATACCAAAAATATTTTCCGCTCCCGCTGGTTTGGAATCGCCTGGAAGGCTCTGCCACTAGACATCTTCATGGGGATGTATCCATAATCAATGTGGAGTCCAGGTGTCTAATCTGTTAAGATGCTGGAGTTACATTTGTAGACAACCCCTCTGAAATACATAAATGTATTGTAATATGCCTTCAGTACACTCTTAGGGAAAAGGGTTATTTGTTTCGTCCCTATAGTAGAACCCTTTTTGGTTCCATGTAGAACCCTTGGGTGGTGAAACCTGGTCTCAACTGATCAACCTGGTCTCAGAGCATTTCGTATTATTCTGTACGGAAATCCGAGACACTCCTTTTCGAATGATATATTACATTTCCTATGGTATGTATTAATTTGTGGATGTCCATCACCAATTTCATATGATATGTTACGAATTACAATTCCTATTATATGTGATGAATTTGAAAAATGTACAATATGTTACGAATTAGCTGGCTAACATTAGCTAGGCTAGGGGTTAGGGTTAGGGGTTAGGGTTAAGGTTAGGGTTATGTTTAGGAGTTAGGTTAAAGGGTTAAGGTTAGGGTTAGGGGAAGGTTTAGCTAAAAGGGTTAGGGTTATGGGAAGGGTTAGCTAAAAGGGTTAAGGTTAGGGTTAGGGGAAGGGTCAACTAACATGCTAAATAGTTACAAAGTAACTAAAAAGCAGTAAGTACTGTTGTTGAAAAGTTGCTAATTAGCTATTTTTGTTTTTTTTATAATAATACTTTTTTTGTCATTTAGCAGACGCTCTTATCCAGAGCGACTTAAAGTTAGTGAGGGCATACATTTACTTTTCATACTGGCCCACCGTGGGAATCAAACCCACAACCCTGGCGTTGCAACCGCCATGCTCTACCAACTGAGCTACACGGGGCCACATGATAAGATAACGTTCAGCGTTACACGCCCATCCATCCACCCAGACTAACCACCCTATTTTCGTTTTTGCCTTAAGTAACCATCTGTCAGGAATCTGATGTGGATGTGGTGTGGGAATCAAGTGCAGGACACAGAAGCTTCGTCTAACCAGACTTTACTGACGACAACAAAATAACAAAACGGGCCTAAACAAACCCGGAGGCGAACGATTACGCAACAGTGCGTAAAACACCCAAAATACCGACTGCGCACGAAACAACAGTGCGACGGTTACAAACTAGCGAAAGGCAAAATGAACAGCACCAACAGACAGGCGGAACAATTACACACAACACATGACTAACAAATGGAAAACTTATAGGGTACATAATTAACCCTAACAGGGAACAGGTGTACAAAGAAGACAAAACCAAACAAACATCGAAAACATACAACGGTGGCAGCTAGTACTCCGGGGACGACGACCGCCGAAGCCTGCCCGAGCAAGGAGAAAGAGCAGCCTCGGCCGAAACCGTGACAGTACCCCCCCCTTGACGCGCGGCTCCAGCCGTGCGCCGACCCCGGCCTCGGGGACGACCAGGAGGACGCGGAGCAGGGCGCGTGGGGTGACCACGGTGGAACTCTGTCAGGAGAGACGATTCTAAGATGTCCCTCCTCGGCACCCAGCACCGTTCCTCCGGGCCGTACCCCTCCCACTCCACGAGATATTGGAGACCCCCCATCCGACGTCTCGAGTCCAAGATGGACCGAACTGTGTACGCCGGAGCCCCCTCGATGTCCAGTGGGGGCGGAGGAGTCTCTCCTATCTCACCTTCCTGGAGTGGACCAGCTACCACCGGCCTGAGAAGAGACACATGGAACGAGGGGTTAATGCGATAATCATTAGGCAGTTGTAACCTGTAACACACCTCGTTCAATCTCCTCAGGACTTTAAAAGGCCCACAAACCGCCGACCCAACTTCCGGCAGGGCAGGCGGAGGGGTAGGTTTCTGGTCGAGAGCCAGACTCGATCTCCAGGTGCGTACACCGGCCCCTCACTGCGGTGGAGATCGGCGCTCGCCTTTTGTCGACGGATGGCCCGCTGCAGATGGACGTGTGCAGCGTTCCACGTCTCCTCCGAGCGCCGTACCCACTCATCCACCGCAGGGGCCTCGATCTGGCTCTGATGCCATGGTGCCAGAACCGGCTGGTACCCTAACACACATTGGAAAGGGGTTAGGTTGGTGGAGGAGTGGCGGAGAGAGTTCTGGGCCATCTCTGCCCAGGGAATATACCTCGCCCACTCCTCCGGCCGGCCCTGGCAATACGACCTCAGAAACCTACCCACATCCTGGTTCACTCGTTCTACCTGCCCATTGCTCTCCGGGTGGTACCCCGAGGTAAGGCTCACCGAGACCCCCAAGCGCTCCATGAACGCTCTCCAGACTCGGGAGGTGAACTGGGGACCTCGATCAGACACTATATCCTCGGGTACCCCGTAATGCCGGAAGACGTGGGTGAATAGTGCCTCAGCGGTCTGTAGGGCAGTAGGAAGACCCGGCATTGGGAGGAGACGAAAGGCCTTAGAGAACCGATCCACAATGACCAGTATGGTGGTATTCCCCTGAGAGGGGGGAAGGTCTGTAACAAAATCCACCGAGAGGTGAGACCAGGGTCGTTGTGGAACGGGCAGGGGTTGTAACTTCCCCCTGGGCAGGTGTCTGGGCGCCTTACACTGGGCGCACACCGAGCAGGAGGAGACATAAACCCTCACATCCATGGCTAACGTTGGCCACCAGTACTTAGCGCTAAGGCAGTGCACTGTCCGGCCAATACCTGGATGTCCAGAGGAGGGTGACGTGTGAGCCCAATAAATAAGTCGATCCCGAACCTCGAGCGGAACGTACGTCCGACCCACAGGACACTGTGGAGGGCTAGGGTCGGTACGCAACGCCCACTCGATTTCAGCATCGACCTCCCACACTACCGGTGCCACCAGACAAGACTCCGGTAGCATGGGAGTGGGCTCAACGGACCTCTCCTCTGTGTCATACCGCCGGGACAGGGCGTCTGCCTTACCGTTCTGGGACCCAGGGATGTACGTGATTTTAAATACGAACCGGGCTAGAAACATGTTCCACCAAGCCTGGCGAGGGTTCAGTCTCCTAGCTGCCCGGATGTACTCCAGGTTACGGTGGTCAGTCAAAATGAGGAAAGGGTGTTGAGCCCCCTCAAGCCAATGCCTCCACACCTTTAGGGCCTGTACCACGGCTAACAGCTCCCTGTCCCCTACGTCATAATTTCACTCAGCCGGGCTGAGCTTTTTGGAGTAAAAAGCACAGGGGCGGAGTTTAGGTGGCGTGCCGGACCTTTGAGACAGCACGGCCCCTATACCGGCCTCAGACGCGTCCACCTCTACCTGAAATGGTAAGGCGGGATCCGGATGCGCCAGCACCGGAGCCGAAGTAAACAGGCCCTTCAGTCTCCCAAAAGCCCTGTCCGCCTCAGCTGACCACTGCAAGCGCACCGGACCCCCCTTCAGAAGAGACGTTATGGGAGCTGCCACCTGTCCAAAACCCCGGATAAACCTCCGGTAGTAATTCGCAAAACCCAAGAACTGCTGCACCTCTTTAACAGTGGTTGGGGTTTGCCAATTACGCACGGCTGACACACGGTCCACCTCCATCTTCACCCCTGACGCGGACAACCGATAACCCAAAAAGGAGACCGACTCCTGGAAAAACAGACATTTCTCTGCCTTGACATACAGGTCGTGCTCCAACAGCCTCCTCTACACTCGGCGCACCAGGGCTACATGCTCGGCTCGGGTAGAAGAGTACACCAGAATGTCATCAATGTACACGACCACACCTTGCCCCTGCATGTCCCGGAAGATCTCATCCACGAAGGATTGGAAGACTGAGGGAGCATTCATCAACCCGTATGGCATGACGAGATACTCGTAATGACCCGAGGTGGTACTAAATGCTGTCTTCCATTCATCGCCCCCCCTAATGCTCACCAAGTTATATGCGCTCCTGAGATCCAGTTTTGTGAAGAAACGTGCTCCGTGCAATGACTCCGTCATAGTCGCAATCAGAGGGAGTGGATAACTGTATTTCACAGTGATCTGATTGAGACTACGGTAATCAATGCACGGGCGCAACCCTCCATCCTTTTTCTTCACAAAAAAGAAGCTCGAGGACGCAGGGGAAGTGGAGGGCCGTATGTATCCTTGTCTCAGAGATTCGGCTATGTAAGTCTCCATAGCCCTCTTTTCCTCTTGAGACAGAGGATACACGTGGCTCCGCGGAAGCGCTGCTCCTGCCTGGAGGTCTATCGCACAATCCCCCTGTCTGTGAGGAGGCAACTGCGTCGCCCTCGATTTACTGAACACAAGTGCCAAATCCCCATATTCTGGGGGAATGTGCATTGCGGGCACCTGGTTTGGACTCTCCACCGAGGTCGCCCCCACGGAAACACCCAGACATCGCCCCTCACACTGGGCAGACCACTCCTTGAGAGCCCTCTGTTGCCACGAAATGGAAGGATTATGGGTACTCAACCAGGGAATTCCCAGCACCACTGGATACGCAGGAGAGTCGATCAGATATAGCTGAATAGTTTCCTCATGACCCCCCTGCGTACACATCCTAAGTGGTGCTGTGACCTCCCTAATCAACCCCGATCCCAACGGACGGCTATCTAATGCATGAACGGGAAATGGAGCGTCAACAGGAAGGAGGGGAATCCCTAACTCTAAACAAAATTTCCGATCAACAAAATTCACAGCTGTGCCTGAATCTACTAGCGCCTTATGCTGGGAATGAGGTGCAACCTGTGGAAAATTTACAGGTATACAGAAGTGCACAACAGAGAGCTCTGGGTAAGTGGGGCGTCTACTCACCTGGGAAGGCTCCCCAGTGCGTGGCCTGTTGTCCCCTCCTCCTGGAGACCCTCCCCAGCACCTGGCCGCAGTGTGCCCTCCACGGCCACAGTTGGTGCAGGGGACGGCCCCCCTCGGACTCCTTCTCCTCCTCTCTCTAGCGCCAGCACCCCCGAGCTCCATAGGGCTCGGCTCGGAGGTGCTGGAGGATGGAATGGACGGCCCCCACTCGGGACGTCCACGGGTGGCCAGCAGGGTGTCAAGACGGATGGACATGTCCACCAACTGGTCGAACGTGAGGTTGGTGTCCCTGCAAGCCAACTCACGGCGGACGTCCTCCCGTAGACTACATCGAAAGTGGTCGATGAGGGCCCGTTCATTCCACCCTGCATCTGCCGCTAGAGTCCAGAATTCCAGGGCGAACTCCTGTGCGCTCCTCTTCCCCTGTCGGAGGTAGAATAGACGCTCCCCCGCCACTTTCCCCTCAGGTGGATGGTCGAACACGGCCCTGAAGCGGCGGGAGAACTCCGCATAAGAGATGGTGGCGGCGTCTATCCCCCTCCATTCGGCGTTGGCCCACTCCAACGCCTTGCCGGTGAGACAGGAGATGAGGGCGGAAACGCTCTCGTGTCCCGAGGGCGCCGGGTGTACGGTGGCCAGGTAGAGCTCCACCTGCAGGAGGAACCCCTGACACCCGGCAGCTGTGCCGTCATACGCCCTCGGGAGCGAGAGCCGAAACCCACTGGGTTCCGGAGCTTGGATGGGAGGACTGACCGTCGGTGGTGGTAAGGTAGGTGGAGGTGTGGGTACCCCTCTGGTCTCCCATCGGTGTAAAGTGTTTATAACGTCCTGCAGGGCGGTCCCGAGTTGATGGATCCGATCGTCCTGCCCGCGGACGCGCTCCTCCAACGACTCAGGCGCTGCTGCTGCTCCTGCTGACTCCATGAACGAGGTGTGTAATTCTGTCAGGAATCTGATGTGGATGTGGTGTGGGAATCAAGTGCAGGACACAGGAGCTTCGTCTAACCAGACTTTACTGACGACAACAAAATAACAAAACGGGCCTAAACAAACCCGGAGGCGAACGATTACGCAACAGTGCGTAAAACACCCAAAATACCGACTGCGCACGAAACAACAGTGCGACGGTTATAAACTAGCGAAAGGCAAAATGAACAGCACCAACAGACAGGCGGAACAATTACACACAACACATGACTAACAAATGGAAAACTTATAGGGTACATAATTAACCCTAACAGGGAACAGGTGTACAAAGAAGACAAAACCAAACAAACATCGAAAACATACAACGGTGGCAGCTAGTACTCCGGGGACGACGACTACCGAAGCCTGCCCGAGCAAGGAGAAAGAGCAGCCTTGGCCGAAACCGTGACACCATCTGTCTTATGTAACCATACCAAACGTAGCATATCATACTAATTCTTAATTCTTAATTCTTAACAGCTTCTACTCCCAAGCCATAAGGCTCCTGAACAGCTAATCAAATGGCTACCTGGACAATTTGCATTGTTCCCCCTCTTTTATGCTGCTGCTACTCTCTGTTGATTATCTATGCATAGTCACTTTAACTCTACCTACATGTACATATTACCTCAATTACCTCGACTAACCTATGCCCCCGCACATTGACTCTGTACCAGTACCGCCTGTATATAGCCTCGCTACTGTTATTTTACTGCTGCTCTTTAGTTATTTGTTATTACAATTTTTTACATATCTATTTTTCACTTAACACTTATTTTTCTTAAAACTGCATTGTTAGTTAAGGGCTTGTAAGCATTTCACTGTTGTATTCGGCGCATGTGACAAATCAAATTTGATTTGATTTGATTAATTTTGGTGTCCCGGATTTACTTTACCATGTCTAGTCTATGAGACCTGGCTTTAGTGATAGAACATTTTAGTGGTGAAAAGGGTTCCATGTGGAACTAAAAATAGTTATTTTCAGAGGATTCACTTAGGGGACAATTGAAGAACCCTTTATGGATCTAGGTAGCACCTTCTTTTCTAAGAGTGTACATGTATCTAATTTATTGTGGATACTAAGTTACACAGTCCTCTTGGCTGTATATACAGTGGGGAGAACAAGTATTTGATACACTGCCGATTTTGCAGGTTTTCCTACTTACAAAGCATGTAGAGGTCTGTAATTTTTATCATAGGTACACTTCAACTGTGAGAGAAAAAATCCAGAAAATCCAGAAAAAAAAAAATTTCTCCAGAAAATCACATTGTATGATTTTTAAGTAATTAATTTGCATTTTATTGCATGACATAAGTATTTGATTACCTACCAACCAGTAAGAATTCCGGCTCTCACAGACCTGTTAGTTTTTCTTTAAGAAGCCCTCCTGTTCTCCACTCATTACCTGTATTAACTGCACCTGTTTGAACTCGTTACCTGTATAAAAGACACCTGTCCACACACTCAATCAAACAGACTCCAACCTCTCCACAATGGCCAAGACCAGAGAGCTGTGTAAGGACATCAGGGATAAAATTGTAGACCTGCACAAGGCTGGGATGGGCTACAGGACAATAGGCAAGCAGCTTGGTGAGAAGGCAACAACTGTTGGCGCAATTATTAGAAAATGGAAGAAGTTCAAGATGACGGCCAACACCCTCGGTCTGGGGCTCCATGCAAGATCTCAACTCGTGGGGCATCAATGATCATGAGGAAGGTGAGGGATCAGCCCAGAACTACATGGCAGGACCTGGTCAATGACCTGAAGAGAGCTGGGACCACAGTCTCAAAGAAAACCATTAGTAACACACTACGCCGTCATGGATTAAAATTCTGCAGTGCACGCAAGGTCCCCCTGCTCAAGCCAGCGCATGTCCAGGCCCGTCTGAAGTTTGCCAATGACCATCTGGATGATCCAGAGGAGGAATGGGAGAAGGTCATGTGGTCTGATGAGACAAAAATAAAGCTTTTTGGTCTAAATTCCACTCGCTGTGTTTGGAGGAAGAAGAAGGATGTGTACAACCCCAAGAACACCATCCCAACCGTGAAGCATGGAGGTGGAAACATCATTCTTTGGGGATGCTTTTCTGCAAAGGGGACAGGACGACTGGACCGTATTGAGGGGAGGATGGATGGGGCCATGTATCGCGAGATCTTGGCCAACAACCTCCTTCCCTCAGTAAGAGCATTGAAGATGGGTCGTGGCTGGGTCTTCCAGCATGACAACGACCCAAAACACACAGCCAGGGCAACTAAGGAGTGCCTCTGTAAGAAGCATCTCAAGGTCCTGGAGTGGCCTAGCCAGTCTCCTGACCTGAACCCAACAGAAAAATTTTAGAGGGAGCTGAAAGTCCGTATTGCCCAGCAACAGCCCCGAAACCTGAAGGATCTGGAGAAGGTCTGTATGGAGGAGTGGGCCAAAATCCCTGCTGCAGTGTGTGCAAACCTGGTCAAGACCTACAGGAAACGTATGATCTCTGTAATTGCAAACAAAGGTTTCTGTACCAAATATTAAGTTCTGCTTTTCTGATGTATCAAATACTTATGTCATGCAATAAAATGCAAATTAATTACTTAAAAATCATACAATGTGATTTTCTGGATTTTTGTTTTAGATTCCGTCTCTCACAGTTGAAGTGTACCTATGATAAAAATTACAGACCTCTACATGCTTTGTAAGTAGGAAAACCTGCAAAATCGGCAGTGTATCAAATACTTGTTCTCCCCACTGTACATGTTGTCTATACAGAACCCACACTTGCTCTTTTGAAGGCTTAGGCCCGGAGGTTTTCGTCAAACAGATTGTGACAAATTATTTTGTACAAAGTGCTATGACGTCCAAATAAAGGTGATGTATTGATTTGAGTCAAAAACATTTTTTTATAAGAGCATGGTCCAACCAGTGAGAGATCACAGGCAGTGAGGAACACTGTTAGCTGAGACTAATTGCTGCAGACAGGAAAGAGCACGCTTGTTTTTTCTCTAGCTGTCACACTCTGGCCAAACACACGGACCCCCTGCCTGACCTCTCTCTCTCTCTCTCTCTCTCTCTCTCTCTCTCTCTCTCTCTCTCTCTCTCTCTCTCTCTCTCTCTCTCTCTCTCTCTCTCTCTCTCTCTCTCTCTCTCTCTCCCTCTGTCTCCACTTCTCCCTCTCTCCTACATCTCTCCACCCATTCATCTCTCCTTTCATCTCCCACCTCTCCTCTCCCTCGCTTTCTCACTACATCTTTCTTCCTCCGCTCCCCTCCACCCCTCCATCTTTCTACATCCCTCCATCCCTCGACCTCTCCCCTCCAGCCCTTCATCTCTTTCTCTCCATCCCTTCATCTCTCTACATCCCTCCATCCCTCAACCTCTCCACTCCACCCCTCCATCTCTGCCTCTCCAACCCTTCATCTCTGTCCCTCGACCCCTTCCTCCCATTCTCTCCCTCCCTCCTTCACTCTCTCTCCCTCCATTTCGCTCCCTCGATCAATTCCTCGCCCACCTCCATCTCTTCCTCCACTCCCTTCCCTCCTTCTCTTTCCTTCCACCCCACGTCTCCCACACTTAATGATTAGTGTGTGAACAAGCCATTAGCACCAGAGACAATTAAGTGAGTGTTCCAGCCATCACGTCAGAGCCAAACACACACAGGCCACAGCCTGTCTTTTAGTAATTTCTACTCTTAGAAAAAAGGGTTCCAAACGGGTTCTTCAGCTGTCCCCTTAGGATAACCCTTTTTGGTTCCAGGTAGAACCCTTTTAGGTTCCATATAGAACCCTCTGTGGTAAGGTTCTACATGGAACCCGAAAGAGTTCTACCTGGAACCAAAAGGGTTATACCTGGATCCAAAAAGGGTTCTTTAACCTCTTAAGGATCTGACCCTTTTTTTCAATTTTCGCCTAAAATGACATACCCAAATCTAACTGCCTGTAGCTCAGGACCTGAAGCAAGGATATGCATATTCTTGATACCAATGCTGGACTATTTTGTATCAAGTCTGCCCAAATGTGCCGAATTGGTCAATTGATACATTTTCAAGTACGTAACTATAGACAACATTCAAACATGATATGGTAATACAAAATGTACGTTTACACACTCCCAGGAATGTCATACATGATGGATCATTAGCTTAACTTTCACACATCTAGATAGCCATTGTATTAGATGTTCAGGAGTCTTATGGCTTGGGGGTGGAAGCTGTTTAGAAGCCTCTTGGACCTAGACTTGGTGCTCCGGTACCGCTTGCCGTGCGGTAGCAGAGAGAACAGTCTATGACTAGGGTGGCTGGAGTCTTTGACAATATTTAGGGCCTTCCTCTGACACCGCCTGGTATAAAGGTCCTGGATGGCAGGAAGCTTGGCCCCAGTGATGTACTGGGCAGTACGCACTACCCTCTGTAGTGCCTTGCGGTCGGAGGCCGAGCAGTTGCCATACCAGGCAGTGAGCAACCAGTCAGGATGCTCTCAATGGTGCAGCTGTAGAACCTTTTGAGGATCTGAGGAACCATGCCAAATCTTTTCAGTCTCCTTAGGTTTTGTCATGCCCTCTTCACGACTGTCTTGGTGTGCTTGGACCATGTTAGTTTGTTGGTGATGTGGACACCAAGGAACCTCAAGCTCTCAACCTGCTCCACTACAGCCCCGTCGATGAGAATGGGGGCGTGATCTGTCCTCTTCTTTTTCCTGTAATCCACAATAATCTCCTTTGTCTTGATCACGTTGAGGGAGAGGTTGTTGTCCTCGTCTCTGACCTCCTCCCTATAGGCTGTCTCATTGTTGTCGGTGATCAGACTGTTGTGTCATCAGCAAACTTAATGATGGTGTTGGAGTCGTGCCTGGCCATGCAGTCATGAGTGAACAGGGAGTACAAGAGGGGACTGAGCACGCACCCCTGAGGGGCCCCTGTGTTGAGGTTCAGCGTGGCGGATGTGTTGTTCCCTACACGTTAGCGCAACCGTCCCGTATACGGTACACCGATCCCATAGAGGTTAAAGGGATCTTCTGTGGGGACAGCCAAGGAACTCTTTTAGGTTCTAGATATAACCTTTTTTTCTAAGAGTATATACGAGCAGCAAAATTATACTTTTTTACTGAGCAAGAGCTAATGAATGATCAACTGCAGTCAAAAATGGAATAATGTTTTAGGAACCACTGTGAATGCCTACGACAGAATGATGTTTGATAAATTGCAGACAGTACACAACACTTTGAGTTTGGGTGATAGTTCCATGTTTACTCTAGAAAGTTCTGTGGCCATTCCTTCTGTAAATAAAATGTGTGCAAAAGTGTATCTGATCAGAGCAGAGACATAAACACATGAATGACAGTTTAGAGGCGCAATATGCACATACAGTATTAGATACAGCAAAAACATAAGCTCCAGTCTCTGACATTTAGAGGCATCTAGTGCTAGTGGAGGCTTAGCCTGCAGTCTATTTCTGCATTAGTCAGCTCTATTGTGGCTGTCTGGCCAACATAAACTCCAGTGACATATTTCAAGCCGGAGCTATAGGCCTAATGGAGAAAATATCTCCCCATAATATTACACGACAAATACCAAAACAAAGTACAACACAGCACATTACAACAACACAGCACATTACAGAACAGCACAGCACAACACAACACAGGACTGCACAACACAACAAAGCACAACACTGCACTGCACTGCACCACACAACAAAGCACATCATAGCATAGCAAAGCACAGCACAACACAGCACAGCACAGCAAATCACAGCACAACAAAACACAACACAGCACAACTCAACACAACACAAATAAAGACAGGGGTTAAGTGAAACCAGGCTCCCCCAATGAGAGAATTTCCCCACCAAAACACCTGCTACCATTGCAGTTATTAGGACAAGGACAGAACATGGTATCAGCACTCACCTCTCTGATAGGAATACCACAGTACCACCTGTTTGGCTGACCTATTTATTCTGTTCACAACCCATATTCATAAAGCATCTCAGCGCTGATCCAGGATCAGGTCCCTCCCGTTCATGTAATCTCATTCATTATGATCTAAAAAGCAAAACTGATCCTACATCAGCACTCCTACTCTGTGATGCTTTATGATTATGAATATGGGCCCGGGTTTGCACTGTTCGGTAAAACACAGACATACTGCGTCTTTACTCACTTTAACCAACATAGTCCACTCAGCAACAGTCATCACTGTTTTCCTGGGAGTCCTGGGAAACATCAAAACATTTAAACGAACACACACACATAATCCAACCACATTATCATATCATAATCATAATCATATGCCATTTAGCAGACGCTTTTATCCAAAGCGACTTACAGTCATGTGTGCATAAATTTTTAGGTATTTTAGGTATTTTTAGGCATTATATAATATTATTGTCACAACGTTGTTATGCGTCCCATTTGTCCATCCCTGAGAGGGACCAGCTTATTAAGTTAATACAAGGAAATTAAATAATGGAAAACCCTCTCTGCTCTTAAAGTTTCCCTCTGCCTCTCCTGTTAAACCGTACACAAGACTGCTGAGCTGTCTGTCTGTCTGTCTGTCTGTCTGTCTGTCTGTCTGTCTGTCTGTCTGTCTGTCTGTCTGTCTGTCTGTCTGTCTGTCTGTCTGTCTGTCTGTCTGTCTGTCTGTCTGTCTGTCTGTCTCTCTCTCTCTCTCTCTCTCTCTCTCTCTCTCTCTCTCTCTCTCTCTCTCTCTCTCTCCTCTGACTCTCTCTCTAACTGCCTTTCTCACCTCTCTCTTTCTCTCGTTGACGGACTGTCTTTCTCTCGTAACTCTCTTTCTTTCACTCTATTTCTGTCTGTCTCTCTCCTTTCATCTCCTTCAACCCATTTCCCTGAGGCAGGTGGTTACATATCATCACTTACCAAACTAAGAAAGGGACAAAGTGATTTTCTGAGTTACCTAAGTCTGTTGGGAAACTCAAAGCACTCAAAGACCCCTATTCAATCAAACACAATAACCAGACATTTTCAAGACAAGGTAGACCAACAAACTCCCTGCACTGCAAGGAACCGTGTTTGAATTGATATCCAGTCGGGTTTCTCTTTGCTCTCTGACACAATAAGTATTGGTTTATTGATCAAATGAATCATCCTGCACATCCTCCCAGAACAGGAAGAGTTGGTTGTTTTGTCTTAACCTAAAAAGGGCCAGCTCAAGATAATCTGCTGATATTTACAGTGAATGGTGAAGACACGTCTGCTATATGGTGATGAGAGAACACATTCACTAAACCACTCATTTGAATCACAGACAGATCCTCAAAGGGCATCATGATAACAGCATGTGCTAAGCAGTGCAAATCAGGTATTCATTCATTCAGTGGTGCTGCTGGTCCAGTGGTTGTTTACATAGGCTTACTTATATGTACAGTCTACAGGGTTCAGTGGGTGTTTTTGTTTAGCTGGTGGTCTCAGGGGAATAGATGAGTATCCTAACAAGAGTGTGTGTGTGTATGTGTGTTTGTGTGTGTGTGTGTGTGTGTCTGTGTCTGTGTGTCTGTGTGTGCGTGTGTGTGAGTGTGTGTCTGTCTGTGCATACAAGACGAGGGTAGGGGAGATGTAAGAGCTACTTAAGCACAACAACAGAGGAGAAGACATACACTCTTAGAAAACAAGGTTCCAAAACGGTTTTTCGGCTGTCCGCATAGGAGAACCCTTTTTGGTTCTAGGTAGAACCCTTTTTGGTACATGGAACACAAAATTGTTCTACTTGGAACCAAAGGGGTTCTACCTGGAACCAAAAAGGGTTTTCCTATGGGAACAGCCAAAGAACCCTTTTAGGTTCTAGATAGCACCTTTTTTTAAAGAGTGTAGGTCATCCTGTGTGTTTCACCAGTATCAGTAAACATTATGAAGCCCTGCTCCAACATGATAACAGCTGCCATGTGACACATCACACCTCCCCATGGACACATCTACACATCACATCTGTGTGTGTGTCTGTGTCTGTGTCTGTGTGTGAGTGTGTGTGTGTGTGTGTGTGTGTGTGTTTGCGTGAGCATGCACATGAGTGTCTGTGTTTTCACACATATGTGGGTGTGGATGCATGTGTCTGTGCTCTCAAACGTACATGTCTGCTAGTGTGTACAGTATGTGTGCGTGCACATATTTGTGTGTGTGTTCAGTACAGGAACATATGGCTATGCTGCTCCCTAGGGGATACACACAGGAGTATGCTGCTGCTGAGTCTTGTCTAGTTAACAGTCTAACACATATACAGAGGTTCTGTCTGCTTGGGGAAAACCAACAATACCTAGTCTGGTCTCTTAGGTCCACCTGATTCTGCTTTTCTACTCTCCACAGCACTTCATTGATAAGTTGAAAGTTATCGATCCGCCAGAAAATGCACTACTCACCTGGCTAACCAAGTCTAATCATTTACTGCTGAGAAGGTATACTGTTGGAAAGAACTGCCAGAGACTACAATACCATCTACTAGGAGTGGACTGGAGTTTCTCACTTCTGTTAAAATCAAGTATAATTATACAGTACCCAGGTCTCTCTTACAAAAGAGAGTTTATCTCAATGAGGCTAGCTAACCTGAATAAAGGAGTGCTGATCTACGATTAATTTACCGTTTAGATTATAATGAAAGAAATGGGGGGACCTGATTGCAGATCAGCACTCCTACTCATAGATTCTTCATGAATACGGGCCAAAAGAGACTAAACAAGGGAACACAAACCAAGAAGGGAAAAGCAACATGGGCTGTCATGTAAATAATTGCTGTTTAGGGCACAAATTGTTTGCAATCAAGCAGAGAATGTCGTCATAAGTCTTTCTGCAGTGCATTGATAATTACACAATGCTAATGAAGAATGCTGCATTGCAAATCTATTCAGACCAGAGGACTGCAATTACATTTACAACACACAATAATTACTAATCATGTATTACAACATTGGACTGAATGCTCCTCTCCTCTCTCTGTTCTTTTCCCCTTATTTGTCTGCGTCTGTCCCTGGGTTGTTTGCAACCTCCTCCCTTCCCCCTTCTGTCTATGTGCATCAGAGTTCAGATAATTCACATGATTGTTTTGAAAAGAGACTGGTGGTTGGTTACCTGTGTCCCTGTGTCCTACAGGGTATGTTGGGGGTGATTATTGTGTGTGTGTGTGTGTGTGTGTGTGTGTGTGTGTGTGTGTGTGTGTGTGTGTGTGTGTGTGTGTGTGTGTGTGAGAGAGAGAGAGAGAGAGAGAGAGAGAGAGAGAGAGAGAGAGAGAGAGAGAGCGAGAGAGAGAGACTTTGGTTCCATGACTATGTGCGTGCACCTGAGTATCTCAACCATGATTGGCATGTCTGAGAGAATACAGAAATGCAAACACACCTGTCTGTTTTCCTTTTAAAATCTCTCCACTTCTTTGTGGCTAACACTGTAGGCTCGGCCCTAATTTATGTGTTCTCTGTTACCTGGATCTGCATGGCAAATGGTCCAGGAACACAAGGAAAGCACAAAGGACAATGCCCAAGGACTAGTCAGCCCTTCCCCCTCTGAGGGGCCAACATGTATCTATCTCTCCGTTACAGTATCCAGAGGACTGACAATTGAATGTGTGATAGAATAATGCTAGAGTATCAATGTTTGGTATCTATCTGAAACTTGTTCACTGAGGTTAACTCTGATGCTATCTACAGTGCATTCGGAAAGTATTCAGACTCATTGACTTTTTCCACATTTTGTTACGTTACAGCCATATTCTAAAATGGATGAAATATACTTTTTCCTCATCAATCTACACACAATACCCCATAATGACAGAGCGAAAAAAAATTGAATACCTTATTTACATAGACCCTTTGCTATGAGACTCGAAATTGAGCTCAGGTGCATCCGGTTTCCATTGATAATCCTTGAGATGTTTCTACAACTTCATTGGAGTCCACCTGTGGTGAATTCAAATGATTGGACATGATTTAGAAAGGCACACACCTGTCTATATAAAGTCCCGCAGTTGACAGTGCATGTCAGAGCAAAAACCAAGTCATGAGGTCAAAGAAATTGTCTGTAGAGCTCCGAGACAGGATTGTGTTGAGGCACAGATCTGGGGAAGGGTCCCAAAAAATGTCTGCAGCATTGAAGGCCTCAAGAACACAGTGGCCTCCATCGTTCTTAAATGGAAGAAGTTTGGAACCACCAAGACTTCCTAGAGCTGTCTGCCCGGCCAAACTGAGCATTCGGGGGAGAAGGGCCTTGGTCAGGAAGGTGATCAAGAACCCGATGGTCACTCTGACAGAGTTCCAGAGTTCCTCTGTGGAGATGGGAGAACCTTCCAGAAGGACAACCATCTCTGCAGCACTCCACCAATCAGGCCTGGTAGAGTGGCCAGACGGAAGCCACTCCTCAGTAAAGGGCACAGACAGCCTGCTTGGAGTTTGCCAAAAGGCATGTAAATGACTCTCAGACCATGAGAAACAAGATTCTCTGGTCTGATGAAACTAAGATTCAACACTTTGGCCTAAATACCAAGTGTCACATCTGGAGGAAAACTGGCACCGTCCCTACGGTGAAGCATGGTGGTGGCAGCATCATACTGTGGTGATGTTTTTCAGCGGCAGGGACTGGGAGACTAGTCAGGATCGAAGGAAATATGAACAGAGAAAAGTACAGAGAGATACAGTGGGGAAAAAAAGTATTTAGTCAGCCACCAATTGTGCAAGTTTTCCCACTTAAAAAGATGAGAGAGGCCTGTAATTTTCATCATAGGTACACGTCAACTATGACAGACAAATTGAGATTTTTTTTCTCCAGAAAATCACATTGTAGGATTTTTAATGAATTTATTTGCTAATTATGGTGGAAAATAAGTATTTGGTCACCTACAAACAAGCAAGATTTCTGGCTCTCACAGACCTGTAACTTCTTCTTTAAGAGGCTCCTCTGTCCTCCACTCGTTACCTGTATTAATGGCACCTGTTTGAACATGTTATGAGTATAATACAAGACCACTGATAATCTCCCTCGATCTGGGGCTCCACGCAAGATCTCACCCTGTGGGGTCAAAATGATCACAAGAACGGTGAGCAAAAATCCCAGAACCACACGGGGGGACCTAGCGAATGACCTGCAGAGAGCTGGGACCAAAGTAACAAAGCCTACCATCAGTAACACACTACGCTGCCAGGGACTCAAATCCTGCAGTGCCAGACGTGTCCCCCTGCTTAAGCCAGTACATGTCCAGGCCTGTCTGAAGTTTGCTAGAGTGCATTTGGATGATCCAGAAGAGGATTGGGAGAATGTCATATTGTCAGATGAAACCAAAATAGAACTTTTTGGTAAAAACTCAGCTCGTCGTGTTTGGAGGACAAAGAATGCTGAGTTGCATCCAAAGAACACCATACCTACTGTGAAGCATGGGGGTGGAAACATCATGCTTTGGGGCTGTTTTTCTGCAAAGGGAACAGGACGACTGATCCGTGTAAAGGAAAGAATGAATGGGGCCATGTATCGTGAGATTTTGAGTGAAAACCTCCTTCCATCAGCAAGGGCATTGAAGATGAAACGTGGCTGGGTCTTTCAGCATGACAATGATCCCAAACACACCGCCCGGGCAACGAAGGAGTGGCTTCGTAAGAAGCATTTCAAGGTCCTGGAGTGGCCTAGCCAGTCTCCAGATCTCAACCCCATAGAAAATCTTTGGAGGGAGTTGAAAGTCCGTGTTGCCCAGCAACAGCCCCAAAACATCACTGCTCTAGAGGAGATCTGCATGGAGGAATGGGCCAAAATACCAGCAACAGTGTGTGAAAACCTTGTGAAGACTTACAGAAAACGTTTGACTTACAGAAAACGTTTGACCCTTTGCCAACAAAGGGTATATAACAAAGTATTGAGAAACTTTTGTTATTGACCAAAAACATATTTTCCACCATAATTTGCAAATAAATTCATAAAAAATCCTACAATGTGATTTTCTGGATTTTTTTTCCTCATTTTGTCTGTCATAGTTGTCGTGTACCTATGATGAAAATTACAGGCCTCTCTCATCTTTTTAAGTGGGAGAACTTGCACAATTGGTGGCTGACTAAATATTTTTTTCCCCCACTGTACTTGATGAAAACCTGCTCCAGCCAAGACAACGCAGGAGTGTGTCACGAGAATTTCTATCTCTAATTAATCAAACTTAATGCTTTGAATAATTCCCAGAGGGTGTAAGGCTCTGGTTTAATCATGAATTAAACGAAGGTCCGCAACCAACAAGAATGATCTGTATGTTTTAATCATGGAGAGCTCTGGCGCCAAAAAATACATACACAGCCTTTATACCCCCTGACACACAAAGGCACTTTGCTCCGCCCACCTTTAAACAGCTTCTCAGTCCCCTTCACCCTGGAATGCTTTCTCAGCAGTTTCTAACTCCTCCCCCTCTGTTAGTGGGTTGACACTACATTATAACTCTAACACCGTTCACACATTTATACTGTATTTGGGGTGAAATCCTTTAGTCATTATTCTTAAAATACAAATTAATCTATCAATCCACCCCTTTGACTAAATGTTTTCACATTCAGGATAAATGTATTTACAAGCATGATTAATCTCACAGATTACGTCAGAACTAATAAACATTTCATCCAATTGCGGTCTTTCAGGGTCAAAATCCTCATCATCCACCAAGCCTGGGGGATCGTTTTTCACATTCCCCTGGTGTTTCATCAAAACCACCCTATCCACGATGTACTAACTTCTGAATTCTCAGCTCATTCTTCACTTAGTGCAGTTAATTCTGCAAGAGCTCTGGTGACTGTCCCATCCGGTGTGGTGTTGTTAGGGATAAAATGTGCAACAATGGCTTATCATTCTATAGACACCGCCCCTTTCTGCCTGATCTAGAGCCAACCTCTTTTACTAAGTCATGAGTGAGATGGTGGATAATTGTTTAGAGATCCCTTTTACTGCATCCCTAGTCTGGCCAATAAATCGTTGTTGGTCGTAATAGATATAATTAATCCAATCCACAATTTTGTTTATTGTCACCCACCAAAATAACGTGGTAGTAAACCCTTCCCCTAATTCTTTCATAGCTTGTTATCCATCCGATACCCCCCTTGGTATCCCAATCGCATCCATCTAAAAGGGCTATTCTCCTTCTTGTTAAAACTCCTCCTACGTCTGTTTAACCCTTTCCTTGGTTCCTGGTGACTAATTCTAACTAGCTGAATCAGTAGAACCAGGGCGCACGTATCTAGCCACCCTTTTGGTATTCTCTGCCTTATACTGCCTTTACTGGCACACGCCCACCACCCATCGGTTACAGGGGCTGTAAGGTTCAGAATTCTCTCCTGTGCTTCTGAACTTAAGTCAATCACATTACTACTATCTCCAATTGATAATTGGTGATGTCTTTGTTTCTCTTTAGTCCCCATCTGGATGTTCAGTCCCGCCCGGTCTCATATCCCCGTCCCCAAGTGTATTTAAACACTTGAGTCTAGGAACAATCCGCTGTGGGGGCCGAACACGAATATAATGGGATTTTATAATCCCAAGTTGCTTATTGACATGTACCCCACCCGTTGGCTACGTCCCTAACCTTTATTTTGAATCCTACAGTCTGCCCTTCTCTGACTCCCATTTTGTAGGCCACTCGTCCTTGACGGTCAGTATGTCGGGTCGCTTCTCTTCTCTTTTACTTCTTAACAATGGTAAGGGCATAGCGTAATTGGTGGTGGATCTTAACATATCAAGACCATTGCCGAGACTATGATGCAGCTCAAGTCACCCCCATTCCCAAAAACCGCCAACCCTCTCCTGTCCTCAGTCTTTCTGCTTGGTATTACCCCATACTCACACCCTGAGAACACACTACAGTGATAGGTCGGGGTAGGAGATCTTCGTTAACAGAGGTGATCCCTAGACCCTATTGGCTAGTTCTTCTCTCTAACTCTGCGTGTGTTCAGTGGTGCTTGTATGTGTTCTTACCTTTTTGCAGTGGGTAACGTGGACCCAGGTTGCTCTTTCTGCTATTCTAATGGCAAAGGCGGTGACCAATATAACCTGATAGGGCCCTTCCCAACAGGCCTGCTTCCAGTCTTTCTTCTTTAGGGACTGGATCCTCACCAGTCACCTGGTTAGATAGAGTGGGTCACCTTCTCCTTTAGTTCACCTGTGGGGCACAAAACCTCTGACATACCGGTGTGGTTAATAACTACCTTCTCACGTTGTACCCCATTTCTTCCTGCTCTCCTGCGTGTTTTCCTTAACCCCTCTCTAATCATACCGTTCACATCAGTATTGTCTTTCTAGACTGTATCTAAAAAAATATTTTTTTAAGTATTTTGTCCTCTCCTTCGTATATTATTTAATCCTACCACTAGCCTCTTCCCCCCTCTTGACACATGGTTCTGCTCATGTGTCAATATTACCACCTACCTAAACAATCACTTAGGTAATATTGGTAATTTATCATCCAATTGCCATCCCTTATTTATTTTTGAGACTGTCCCTTGCTTCTTTATTGCTCCTCCCACTTCCTTTGTCTTTTATGGCTGCTAAATTCGACTTTCATTCAGTTCAGAATCAATAGTAATTCAATCAATCAATCTCTTATCTTGTAAATACACTCATGTTTAGTTCAAACTCTGTTCTAGCCCGGCTCTCCCGGGCTTGACCTGAAGACTGATGGTTGGACATGACAGGTCCATACTTAAATCTTTCAAACCTAACACAAACCCCCCTTCATGCTGTAATCAATCAAGAAGATAGCAAAGGAGAGACAGGTTTTAGCCTGAACTCTGCTTAACCCTGGCCGCTTTTTCCACTCTGTTTGAGGAGAGAAGCAAAAGGCTCCTTTCTGCTTTCATTCATAACGTAGGACAGCCATAGGACTTAAGTAAGAGAGCAATTCGACCCTAAGTCACCTAAGTCTTCTGCCTAGCAACAAATAATTAAAAAACTCTATGTTCGTGATTAACCCAGTTATATCTAATAGTCCACTAAAAAAACTCCCTCATCACCATCTTTAAATCACGACCAATGTCATATATCCCTCTTTACTCTCTACCATTTGGGTAAAATCCCTGTTATATGTAGGAAAAGCTAAGACTGTTTGGGAAGTGAGCAACTTTTTTATCTTCACAAATTGTTCCTTCTCCTCAGAGTTCCAAATGATTTTACCATGGGCTGCCATTGCCTTCCCATAGATAAGATCACTTAATTTACCAGTATGCAGTACATAATGGAGTACCCAAGCTCTACAGTATTTCTGCATTTATTCCTTAACTCCTTCTTCTTCATCTATTTCTGGACAGCTAGTCCCTATCTTTAAATTATCCTATCCAGCTTCCTATTATTACTATCTTCCTGATCTTATTACTAAATCAATGATCTAGGCAATAGCTGTTTCGCATTAGATTGTGCCTTCCTCTGATTACTGCAGCTCATTGCATTAATTTAGTTTCAAATACCAACTTGTTGTTTATTAAAGCATAATAAAAATGAAATGTAAATGACAACATTTGATAATATCTCAACTTACTTCTATCCCGTAAAAGTAATCCAAGATTAGTATAATTGACTAGCAACAGGTATCCCTCATTCAGGGAAAGCTCTCTCTCCCTCTTCTGTTATTTTATGGTTCAAATCCTATTATTACCAAATTATAATCTTCTTCACACTTTTCACAGCACTATAAATTACCCTCAACTTGATAAAATAAACCATCCCAAAGTCCTCCTCTCATGCCCCCAGAACCACTAGTGTGGATGACCAATCAACACCAGAAAGTCAAAACAGAGCCCAGAGGCCATTGAAATCAACCAACAAACCATTCCATCCCACAGCACAGTAAACACCACCTATGAACTGTTGAAAATCCCCTAAATTCAACATAACAACCATTTATAAACATCATACTAGGTGTGTTGTTTTTTATTTGAAAAACCCAATTGAAAAACAACAATCAAAGATAGCCAGGCCCCACTTAATTTGGTAGCTCCCTTTTACGACCTAAATACTGCCTAACTTCACTACTGCTCCCCCTAGCCCTGGGCAACATTCCAATGAGATAAGCTAATCTCTTTCTCCTGGTTATACAAGTCTAGCCCCTCCCCTCGCTGTTTCTTCAAATCCGTTCCACAATTTACATGCATCTACCTAATCATATTTATTTCCCATGGTAGAAAAATAAGAAATCCCCCCATTTAGTAATAATTCAATCCAGAATTATTTTCCTTGGGACTTATTATCTGGTGCAACTCTTGAGCCAATGTTTATGATCTGCTTTTGTAATTAACCATTTAAATTATCCAACCCGTAACCCAGTTTTTTAAAACCCCAGTTTCATGAAAGGGATGGGACAACAATTTTTTTTCTCACGCGACCTATTTTAGTCCCTTCCTTGAAACAATTATCACGTATTTCGATGGATCATTAGGTCTCACACGTATACAACCTTATACGATTTTTTGCTAACACTATCCGTAACCTAGAGGTCGTAACTGCTCCAGTTTCATGAAATAGACAGAGTTAGAGCAAATCCCCAGTTGTTTATGACTCTTGACTTGTTTAATGTATCTATCTCACACGCTGATAATTATCTCCCTTCCTGTTTATATTGTAAAGACTGTATCTCGTACAATCTCAATATTAACTAGTTTATTTTGGTAATGGCCATTTACCTAGAGTCATTTTCGGACCCTCCTTCCTTCCTTTATAATTCTCTAATGAGATTTTGGTAACTATTCTCTGCACTTCACAAGAATTACTATTCTCATACAAGTTCAAATAATTTCACCAAAATCCATGAATAAAAATTACTGACCTCCTCCTTGAAGTTGGGATTTAAATGCTTTTTTTTGGGATCTCGTCAACGTCTTTATCGTTCATAAGATTCATCACCGGCCTGTTTATAACCTTAACGTCGAAGGCCAGGTCTATTCTATACGGATGCTATCAAATACAAATTAATCTATCAGAGTGGCTTCGGGACAAGTCTCTGAATGTCCTTGAGTGGCCCAGCCAGAGCCCGGACTTGAACCCGATTTAACATCTCTGGAGGAACCTGCCAAGCTTGTAGCGTCATACCCAGGAAGACTTGAGGCTGTAATCACTGCCAAAGGTGCTTCAACAAAGTACTGAGTAAAGGGTCTGAATACTTATGTAAATGTGATATTTATGTGTTTTTTTATATCTTTACATTTGCAAACGTTTCTAAAAAGCTGTTTTTGCTTTGTCATTATGGGGTATTGTGTAGATTGACAATTTAATCCATTTTAGAATAAGGCTGTAAAGTAACAAAATGTAGAAAAAGTCAAGGGGTCTGAATACTTTACGAATGCACTGTATATGGATGTATTATTTCTGTGGTTACTTGTATCTGTACAGGGTGAACGCTGAATTACTCTATGCAATGGGGTTTTATTGCCTTCTCATGAATTATGTCTTATTGGTCTCACCCCCCACACAAGATGCTGTGACACCCTGTGGAGATTGGGCCTTTTTTTGTTGAACTTTTATTTAAACAGGGAGACACGTTGAGACCTAGGTCTCATTCACAAGCATGCCCTGGGAACAACAGTCACATCATAACACACTCAATTATATACAAAATACACAAAATATACACAATATACACATTAACCATTATAATCAAATAAAACAAACACATTCATCACTATAAAAATCATTAACCAATTTCCGAAATTGACCCAGGGACGCCAAATCATCCTAACGAAGTGTCAACTGGAGACTATTCCACACATGAGGTGCCTGATATGAAAAAGCAGATCTCCTGAACTCTGTGGTTACCAAGGGAGACATCATCGTTAACCAACCTGTGACCTTGTATTATAACCTGAAATTCTACAATTCAACAAAGATGTTAAGTATGTTGGAAGCTTGTGGAGTAGGGCTTTATAAACAAAAAGAGAGTAATGAAGTTATCTACGTGTCTTTAAAGAGGTCCAGACAACGTTTTGGTAAAGGATGCAGTGATGAGTATTAAAACTGAGAGATGTAATAAATGAAGGGCGTTATGATAAACAGAATCAAGGGATTTTAGAGTAGAGTCAGTTGCACTTCGGTAGATGGTATCACCATAGTCAAGAACAGGTAGAAAAGTTGATTCTGCAATTCGCTTCCTGCTAGCCAGAGAAAAACAAGCTTTATTTCCATATAAGAAACCCACTTTACATGTAAGCTTCTTAACAAGCTCATTTGTATGTTTCTTAAACGATAGATCATTGTCCATTCAAATACCAAGGTAGCGTGGAACTCCGTATTATCGGCATATTCAACAGTGTTTAAGAAATATATTACCTTCAACAGTGTTATCTTGTGATCAAGCCATCAATGTTATGTGATTATTGGTGTCGTAAAAATGTTAGCTAACGGGTTAGCAATTAGCATGTTTGACATTTCAGTGGAAATACTACTTTTATCAGCTTTTTGACAAGCGGTTTAGCAAATAAATACATCCCGTATTATCGCCATACGGTCCCCAGTTATTGGCCACCTTAATATTTTGTTCAATTACAAGATATATCTGTTTAATTTTGTTAAAAAAAGAGACACCAACCACGTATCCGAAGTGTTTACTTGATAGTTGAATTGTTGGCTAGCCTTCCGGTAAAAAATAGTGACTTGCCTGTCAACTTTTCATTGCGTAGCCCGGTACGCCCTCCTGTGGACTCTTAAAAAATGGTCCTTCACCAACATATTCAGTGCTGTAACCAAATAATGTCTCATAATTTGTTTTACAGATTAATCTTATGTTTTGAGAAAGTAGATAACAGTTGAATACTAAAATATAAATGAGTATGAATAATTTACATCAAATAAAACTTTAATTTCTGTAATGTGTATTGACATAAACAATGAAAACACTGTTGGAGTTTGTGTTGCAGAGATGCACTTGGAAAGTAAAGGAAGAAATACACAAGATGGGTTGAATAAATATATATATATATTATATTTTAGACATGTATTTTTTTGTACAAATAAATAATTTCATATGAACACAAACAAAACAAACAATCAAATCTCGACCTCCTTCCCTATATTGTCACAAAACTCACAATAAAAATCCAGCTCCACCGCTACCTCTGGATCCCACTGCACACACCTGCAGTGGAACCAGTGCTGGCAGAAGTCACAGCACACCCATGGCACCTTGGATCTACACTCCTGAAGGGAGCTTGCAGGCGGATCACGCTCCCCGCAGCAAGCACAGTAGGTGGTGACTTCTTTTATAAAAAAATTATAATAATCAAATTGATTAACATAGTTTTTGCAAAATGTAGAACCACATAGCGCATGTCCTTGCATCGCTGGTACGGGTAGCGGAATACTCTGGCAAATTCTGATTTGTTTACCATGTAGAAGTGGTCAAAATGGCTAAGGTCTCCAGCTACCTTGGAGAACTCAGCCTTTAAAGGGCCAAAGTATGACACGTCCAGCGGCTGCAGGACATGGGTGCAGTTTGGTGGAAGACAAAGAAGTATAACCCCTTCCCTTAGTGCCGCCACGAGCACCTCCGGGTCCATGTGGCTCTTGTGCCCATCGAAGAGGAGAAGGAGAGGGCTCTCTTTCACTGCATGCTTAATGAAGTGTTGAAACCACTTCTTTAACAGGTCCCTGTCAATGTAGCCACTGTTTTTTTATTTAACCAGGTAAGCCAGTTGAGAACAAGTTCTCATTTACAACTGCGACCTGGCCAAGATAAATCAAAGCAGTGCGATAAAAACAACAACACAGAGTTACATATGGGGTAAAACACAACATAAAGTCAAAAATACAACAGAAAATATATATACAGTGTGTGCAAATGTAGCAAGTTATGGAGGTAAGGCAATAAATAGGCTATAGTGCAAAATAATTACAATTAGTATTAACACTGGAATGATAGATGTGCAAGAGATGATGTGCAAATAGAGATACTGGGGTGCAAATGAGCAAAATAAATAACAATATGGGGATGAGGTAGTTGGGTGAGCTAATTTCAGATGGGCTGTGTACAGGTGCAGTGATCGGTAAGGTGCTCTGACAACTGATGCTTAAAGTTAGTGAGGGAGATAAGAGTCTCCAGCTTCAGAGATTTTTGCAATTCGTTCCAGTCATTGGCAGCAGAGAACTGGAAGGAATGGCGGCCAAAGGAGGTGTTGGCTTTGGGGATGATCAGTGAGATATACCTGCTGGAGCGCATACTACGGGTGGGTGTTGCTATGGTGACCAATGAGCTAAGATAAGCAGTGATTTATAGATGGCCTGGAGCCAGTGGGCTTGGCGACGAATATGTAGTGAGGACCAGCCAACAAGAGCGTACAGGTCACAGTGGTGGATAGTATATGGGGCTTTGGTGACAAAACGGATGGCACTGTGATAGACTACATCCAATTTGCTGAGTAGAGTGTTGGAGGCTATTTTGTAAATGACATCGCCGAAGTCAAGGATCGGTAGGATAGTCAGTTTTACGAGGGCGTGTTTGGCAGCATGAGTGAAGGAGGCTTTGTTGCAAAATAGGAAGCTGATTCTAGATTTAACTTTGGATTGGATATTCTTAATGTGAGTCTGGAAGGAGAGTTTACAGTCTAACCAGACACCTAGGTATTTGTAGTTGTCCACATACTCTAGGTCAGACCCGTCGAGAGTAGTGATTCTAGTCGGGTGGGCGGGTGCCAGCAGCGTTCGATTGAAGAGCATGCATTTAGTTTTACTAGTGTTTAAGAGCAGTTGGAGGCTACTGAAGGAGTGTTGTACGGCATTGAAGCTCGTTTGGAGGTTTGTTAACACAGTGTCCAATGAAGGGCCAGATGTATACAAAATGATGTCGTCTGCGTAGAGCCTTGGCCAGGTCGATGAAGACGGCTGCACAGTACTGTCTGTTATCGATCGCGGTTATAATATTGTTTAGGACCTTGAGCGTGGCTGAGGTGCACCCATGACCAGCTCGGAAACCGGATTGCTTAGCGGAGAATGTACGGTGGGATTCGAAATGGTCGGTGATCTGTTTGTTAACTTGGCTTTTAAAAACTTTCGAAAAGGCAGGGCAGGATGGATATAGGTCTGTAACAGTTTGGATCAAGAGTGTCACCCCCTTTGAAGAGGGAGATGACCGCGGCAGCTTTACGATTTCTGGGGATCTCAGACGTTACGAAAGAGAGGTTGAACAGGCTAGTAAAAGGGGTTGTGACAATTTCGGCAGCTAGTTTTAGAAAGAAAGGGTCCAGATTGTCTAGCCCATATGATTTGTAGGGGTCCAGATTTTGCAGCTCTTTCAGATCATCAGCTGTCTGAATTTATGTGAAGGAGAAGTGGGGGGGGGGGGGGCAAGGGCAAGTTGCAGCGGAGGGTGCAGAGCTGGTGGCCAGGGTAGTGGTATCCAGGTGGAAAGCATGGCCAGCCGTAGCAAAATGCTTGTTGAAATTCGCGATTATTGTAGATTTATCGGTGGTGATAGTGTTTCCTAGCCTCAGTGCAGTGGACAGCTGGGAGGAGGTGATCTTATTCTCCATGGACTTTACAGTGTCCCAAAACTTTTTGGAGTTAGTGCTACAGGATGCAAATTTCTATTTGAAAAAGTTAGCCGTTGCTTTCCTAACTGCTTGTGTATATTGGTTCCTGACTTCCCTGAAAAGTTGCATATCGCGGGGGCTATTTGATGCTAATGCAGTACACCACAGGATGTTTTTGTGCTGGTCAAGGGCAGTCAAGTTTGAGGAGAACCAGGGGCTATATCTGTTCTTAGTTCTGTATTTTTTGAATGGGGCATGTTTATTTAAGATTGAGAGGAAATTAATTTTAAAGAACAACCAGGCATCCTCTACTGACGGAATGAGATCTATATCCATCCAGGATACCTTGGCCAGGTCAATTAGGAAGGTCTGCTTGCTAAAGTGTTTTAGGGAGCGTTTGACAGTGATGAGGGGTGGTCGTTTGACCGCGGACCCGTTACGGACGCAGGCAATAAGGCAGTGATCTCTGAGATCCTGGTTGAAGACAGTGGAGGTGTATTTAGAGGGTAAGTTAGTCAGGATGATATCTATGAGGGTACCCATGTTTACGGATTTAGGGTTGTACCTGGTAGGTTCGTTGATCATTTGTGTGAGATTGAGGGCATCTAGTTTGGATTGTAGGATGGCCGGGGTGTTAAGCATGTCTCAATTTAGGTCACCAAGCAGTACGAACTCTGAGGATAAATGGGGGGCAATCAATTCACATATGGTGTCCAGGGCACAGCTAGGGGCTGAGGGGGTTCTGTAGCAAGCGGCAACAGTGAGAGACTTATTTCTGGAAAGGTGGATTTTTAGAAGTAGAAGCTCAAACTGTTTGGGCACAGACCTGGATAGTATGATAGAGCTCTGCAGGCTATCTCTACAGTAGATTGCAACTCCATCCCCTTTGGCAGTTCTATCTAGACGGAAAATGTTGTAGTTGGGGATGGAAATGTCAGAATTTTTGGTGGCCTTCCTAAGCCAGGATTCAGACACTACTAGAACATCAGGGTTGGCTATCAGGTGTGCTAACGCAGTGAATAACTCAAACTTAGGAAGTAGACTTCTGATGTTAACATGCAGAAAACCAAGGCTTTTACGGTTACAGAAGTCAACAAATGATATCTCCTGGGGAGTAGGAGTGAAACTGGGGGCTGCAGGGCCTGGGTTAGCCTCTACATCACCAGAGGAACAGAGGAGAACTAGAATAAGGATACGGCTAAAGGCTTTAAGAACTGGTCTTCTAGTGCGTTGGGTACAGAGAATAAAGGGGGCAGATTTCCGGGCGTTGTAGAAAAGATTCAGGGCATTATGTACAGACAAGGATATGGAAGGATATGAGTACAGTGGAGGTAAACCTAAGCGTTGGGTAACAATGAAAGAGATAGCATCACTGGAGGCACCGATTGAGCCGGTCTCGGCGTGTATGGGGGGTGGAACAAATAAACTATTTGAGGCAGTTTGAGAGGGACTTGGGGTTTTACAGTGAAATTGTATAATAAGAACTAACTGGAATAGCAATAGGTAAGGCATATTGACATGGGAGAGAGGCATAAAGCAATCACAGGTGTTATTAGAGAGAGCTAAGACAACAACTGGTAATGGCGATAAAGTTGGGGCTGAGGCTAAACAGAATAAACAGGACAGGGTACCGTGTAAAGGAACAGTCCAGCAGGCATCAGCTGTGCAGCTGAGTGATCATAAGGTCCAGTGAACAGCAATATGTGAATCCGAGAGCAGTTCAAATTGGTGCTTCAGCACAGCGAGCAGGAAGCACGGTTGTAGTTTGCGTGTGCTAGCGGGCCGGGGCTAGCAGATGGATCTTCGTGGTCATCGCAACGGGAAGCCTGTTGAAACCACAGACGATTACGTCGGCAGACCAGTCATGATGGATCGGCAGGGCTCCGTGTCGACTCTAGGAGGTCTCGTCCGGTTGACAGAGAGGTAGATAGCAGGGAGATGTGCTTGACTCAAGGCTAGCTCAAGGCTGATTAGCCAACAACAACGTTAATTTGGTTGCAGCTAGCTAGTTGCGATTATCCAGAGTTAAAGGTCCAGTGATTCAGTGATTCCGGCAGAAAATCCGATAGGTTCTGGGTCGATAACTCGCTGTGCAGACAGTGCAGACTGGCCGATAATAGTCCAGGCTAGAGCTGGCTGGTAAGTAGTGCAGGCCACGGACAATGGAGAAAAAGCCACTAACGGTGGCTAATAGCAAGTAGCTAGTTAGCTGGTTAGCTGGTTAGCTGGCTACTCCCGTCCGGTAGACAGAGAGGTAGATAGCCGGGGCTAGCTCAAGTCTCAAGGCTAACTGGTGCTACGGGGGCAGTGGTGATTAGCCTACAGCAATATCCATTTGACATCCATTCGGTTGCGGCTAGCTAGATCCGGTGTTAAGGTCCAGTGATTCAGTTATTCCGGCAGAAAATCCGATGTTCTGGGTGAAAACTGCTAACGGTGGCTAATAGCAAGTAGCTAGTTAGCTAGTTAGCTGGCTGGCTAGTTTCAACTGGAGATTCTAGATAAAGGTGAGTAAATAATAGAATCCGTTCCACATTGAGTGAGGCGGGTTGCAGGAAAGTATATTTAGTAGAAGGATGAAAAGTATGATAGGGAAATATATACGTCAAATACAAAAAAAATACAAACTGGCTATTTACATGGACACACAAGAGAACACGACCGCACTGCTACGCTATCTTGGAAGAATCGTCCATACAAGGCTTGGGGGGGGGCCTCCCAGTGCAGTTATAGATTTGTCTGGGTTTCTCCCTCAACCCGTGCTTCTCATAAGAAGTGAAGAAGGTGTCTATTGTCGGACGTGTGGCACACTCAGCTTTCCCCTGTCCAGGGTGTCCGGCCTCCTCATGCTCAGATTCTTGTGCCTCCTCCTGAACATTTCCCAGTGGTGGGATTGTTTCCCCTGGGTGCTGAAACCTACAATAGAATAGAATAAATAATTGTCCATCCAGGATGAAAATGTTTGTTTTGGCATCACTATACACATCCACATTTACATCACACACATTGAGAACAGTCAGTCCACCAATCTACATACATAAACACAAAGAACACCAAATACCTGCGTATTTTGTCGGCGTATTTCATCAGCCTCTGTCTGGTGAAGGGGAACCCATGGCTGGCGCAGTAGATACAGTACTGCACCAGAGAATGTTCATCCTCTGGTGCAAGCAATGTGGGTGGTCCACTGCAACAACCATGGGTCACCCGGCCGCTCAGCCTGTCCGCCAGGGTCTGCCGAGGTACACCATGCACCTTGGTAGATAAGAAAATAAAACTTATTAGCAGATAAAATTCACATACACATGGTAATCTCCTAAAAACAAAAGATGCCTAACCTTGGCAGCCTGGCGGATAGCCATCCCTGCCCCGCAGTCCTCCATGGCATGGAACATGTCCTCCTCACTCCACTGCTTCCTCTTGACTTTCTCCATGCTGTGGTGGTATATACATGTAGCTAAATAACTTGGCATACTATACACATTTTAGAAAGGTAACTCAATCTGAATATGTATAAACATTTACATTTTAAAGCTAAGGCATTGAAAGGTGATTAAAGTTTTCACAATAACTGAAAGTGTACCCACGTTTTTTGTTTGATGTTATCTGTAATGAAAATTAGTGTCCCAATTAGTTTAATATTGATGCATACATTGTAACATTAGACTAAATACTGCCTGTATGTAGCTGTTGTAAGATGAAACATAGCCGTGATAGGTGTCAAAAAGTTCATGGTTCAAAGTTCCAAATACATTTTTGCAGATTGTGCAAAACGCCCCCGTCAAAGGACTCCAATTCTGAAAAGGTAAAGCTTGACAACATTCAGCTGTTTTCGTGATATGTATTATCTAACGCTTACAATTTCTTTCCTTTTTGCTGTTTTAGCAGTTCTATCAAAATTTAGCAACTAAGCTAGAACATTAGAAAATCTGTTAGCTATATTTCAGAGGTAAAAAGTTGGATATTAAATTATGTGTGGTCTGTCGCGCAGTCCAATTTTATAATATGCAGCGTGTCCCACAAAATGTGTACATATATAACATTTTTTTAAACTCTCAAAACCTAACTTAACTTATATAAATTGCACTGAAAATCAGTGGTCAGCTAACTAGAAGGGTGTCTTTAGTCGCAAAATGTACCATTATTTTCCAGTCCATTTAAATGTTGAGCTAGAGGTGATTTAGTCCTCCAACTGCTAGAGAGTGTCCGAAGTTAGGGGGTGTCCGATGTTGGGGGAAAATTAGCTATTTGTATGCAGGGACTTGTTCAATTACAGAACCATTCAAGGAGTGAAGATGTCACCCAACTGAGATACTTCTACGAGACTTTGAAAAGGGCATGTATTTAGTTTTGCCTGTATTAAATACAAGCTTTAAATTCGTAAGGGCTTCCTGAACAGCTTCAAAATCAGAATGTAGCCTTGACACAGCTAAATCAACAGCCGGAGCAATTGCATACATAATAATATACAAATGAAGATCACAGTTTTGGTGGTCAGGTTACACTGTAGACTTGATATCGTTTGAATGGTCAATGGTGGTTGGTTTTGGGTTGAGAAGGTTACACCTTCAGATGTTATGAATGGAATGAAATGCCTTTGTTCTCTCTCTTGTCCTGTTTCCAGTCCATGGAGGAAAGTTGTGTGATCAATTCTCATTTCCTAGGCTTCTAGGCCTCTGGCCTAGTAAGCATCGCTTTGTTCATGCTTTGTCTTGTAAGTTAACCTTAGGATCTATATGCTAGGAATAATGCCTTGTAATGCTTGTTAATGCGTTGTAACTTAAGCTTTATGCCTTGTATGTGAATCCATTCATTTTACAAGTATTGAAATACACTTGTATTTAGAATTCCATTCTCAGACATTTCTTCATTGCCTATTACTGTAACTCATCTATAGTGTTATTGCATATTGCTATTTATCTTATGGAGTCAGATAATTCAGTTAATGCGCTAACTGCATAGTCTTATTACGAGTCGCTTGTGAAGTATATATAATATACTTTATATACACATATCAAATATTACTGCCTTTAACACCTTACTCACTCCCAAAGGCAAAAGGAAAAACCCTCCAGCAAAGCTACTAGACAACCCTTTGTTAGAGCTTAAACCTGGAATACAAACCTGACCCTTCAAAACAGCTCACGCCAGCCTTCACAGCATCCCATCAAATCCTCTCACTTGAACCATAGCTCTTTGTTAAAAACTACTGGGGACTTCACAAGCTGTCCTTCCAGATTGATCACTAGAAAGAGACTGCAATATTGGACGCTTGAAAAGGTCCCCAGAACGTCGATATATGCCTTCCTTCGCACTCACAAAATAAAATAAAAACAACTGTCCAGCACTGGGATTGAACTTGTGATACCCAGAGCCAAATCACACTGCTTAAACCACTGCGCCACCACAGTTCACAATGCTTGAGCAAGCCACTAGAATCCTTCATGGTAATAGCGCGTAGTTTTTAATAATTTTATTTTAATAATTCCCAAACCATAGCCCTAACATTAACCACTCTGAATTAATACCTAAACCTCACCCTTTGAGTTGTTTCTGTTTTAACCCTGTAACCACACATAATTAAACCTATAACCACGCAGAATTAATGTGTACAAAAATAGATGTTCATTCATAATACGTCGAAACTGTGAGACTACCTGAGGCACTTCCTTCTTTTTGACAAATGTTGGTGATGATTTTGACTTTTCGTCCAATGGTGTGGCAGGTGAAAGGCAGCGGGGAATCCCCATTGGCCACTGAGCTCATATTCTCTGTTGTGATTGGTGTAGCCTGGGGCGCCGTCTCTAGGCTGTCAGGTAGAGGTTCTGTTAGGTTCTCTCTCTCTCTCTCTCTCTCTCTCTCTCTCTCTCTCTCTCTCTCTCTCTCTCTCTCTCTCTCTCTTTCTCTCTCTGCATTATGGTAATAGCTCCATCCACCTTGTCCTCTAATAAGCTAGGTGTAGTTTTCACCATGCTTAAACCAATCAGTGTAGCCACCCATTTCAGATCTACACAGGTGCCTATGGGATACAGTGTAAGGGGTAAGGTTGAGGGGTCGATTTGGAATCGGGCTTTTAGGTGGCAGGTAATTTCTCTCTGTCACCTATGTGCTGTCGCTCTCAGCCATAGCTGCCACTCTAGGTGAGGGGCAGGCTATTGAAACTGAACTGATTCCCACTAACATCAGGGCAAATCCAAGGTTACCTGCTGGTCTGCAGTGAAGAGAGTTAGTTTTGCCATCCATGAGGCTATAGCATTTAGATAATTATAGCATGCAGTATGTATGTACAGTATGTACCAGGTGATATAAAGAGCTATGGAGGCTGAAACAGGAGCAAGTAGTGTCAACTAGGGAGTGGCTATCTATGGGCTAGGGATCTAGTCTTGTAACTCTAAACATGTTTGCAGCCTAAATCATGCATTTGAATCAATGGGATATTTCTGTGAGTCAGTCATGTCTATCCCAAGTTAGGATAAGGCCCGGTTTTAACGATCAGAGCAAGCAAGCTGTTGATTTTAGACACCACCCCCTCCTTTTCACGCACACACACACACACACACATACATACATACATACATGCCAGCTGGACAGCGCCTGTAGATACACTCACAGTATATTTATCATCCATCCTGACAGTTAATTACAGTATGAGTCTCCTGTTTTTACTCAATTCCCTGGTTCAATAAGAGCAATGGAAAATGTCATTTCTCCTATTTCGCTACATGTTAGAGCTGAGTGAGTTGTAGGCTACAGATTATACAATAACAGTAAGTGTATGTAAATATTTGTATAAACGGTTGATAAATTATGACTTTGGAATAATTTCTTATATTCCAGCAGGGCTGTTATGGTAAAGTGGTTGATATAAACTTGCATTCTTCCTACAATGATTTTCACATAGAGATCCTATTCAATTAGTATTCTAATTCCTAATTCTATGGACTTTCATTTGATTCCTGATTTGTAATCCATGATCCTCAGTCTATAAGAGGCTGCCCTCTAGTGGTCAAATAAAGGCACTAACGCCCAATATCACATTAGGATCTGCAGTTGTTTTTCAAATGTTTAATTAATCACAAATAACATAAAAAAAAAAAAAGACATCTCTTTGTTTTTATGGCTTAAGGTGTCTTCCAGTGAAAAGAGGACCCCTTGGGGCCCAACCCTGAAGGGGGTCCCACTCAGGGAAAACACCAAAAGGGTGGAGCAAAGTCCCTCTGAAATCTGTAACAAAGTCAAAACAAGACATAGAAGAGATATGGTTAATGTTAAGGTCAAATGTGAGGGGCTATAGAGTCCTACAGCAACTGTCACTATGTATTCTACCATCTGTACTATCTCATCTCTCTTTCCTTCTCTTCCATCTCTATGAGCCTCTGCCTCAGACGGTCAATGGCATCCATGGCACTCCATACCTGCAACTTAAACCATTGAAGTCCTACTGCATTTAATATCAAGCCATTCCATATTAATATTGAACTTGCGATGACAGTCCATTCTATTTTGAGTGTGTGTAATTTTTTGTTTGTGTGAGTGTGTGTGTGTTTGTGTGTCTTTGCCTCTATTTGTTTGTTGTGAGTGCTGGTGTTGTTTAGGGTCAGTTGGCTGACCCATTAGCGGGAGGGGGGACACCTGGAGAGTTGCTAATCACCATCAAGGTTTCTGGAGGATGGTATTATACACAACAACGAAGCCTGGAATGTGTGTGTGTGTGTGTGTGTGTGTGTGTGTTAGTCAGAATGAAAACACTCCCCTTTGCTACTACCTTCAATGAAGGAGGAACAAGGCTAGATCACAGAGTGAGTTCATTGTGAGAGAGAGAGAGAGAGAGAGAGAGAGAGAGAGAGAGAGAGAGAGAGAGAGAGAGAGAGAGAGAGAGAGAGAGAGAGAGAGAGAGAGAGAGAGAGTCTGAACCAGTCTAGTTCCAGTGTCAGTCAGACAGTGTGCCTGGGAGGGCTGCATTCCAGAGCACCATTTCACTCTCTTGCGCTCTCCCCAATCTGGGCTACAACTACACATTACATATTTCAACGTACAGCTTTTTGACTTTTTGTATGCTCGGAAATCCTTTCCACTTGGACTTATCGAAGTGAAGAGTCAGGCAACCAACTAAAAGGAAGCCTAAACCAACAGGGAAAGTAAGAGTAAACCTCGAACTCTGTTGTATTAACAGGTTTGTCTTCCTTCTGTCTGGTGTAAATCAGAGTGTAGGAGCTTTTGCTGCTGGCTAACATTGAATGGAGACAGGTAAGACTTTCACAAGAGCAATTTTGATTTCTCAACAAGGGTTGGAGTCAACTCTATTAAACCCAGACCTGGGAATACATTTGAATATTTTATTGGAAATAATAGAAATAATGACAACATTTCACAAATTACAGTTGTGTTAGTTTCCTTATTTGACTGAGTTGAAATTGACCCCAAATTTGACTGCCGTACCAAAACATTGTCTATCTCAAAGAGTTGGGCCAATATTGGAAAAGGTTTTTAAATCACAGAAAGTGGCATTTAGAAACATCTAACCTACATACGTTAGCTGCTGTATCACATGGGTGTAATTAAATTAATAAGCTACTGTATTGTTTGCAAACAGTGTTCTTATTTTTATGATGGCAAATCACTGTTCATGTGTGTGTGTTAAAGGGTGTGTGTGATTCTGCCTCAGGTTGTTGTCAGTCTATGGTTATAACTCAGTGCCCACTAATACAGTACTCTTCTTTGTCTGGGAAGATAAGCTATGATGCATATAAATAATATTGATCTATATTGGTCTATCTGTTAAAACGTGTAATATTAATCTGTTTGCAGACGATACTGTTATGTATGCCATAGCCCCACCTGTAGACCAGGCGTTGTCAGAGCTGCACTTGAAAAAGAAAAGGAGAGCTGCACACTCTAAGAGCTCAGATGCAATCATTTAATAATCTAAGACAAGCTGTCTTCATCAGGGTATAATGACAAACACTGCGGGTCACTAGTTGATATAGTGTCAAAGGACACACACAGGTGTCTGTAATCATGGCCGGATGGCTTGATATCATTGGTTATTTTACAGATATAAATAGAACATATAAAAAACATAAATGGATAGCATATGATCATAGATATAATTTGGCTACATAGGCCTACAAACGTTTACAATGAATAGCAAAATCACAATAATCACAAGAATGGCTTCAGATCAAAGTCTACGTTGAGACCGAAGGGAACAAGGGTCTTTAAACTAAAGATCCAGGCATCCTCTCGTTTTAACAATAAATGATCGACGTCACCCACTCTCCTAGGGAGGGTGAAGTGTTCAATACCGATATAACGAAGGGTCGAAATCGAGTGGTTCGCTTCTAAAAAGTGGGCTGCAACTTGGTACGTCGAGTTTTTGCACCTAATGGTGCGACGATGCTCCGAGATTCGTACTTTTAATTCGCTGTTCGTTTTACCCACATAATTTTTACCACAAGGACAAGTTATAAGATAAATAACTGCCTTAGTGAAGGACGTGATAACACCTTTGATTGGATCTGTTTCCCTGTTTGGGGGTGTTTGAAGGATCTACATTTGTAAGTGCCATTGCATTGAGCGCAGCCATTAACACTTGCAGTTTCCATCCGGTAGAGGCGCAAATAGACATTGTGCAGGGGTATTTTGGGGTGGTAAATCAGAGTTTACCAACTGATCTCTGAGATTTCTGCCACGCGAGAATACGACCAAGGGAGGGTCCGAAAACACATTGCTGATACTGTCATCGGATCTTAGAATGCGCCAATGTTTGTGAACCATTCCCTTAATTTGTTCAGAGCACTTTGAATAGCAGGTAGTAAGAACGCAAGAATGCTTCTTTTTGCGAGAGTGTCCTTGAAAGAGATCATGTCTCGATTTGTTTTGGATTTTCTCAATGGCAGTATTAATCTGATCATTTTTGTAACCCCTCTCCTTGAAATCTGATAGTTTTTTGCAAATTATTTTGATTCTACAGAATTGGCTGTAGGGCAAATTATTTTTCAAGGGAAGCGGGTGACAGCTATCAGCCCTGAACAAACTGTTACGATCAGTAGGTCTCCTGTAAAGATTTGTATAAAGAACATTATTCTTACACAAAATCAGAAGATCAATGAAACTGATTTGACGCGTGTCAGATTCTTGTTAGAGCTGCAATCGGACTTTGTTTCCTTACAAAATGCCCTGGTTGGTTTAAAACTTGTACTTATTGTGGGCAAGACTAAATATATGTTTTTCTTTCATTCTCACAAAAATGTTTTAGATGGACTACATACTTATCAATTGACTGGCTCTCCCATCGATCGGTTTCTCGCCTATAAATATCTGGGCTTTTGGATTGACAAGGATTTAACGTTTAAAAAACATACTGATTTAAAGTGGGCTTCTTTTTTTAGAAATAGATCTTGCCTCTCCCTAAACAGTAGGAATCAGATTGTATAGTCAACTTTCCTGCCAGTTCTTCACTATGGTGACACAATTTACCAGAATGCAGCAGCCACTGCTCTTAAACCTTTGGATGCCGTCTACCATAGTGCCCTTCACTTTATCACAGGTGACAGTTCTAATACTCATCACTGCATCCTGTATCAAAAGGTTGGCTGGTCCTCATTAAAGACCCGTAGATCACTTCACTATTCCCTTTTTGTCTACTACACAAGTTTCCAACTTACCTAACTTTGTTGTTGAAGTATAAAAACATGAGTTACCAAATCCGTTCACGGGTTGGTTAACTCTTGAGGTTACTCTGAGATTTTGTTTTACATTGTATTGGTTGTTGTATTGTTGTGATCAGGGCACCCTTGGGATTGAGACCATGGTCTCAATGGGTTTCCCCTGAATAATTAAAGAATAATAATAAAAAATAGCTTCCTACAACTACCTCTGCAACATCACTCAATTAGTGGGAGAGCACTAGTCTTCTCCCAATTTTCATTTCAGAGTCATCTATTTCATTTGGTGTGCAGGTATACAACCTAGATTATTTTACATTTTTTGGCATCTGATAACATTTGCACTCTCAAATTTAAACTGTACATCTTTACATACAAATAGCCAAACAAACATTAATATGTCTTGTAACAATCACCTTGAACTTTATCTCAGGTAATAGTCAAACCAAACCACCTCTGTTTAAACTAGAGTGAACTGCATATACTCTCCTCCCTGAGATGTGTTTGTAAACAGACAGTGTGGTGTGGAGGTACAGTATGTGTAGGAGGGGAGGTGCCCTAAGGAATGTCAGTCTATCATTGCTACATTCCATTCCTCCACTTAGCTAACCTACCAGCAGGTCTTCAGTTCCGCCTCGGAAATGGACAACTCACTATAGGGGAGATTTCTACTGAAGCTGGTGGGGCTGGAAACACCTGAAACTCTGCATACCTGCATCTCTTACGTGCTCTCTCTCTCTCTCTCTCTCTCTCTCTCTCTCTCTCTCTCTCTCTCTCTCTCTCTCTCTCTCTCTCTCAAGAGGGACTCTGAATAATGAGCTATCCTCCCTTTTCAAACAATGTGTGTGTAAAATATAGAAAAAAAAACTCAACAATGTATGTGTGCATGTGTGTGTGTTTCTGCAGTGGTGGTGGTAGTGGTGTCTCTGTGGTATCACCTTTCAAAGAAAGCAGGCATTGTAACCTTATGCCTGTGAGAGAGAGTAGCAAATCCTACCTACATCCTGCATTTACCCTGCACTCTGTCACTGTCACTGTCTGTCAGAGATCTGGGCTAACTACTACTGACTTGTCGTAAGGCAAAAGACTCAGCTATGTTAAATTATTACCTGAACAGTTGCATCTCTAACTTAAAAAACCTCATAGACAGTGCATATACAAGAATATTGGACATGTTTAAATGTCCCAGAGACATTTTGGCACATTTAAAGTCGTAAAGACGACTATTCTAAAAATAAATGGTTCTAAATAGTACCAGATAGGGGTTATTTGGCTTGTAACCATAGCAGAACCATTTTTGGTGCTATATAGAACCTTTTTTTGAAAGGGGCACCTGTATGGCGCTATAAATAACAATTTCCTAAGGTTCTATAAAGAACCATTCAAAAAGGTTCTATATAGTACCAAAATAGGGTTCTGCTATGGTTACAGCCCTTTCTGGTTCTTTATAGAACCTTTATGGAGAATGGTTCTATAAAGAACCTTCCTCAATCGCAAAGGTTATTTGTAGATCCGTTTGAAGAACCACAGCCATATTTTATTGTTAAAATTTCATAGGTGTTATTATTGTGTTAACTGACAAGTTGAATCAAGTGAGCTACCTCTAGACCAGCTGGGGGTCCCTGAGGAGTGAATTGAGAGCTAGTGCCTGATTTAGTCAACTCTTCTCAATTGACACAAGGCCATACGTGAGTCTTTCACAAGACATCATCACTGGCCATAGTCCTGCGTTTCCCAAACTCGGTCCTGGGGACCCCAAGGCGTGCACATTTTGGTTTTTGCCCTAGCACTACACAGCTGATTCAAATAATGAGCTCATCATCAAGCTTTGAATCAGCTGTGTAGTGCTAGTGCAAAAACCAAAACGTGAACCCCTTGGGGTCCCCAGGACCGAGTTTGGGAAACCCTGCCATAGTCATATATAATATGTAAAGGCATAACACAACACATTAGATCAACTGGAATGACATTCTCACTCAAAGATGAGTAAAAAGTGCGCAATCCACGCCCCAAAATATTTTAATTAGCACTAAAAGAGCAAAGAACCCTTTTGTGAACTGTAAAGAACCAGTGAAGAGCTCAAGGGGTTCTTTGGGTCATTATGGTTCCACAAAGAACCCCCCCCAAAAAAAAATATATTTGTGTGTAGCCTGAAATGAAAACTATTAGTCATTTTAGTTTTTTCCACAATGAAACACCATTTTTTATGGTGTATTAATCTGTGCCAACATGTGTATAAAACCAGTGCTTTGTGCCACAAACGTGTTAGGAATGTCTTTAATAGGGAAAGGAGATGTCCAAAGCGGTCTCTCCTGTTTCTGTTTATCTCTCTCTTTCTCTCTCCTCAACGATGTAAATCTTCATCAAACGTCTCCCTCTCGGTGTTTCAGAGAGAGATAGAATGTAGAGCAACAGAGTTCAAGGGAGAGGAAAGTAGGGCATGTTGGGGAGAGAAGGGGAATACGAGGGCCGTATTTCATTCCAGGCAGTTGTTCCCTCAATTCTGCTCTAGTTCACTCCCTTTCACATATCTTAAATGACTGTGCAGGTGAAGGTTAAGCAATAGCTTCATATTGTTTTCACTACTATTGTAAAGCGTCTTTGGGTCCTAGAAAAGTACTATATCAATCCAATGTATTAATATAATTTGTAGTACTAATCCAGTCGTGGTCAGATTTGTGAAAGAAATGTGAACAGGGTACCTGGGGTTTCTGAAATGAACGTTTTTGAAATGAAAAACACCCAGGGGGTTGTTTACATTTACATTTTAGTCATTTAGCAGACACTCTTATCCAGAGCGACTTAGAGTTAGTGCATTCATCTTAAGATAGCTAGGTGGGACAACCACATATCTCCGTCATTGTAAGTACATTTTCCCTCAATAAAGCAGCTATCATCAAGTCAGAGCTAGTAAAGGGGTGGGGGTGGGGGGGAGGGGGGAGGAAGGGGTGCTGGGGGGTGGGTGCTGTGGGATTATTTAAGATACTCTTTGAAGAGGTAGGGTTTCAGATGTTTTTAGAAGATGGACAGGGACTCTGTTGTCCTAGCTTCAGGGGAACGCTGGTTCCACCATTGGGGTGCCAGGAGAGAGAAAACCTTTGACTGGGCTGAGCGGGAACTGCCCTCCTGTAGGGGTGGGAGGGCCAAGAGACCAGAGGTGGCAGAACAGAGTACTCGGGTTGGGGTGTAGGGTGTGAGCATAGCCTGAAGGTAGGGAGGGGCAGTTCCTCTTGCTGTTCCGTAGGCAAGTACCATGGTCTTGTAGTGGATGCAAGCTTCAACAGGAAGCCAGTGGAGTGTGCGGAGGAGCGGGGCGACATGGGAGAACTTGGGAAGGGTGAACACCAATCGGGCTGCAGCATTTTGGATAAGTTGCAGGGGTTTGATGGCACAAGCAGGGAGCCATTCCAACAGCGAGTTGCAGTTGTCCAGATGGGAGATGACAAGTGCCTGGATTAGGACCTGTGCCGCTTCCTGTGTGAGGTAGGGTTGTATTCTACAGTAGTTGTAGAGCATGATCCTGCAGGAGCGAGTCACTGCTTTGATGTTTGCAGAGAACGACAGGGTGTTGTACAGGCTCACACCAAGGTTCTTTGCACTCTGGGAAGGGGGACACTGTGGAATTGTCAATCGTGATGGAGAGGTGTTGGCCTTTTGAGGAGCAACATTCTTAGGCTGCCTTGGTGTTTGTGTCCTCCTCTTCCTCTTCTTCCTATCTCATCCTCCAGTTCTTCCACAGAGGTATTACGTTTTGTCTCTAGGTTTACAACGTAGGAAGCCATTTTTTCCTGTCAAATTCTTAGGTGCAGATCCGCATTTAAATGGTTTTTGCTCATACCAGGATATTGACACCATGAGAATCTAACACAATACACCTCCTCCTGCCCTCGCCTCACTCTCTGGTCAGTTCTGCCTTCTCTGGTCAGGCGTCAACACAGATGACAGGTACAGGACTGTAGGTGTAGGATTGCAGAGTTGGATGGTCACATTTTTTCCATGAGAGAAGAGTGTGAGGTTTCCTGTTGAAATCTTCAGCTCCAGTTAAGGGAATACAGGAACGAACTGATTTCCTCCATTGACATATTTGCGCCTAGGAGTAGGGGTTATAGGTTGATTTGTTACTGTGAAATAGTTTATTATTTGAACTCAGTATATTGACGTCTTCCCCTCCTCTCTCACAGGTGGATGCTGTGGTGGCCATGTTCCTCTGAGTTTGATTGACAGGCCAAGATGGAGCTGAAGGTGTGGGTGGAGGGCGTGGTCAGGGTGGTGTGCGGCCTATCGCTGGAGACTTCCTGTCAGGATGTGGTCATCTCCCTCGCACAGGCTATTGGTCAGTAATTTCAAAGCTTTTTGAGCACAGTTTATCAGCTTATTCCCTCCAATCTCACTCCTGCCTTGGTGTGTTTTTTCCACAGGTCAGACGGGTCGCTATGTTCTCATCAAGAAGCTACGAGGCACAGAGATGCAGCTTGTGGCTGATGACTGTCCCTTAGAGTCTCTGTCCTATCTGGGTCAGCTGGCCAACGAGGTCCAGTTCATCTTGCGTCGTACGGGCCCCTCCAGCACTGACGGACCTAACAGACCCACCCTGGATAGGGTCCATCCTTTGCCCAGGCACCCTACACCCGTGCCCCACAGATGCCGAGAGCCGAAGAAGGCCCTCACCTTCAACCTTGGTCCTTCTACAATCCCCAGAAGGACTAAAGCTAACAAGGCCTGGTCACCTAGTCCAAGAGCCTCACCAGAGCCCAGGGCTTCGCCTGTTCCGTCCCTGGTCACCCCTACCCCTACCCCCACCGCCTCCCCTCCCCCGCTCTCCCAGTCCGACCCGTCCAAGGAGGAGGTCTTCAGGCAGGTGCTGCAGCAGCAGGAGATGCTACAGGACCTGGAGGCCCAGCTGGTGGCTTTGGAAAGGGATGCAGAGGTGTGGGAGTTGGGGAGGCCTGTAACTCCTGTCCCAGGCCTGACTCCGGGCCTAGTGGAGGAGCTGGATGTGCTGCAGACAAGGCTGAGGCAGAATGAGGCAGAGCTGATGCATGGGGAGTACTGGGAGGAACAGATGCAGCAAGAGAAGGACAAGGAGCAGGGTATGTAGTCCATTCAATTCCTGTCACTTCAATACAACTATCAATCCCCTCAGGGGCAATTTAGAAGGCATATCCTAGGATATCAGTATATGTTACACATAACTTATGCAGCAATACCGTGTGTAATGTAGGAATATGTAGGCCTACACTCATATACAGTAGGACCATCCAGGAACTAAAACCGAGTTGTATTGGCCGTACAGATATGCACGGACGTCTGCGCCAACTCTACGCCTCTATGGATGAATACAGCTTCCGGCTCAAGGACCTCCAGACCCATTCATCCAGGATGGGGCAGGACTTTCGGGTCGAGTCCCACAGACGGAACTCTCGTCCAGGCACCCCGCAGCAAGAGGAGGCCCTGGGACCACTGAGGGAGGAGCTACACAATCGGCTTCAGCAGGGGGTGGAGCTGGACATGTCATTGACAGAGACGGAGAAAGCATTGCAGACTGCAGAATTACAGTTGCAGGTACAGTTTAATACATAAAAAGTTTTTCCTGAGATCTGACTACTTCCTAGTTCCTACTATGGATGCCTTATGTTACAGCTTAATAAAGATCCCAATGGGAATTGAACCATTTCCCTTGTCTCGCCAATAAATCCCTCTTATGTGGAAAGTCTAACCTGTCCAATTGTATTAGATCAAAGATTACTAGCCTACACTCTTCAGCTGTCCCCATAGGAGACCCATTTTTTGGTTCCAGGTAAAACCCTTTTTTGGTTCCAGGTAGAACCCTTTTTGGGTTTAATGTAAAAACCCAAAGGGTTCTACATGGGACCCAAAAGGGTTCTACTTGGAACTAAAAGGGTTCTACCTGGAACCAAAAAGGGTTCTTCAAAGGGTTCTCCAATGGGGACAGCCGAATAACCCCTTTAGGTTCTAAATAGCACCTTATTTTCTAAGAGTGTACTGATGCTCTCACAATGAATAGGAGACACAATACCCAAATGGTCTATCTTTCACTCCATACAAATGCCATTATGCCATGTACATGCATTTTTTGTAATCTCACCCCACTGAAATACAGATTTTCATCCTACACTCTTAGAAAAAAGGATTCCAAAAGGGTACTTTGGCTGTCCCCATAGGAGAACCCTTTTTAGTTCCAGGTAGAACCATTTTTGGTTCCAGGTAGAACTATTTTGGGTTACATGTAGAACCCTCTTGGGCAAGGGTTCTATATGGAACCCAATAGGGTTCTACCTGGAACCAAAATGGTTCTACCTGGAACCAAACAGGGTTCTTCAAAGGGTTCTCCTATGGAACCCTTTTAGGTTTTAGATAGCACCTGTTTTTCTAAGAGTGTAGCGTTCAGACTATAAACCCTTCATTGTGTTCAATGACACAGAATAACTGACAAAGTCAAACTCACTGCTAAACGTCTCACAAGAGCTAAACCCAGCGAAAGCAACCTAGGATAGACCTTTGTTTGACGATGGTTGTATCACATTCTATAGAACTTTTTTGGGGATTATTCTGTATATCTGACACTGTAAACCCAGAGGGAGTACATTGTATAACTCGGCAGCCTGGGGGTTAACTGTATCCTGTCATAGCAGGTGAGCAATGAAGAGGAGTTATTGAGCTTGAGAGGACACCCATAGAATACACCTGTGCTGTCTACCCAGAGATGGAAACTTGCCTTTGGCTTCCTGTGGTAATAATAGAACAGCTGCCTTTCCCTACGCTTCCTTATGGGCCAGTTTCCCAGACAAATTAAGACTAGTCCTGGACTAAAACATTATTTCAATGGACATTTTCCATTGAGCATGCTTTTTAGTGCAGGACTAGGCTTAATCTGTGTCTGGGAAACTGGCCCTATTAGTATTTTGGATGCTCATCCTCCCCTGAATCTTTGGTTTATTATTCCCCCATGTGTCTACAACCCTCATTACCAGACTAGTATCAGATGAGATCCTTCTATATTATCATCATTTTCACAATTTTAGAGTGTTATTTCGACCTCATAGTGTGGCAACATCATATAAAAAAATCAGGAAAATCATGTTTTTAACTGCACTGCCCCTTTAACAATAAAGTTTACATGAAATTGTCTATGTTTGACACTGAAATAACATGACATCTTGTCCCTTCCCTCCAGGAGAGTTGAACAAGGAGCTGAGGCAGTGTAACCTGCAGCAGTTCATCCTGCAGACGGGTGTTCCGCCTACCCCCTCTTACTCAGACCTCCCCCTCCCCAACCAGACACACCCCCACCTCCACCCCATCGCCATGCCTTACCTCTGCATAGCAGGACTACTGGAGGATGACCAGACTGACACTGTGACTGTATGCTAGAAGGTATGCTAATATGCTAATAGCCACGGGTGACATGTTTCATTGGAGTCATGCCAAACTGTTTGGAACATTTATTCCTACATAACCTATTCCCAATGGCTTTAGCCGGAAGAGGTCCCGGGAATCTGAGGGAGGAGCTACACCGCTGGCTGCAGCACAGAGCGGAGCTGGACATGTCACTTGCTGACTCATCCTGTCAGCAAAAAGCTCATGGGAGCGTCTGGATGACTATCTGATTGCACTGTGTGTGTGTGTGTGTTTGTGTGTGTGTGTGGACACGTTTTACTATACTTGTGAGTACCAAAAGTCCTCACAAGAATAGTAAACCAACTAAAATTCTGAGAAGTGAGGACAGTGCCAGTCCTCACTCGTAAAAAGGCTATTTTAGGCTGTGGGTTTAGGTTTAGGGTTAGAATTAGGACTAGGGTTAGTGTGTGTAATCTATAGCCAGTGGATTGGTTGACTTTTAACACACTATATGCAACATTCTAGTATTAATGTATATATTAACTTTAAAATATTTTATGAAATATTCATTTTCTAAAGATGTACTCGCTATGCAATAAAGATGACTTAATGTATCTCAGTTTCATTTTTTAAATTTAACTGGACATGAATTGATTGACACAGTGCAACATTTCATGAAGGCCTACACTCTTAGAAAAAAAGGTGCTATCTAGAACCTGTTTTACACAAATTATTATCTGTTTACTCGGTCCCATGCCTGGGATTTGTAACAGATTTTTGGGGACTCGCCCAGGATCAGTGCCACCTGTTGGTTAGGAGCTGATCTAGTGTTCTATGACATCTGGGATCAACCAGAAGTTGAGGCTGTGTTCCAGGACATCAGAGTGAGAGCGGAGGCTGTGAATTAGACATCTGGGACTGCGTACCTGCGTGAGTGATAGAGGAAGAGGTTGCCATGTCGACAACAGGAGGAAGAGCCTGGTGTGCGACATTAGGAAGTGCCTGCTTGTTCTGTCGGCTGAGGAACTCTTTAAGGTCGCCAACACCGTGGGTCAGGTACCAGACAAAGATCCATCAGAGCTTGATGTGTATAATGAGGAGGGTTGTTTTGATTTGATCAATGCTTTTATGTATAGTAAGCCTTTGCTTGAGTCTGAGGATATGGGGATGGTTAAATTGTTAGATTTGAAAGATTCCATTGATGGTCTTATCTAGGCCCGTACATTAGCTCCATCAGTGGATAGACAGTGTGTTGTGTGACTCGACATTAACCTCAGTGCTCGCAGGTGGTATAACACTTCAAGGGCATGCATATATATATAAGGATGACATCACAGTAGCTGAGCTCAAGGGGTTTCTCCAGTCTCAAAAATTGCACCAAACAGAACGAGCATGAGACGCCACAACAGTTAATCTACTGGGTTATAGGGCTCAAACAGATCATCCTGTTCACGTCTAAACAAGCCAATGCTGACAGCTCAGAGACAGTCCAAGGTGTACTCCTACACACAGTGTAGCAAGGACTAGGGCACAGACATGGTGATGTTCGCAGGGAGCTGATACGTACCTCTCCTCTCAGACAACCAAGTAAGTGATGAAGAAATACTGAGGCATGTAATGAAAATGACTAATGATGAAAGCGAGAGGCAACGTAGGCTAGGATCAACAACCCGCCATAAACCTACAAATGTTTACAGTGTGCTGCTTGAGGAAGACCATGGTAAAGTTACTAATGCTAAGGAAGAGGTCTCTGACCGTAAAAGCAAAAATACCACCATACAACAACTGCACAGGTTGAAGCTCTAACAAGCATAATAGACTCCCTGAAACAGCCAGTACAGCCAGTGTTCCGCGAGTAGGCCGCCTAGGCCGAAATGAGAGAGACCATACGGCTGTGTGAAATGTATCGAACAAGGTGTACCAAACTGTAAACCATTCTGTGACGAGGAAGGACACAGGGCATTAGGCTGTCTTAAGAAACTCAAGCATTCGGGAAACGTGAGCCGGTCATGGCGGAGGGACGACCAGTGACCGGGCCGCAGCAACAGTCCCAAGCCGAAGTTTTACAAGGGGCCAAGGCGCAGAGAGTGCACCTCAGCAGTATGGCCTCACTACGCGTATCCACAGAAGCAGTCAGTGTCAAGAAGAGAGGCAGGCCAAGGAAGACTTCTACTTCACACTCAACAAGTCAACCAGCTGTGAAGAATGATAAAATAGTCCAGCTCATAGGGAAGAAGTGCCTGATTCAATGTTACATGAATGGACTTGCAGCCAGTGCCTTACTCAATAAAGGGGCCCAACTTAGCATAATAGACCGTGCCTGGAAGGACAGATACCTACTGTACCTGGGAATGACATCAGGCCACTCACTGAACTCATGGGAGCTGAGGGAAGACTTGATGTGGCCCCCCGTGTCGCTCAGTTGGTAGAGCATGGCGTTTGCAACGCCAGGGTTGTGGGTTCGATAACTGTAAGTCGCTCTGGATAAGAGCGTCTGCTAAATGACTAAAATGTAAATGTAAATGTGTATGCCTTGAATGGAGACATCATACCATTTGATGGTTGGGTCGAAATCACTGTAAACTTCCTGCGAATGAGGACCCCAACCTATCCATCCAGGTCCCGTTTCTAGTGAGTCGCATGGAGCTTGAGCCGTTGCTTGGATTCAATGTGATTGAAGAACTGGTTAAAGGACAACCAGAGTCATGCCGACCCTTGTCAATCTAATCACTGGGGCTATGGCAATTCAAGATGACAAAGCTAAGCAACCTGGACTTAGGGGTAGATGTAACATAGTAAATGTAAATCTGGGACACTCAAATTAGTATGATACAATATATATACAAAAGTATGTGGACCCCTTCAAATTAATGGATTTGGCTATTCCAGCCACACCCGTTGCTGACAGGTGTATACAATTGAGCACACCGCCATGCAATCTCCATAGACAACAATTGGCAGTATAATGGCCTTACTGAAGAGCTCAGTGACTTTCAATGTGGCACCGTCATAGGATGCCACCTTTACAACAAGTCCGTTCATCCAATTTCTGTCCTGCTAGAGCTGCCCCGGTCAACTGTAAGTGACCTAGGAGCAACAATGGATCAGCCGCGAAGTGGTAGGCCACACAAACTCACAGAACTGACCGCCGAGTGCTAAAGAGTGTAGCGCGTAAAAATCGCTTGTCCTCGGTTGCAACCCTCACTACCGAGTTTCAAACTGCCTCTGGAAGCAACATCAGCACAAAAACTGTTCATTGGGAGCTTCATGAAATGGGTTTCCATGGCCGCACAACTGCACACAAGCCTAAGACATCATGCGCAATGTCAAGTGTCGACTGGAGTGGTGTAAATCTCACTGCCATTGGACTCTGGAACAGTGGAAACGTGTTCTCTGGAGTGATGAATCACGCTTCACCATCTGGCAGTCTGACGGACTAATCTGGGTTTGGCAGATGCCAAGAGAACTCTACCTGCCAAGAATGCATAGTGCCAACTGTCAAGTTTGGTGGAGGAGGAATAATGGTCTGGGGCTGTTTTTCATGGTTCGGGCTAGGCCCCTTAGTTCCAGTGAAGGGAAAGCTTAACGCTGCAGCAAACAATGACATTGTAGACGATTCTGTGCTTCCAACTTTGTGGCAACAGTTTGGGGAAGGCTTTTCCTGTTTCAGCATGACAATGCCCCAGGAACGCTGACTGCAAGCCAGGCCTAATCGCCCAACCTTAGTGCCCGACCTCACTAATGCTTTTGTGGCTGAATGGAAGCAAGTCCCCGCAGCAATGTTCCAACATCTAGTGGAAAGCCTTCCCAGAAGAGTGGAGGCTGTTATAGCAGCAAAGGGGGAACCAACTCCATATTAATGCCCATGATTTTGGAATGAGATGTTCGAGCAGGTGTCCACATACTTTTGGTCATGTAGTGTATGTCTGCCCTTCATAAAACCAGACTGGGTATCATCAATGATTTGGTCAGAAATGTCACTAGAAGGAAAGGCATTACTGGTGTGAAGATTACCATAGAATTCTGAAACATATTTTGAAATATCTTTGGGGTTTTCGTTTTCTTTGCCATCTATATTAAGCTTATGAATAGAGGTAAAATTCCTATGTTTATTCTCTCTAAATTGTAAAAGTATTTTGTCTTTTTTTCACCTTCCTCCAACGATCTCCTTCTTTATCTTACAAATGCCGCGTTTGCTCTCTCTTCATACATTCGGTCCAGTTCTAGTTGTAAAGAATATAACTGACTCTTTCCTTCTTCATCAAGGTCCTCCATAGAGATTAGAGAAAGTATTTCCTTAACAAGTTTCTCTTCCCTCGATCTTTTAAGTTCAGCAAAGACAAACAGGCAATTTCTTCTTCATGGCTGTTGTCACGAGCTGATGTGGATGTGGTGTTGGAGTCAGGCGCAGGACACAGAAGCTCAGTCAAACCGACTTTACTTGTCAAACACGACAAATACAAAATAACGGACCTCAAAACAACGGAGGCGGACGATTACGCATACAGTGCGTCAATACACTAAAATACAAAAGAGCAATAACAAATCACCAGCGGACCGGCGGACAACAACACACAACTGCAAACAAAACCAAAGGAAACTTATAGGTGACATAATCAATACATAAGACGAAACAGGTGCACCAACAAGACAAAACCAAACAAACATAGAGAACATCAAGCGGTAGTAGCTAGTACTCCGGGGACGACGAACGCCGAAGCCTGCCCGAACAAGGAGGAGGAGCAGTCTCGGCGGAATTCGTGACAGCTGTTTGTCTTATTTAATACTTAATTAATTCCCAATATTTCCCATAAGACTTAAATAGTTGGGCTTTCCTCCCATTTTCTTGTATAATATCTTTGGCATCTATCTTGTATTTATCATCTTCCAACAGCCTACTATTGAGTTTCCAATAACTCCTATTCAGTTTATTAACTTCAGAGCCATTAACATTTACAAATAAGAATATAACTTTATGATCAGTAAGAATCAATGGTTCAATGGATACCTTGACTACAGCGTTATCTAATGAATTAGAAATCAACTAGAAGTAAATTCTTCACTGTCTGGACATGTCCTTGTTACACCAAGTGAAGTACTTTTTATCAGGATATTTAGATCTCCAAATATCGAACAAACCAAGACCAAGACATAGATTATTAAACTCAGGATTAACACTGCTGGATCTATTAGGAGGGGGATATCTGTCAATCATCACAGTAGACACAGAATTAAAATCTCCAACTAAAATAATGTTGATATCCAGAAATACATCTTTAACTCTATTTATATCTTCTTCGAATTCTTGAAATACTATCCTGTTGTTTTGTTTGTTGGATGCATAGATATTCCCTAATAAAACAATGTCACTGTTCAAATTCACTGTTCAAATTAACCAATGTCCAGAGTGGTGAGTCTTACTACTGATGACCTTCCCTTTAAATGCACCTCTTAAAACTGCTACAGCTGCAGAGTGTTTGTTGCCATATGATATAACCAGATATCGTTACTCCATAGATTTTTCCAGAAAACTAGATCGGAGGAACAAGCATAAGTCTCTTGTAAAAAGTAAAAGTCTACATTAAACAGTTTGCAATACAGGAAAATAGCCTTACGTTTGAGTAAGTCACGAATACCACTGACATTAATTGAACAAAGAGATAAAGACATAAACTTCAACCAACAACCTTGTTATGCTAATAATAATCATAATAATATGCCATGCTAATATAAGCTTTTCCTAAGGATATGTAACTCAAAAGGATTTCCTTCCCCTTTTTGGCCACAGTTTCTCCCGTGTCACTTTGTCAGCAGAGGTCAGATCTTCCGTGAACCTCAATTTTTCTCTACTCGCCTCCAGAGAAGATCCCATATAGATCTGTCGGTGAACCGGATGATTGTTGTCCTCGGACTCTTGTCTTGATCCTTGAGTCTTCCCAAACGATGAACGATGTCCACATTTTCCTGAAGTTTGGCTTTTGATTCGGGAACAACAGCTCCACAGATGTCAACAACTCTGTGTTTGATGTCCTCACCCGCCTACTCTGGAATTCCATGGAGCCTCAGGTTCCACCTGCGCTGGTATCTCTCCGCTTCATTCACCTTTTGCTCGAGTTCAGCCACCTTCTTTCCATTTTCCTGGCAGATAACTTCTGACTTCTTCATGTCACTTTTGAGGGTTTTCACTTCTCCAGAGTCAAGAGATGCCCTTTCATCTATTTTTGCTGTCACAAGCATCACCATATTGTTTTGCATCTCAAGAAGTGACATACCCCCTTGCCCTCTCATCTTTTTCCCGTGGGGCTTGACTGGAGTGTCGGGGTCGTAAGGTAATGGCCTGAGCTGGGGACTGGATGGGTGCAGGTTGTCAGCATTGTTGTCCGTGCACACCAATTTTTCATCACCAACAGCAGTATTTTTCCCCCAGTTACATTTTGAAGAGGAGTACCCAAGACCATACCATCTTTTGCTGTTGATTGTCCATCTGATGATTTCTCAATTTATTTTCTTTTGGTTCTGGTCGTGGAAGTTTCCATGTAGACAAGCTAGTTTTTGAACTAGCTAGCTATCTAAGGTTGTCGCTAATTTAAGATTTTAGAGGTGAATAACTTGCAGAAAGTAATCAATTACTTTGGTAAACAAACTAAACCATATTCATACAGGATTTTATGACCACAGACATTACCAAATGGTCATACTTGGGTGAGGAAATCCAATAATTGCTTCAGCTACCAAAAAAACGCATCTGCACAGACCGCCATCTTGCACGCGCCTCCTGTACATTAGTAGTTCATTAGCATTTCATTTTTGGGGGGGTAAATATTTTTATTTAATTTTATTTAACCAGGCAAGTCAGTTAAGAACAAATTCTTATTTACAATGACAGCCTACCCCGGATGAAGCTGTGTCAATTATGCGCCGCCCTATGGGATGCCCAATCTCCGCCGGATTGTGATACAGCCTGGAATCGAACCAGGGTCTGTAGTGACGCCTCTAGCACTGCGATGCTGTGCCAATCGGGATCCCAAAATACAGGCAAATATATTGATAAAACTCACCTTGTCCTAGAGAGATTTATACGGTTATCAAAACGTCATGCCAAAGTAAGTCTACACAAAACACAGCCCTTACTTTTCCCCTATGGGAAAAATGAATGGTGAAAACATTATTGGAACCATTTCCATGTTTGACAGCTAGGTTTTATGGGTATTATGACTCCTACTGTTGTACTCTACTGAAATGCACATATACCTATTGTTGCCAGTAGGACGTTTGACTGTTGGCACTTCCTCATTCTTCTGAGAGAAGCATGACTGCACAGAAGCAAACGTTATCCTGTCTCATCTTTTCTCCTTTTTGCAGGTTGGTACTATGTACAAACACATAATATGTTTCAAAATAGTAATGTGACAAGATTACCTAAATGTAGACAAGTCTGTGTAAGAGTTGTGAAGTATGTACTAGATAATATGACAGAGCAGAAGAAGGCATAGTTTCCCACGCGCAAAGGGGGGCTGTAAAATGCTGCAGCGCACATTCCTTTGTTCTCAACAAAAGTAATTTTAAGCTCCTGTAGGTTTTATTTTTTATAAATGAAGGCTCACATTCATGTAATAAGAATTTAGGCAGTTGGAACCTTTTGGTAAAATATTTTTGAGATTAGTATTTTTACTGGAATAAGCATTAGAAAGTCCGCTAGCATTTGTTAGTAGATTGTTAGCTTTCGTTGTCTTCCTGCTAGCTTGTTGGTCCAGACACTTTAATGGAAGTAGCGTTAGCATGAGTTGCATAAGTCCAGTATTCCTGTTAGATCTATACAGTGAGTAAGTGTAAAACATATTTGATACCAGTACAAGGGAACTTTGGTGGTTTTATACACCACGTGCTTTAGTATTTTTTTTTTATGGAACAAATTAAATATAGTAAACTCAGGAATTACACTGAAGGTATGAGTTCTGTGTACTGTAGCTGGATAGAAGGGAAGGCCTATGTTTCCTGTATTGAGCTACAGTATCCAAATTCTACATACAATATCAGGAATGGGGTTTACATGGGTGACAATGGTGAATGTATGTAAAGAAGGGTGAATGGGAATTTTGTATTTTATTTTTGTTACAATGGAATTAGATTTTTTACTGAAGAAAAAGAAACAAAAACATTGAGAAACAAAGCAAAGGAAATATTGACTTAATATTTGTACTTGAGAGAATGTTTAATAAATTATCCTTCTGAGAGAAGGCTAACTGCACAGAAGCAAACGTTATCTTTTCTCCTGTTTTACAGGAACTATTATCTGTTGACGTGGTCCTTGTAACAAGTCCGCCAGATCAGATGCAGTAGGGATGACAACGCATTATATTGATAGCAGTGGTGGTCGGTGCCGTTTAAGATGAGGGAGGACGATAATTTTTTTATGAGCATGGCCTTATTTCTATTACAGTATATTGGATGACTGTCATTCATTCATATTGCGTTCACCTAGCTCAATGTTACATCGAAAGGTTTAGGCTACTACATGATAGTTGAATTTTCCCTATACCCATCATGAGGTTGCTACAACCTAGCCTATGAATTAAAGTTTACAACGTAGGTACACAGGTCGAGAGAAGTTCGAATAATCAAGGTGACAGACATTGACACATTTAATACCGCCTTGCACACTCTTGCCTGCATCTAGCTGATCTAGGGTGTAAAATCATTAGTCCAACAGTTGCAAACAAGAGTTTATATTGGACAAATTCAGGTATGTTTATCCACATTTCGTTCAACTGAATCAGCGGAATGAATACAAATCTGATCACACGCAAACACAGTTCACTACCATAGCAGCCACATACAAACAGCATGATCCCTTTGATCATAGTATAATTCCTTCTCGCATCTACGCGCTCTCCTCCTCTCACCTTTTCTCTTTGCTTGTGGACTTACATTTACATTTACATCATTTAGCAGACGCTCTTATCCAGAGTGACTTACAAATTGGTGCATTCAACCTATGATAGCAAACTTTGTTTCTTCTTTTTTTTATGGGGGGGTGGGGGAGATGGGAGGGGGGGTAGAAGGATGACTTTATACTATTCCAGGTATTCTTTAAAGAGGTAGGGTTTCAAGTGTCTCCGGAAGATGGTCAGTGACTCCGCTGTCCTGGCGTCGTGGGGGAGCTTGTTGCCAGAGCAGCAAATAGCTTTGACTGGGCTGAGCGGGAACTGTGCTTCTGTAGAGGTAGGGGAGCTAGCAGGCCAGAGGTGGATGAACGTAGTGCCCTCGTTTGGGTGTAGGGTCTGATCAGAGCCTGAAGGTAAGGAGGTGCCGTTCCCCTCACAGCTCCGTAGGCAAGCACCATGGTCTTGTAGTATATGCAAGCCTCAACTGGAAGCCAGTGGAGTGTGCGGAGGAGCGGGGTGACATGAGAGAACTTGGGAAGGTCGAACACCAGACGGGCTGCGGCGTTCTACATAAGTTGTAGGGCAGGGAGCCCAGCCAACAGCGAGTTGCAGTAATCCAGACGGGAGATGACAAGTGCCTGGATTAGGACCTGTGCCGCTTTCTGTGTAAGGTAGGGTCGTACTCTACGAATGTTGTAGAGCATGAACCTGCAGGATTGGGTCACCGCTTTGATGTTAGCGGAGAACGACAGGGTGTTGTCCAGGGTCACGCCAAGGCTCTTTGCACTCTGGGAGGAGGACACAATGGAGTTGTCAACCGTGATGACGAGATCATGGAGCGGGCAGTCCTTCCCCAGGAGGAAGAGCAGCTCAGTCTTGCCGAGGTTCAGCTTGAGGTGGTGATCCGACATCCACACTGATATGTCTGCCAGACATGCAGAGATGCGATTCACCATCTGGTTATCAGAAGGGGGAAAGGAGAAAATTAATTGTGTGTCGTCTGCGTAGCAATGATAGGAGAGACCATGTGAGGATATGACAGAGCCAAGTGACTTGGTGTATAGAGAGAATAGGAGAGGGCCTAGAACTGAGCCCTGGGGGACACCAGTGGTGAGAGCACGTGGTGCGGAGACAGATTCTCGCCACGCCACCTGGTAGGAGCGACCTGTCAAGTAGGACGTAATCCAAGAGTGAGCAGCGCTGGAGATGCCCAACTCGGAGAGGGTGGAGAGGAGGATCTGATGGTTCACAGTATCAAAGGCAGCGGATAGGTCTAGAAGGATAAGAGCAGAGGAGAGAGAGTTAGCTTTAGCAGTGCGGAGAGCCTACGTGACACAGAGAAGAGCAGTCTCAGTTGAATGACCAGTCTTGAAACCTGACTGGTTTGGATCAAGAAGGTAATTCTGAGAGAGATAGCAGGAGAGTTGGCTAGAGACGGCACGCTCAAGAGTTTTGGAGAGAAAAGAAAGAAGGGATACTGGTCTGTAGTTGTTGACATCGGAGGGATCGAGTGTAGGTTTTTTGAGGAGGGGTGCACAACACATCTGCTGTACGTGATCAGGCAAAATAAAACTTCCACGCCAAACCTTCATATCATAACCGCTACACACAGCCTACTTCGTTGCCACTACTAGAACTAACGCATTAGTAAACCCCATACAATCATGCAGTACAGTGTACAATCAGCAGCAAGCAGTTTAGCAGTTACACCGGCGTGCAAGAGTTCCAGTGTTGGATAGACATAGCCAGTTTGCTAACATAGCATCCCTCTCTGTTTGAGCCGGGTTTTTTAGTAGGCTAAACTAGCTAGCTGCATTCGCTAGCTAAGTAAGCGAAAGTGAAAGAAAATACAATTAAATATAGCTATCTCTTGCTCTCTCTTCCTTCTTCATTTTTGAACAAATGATTTTGTTCAAAACTGTTCAACTATTGTCTTTCTCTCTCTTTGAGTCAACTACTCTACACATTTTATGCAGTGCAGTGGTAGCTAGCTGTAGCTTATGCTTTCAGTACTAGATTAATTGTCTGATTCTTTGATTGGGTGGACAACATGTCAGTTCATGCTGCAAAAGCTCTGATAGTTTGGAGGACATCCTCCGGAGGTTGTCATAATTACTGTTTAAGTCTATGGAAGGGGGTGAGAACCACGAGCCTCCTAGGTTTTGTATTGAAGTCAATGTATGCAGAGGAGGATGTAAATTAGCTGTCCTCCGGCTGCTGTAGACCTCAATCGCAAAACAGTGTGTTTTAATCAATTATTTGGTGACATGTAAATATATTTAGTATAGTTTTATGTTTCACTATTTTTATCTTTCAGAAATTCACGTAGGAGGATGGTCCTCCCCTTCCTTCTCTGAGGAGCCTCCACTGATTGATAGTTGCATGAATTGGACCATATTACTGTCCTGCCTGAGCATTCAAAATGGGTCTCAGGGAAAATGGGAGTAAAAAGTAAACATTTGTTTAGGAATGTAGGGGAGTAAAAGTAAAAGTTGTCAAAAATATAAATAGTAAAGTCAAGTACAGATACCCCCCAAAAAACTACTTAAGTAGTACTTTAAAATATTTTTACTTAAGTACTTTACACCACTGCGAACACTAGCATGCATATAGTGCATTCGGAAAGTGTTCAGATCCCTTGACTTTTTCCACATTTTGTTACATTTCAGCCTTCTTCTAAAATTAATTAAATTGTTTTATTCCCTCATCAATCTACACACAATACCTCATAATGACAAAGCAAAGACAGGTTTTTATACATTTTTGCAAACGTATTAAAAATTGAAAACTGATATCACATTTACATAAGTATTCAGACCCTTTACTCAGTACTTTGTTGAAGCACCTTTGGCGGCGATTACAGCATCGAGTCTTCTTGGGTATGACGCTACAAGCTTGGCACAACTGTATTTGGGGAGTTTGTCCTATTCTTCTCTGCAGATCCTCTCAAGCTCTGTCAGGTTGGATGGGAGCGTCGCTGCACAGCTATTTTCAGGTCTCTCCAGAGATATTCGATCGGGTTCAAGTCCAGGCTCTTGCTGGGCCACTCAAGGACATTCAGAGACTTGTTCCGAAGCCACTCCTCCATTGTCTTGGCTGTGTGTTTAGGGTCGTTGTCCTGTTGGAAGGTGAACCTTCACCCCAGTCTGAGGTCTTGAGCGCTCTGGAGCAGGTTTTCATCAAGGATCTCTCTGTACTTTGCTCCGTTCATCTTTCCCTCAAACCTGACTAGTCTCTCAGTCCCTGCCACTGAAAAACATCCCCACAGCATGATGCTGCCACCACCATGCTGCACCGTAGGGAGGGTGCCAGGTTTCCTCCAAATGTGACGCTTGGCATTCAGGCCAAAGAGTTCAATCTTGGTTTCATCAGACCAGAGAATGTTGTTTCTCATGGTCTGAGAGTCCTTTAGGTGCCTTTTGGCAAACTCCAAGTCATGTGCCTTTTACTGACTGTCTAGCAACTCTACCATAAAGGCCTGATTGGTGGAGTGCTGCAGAGATGGTTGTCCTTCTGGAAGGTTCTCCCATCTCCACAGAAATTATTTGGTACCCTTCCCCAGATCTGTGCCTCGACATAATCATGTCTCAGAGCGCTACGGACAATTCCTTCGACCTCATGGCTTGGTTTTTGACATGCACTGTCAACTGTGGGACCTTTTTTTTAAATGACAACCAAACCGAACCTTCATGGAAACCGAACCAAACCTTCATGGAAACCGAACCGAACCTTCATGGAAACCTTCCCAAACCTTCTTAACTATTTATAATTAACCATGGTCCTTTTCTCCTGACCGAAGTCAGGGCCTCGTTCAAAGCAGTATGGCTCACCGATGGTGCTACCTCCAAGATTAACTTAGAGGCGCTTCTACCATCATACTGCCCCATTAGACCATAGGTCTAATTGGATCTCCTTGCCGAAGCCAGGGGTTTCGTTCAATGGTTGGGGTTCTGGGAATTCTCCTAACCAAGGTCAGGGCAGCGTTTGGAAAGAACGGTGAGAATACCTCTATACCAGCAGGCACTCCTCAATAGTCGCCTACTGAGCCTAAGGATGATCATCATCGCTATCCTCATCCGAGTTCACCATCTTCCCATCAATTCTATAGAAGTCCCTAAGGACATCCAAGGAGTACAGGAGAGCCCTCCTGCTGAATAGCTTGGCCAATCGTTCCCTCCGTGAACGATTCACCCCCAAGTTCATTAGCAACCTCTCATTTCTGATTGGCCACTTCCCTCGGGCTCCCAGTGGAAAACCAAACACTTTTACCTTCCTCACCTTCAGGGCAACCATGATATATCGAGCAATCGGGGTGTACCTAGCGACTTTCTCAGCAGCCGCGAACTCTAAGGTATTAGAATCCATCTCGTACCGCACAGTAACATCCACCACCAAAGCAGTACCATTTTTCACGAACACCAGGTCTGGTCGTCGCAACGCCCCGGCATGGGTTTTACAACACATTTCTCTGGTGACGATCCATCCGGCGCTTTCGGCTTCACTTGCTAACAGGTCACACAGCTTGTTATGTCGGGAGATGCGACTATCCTTCACTGCAGGACACTGCCCGAGAATGTGCGAGCAAGACTCATTACCAGATAGACAGTGGCGGCAGACAGCTGAAATGTCTTTCCTCCCCCTGGCAAGTGCCTCTCGGGTTGGGTATACATTGGCTCTCAGCTGGAGACCTGTAATATAGTATCTCTGCTTAAATCCAACCTTGGCTGGATCTTTCAACCAGTGATTGCTGTTTCTGTCTCCTGCGAATGCCTGCACTCCCACTCCCTGCACTGTCAGGTTCTGCCATCTCTGAAACTCTCCTTGCCTCCAGTCTGGCCTGACTGGGTTTTTCCTTGTTGGCGTCAGCAAACTGGCGGGGTCTGTACTCCGGACAGAACCCTCATTCGATGTTTCTAGGGGAGGCAAACTTGCCTCGTCCCCACCAGCTCTCAGCCACATCCCGAGGTACTCTTTTGGTTTCACTGTCCTGCGGGTAACTATCCGAGTAATGTCATCCTCCGAATGCCATAATCGGTAGACCCTTCTGGCTTGGATAGATGGGATTTGACAAGCTAACTTTATGATACCCAGCCCGCCGTCCTGGCATCTTGAGTAAAGTAGCCCATCACAAGTAGACTGTGGAAGGTGGAACCATACCTTCACCGCCTTCCTGATCATCCCATCAAGTACATTGAGGATTTTTGGCCCTGACCCGCCGTTGTCCGCCTGATAAACCATCCTCGGGACCGCATAGTCATTCAACATCCTCACCTTCTGTGAAGGCTTCAGCGGAGACCGCCCAATCGAGCTAATCCAGTCACGAAGTCGCTCGACAGGTTCTGGTTCTATAATGCCTTGCCACGGACCCACTCTCAACCCAAGGTACTCGACCGACTCTGCTGGCCCGACCATGTGTAGCTCAACACCACCCACTATCCAGGGCCTACAAGAGTTTACCGAGAACATTCCTCGAATTTTCTGAGTGAGGAAACCGTGACACTTCTTGGGCTGGACCCTCAGCCCCGTCAGTTGGCAAAATGTTTCCAGAATCAGGATGTTTTTCGCCATGCCATCCCATGAACCGCTCACCAAGACAAGATCATCAGCAAAAGCCAGGGTTGTGATCTGACGATCATCCAACTTGTACCCCGAGCCGATACGTTCAAGAGTGTCAATCATTGGATCAAGGGCTAGGTTGAACAGCAGCGGCGACATGGGATCGCCCTGCTTGACCCCTATCCTCACGTCGATGGGAGGGGACTGCTCCCCATCGACCGTAATCATTGTCGTAACGTCGGTGTACGAGTCACCTATGATTCTGACGATATGTTCATCCAGTCCTCTCTGCCTCAGCACCTCCAAGATATGCAGATGACTGATAGAGTCAAATGCACGCGCAAAGTCCACCAACACCACGGCCAACATCTCGCCACTCGCCCTACTTTCCTTCAACAATCCTCCCAGGATCATCAAGTTTTCCGAACATCCAGGTGAGGAAGTAAATCCTCTCTGGCGCGGGTTGATGGGACACGCCCGCGCCAGCCTGTTTGTAAGGATGCGAGAGTATAGCCTCAATACCAATGACCCGATGGTAAGTGGCCTCCACCCAGACGCCTGGGTGCGCAAAGCCGGGTCAGCGGTTTTGGGTATCAAAGTGGTCCTGCACTTCTTGAAAGGCTCAGGCAGGGTACCCGATGTCAACCATACAGAAAAAGTACGACCAAGTTTCGCACCAGTCGGATCCCATTTTTGTAATGCCGTCTTAGTGATCCCATCTGGCCCAGCTGCTGTTCCAGTTTTGATATCCCCAAGGTTTTCACTTACTTCAGCCGCTGAGATGAGAGACCCGAAAACCACATTGTCCGCCTCTCCACCCGAATGAAACTGACCAAGGCCATGGAACGTTTCAGTCACTTCCCACCGACTTTTGAATGCCAAGGCAACCTCCAGTGGTGGTAAAGCAGCCACTACATCCCCATTACCATCTAGAATATCCTTTGCCAATCTGGATCTATTCACATCATACAGCCCTTGTACTCTGTGATATTCCAACTGCTTGGCAATTTTCTTTCCTTCACTTGGCAATGTGGCCTTGCGCCTCACTGGCTGGTTTAGTAGACCCTGGGGACCCGATCTCCCTCCCAACAACTGCTGCAGTTCCAGGGCGGACGAATTGAGCAAGGCTGGATCTTGCTCCACCCCCCTTAGGGATAAGGTGACCTCTCCAATTTTTACACCATCATCGGTACCACCACTCAGTAGCTCATTCCGAAGGATCTCATGTATCCCGCTCTGGGGTGTTGATGGTGCAGCCGGCTTGGACAACATACTGATGAGATTACTCTCATCAGCTGCTTCCTGGAGAATGCCACTCGGTAGCCTTCCACACCTCAGTCTTCGTCTTTTCTGCTTCACCTGTTCTGGAGTTTTGCCTAGACTCTCTGCAATCAGCCTGTTAATCTGCTTATCCCCAGCCAACTCGTAGCTCATTCGAGTCAACTTAACTTCCTCCCAGGCATCCCATCCGTCACCACCATCCTTTTTCTCCTTTTGGAATGCTGCCTTCTCCCCCCCTTTTTCTTGGCAATAAAGAGCAACGTGTTTGTGTCGTTTGTGTTGGGTCAGCCCCATAGCAGTTTTAAACCTTCTTTCACAATGACCACAGACCCAGTCATAGCCAGCCTCCAAACGGGTCTCTACCAGTCCCTTACACTTAGGGACATGGCAGGAAATGGAGTGACTGTTGCCGCTGGACTTACCACACGCCCGACACATATACACAACCGAAACGCCTGAATGCTTCACAGCAAAATGCTTAGCAGCTTCCCCGACAGTTCCAAGTCGTGTTCCACGTCGCTCGCAGCTCAATTCTAAGACAGGGAGTGATATCAGCAGGGTACTTGTGGATGATGGCACCACCGATCCGTCCATTGGGGTAGCAGATTTTCCTCTCTCAAAAGCTCCATAAACTGGCTGTGGTGGCGTCACGACACTGCTGCCCCCATCCCGTGATGCTAGAGCAGGTGTCCTTAATTTGCCGACACACTGAGGCGCCAGCGAGCCCACGTCCCCCCTCGCGTCCGCGGTATCGGGGGGATCTGGGTCCACGGCCTGAGGTTTGTTGTGGAAGACCACGGGTCGAATAGATGTTTTCTTTGGGTAGGGAGCACCCCTGTGGTACTCATCTCCCAGCGGTTCGGAGCCCCGAAACCGCCATTTTGCTTTCTTCGCTTTCCGCTTAATTGTCTCGCTTTTCTCGCTTCTCTCGCTTTTCTCGCATCGCTCCTCCAAGCTTCGCAGCTCACATCCATGCCCTTGGGGTAGCACGGACGGGTCCAAGGTTGATAACCCAGTCTGGACCCTCTGGGGTGGGAAATGCTTCGAATTCATTCCCTGGCACTCGAGTGGTTAGGATTCGGCTATCTATCCACTCGATAATATGAATTCATTTATTCCCACGAACCCAGTTTCCTGGGTTTATTCCGTGTGTACTTAGACTTGCATGGCTTAATCTTTGAGACAAGCATATGCTACTGGCAGGATCAACCAGGTAGCCCCTCGCAACGTAGAGGTTGTACCTGGGCGTGCTAAGCGGAAGACAGCCCGGGCGCGGTCCGACCCCGTCAGGGGAGGAGGCCCGGTTGCAATCCACCGCACACCCAGCGGGAGGCCCAGAACTGCCCGCGGCCGGGGCCGCGAGTGCCAGGGCGCCGCTCGAGAGGTCTTTTTCTAGCTGGAGGGTTTATTAGGAACCGCACAACCGAGCCAACAACAGGGTGTGAGAAGCACGTGTCTCTGGCGCCGGTACGTAGCAGGGTGGACATCACTCCTGGCATCGCTGCCTGGGTGTGCCACTCCCCGCACCGGAACACCAACGTAGGGCCACTGGGTCAGACGGGTCGACTTGGTTTCGCTCGAACGGGGCTCGGCTGGAGCGTATCGGGGAAGCGGGTGTTAACCGTCTCCGAAAGGGGCTCCACCGATAGAGGCGAATCCACATGGGGCGGGAGGAACCGTCCGTCCGAACACCGGCCAGAGGCCGGCCGACAGGGGCCCTCCCAGGTGGATAACGAATGCACAAATGTGTGCCTTACCAAATCACGTCCAATCAATTAAACTCCAATGAAGTTGTAGAAACATCTTAAGGCTATCAATGGAAACAGGATGCACCTGAGCTCAATTTCGATTCTTATAGCAAAGGGTCTGAAAACTTATGTAAATAAGGTATTTCTGTTTTTTATGTTGAATAATTTTGCAAAAATGTCAAAAAAACAGTTTTTGCATTGTCATTATGGGGTATTGTGTGTAGATTGCTGAGTATTAATTTATTTTTAATCCATTTTAGAATAAGGTTGTAACGTAACGAAATGTGGAAAAAGGGAAGGGGTCTGAATACTTTCTGAATGCACTGTACTGTATGTCAGATTACATGTATCTGTTTGGAGCAAATATTTTTGTGAAATTTTGTGAAACTCTAATCCAAAACTGGACTATCTTGTGAATATTGTGAATAAAGGAATTGTGGAGATTTTTGCGGAATAAATGTGCATATTTACAAAATACAGTTGTAGGTTTGTGACAGTCACAGATTTGAGGGTTCAAATCCCATTTGGGCAATCCCCAGAGTTTGCTACACTGTTCACAAAAATCAATATCCAACATCCAATATCAAACGTCCAATATCGAACACATTTTTGCTGTTTTGAAGCTATTTCCTGCAGTTCTACATAGTTTAATATGGCTCATGAGTCATCATGACATTTGGGTAGGCCTAGTTTATTCATGGATAAAGGTCAAATAAAGCCCTGATTTTTTCAAAATTTTACACCACTAATATGTTAAAAATATTACTCTTTATATCAAGTACATGTTCTCTTACAGAAAGTGAATAGCTCAATTGATGGCTACAGAGTCACACATTGTATTAGCCCATTCATAGACTGTAATGTTAAACAAATACAGTACCTTCTATTAACAAACCTTTCTGCTGCCGGGGGCAATACACCCACAAAGATTTGTCTAAACGTCGATATGCCTCGCATGCAATATGGTTTTGGAAACATTTGTAACTGAGCTTCCACATCGGCGAGAAATTTTTTATATTTGTACACACCTTTTATAGGGTTAGGGTTCCCACACTGCCATATTTCCATGTTACAGCCCTTGTTTACCGGAAGACAGAGACGACCATCTGTTCTATCTATCGAAGCACCTGTGTGTAACCAAAGAAACATGCCAGAAGAATGTTGTACTGTAACTGTAAAATACTGTCGGCTGCAGCTGTGTTAAACCCAATTAAAGTAGTATACAGTAAGTGTATATTTTGCATTTGTGAAATTATTTTGACGTGATGTGAAAGTATAGTGCTTTATGTTTCTAGATCCGTACAGCAATTGAGACTCAAATCACATTTAGATGGAGTATTTGGCTGTTTTGGCTGACTGAGCCAGTTCACCTCTGAACCTAACATACTGTATAAGGTCGCCTACACTACTTAACAGTACATTCTTGGGCTAACATTGCATAAGATAACTTCCCATTCAAAGCAAATCCGATTGTATTTTTTACTATTTTTTAGTCCTCGACTTTAGCTGGTCAAATCTCAGCCTCTGAATGTCGTAGAGACAAACCAAAGATATCCCCATGTGCATAAAAAACAATTTTAACCCTCAAAACAAGTAAGGCCGTGCCAGAGACGGTTTACATACAGTCAATGAACTAAGCAGACCAGACCCAGCTGCTAATGCATTGGTGCCTATGGGAGAGCCACCCCCTTAAGCAGATTGGAACTGACAATTTATTTCAACGGTAAATGTTGGTAACCACTGGTCTAGGACATGTATTGTGCACATGGCGACTCACCTGCATATGACCAGGTCATTGACAAAATGTAGGCTACTCGATGGGGAACGATTAAGGCGGGTGGGAAGAAGAAGAGATAGGTCTACATGGGCTATTTCACAGTTTATTAAAAATAAAAATAAAAATACACTTCTTGTTGTAGGTGTTTATAAAACCTGCTTCACTGCTACAGCAACTCTTTTTTCCCCTCTAAGGTGCATGCCTGCACAGTGCGCACCATCACAGTTATGCTGAATTTAAAATGACTCACGTGTCGGGTAACCAAATAAATGTCAGAATCACGCTTGAGTATCCGGCCACACAGATCTCTTATCAAATCACGTTCAAGGGGTGCGTTGGAAGTGGCCAATAGCGTGAGAGGTTGTAAGACTTCTATTCTGTTTTCGGTATTCTCCAGTGGGAATGATGAAAAGCTTGGCAGAGCAAGCGACACGAGAGAACTGACCAGTGTCCTGCCCTGGACTCTGAGAAATGCCTTATCTGTTTAAAACATAGTTTTCTCTCCTAGACCTAGGACCAGGGGCGTCATGCACCCCAAAAATCTGAGGGGGCACAAAGTACATGAGGATGGCTGGAAGGGGGTCCAGCGGGGGGCTAGGCCCACCGTCCGTAAATTGAAGAATTTTGCATCTTTCAAACGTAAAACATTATGCTTAATTCTATGTCTAAAATATGTACACTGAACAAAAATATGTTTCATGAGCTGAAAAAAATAAAAATCACATATTTGTTTACATCCCTGTTAGTGAGCATTTCTCCTTTGCCAAGATAATCCATCCACCTGACAGGTGTGACATATCAATAAACTTATTAAACAGCATTATCCATTACACAGGTGCTGGGGAGAATAAAAGCCCACTCTAAAATGTGCAGTTTTGTCACACAACACAATGCCATAGATGTCTCAAGCTTTGAGGGAGAGTGCAATTGGCCTGCTGACTGCAGGATTGTCCACTAGAACTGTTGCCAGAGAATTGAATGTTCATTTCTCTACCAACGTCGTTTTAGAGAATTTGGCAGTACGTCCAACAGCCCTCACAACTGCAGACCATGTGTAACCATGCCAGCCAAGGACATCCACATCCGGCTTCTTCACCAGCTAGATATTCTGAGACCAGCCACCCGGACAGCTGATGAAACTGTGGGTTTGCACAACCAAAGAATTTCTCCACAAACTGTCGAAACCGTCAGGGAAGCTCATCTGCGTGCTCGTCGTCCTCAACAGGGTCTTGACCTGACTGCAGTTCAGCGTCATAACCGACTTCAGTGGGAAAATGCTCACCTTCGATGGCCACTGGCACACTGGAGAAATATGCTCTTCACGGATGAATCCCGGTTTCAACTTTACCGGACAGATGGCAGATGGTGTATGGCGTCGTGTGGGCGAGCAGTGTGCTGATGTCAACGTGGTGAACAGAGTGTCCCATGGTGGCGGTGGGTTTATGGTATGGGCAGGCATAAGCGACGGACAACGAACACAATTGCATTTTATCGATGGCACTATCCAGCAACTTCGCACAGCCATTAAAGAGGAGTGGGACAACATTCCACAGGCCACAATCAACAGCCTGATCAACTCTATGCGAAAGAGATGTGTCAAGCTTCATGGTTACACCAGATACTGACTGGTTTTCTGATCCACGCCCCTACCTTGTTTTTAAAGGTACACTACATTACCAAAGGTATGTGGACACCTGCTTGTCAAACCTTCCAGGGTAGTTACAAATAGCACAGGAATGAAATCATGTCTTGATCACATTTTACTAATGCTGCAAAAATTTACTTTAAAGCAGTATCCAAATCCATAGGATGTAGTGATCACAATATAGTAGCCATATCTAGGAAAACCAAAGTTCCAAAGGCTGGGCCTAATATAGTGTATACGAGGTCATACAATACGTTTTGTAGTGATTCCTATGTTGATGATGTAAATAATATTTGCTGGTCTGTGGTGTGTAATGAGGAGCAACCAGACGCTGCACTTGACACATTTATGAAATTGCTTATTCCAGTTACTAATAAGCATGCCTCCATTAAGAAAATGACTTCCCACTTCCCAATAACAGCACTTACAGTTGACCGGGGCAGCTCTAGCAGGGCAGAAATGTGAAAAACTGATTTGTTGTAAAGGTGGCATCCGATGACGGTGCGACATTAAAAGTCACTGAGCTCCTCAGTAAGGCCATTCACTGCCAATGTTTGTCTCTGTGTGCTCGATTTTATACACCTGTCAGCCACGGTGTGGCTGAAATAGCCGAATCCACTAATTTGAAGGGGTGTCTACATACTTTTGTATATATAGTGTATCTGTGACCAACAGATGCATATCTGTATTCCCAGTCATGTGAAATCCATAGATTAGGGCCTAATGCATTTATTTAAATTGATTTCCTTATATGAACTGTAACTCGGTAAAATCTTTGAAATTGTTGCATGTGTATATTTTTCTGCATATCTAAGCGTACCTCTTGAGCTGTCTGTGTCGTCCTGACTTGTGGTTCTTTGTTAAATAAACTAAATATGCATCTCTGCAAAAATCTGGGTAAAATATTGAGTTTTTGCTTGCTTTTCTAAAGTCTACCAACCTTGCCAGCAGGCATGCCAGCTAGGATAGTTCGGCAAGCTAGCAACTCTAACTTCATTGATTGCCTGAAATGGCTTCTTGGTAGCTAGTTATGAAATAAAATTGCTAAGTGGCTTGTAGTATTACAGAGAAAAAACTACGTGCCCCTGTGCCCCCTATGGGCATGACACCTCTGCCTAGGACATAACATGTAAACATAAATATTTGTCATTACAGCTATTCCGTATGTTTTGTAGTAGATTTTGACGTTTTTGGAATCTTCAGAAAGCCAATTCCTGTCCAGTGGATTGGATTGGATTCAGTGTGATCTACCAAAGCCCAGTTAGCAATGAGCACTCGGCAGGTAGATTGCGGTGCGACAGCTGAGTTGCCCATCGGCCTCTCTGGTGGGGTGCCTGCTACAGGCCACTTTTTATTCAGGCGGCAGCCATGCTCTTCCCACCGATGGAGCACAAAGCCTATCCGTCCTTCTCCCGACTGAGGGCACTACATCTGCCCGTCGGGGCAAATAGCTTTATTCAGCGTCGATCCTGCTCCCCATAGCTGCTTATTTTACATATGTATGTTTATTTTATTGTACATAAATTGGATGCAGTGCCCATTTTAATAAACTTTTGTGGAAAAGGCTACTGTAAATTATATTGTGTATACAAAATGATATCAGATAACAATGAGGTCCTGGTCCTCTGGGTCCACAGGTCATGAAAAATAAATCAAACCAAATTATATCACATTTATTTGTCATCTACAGTGGCTATAGAAAGTCTACTTGAACTTTTTTCACATTTTGCTGCCTTAAAATTACATCTAAAAAAGGATTAAACTATATTTTTTCTTACAGATCTACACAACCTACTCCACATTTTCAAAGTAAAAGAAAGTTATAGAACATTTTCCAAATTAAACAATTAAGAAAATAGAAATATCCTAATTGGATAAGTCTCCACCCTGAGTTAATACTTGGTGGAAGCACATTTGGCAGCCATTACAGCTGTGAATCATTTTCAGATACTGTACTACCAACTTTGAACAACTCTTAGGACAACATATACAGTTGAAGTCGGAAGTTTACATACACTTAGGTTGGAGTCATTAAAACCCGTTTTTCAACCACTCCACAAATTTCTTGTTAACAAACTATAGTTTTGGCAAGTCGGTTAGGACATCTACTTTGTGCATGACACAAGTAATTTTTCCAACAATTGTTTACAGACAGATTATTTCACTTATAATTCACTGTATCACAATTCCAGTGTGTCAGAAGTTTACATACACTAACTTGACTGTGCCTTTAAACAGCTTGGAAAATTCTAGAAAATGATGTCATGGCTATAGAAGCTTCTGATAGGCTAATTGACATAATTTGAGTCAATTGGAGGTGTACCTATGGATGTATTTCAAGGCCTACCTTCAAACTCAGTGCCTCTTTGCTTGACATCATGGTAAAAGCAAAAGAAATCAGCCAAGACCTCAGAAAGAAAATTGTAGACCTCCACAAGTCTGGTTCATCCTTGGGAGCAATTTCCAAACGCCTGAAGGTACCACGTTCATCTGTACAAACAATAGTACGCAAGTATAAACACCATGGGACCACGCAGCCGTCATACCGCTCAGGAAAGAGACGCGTTCTGTCTCCTAGAGATGAACGTACTTGTAGATGGAAGTTGACGAGTAAAGTTGGGGGAGGTACATATGCACCGACAGCAAGTCGGACAACTTCTGTTATTTCTAGAAAACACGACAATGGCAGACATGGCATTTGCCTTTGTTATTACCAATGAAGTGGATACTATCGAAATTCCACTTCTCCTACACGAAGCTGAACATGATCAACATGGTCCAAGGAATTAATATCCTGATGATAAGAAAAATGTGATACCAGCCCAAGCTCTTTCTAACATTCACAAGACTTGTTTTGTATTTTTGTGATGGTTTTCTCAAAATATAACCTGGCAGTGAGTGCATAGGCTACTAGACTGAGAACACAGGTTTTTACAGCATTTGCCCTGTTGTTTGCCATTAATAGAGTGCATTCAGAAAGTATTCAGACCAATTCCCTTTTTCCACATTTTGTTACGTTACAGCCTTACTTTAAAATGGATTAAATTATCATTGATTTCTCATCAATCTACACACAATACCCCATAATGACAAAGTGAAAACAGGTTTTTAGAAATGTTTGCAACTTTATTAAAAATAAAAAACTGAAATACCTTATTTACATAAGTATTCAGACCCTTTGCTATGACACTCGAAATTGAGCTCAGGTGCATCCTGTTTCCATTGATCATCCGTGAGATGTTTCTACAACTTGACTGGAGTCCACCTGTGGTAAATTCAATTGATTGGACATGATTTGGAAAGGCACACACCTGTCTATATAAGGTCCAACAGTTGACAGTACAAGTCAGAGCAAAAACCAAGCCATGAGGTCGAAGGAATTGTCCGTAGAGCGCCGAGACAGGATTGTGTCGAGGCACAGATCTGGGGAAGGGTACCAAACAATTTCTGCAGCATTGAAGGTCCCCAAGAACACAGTGACCTCCATCATTCTTAAATGGAAGAAGTTTGGAACCACCAAGACTCTTCCTAGAGCTGGCCGCCTTGCCAAACTGAGCAATCGGGGGAGAAGGGCCTTGGTCAGGGAGGTGACCAAGAACCCGATGGTCACTCTGACAGAGCTCCAGAGTTCCTCTGTGGAGATGGGAGAACCTTCCAGAAGGACAACCATCTCTGCAGCACTCCACCAATCAGGCCTTTATGGTAGAGTGGCCAGATGGAAGCCACTCCTCAGTAAAAGGCACATGACAGCCCGCTTGGAGTTTGCCAAAAGGCACCTAAAGGACTCTAAGACCATGAGAAACAAGATTCTCTGGTCTGATGAAACCAATATTGAACTCTTTGGCCTGAATGCCAAGCGTCACGTCTGGAGGAAACCTGGCACCATCCCTACGATGAAGCATGGTGGTGGCAGCATCATGCTGTGGGGATGTTTTCAGCAGCAGGGACTGGGAGACTAGTCAGGATCGAGGGAAAGATGAACGGAGCAAAGTACAGAGAGATCCTTGATGAAAACCTGCTCCAGAGCACTCAGGACCTCAGACTGTGTTGAAGGTTCACCTTCCAACAGGACAACGACCCTAAGCACACAGCCAAGACAACGCAGGAGTGGCTTCGGGACAAGTCTCTGAATGTCCTTGAGTAGCCCAGCCAGAGCCCGGACTCGAACCCGATCGAACATCTCTGGAGAGACCTGAAAATAGCTGTGCAGCAACGCTCCCCATCCAACCGGATAGAGCTTGAGAGGATCTGCAGAGAAGAATTGGAGAAACTCCCCAAATACAGGTGTGCCAAGCTTGTAGCGTCATACCCAAGAAGACTTGAGGCTGTAATCACTGCCAAAGGTGCTTCAACAAAGTACTGAGTAAAGGGTCTGAATAATTATGTAAATGTCATATTTCAGTTTTTTATTTGTAATACATTTGCAACAATTTCTAAAAACCTGTTTTTGCTTTGTCATTATGTGGTATTGTGTGTAGATTGATGAGGAAAAAAACAATTTCATCCATTTTAGAATAAGGCTGTAATGTAACAAAATTTTGAAAAAGTCAAGGGGTTTGAATACTTTGCCCTTGTACCTTCCTCATTATTATTTGTGTTTATGCAACATGGAATTGTAACGTGATTAAATGGAGTCCACAAATATTCTTACTGTATGGTAATTGATTGCATGTCAGCATCACTACAGCCTGTAGTGTATGGAATTGTTTTAAGAAGGTCATACCATGGATAATTGTTTTGTCATTTTAGCAGACGCTCTTATTCAGAGCGACTTACAGTTAGTGAGTGCATACATTTTCATACTGGCCCCCCGTGGGAAACAAACCCACAACCCTGGCGTTGCAAGCGCCATGCTCTACCAACTGAGCTACAGGGGACCTGGATCATTTAGCTATTTGAGTTTGAATTTTAGGATCCCTTTATGTGTCTAAAAAAATATATAATTTTATTTGTGGATAGAATATTGAATTTGGCCTTTACTACTATAGCCCATAGAAACGCATTGAATAACACATTCATAAATGGCAAAAAAAGACAGTCAAAGAATAAATCATAAGAAATAAGGTTTTGAAGTGTGTCCTATATCTACAGTGAGGGAAAAAAGTATTTGATCCCCTGCTGATTTTGTACGTTTGCCCACTGACAAAGACATAATCCGTCTATAATTTTAATGGTAGGTTTATTTGAACAGTGAGAGACAGAATAACAACAACAAAAATCCAGAAAAAAGCATGTCAACATTTTTATAAATTGAGTTGCATTTTAATGAGGGAAATAAGTATTTGACCCCTCTGCAAAACATGACTTAGTACTTGGTGGCAAAACCCTTGTTGGCAATCACAGAGGTCAGACGTTTCTTGTAGTTGGCCAACAGGTTTGCACACATCTCAGGAGGGATTTTGTCCCACTCCTCTTTGCAGATCTTCTCCAAGTCATTAAGGTTTCGAGGCTGACGTTTGGCAACTTGAACCTTCAGCTCCCTCCACAGATTTTCTATGGGATTAAAGTCTGGAGACTGGCTAGGCCACTCCAGGACCTTAATGTGCTTCTTCTTGAGCCACTCCTTTGTAGCCTTGTCCTTGTGTTTTGGGTCATTGTCATGCTGGAATACCCATCCACGACCCATTTTCAATGCCCTGGCTGAGGGAAGGAGGTTCTCACCCAAGATTTGACGGTACATGGCCCCGTCCATCGTCCCTTTGATGCGGTGAGGTTGTCCTGTCCCCTTAGCAGAAAAACACCCCCCAAAGCATAATGTTTCCACCTCCATGTTTGACGGTGGGGATGGTGTTCTTGGGGTCATAGGCAGCATTCCTCCTCCTCCAAACACGGCGATGGTGAGTTGATGCCAAAGAGCTCGATTTTGGTCTCATCTGACCACAACACTTTCACCCAGTTCTCCTCTGAATCATTCAGATGTTCATTGGAAAACTTCAGATGGCCCTGTATATGTGCTTTCTTGAGCAGGGGGACCTTGCGGGCACTGCAGGATTTCAGTCCTTCACGGCGTAGTGTGTTACCAATTATTTTCTTGGTGACTATTGTCCCAGCTGTCTTGAGATCATTGACAATATCCTCCTGTGTAGTTCTGGGCTGATTCCTCACCGTTCTCATGATCATTGCAACTCCACGAGGTGAGATCTTGCATGGAGCCCCAGGCCGAGGGAGATTTAAAGTTATTTTGTGTTTCTTCCATTTGCGAATAATCGCACCAACTGTTGTCACCTTCTCACCAAGCTGCTTGGCGATGGTCTTGTAGCCCATTCCAGCCTTGTGTAGGTCTACAATCTTGTCCCTGACATCCTTGGAGAGCTCTTTGGTCTTGGCCATGGTGGAGAGTTTGGAATCTGATTGATTGATTGCTTCTGTGGACAGGTGTCTTTTATACAGGTAACAAACTGAGATTAAGAGCATTCCCTTTAAGAGTGTTCTCCTACTCTCAGCTCGTTACCTGTATAAAACACACCTGGGGGCGAGAAATCTTTCTGATTGAGATGGGGTCAAATACTTATTTCCCTCATTAAAATGCAAATCAATTTATAACATTTTTGACATGTGATTTTCTGGATTTTTTTGTTGTTATTCTGTCTCTCACTGTTCAAATAAACCTACCATTAACATTATAGACTGATCATGTCTTTGTCAGTGGGCAAACGTACAAGATCAGCAGGGGATCAAATACTTTTTTCCCTCACTGTACCTAATACACACAAAACTAGTAAGGAATGGGATTTAAGAATATATACAGTGGGGAGAACAAGTATTTGATACACTGCCGATTTTGCAGGTTTTCCTACTTACAAAGCATGTAGAGGTCTGTAATTTTTATCATAGCTACACTTTTATTTTATTTTATTTCACCTTTATTTAACCAGGTAAGCCAGTTGAGAACAGGTTCTCATTTACAACTGCGACCTGGCCAAGATAAAGCAAAGTAGTACAATAAAAACAACACAGAGTTACATATGGGGTAAAAAAAACATAAAGTCAGAAATACAACAGAAAATATATATACAGTGTGTGCAAATGTAGCAAGTTATGGAGGTAAGGCAATAAATAGGCTATAGTGCAGAATAATTACAATAGTATTAACACTGGAATGCTAGATGTGCAAGAGATGATGTGCAAATAGAGATACTGGGGTGCAAAAGAGCAAAATAAATAACAATATAGGGATGAGGTAGTTGGGTGGGCTAAATTTCAGATGGGCTGTGTACAGGTGCAGTGATCGGTAAGGTGCTCTGACAACTGATGCTTAAAGTTATTGAGGGAGATAAGAGTCTCCAGCTTCAGAGATTTTTGCAATTCGTTCCAGTCATTGGCAGCAGAGAACTGGAAGGAATGGCGGCCAAAGGAGGTGTTGGCTTTGGGAATGACCAGTGAGATATACCTGCTGGAGCGCAGACTACGGGTGGGTGCTGCTATGGTGACCAATGAGCTAAGATAAGGCGGGATTTGCCTAGCAGTGATTTATAGATGGCCTGGAGCCAGTGGGTTTGACGACGAACATGTAGTGAGGACCAGCCAACAAGAGCGTACAGGTCACAGTGGTGGGTAGTGTATGGGGCTTTGGAGACAAAACGGATGGCACTGTGATAGACTACATCCAATTTGCTGAGTAGAGTGTTGGAGGCTATTTTGTAAATGACATCGCCGAAGTCAAGGATCGGTAGGATAGTCAGTTTTACGAGGGCATGTTTGGCAGCATGAGTGAAGGAGGCTTTGTTGCAAAATAGGAAGCTGATTCTAGATTTAACTTTGGATTGGAGATTCTTTATGTGAGTCTGGAAGTTGAGTTTACAGTCTAACCAGACACCTAGGTATTTGTAGTTGTCCACATACTCTAGGTCAGACCCGTCGAGAGTGGTGATTCTAGTCGGGTGGGCGGGTGCTAGCAGCGTTCGATTGAAAAGCATGCATTTAGTTTTACTAGTGTTTAAGAGCAGTTGAAGGCTACTGAAGGATTGTTGTATGGCATTGAAGCTCGTTTGGAGGTTTGTTAACACAGTGTCCAATGAAGGGCCAGATGTATACAAAATGGTGTCGTCTGCGTAGAGGTGGATCTGAGAGTCACCAGCAGCAAGAGCGACATCATTGATATACACGGAGAAAAGTGTCGGCCCAAGAATTGAACCCTGTGGCACCCCCATAGAGACTGCCATAGGTCCAGACAACAGGCCCTCCGATTTGACACACTGAACTCTATCTGAGAAGTAGTTGGTGAACCAGGCGAGGCAGTCATTTGAGAAACCAAGGCTATTTAGTCTGCCAATAAGAATGCGGTGGTTGACAGAGTCGAACGCCTTGGCCAGGTCGATGAAGACGGCTGCACAGTACTGTCTATTATCAATCGTGGTTATAATATCGTTTAGGACCTTGAGCGTGGCTGAAGTGCACCCGTGACCAGCTCGGAAACCGGATTGCATAGCGGAGAAGGTACGGTGGTATTCGAAATGGTCGATGATCTGTTTGTTAACTTGGCTTTCGAATACTTTCGAAAGGCAGGGCAGGATGGATATAGGTCTGTAGCAGTTTGGATCTAGAGTGTCACCCCCTTTGAAGAGGGGGATGACCGCGGCAGCTTTCCAATCTCTGGGGATCTCAGACGTTATGAAAGAGAGGTTGAACAGACTAGTAATAGGGGTTGCGACAATTTCGGCGGCTAGTTTTAGAAAGAAAGGGTCCAGATTGTCTAGCCCACCAGATTTTGCAGCGCTTTCAAAACATCAGCTGTCTGAATTTGTGTGAAGGAGAAGCGGGGGGGGCATGGGCAAGTTGCAGCAGAGGGTGCAGAGTTGGTGGCCGGGTTAGTGGTAGCCAGATGGAAAGCATGGCCAGCTGTAGCAAAATGCTTGTTGAAATTCTCGATTATTGTAGATTTATCGGTGGTGATAGTGTTTCCTAGCCTCAGTGCAGTGGGCAGCTGGGAGGAAGTGCTCTTATTCTCCATGGACTTTACAGTGTCCCAAAACTTTTTGGAGTTAGTGCTACAGGATGCAAATTTCTGTTTGAAAAAGTTAGCCTTTGCTTTCCTGACTGCTTGTGTATATTGGTTCCTAACTTCCCTGAAAAGTTGCATATCGCGGGGGCTATTTGATGCTAATGCTGTACGCCACAGGATGTTTTTGTGCTGGTCAAGGGCAGTCAAGTCTGAGGAGAACCAGGGGCTATATCGGTTCTTAGTTCTGTATTTTTGAATGGGGCATGTTTATTTAAGATTGAGAGGAAATTACTTTTAAGGAACAACCAGGCATCCTCTACTGACGGAATGAGATCTATATCCATCCAGGATACCTGGGCCAGGTCAATTAGGAAGGCCTCCTCGCTAAAGTGTTTTAGGGAGCGTTTGACAGTGATGAGGGGTGGTCGTTTGACCGCGGACCCGTTACGGACGCAGGCAATAAGGCAGTGATCGCTGAGATCCTGGTTGAAGACAGCTGAGGTGTATTTAGAGGGTATGTTAGTCAGGATGATATCTATGAGGGTACCCATGTTTAAGGATTTAGGGTTGTACCTGGTAGGTTCGTTGATAATTTGCGTGAGGTTGAGGGCATCTAGCTTGGATTGTAGGATGGCTGGGGTATTAAGCATATCCCAATTTAGGTCACCAAGCAGTACAAACTCAGAGGATAAATGGGGGCAATCAATTCACATATGGTGTCCAGGGCACAGCTGGGGGCTGAGGGGGGTCTGTAGCAAGCGGCAACAGTGAGAGACTTATTTCTGGAAAGGTGGATTTTTAGAAGTAGAAGCTCAAACTGTTTGGGCACAGACCTGGATAGTATGATAGAGCTCTGCAGGCTATCTCTACAGTAGATTGCAACTCCACCCCCTTTGGCAGTTCTATCTAGACGGAAAATGTTATAGTTGGGGATGGACATTTCCGAATTTTTGGTGGCCTTCCTGAGCCAGGATTCAGACACTGCTAGAACATCAGGGTTGGCAGAGTGTGCTAACGCAGTGAATAACTCAAACTTAGGAAGTAGACTTCTGATATTTATGTGCAAGAAACCAAGACTTTTGCGATTACAGAAGTCATCAAATGATAGCTCCTGGGGAGTAGGAGTGATACTGGGGGCTACAGGGCCTGGGTTAGCCTCTACATCACCAGAGGAACAGAGGAGGACTAGAATAAGGATACGGCTAAAGGCTTTAAGAACTGGTCTTCTAGTGCGTTGGGTACATAAAATAAAGGGGGCAGATTTCCGGGTGTTATAGAAAAGATTCAGGGCATTATGTACAGACAAGGATATGGAAGGATATGAGTAAAGTGGAGGTAAACCTAAGCGTTGGGTAACAATGAAAGAGATAGTATCTCTAGAGGCATCAATTGAGTCGGTCTCTGAGTGTATGGGGGGAGGGACAAAGGAGCTAACTAAGGCAGGTTTAGCTAGGCTGGGGGTCTACAGTGATATAGTACAATTAGAAATAACCGAAACAACAATAAACTAACCATGTTTGGGCTGAGGCTAAACATAAACAGGATGTAGTACCGTAAAAAGGAACAGTCCAGCAGATATCAGCTGTATAGCTGAGTTATCATAAGGTCCAGTGGTGAAGCGCTAGTGAGTAAGAGGCCACGGCTAGCGTGTGCTACGTCCGTTTTGTTGTAGCCAGCTGGTAGCGATGAATCCGGAGTTAAAGGTCCAGTGATTCAGTGATTCCGGCGGAAAAACTGATATGTTCTGGGTCGATAACGCGCTGTGCAGACTGGCCGAATATCCGGTGATCAATGTCCAGTGATTAAAAATTAATCCAGCGGAAATAAATCCAATATTCTTGGTGAAACACCGCTAGCTGTGGCTAATAGCAAGTAGCTAGTTCAGTAGCTAGTTCAGTTTAGTGAGTAAAGAGGCCACGGATAACGTGTGCTAACGGGCCAGGGCTAGCAGATGGATGGAATCTTCGTGGTTAACGTCGTAACCACATCAGACGATTTCGTCGGCAGACCAGTCGTGTAGGATCGGCGGGGCTCCGTGTCAACACTAGGTGGTCCCGTCCGGTTGATAGAGAGGTAGATAGCCGGGAGATGGGCCTAGCTCGGGATGATTAGCCAGACCACAGCCTCCGTTTTGTTGTAGCCAGCTGGTAGCGATGAATCCGGAGTTAAAGGTCCAGTGAATCAGTGATTCCGGCGGAAAAACTGATATGTTCTGGGTCGATAACGCGCTGTGCAGACTGGCCGAATATCCGGTGATCAATGTCCAGTGATTAAAATTAATCCCGCGGAAAAAATCCAATGATCTGGGTGAAACACCGCTAGCTGTGGCTAATAGCAAGTAGCTAGTTAGCTGGCTAGCTAGTTTCAACTGGAGATTCTAGATTCTAGATAAAAGGTAAGTCAATAATAGAATCCGTTCCACATTGAGTGAGGCGGGTTGCAGGAAAGTATATTTTGTAGAAGGATGAAAAGTCTGATAGGGAAATATGTACGAAAAATACAAAAAAACAGGGTATTTACAGGCTATTTACAGACACACGACAGAAACAGGACTGCACTACTTCGCCATCTTCGCCACTACTTCGCCAAACTTCAACTGTGAGAGACGGAATCTAAAACAAAAATCCAGAAAATCACATTGTATGATTTTTAAGTAATTAATTTGCATTTTATTGCATGACATAAGTATTTGATTAACGACAGCCCCGAAACCTGAAGGATCTGGAGAAGGTCTGTATGGAGGAGTGGGCCAAAATCCCTGCTGCAGTGTGTGCAAACCTGGTCAAGACCTACAGGAAACGTATGATCTCTGTAATTGCAAACAAAGGTTTCTATACCAAATATTAATTTCTGCTTTTCTGATGTATCAAATACTTATGTCATGCAATAAAATGCAAATTAATTTCTTAAAATTCATACAATGTGATTTTCTGGATTTTTGTTTTAGATTCCGTCTCTCACAGTTGAAGTGTACCTATGATAAAAAATTACAGACCTCTACATGCTTTGTAAGTAGGAAAACATCAAAATCGGCAGTGTATCAAATACTTGTTCTTCCCACTGTACATATATGGACAAGCAATGACAGAGCGGCATGACGTCGGGAAAGTTGTATTCCTGGTCGTAATGCTGGTGAGTTACTGCCACTCTGATATCCAATAGTTTATCCCGGCTGTATGTAATGATGCAAAACACTTTCTGAGTTAATAATGTAAAAAATAATACATTAAAAAACAAAATGCTTCAAAGTTTCCTAAGAGCTAGTCGCGAGGCCGCCATCTTCGTCGGCGCCAAAAGTTGCTATATAAGTTGCAGATGCGGAAAGGCGACATAGGCGGATGCGTTGGATTGAGACGCAGCCCATGCAAAAAAAACAGATATCTCTAGCTTAAATTGACAGATTTTGATGGGGATGTTTTTTATTATGTTACTTAAATTGACGCACCGGTGCGTCAATAGACTAGGGGGTTAAAGGGCCGGTTTCCCTGACACAGATTAAGCCTCTAAAATTGCCAGTGTAGAAATACCCTCCCACAATGCTTTGCTTCCGACTTCAAGTTGCAGTTGGTGAGGAGCAACTGCAGAAATTTCCAGTCGGCTGCAGTCAAAAGTTCATGACCTTTGAACACATGGTTTTCTAAAGGTCATGCAGTCGACATGTAGTTGCAAGTCAGACAATTTTTATACCCATAATGCAACACACTTTGAAAGGCGGTGACCAACGTTGGTCCACGTCTGGACTAAAGGGATCTACTCGAACGTGCCTAATGTATTCCATTGAGCCCATTTCAGCCAGTACAGAAGAGAGTTCGGATCCTGGACTTCCTGCCGGGCCGCCCCCAGGTGGTAAAGGTAGGTAACAACACATCTACCACACTGATCCTCAACACAGGGGCCCCCTCAGGGGTGCGTGCTCAGTCCCCTCCTGTACTCCCTGTTCACCCATGACTGCATGGCCAAGTACGACTCCAACACCATCATTAAGTTTGCCGACGACACAACAGTGGTAGGCCTGATCACCGACAACGATGAGACAGCCTATAGGGAGGAGGTCAAAGACCTGGCCGTGTGGTGCCAGGATAACATCCTCTCCCTCAACGTGACCAAGACAAAGGAGATGATTGTGGACTACAGGAAAGAAAATAGGACTGAGCACGTCCCCATTCTCGTCGACGGGGCTGTAGTGGAACAGGTTGAGAGCTTCAAGTTCCTTGGTGTCCACATCACCAACGAACTATCATGGTCCAAACACACCAAGACAGTCGTGAAGAGGGCACGACAAAGCCTATTCCCCCTCAGGAGACTGACTGGTTGCATCACCGCCTGGTATGGCAACTGCTTGGCCTCCGACCGCAAGGCACTACAGAGGGTAGTCCGTACGGCCCAGTACATCACTGGGGCCAAGCTTCCTGCCATCCAGGACCTCTATACCAGGCGGTGTCAGAGGAAGGCCCTCAAAATTGTCAAAGACTCCAGCCACCCTAGTCATAGATTGTTCTCTCTGCTACCGCACGGCAAGCGGTACCGGAGTGCCAAGTCTAGGTTCAAAAGACTTCTCAACAGCTTCTACCCCCAAGCCATAAGACTCCTGAACAGCTAATCATGGGTACCCGGACTATTTGCACTGCCCCCCACCCCCACCCCCCACCCCATCTTTTTACGCTGCTGCTACTCTGTTAATTATTTATGCATAGTCACTTTAACTCTACCCACATGTACATATTACTTCAACTACCTCAACTAGCCGGTGCCCCCGCACATTGACTCTGCACCGGTACCCCCCCTGTATATATAGCCTCCCTACTGTTATTTTATTTTACTTCTGCTTTTTTTTCTCAACACTTTTTTGTTGTTGTTTTTTAAAACTTTTTTTTATAAAAAATAAATGCACTGTTGGTTAAGGGCTGTAAGTAAGCATTTCACTGTAATGTCTGCACCTGTTGTATTCAGCGCATGTGGCCAATACAATTTGATTTTATTTGATTTGAGTTCGACAGGTCATTACAAACATTTTCGCAGCCTTAATGTTAACAGGAAAAAACGACAGGCACAAGTAAGAGTATGAAAGGGTCACAGGAGTAAAATGAAAGCAATCAATCCAGCATGATTTAAGTGACAAGTGGAATTTGCACCACTCAAATGCAGAAAATAGATAGCTGAAAAAGACAGATCCTCAGGTGGGCTGGGAATGCGCGTTGCTACTGAAACTAATAAAGATAAAAAGTAATGACGTCTTTTTGTAGGCACTATCTCCGTCATGGTTCGTTGGACAAAGCCTTTAGGGAAATTAATGCCGTTTTAGTAGGGTTTTTTGTTACATTCATAAAATAAGGTCTTATGATATTATCTCATTGAACAAAACGTATAAGATGTCTTAAGACTGTGTTAACTTCAGACTTTATTTTCGGCAAACCAGAGGTTACTCATTTCCGTTTTTTAGGACTACAAGCTGGCGAGCTCTATACTCGGGACCTTTAGAGTAAACGTAAGTAAAGTATGACACAGGATATCGAAACCAAAGCTTTCTAGGTTATTGAATGTTCATTAGATATATTGTCTATACTTTATCCAGTGTGCATGGAGTATTTTAAACGCATAATGGCACTTTTTTCCCTTGCCATTGATTGTCACAGAACCGCACTAGGTTCTTTATGGATGCAAAACATCTGTACAATCTTACTATTTAGATTATCAGAAGACTTGTATATGGTTTGAAAATGTTTACACAGTTTAAATGTGTATCTTGTAAGCCCTTGTATTCTTTTTTTAATACCTATTCTGTTTTGTACTTCAGAGTCTATACTTTTCTTTTATAAAAAGTAGCAATAATCTTGCATGAATGGAATGAGAAGTTAATTGTTTGGACCCACCTATTAGAGACAACCAGGAAGTAAGAAGAGTGGTGAAACCCGCCTGTGTGCAGAGCTGCTGGCATACTGGTTGAGGAAGTGGGTGAGACAATGCACCACAAATACTGTCTGGCAACATGTCTCGACCTAATGGCAAGTACCATGAAGCTCTTCATAATAAACTAGCAATAGATAATAATTATATGGCTGCCTATGTAACTCATTGATGAGAGAGAGGATTGCAGCTTTTAAATGGAATTATGAAAAGCAGAGTGCTCTCTTTACTTTCTCTTTTGCCATTGTCAAATTCAGTTTATTGTATAACTGACAACTATTATCAAATGAAGGATTGGTAATACAAAGGTAAATAGATTAAATAATACGTTTCAGAGTCACATTCAGGAAGGTAAGGCTGACTTTAACCCAGTCATAAATGATTGTAAGGGTAAAATCATAGTTACTGGTAAGGACAACTGGGTGAACTAGAGTGAACTGATGAGTCATACACTGAGTGTACAAAACATTAGGAACATGCTCTTTCCATGACAGACTGACCAGGTGAATCCATGTGAAACCTATAATCCTTCACTCAGTGTAGATGAAGGGGAAGAGACAGGTTGAAGAAGGATTTTTAAACCTTAAGACAATTGAGACATGGATTGTGTATGTGTGCCATTCAGAGGGTGAATGGACAAAACAAAATGTTTAAATGGCTTTTAACTTTTATGGTAGTAGGTGCCAGACCCACTGGTTTGAGTGTGTCAATAACTGCAACGCTGCTGGGTTTTTCACGCTCAACAGTTTACTGTGAGTATAAAGAATGGTCCACCACCCAAAGGACGTCCATCCAACTTGACACAACTGTAGGACGCATTGGAGTCAACATGGGCCAGCATCCCTGTGGAACGCTTTCAACACCTTGTAGAGTCCATGCCCCGACAAATTGAGGCTGTTCTGAGGGCAAAAGGGGGTGCAACTCAATATTAGGAAGGTATTCCTATTGTTTTGTAAATCAATGAGTCATACATTTTCTCCTTATTTGTTTGTGTGGAAACCTCACACATTAATTCAGTCTTGTAACTACTGTTGATAGGAGACTTCATAGATGTTGATGCTGTTGTGGCCTTACATAATCTGTTTTCAATGTGGATAGATTACAGATTAGATTAGAAAAGTGTATTAAGTGCAACTCTTCAATATAACAACATTTCATTGTTTGTCCTGAATATATACTGTTTTAACAATGAGAAGGAGATGCCTTCTTGGCAAGGTCTCCCTAACATGTATGTCATTTTAGGTACTGGGCAGAGTAAGAAAGATTGGGTCCTATCTGGTAAAAAACTGAAGTCCCTCCCTCAGAGTCTCCTGGAGCAGGCTGAGGAGGCCAGAAGGTTGGACCTCCAGAGGAACAAACTGAGACAGCTCTCTGGGATCTCCAACCTGGTCCACCTGAGAGAGCTCAACCTCTCCAGGAATGAGCTGGTGGACTTTCCCCTGGAGATCAGATCTTTGAAACTTCTGGAGCGGCTCTACATGAACCAGAACAACATCAAGGTCATCCCTGAAGACATCTTCCCTCATCTGGGGAAGCTACAGTTCCTCAAACTCAGCACCAACCGTCTGCCCAAACTCCCAGTGGACCTGAGTCAATACCACAGCCTCAGCTACCTCAACCTGTCCAATAACTGCCTGAAGGACCTCCAGGCACTGGTGGGGCTACCTAAACTCAAGGAGCTGTTAGTAGAACGGAATAGCCTGACTGAACTTCCAGCCCAGCTGTTCCAGAAAGGGAACTCGGAGCTGACCCTGTTCAAGGCCACGGGGAACCCGCTGAGGACCCCCCCAGAGGAGGTGTGTGACGGAGGGGTGAGGGACATTCAGAGCTACTTCGCCATGATGGAGGAGGAAGGCCCTGACATGCACACCACGGCCTGGACAGTCAAGACCATGTTCCTGGGTTCCTCCATGGCTGGGAAGTCCACGCTGTGTCGCAGCTTGAAGAAGAGTGGGCCCGTGAGGGTAGAGGAGGAGGACAGAACGGAGGGGATAGAGATCAGTGAGATGGATATGGAGGGGGTCCGGTTCCTATTCTGGGACTTCGCAGGGCAGGAAGAATACTACCTGACACATCATGTCTTCATCACCCCCAGAGCCCTCGTTATCCTCGCTATTGATTTGGCCAGGTAAACATGTCAGTTGAGGGAGATCACTGTGCAATTAGTGTTAATTTGTGGGAAACTGACATTTGTAATTTAACATTAGTCTTTTACATTCTTCTAATATTTTAATTAACAGATAGTTTCGAAGATCATTGATAATGTTTAATTGATAGTACAGTATATTGATACATACAGTCGGAAGTTTACATACACCTTAGCCAAATACATTTAAACTCAGTTTTTCACAATTCCTGACATTTTAATCCTAGTAAAAATTCCCTGTTTTAGGTCAGTTAGGATCACCACTTTATTTTAAGAATGTGAAATGTCAGAATAATAGTAGAGAGAATGATTTATTTCAGCTTTTATTTCTTTCATCACATTCTCAGTGGGTCAGAAGTTTACATACACTCAATTAGTATTTGGTAGCATTGCCTTTCAATTGTTTAACTTGGGTCAAACGTTTCGGGTAGCCTTCCACAAGCTTCACACAATAAGTTGGGTGAATTTAGGCCCATTCCTCCTGACAGAGCTGGTGTAACTGAATCAGGTTTGTAGGCCTCCTTGCTCGCACACGCTTTTTAAGTTCTGCCCACACATTTTCTATAGGATTGAGGTCAGGGCTTTGTGATGGCCACTCCAATACCTTGAGTTTGTTGTCCTTAAGCCATTTTGCCACAACTTTGGAAGTATGCTTGGGGTCATTGTCCATTTGGAAGACCCATTTGCGACCAAGCTTTAACTTCCTGACTGATGTCTTGAGATGTTGCTTCAATATATCCACATAATTTTCCTTCCTCATGATGCCATCTATTTTGTGAAGTGCACCAGTCCCTCCTGCAGCAAAGCACCCCCACAGCATGATGCTGCCACCCCCGTGCTTCACGGTTGGGATGGTGCTCTTCGGCTTGCAAGCACACCCCCTTTTTCCTCCAAACATAACGATGGTCATTATATAATAATAATCATATGCCATTTAGCAGATGCTTTTATCCAATGCGACTTACAGTCATGTGCGCATACATTTTTACGTATGGGTGGTCCCGGGGATTGAACCTACTACCCTGGCATTACAAGCGCCATGCTCTACCAATTGAGCTACAGAGGACCAAACAGTTATATTTTTGTTTCATCAGACCAGAGGACATTTCTCCAAAAAGTACAATCTTTGTCCCCATGTGCAGTTGCAAACCGTAGTCTGGCTTTTTTATGGTGGTTTTGGAGCAGTGGCTTCTTCCTTGCTGACGGCCTTTCAGGTTGTGTCGATATAGGACTCGTTTTACTGTGGATATAGATACTTGTGTACCTGTTTCCTCCAGCATCTTCACAAGATCCTTTGCTGTTGTTCTGGGATTTATTTGCACTTTTCGCACCAAAGTACGTTCATCTCTAGGAGACAGAACGCGTCTCCTTCCTGAGCGATATGACGGCTGCGTGGTCCCATGGTGTTTATACTTGCATATTATTGTTTGTACAGATGAATGTGGTACCTTCAGGCGTTTGTAAATTGCTCCCAAGGATGAACCAGACTTGTGGAGGTCTACCATTTTTTTTCTGAGGGCTTGGCTGATTTCTTTTGATTTTCCCATGATGTCAAGCAAAGAGGCACTGAGTTTGAATGTAGGCCTTGAAATACATCCACAGGTACACCTCAAATTGACTCAAATTATGTCAATTAGCCTATCAGAAGCTTCTAAAGCCATGACATAATTTTCTGGAATTTTCCATGCTGTTTAAAGGCACAGTCAACTTAGTGTATGTAAACTTCTGACCCACTGGAATTGTGAGACAGTGAATTATAAGTGAAATGATCTGTCTGTAAACAATTGTTGGAAAAATTACTTGTGTCATGCACAAAGTAGATGTCCTAACCGACTTGCCAAAACTATAGTTTGTTAACAAGAAATTTGTGGAGTGGTTGAAAAACGAGTTTTAATGACTCCAACCTAAGTGTATGTAAACTTACGACTTCAACTGTATAGTTTGTTGGTTTTACTGACTTGGGCATGACCTTGCCTTACATGTCAAAATGTATCATTGTAATGTCTCAGCTACAACATGGAAGATCCTCAGTCTTACAAAGAGAAGGTGTGTTTCTGGATCAATAACATCCAGCTTCGCGTCCCTGCCTCTGTGGTCTTACTGGTTGGAACTCACTGTGACCAGTGCCAAGACCAAGACGAGGTGAGGGAGAAGAAGAGACACATCGAGGAGAATGTTCGAGTCATGCTCGAAGAAAGGAAGGAGGTTTTACAACTACAGCAGAAGAACCTGAAGGACAATGCAGACCCCTCTCTGTTTTCTGAACAGATGAGCGAACTTGACCGGCTTATGGACTATAATTTACAGGTATTGTGTCCTAATTTGAGTTTTGTAAAGAGTGTTTGCTCTTTGAAATGGCCTACGGTTTGATCTGCGAGTATATTCATTGGTTTCTAATGTGTTTGCAGGTCCTGGAACTTGTACCTATTGACTGCACTAAGCATGAGGATATTGTCAAGCTCAAGGAGCACATTGTGAGGCATATCTTAACAAAGGATACATTCCCATGTGCTGAAAGGACCCTGCCCAAAAGCTACAAAGAAGTTGAGTTAGCCATTCATGACCTGGTGGGACAAAACCAAATACCTCAACACGGTAAGTTATTTCAAATAAAAAACGGACAATTTGAAAGTTAAAGGCTCTTGAGTTGTAATTTTATATAATTCACTTTCTCAAATTACTGAATTGAAATTAAATCAACTTCAACCCTGTTAATTACATTTTTAATAACGCTATTATCAATTCTGACATCTGTCCATGTTAGGACAGTCTGAAACTGTGGTTGTCCTAATATGGACACAATGAGGTATTATAACTCGGTCACATTACTCTAATCAGACATCTCTTTTCCTTAACATCAGGAATAGTTTATTTTGATGACCTTCTGAGTGACCTCATTCCGCACCTTGAGTTGGGCGAGGAGAACGTCCACTCCATCCTACGTTACCTCCATCGTATCGGCATCATCGTGTGGTATGAGGAGATCCCTGCTCTGAAGGACAGGGTGTTCGTTCAGCCATCTTTCCTCATCTCACTCTTCAAGGTGAGACCTGAGGGTGACAGAAGGAAAACCTTTAAATTAGTGATCAACGACACCTGGTCCAGGAGAGCTACAGGGGTGTGGAGGCTTTTGCTACAGCCCAGAATTTAAAAAATCTACTGACCACCTAATAATTTATACGCTCAATTAGTTGAATCAGGTACTTTTGTGCTGGGCTAGAGCAAGATCCAGTATTTCCTGTCCCTGTAGCTCTCCAGGATCAGGTTAGGTGTGTTTTGAGTAGTGAGCACAATTAAGTAGCAAAGAGAATATGCTGTATTCTATTTGAATTACGGTGTTGTCTTTAAAGTCTTCTCTAGTACGGTGTCCATATTAGGACATCATATGTCCATGAAAGTTGCGTCAGAGTCACTCTGACTGCTGTCCTAATATGGACACCGTACTCCTATAACCAACGTCTCTCCTTTCTCCCAACCCAGACCATCGTGAGACACGACCTGGTCAAGCAGCTGGAGGCCATCCCCAGAGACGCGCTGCGGCAAGAGGGCAACCTGTTGGTCCACCGGGGCACGTGGGTGGATGACTTCAGGGAGAAGGGCACCCTGCATAACGCGGCCACACGGATCCTGGTACGCAGAGAACTGAGGCGGCTGGGGCTGGACGATGAAGACCTGGTGGAGGAGGTGGTGGGGAGTAAGACTAAGGAGGGGACCCTACTCAGCCTCCTGCAGCACTTTGAGGTCTGTCTCCCGGCTAAGGTGGGTAGTCCCCTGAACCCGGCAGCCCCGGATTCAAACCCGGGGAGAAGCAGTGGAAGTCATCCAACTTGGCCAGGGGTGATCCGGACGGAGCTTGTCTCTTCCCCAGCTACCTGCAGGACAATCGAATGGTGGTGCAGATGTGGGGAGAAGACAAGCTGGACGATATAAATGTCTATGTCTACTTTCTACCTGAGGTCCCTCATGGCTTCTTCCACAGGTAGCATTGGAATCTACAGTAGTCTACCATTTCACTGCTCTGATGTTTCACTTTAATTGTCACACATTTTCCAAAATAAATATTTATGTTCTGTTTATATTGGTATTACAAATAAAATATGTGGTTATTTAGGAAATGTATTTTATTTGTATTTCAGGCTGATCATCAAGACGTGCTCCCTGTACCAGACTCACTGGATAGGGAAGGACCACTGCCTGCTCAGCTCTGGAGACAAACTGGTGCTGATGAGAGAGAACAATAAAGATGGAGATCCATACATACAGATCCGCTGCAAGAGACCTGAGACCAGCGGTACAGTATGCTATTCATCTATTTCATCTGGAGAGGCAAATTAATGAGAATATGGGGTAAATTCAATCAATGTCTGCATAGTAAGAAAAGTGCTCGTAAGGACCTTGGTCTATCTAGCGCCCAGCTGATCACTTTTGGTTGAACATTTTTTTCCCATACTTGGTGTTCAGAAACATTTCCCGAACCGTCTTTTGCAACACTTTGAAGATGTCTTCAAACATTCTGAAACTGAAAAATATATGTTTGAAGGGCGACTGCGCTTCCTGATTTGGCCTTGTTTTAATCCATGCTCATTAAGAAATGGCTGAAGGCAAATAAGAGTTGTCTTGGGGGTGTGGTTTGATGTGGGTGTGCTTTGGGTGTGTCTTTGCCATTCAAGCACAATAAACAAGCGCAGTAGTGTGTACAGCAAGGTAAACTAAGCTAGCTTTGCTATGGAGAGAACAAAGTTTTGAAGTTGAGGACTTCTCCCCTCCCAACTGACTCGCCATCTCAAGATAGTCAGCTAATTCAGTTCTATGTGTAGGCCAAAGGTTGCGCTTACCTTGTGTTTAGCCAAGCTGAGGGCAGCTACCTAGCATAGCTTGGTGATAGCTGCAGCTGGCTATGCTATCTAGCTGATATTTCTCTGTCAAATCAGTTATGGGAAGATAGCAAGCGCCAGTGTATGGAATGTGTTTCATAAGACACTCGTTCTACAACGCCTTGCTACGAAAGTAGCTTGTAACTTAGTTTCAACGTAAATTCATGTTACCATGGAAACGATATCAACTACTGCGAGTTGAATTCCCGCGGTCTTCAGTCAGTTTAGCTGTTCTACAACCCAATATTCTATAACTGGCTAGTTTTGTCTCGTCTCTCCTAATGTCCACTGTTAGATCATTCCCGGGAGACAAATACCAGAACTAATATCCCTACAGGTGTTGGCTACATGTGCACAAACATCGCCCAGCTTGAGTGTACATACAGTAGTACATCAACAAAAAATCGATGGATGTGTTCGTTTTACAAAGACAAAACAGTTCCTGCTGTAAATATTATATTGATGTTCTTATAAAGACAGTATGCCTACACTTTACCTAACAAATCAACATCTGTTGTGTGTAGAGTACAACTTCAGCTGTGTAACCAGAACTAGAATGGCATTTCTATTTCTATGGTCTATTTGCCAAAATGTAAGGATTTGGCTGTCTAACACACTGACATGCACAGCTCTCTGGGTGAGGTTCTGTCTTCAAGTTTCCAGAGAGTAATGAAGACCCTTCCATCTGTGTAATGTATTACAGGTTATGAACATGTGCAGTCAGGTGGCAGGAGGGGTGGAGTGCATGACACTCCATCCTGGATATGTCAGAGTTTGCCTCATGGGTCCAGCAGGCAGAGTTCAATAACTACAGGCAGATGTGAGATGCGGGAGATGGCACTCTTCTCATACTGAGTAGCCTACAGAGTAATATGAGAAGAATGCAATTGCTAAACTCATGTAGATATTCTAAAGAAAGTGTTTTGATAGCCTTGAAGTGTAACAGTTCCATGTAGAATAAACCATCCTTCACATAATACTGTAGAATCAGTGTTTTGCTAATATAACAATGCGCAAATATTACACGTCTTTCATCTTTTATTGTCATTCACAGCCAATACAGATACTGTACCTATCAACATTTTGTTTGGTGGTGCTGGGGCTACCTTGCCAAACATGTCAGTCGTCAGACACTACATGACCAAAAGTATGTGGACACCTGCTCGTCGAACATCTAATTCCAAAGTCATGGGCATTAATATGGAGTTGGTCCCCCCTTTGCTGCTATAATTATCTTCCACTCTTCTGGGAAGAGTTTCCACTAGATGTTGGAACATTGCTGCGGGGACTTGCTTCCATTCAGCCACAAGAGCATTAGTGAGGTTGGGCACTAATGTTGGGCGATTAGGCCTTGCTCGCAGAGTGCATTCCAATTCATCCCAAAGGTGTTCGATGGGGTTGAGGTCAGGGCTCTGTGCAGGCCAATCAAGTTCTTCCACACCGATCTTGACAAACCATTTCTGTATGGACCTTGCTTTGTGCTTCTTGTGCTGACATTGCTTCCAGAGGCAGTTTGGAACTCTGTAGTGAGTGTTACAACCGAGGACAGATCATTTTTACCGCTACACCCTTCAGCACTCGCCGGTCCCATTCTGAGAGTTTGAATGGCCTACCTCTTCGCAGCCGAGCTGTTGTCGCTCCTAGACGTTTCCACTTCATAATAACAGCACTTACAGTTGACTGGGGCAGCTCTAGCAGGGCAGATATTTAAAGAACTGACTTGTTGGAAAGGTGACATCCTATGACGGTGACAAGTTGAAAGTCACTGAGCTCTTCAGTAAGGCCATTCTACTGCCAATGTTTGTCTTTGGAGATTGCATGGCTGTGTGCTCGATTTTATACACCTGTCAGCAACGGGTGTGGCTGAAATAGCCAAATCCATTAATTTGAAGGGGTGTCCACATACTTTTGTATATATAGTGAACCTTCCTGTATGGTGTTGCCAGCGCCAGTAGATCATCACAGATACTGGTCATGAAGGAGCCTGACTTACAGATCCGACCCAGCTCCTATCACAGAGAAAGAGAGGGAGAGAGAGAAAGACTTGTGCAGACTGCCACGAGGAAACAGAATCAATACAGCATATTTTTCTGGTACTGTCCATCGGTGGCTTGCTTTTGGAGTCAGGTCCAGGAATGGTTATCTCATAATATCAGGGTTCAGATGGACCTTCAAACTGTATTGCTAGGGGATCTGAAAAAACATGATCAATCAATGGGAAATATCATTATACTCTTGGGTAAAGTATTTATTTTAGGGCAACATCGGTAGAAGTGTTACAAATAGGGAGGTTCAGGACCCTCGTAAGACATCCCAGTAAAATGGAGGGATGTATTGCGAAATGAAAAATGGCATTATACTGGGAAAGATGGGTTAATCTGTGGACATCGGCAGGTTGGAGTTAAGATCAGAATGGCTGGTGGATTAGCCGCTGTGGGTGAAAATCCAACACTTGCAGAAAGAGGGAATTAGGAACACCTTACTAATATTGAGTTGCACCCCCTTTTGCCCTCAGAACAGCCTCAATTCGTCGGGGCATGGACTCTACAAGGTGTCGAAAGCGTTCCACAGGGATGCTGGCCCATGTTGACTCCAATGCTTCCCACAGTTGTGTCAAGTTGGCTGGATGTCCTTTGGGTGATGGACCATTCTTGATACACACAGGAAACTGTTGAGCGTGAAAAACCCAGCAGCCTTGCAGTTCTTGACACACTCAAACCGGTGTGCCTGGCACCTACTACCATACCCCATTCAAAGGCACTTAAATATTTTGTCTTGCCCATTCACCCTCTGAATGGCACACATACACAATCCAGAATATTAAAAAGTAGTCACTAATGTGTTGTAAACAATTTCATCTCATTGACATCAGCATATTTCTCTTTTGCCAGCAGAGTTCCGTCGTTCTTGGGATCTCTTCCTGACGGTGATGTATGCTAGTGGTGCTGTCTAGACAGTGGCCTGGCCTATGCCAACATGTCCACACACCCTGTAAGGAGAAAGGTTGCACAGCCTACTTCGTCTGGAGAGACTGGCAGGACCTCACAAACTCAGACATCTATGACCTGTAAGCCAAATGTATCTAATGTAATTGTTACTTGTCTATTTGTCAATGCACAACTGTATTGTAATTATATTATTGCACTTATTTCAAATTATAAATATGTTGTTTCTCTACCAATATACTATTAAAACTGAAGTGTGTGTGTCGAACAGTGTGCAGGAGGAAAAACAACTCTGCCGAAACGGACACACGCGACGGACCAAGTTGCTTTTCCCAAAAGGTACAGTATGTTTTTAATGTTAAAGTAAGCGGGATTACCTACTGTTTACAATGAATGCTTCCCATTCAAATACTGTGTGTGTTTTTTTAGATCCTGTTATCAACAAATCAGAAGGACAATGACCAGAAGCTAGAAAGAGAACTTCATCAGAGTTAGATGTTTTCTCTTTCAGTGACGTCTCCAAGTTGACTATCTTACTATCAAAAACATGTTCCTTATTTGCAACATCAAAATCTTCACTCATTACAGTTTGGGTTTAGGTTTGAGGTCTCATTTATAAATAAAAGTGCACAGAGGGAGCAACCATATTCATGTTTCTCTCTCAATATTATGAAAATATTACTTTTCATATCTTACCACAGGGCTGCGCTCTTGCTCCATAATGAGAAAAAAATTATACTGATGTACAGCTACACAAAACTGTTCATTGCAGTCCAGATATCCACTTTCTGATGCCTTACCCTCATACCAAATAAATAATTTCAAGCCCCTGACATGACATACTCCTTTTTGTATTTGTAATGTATTTAATTTATTTATTCAATACTTCATTCCAGATGTAGAATGTAATGGGTTACTTGATATCCAATTAATACATTCAGAGTGCTGAATGTTTTCTATGAGGATTGTACAATTCAAGAGTTTGAGGACTGATTCAAAATGGAGTTGACCCCAACCCTGGCTATAATGTTTTTATACTGAAGGAATTCTCTGTATGTTCTATCGTGGGGAAGGGGTGTACCTAACTGAATTACAGTGCCTTCAGAAGGTATTCACGCCCCTTGACTTTTTCCACATGTTGTTCTGTTACAGCCTGAATTTAAAATTGATTAAATTTAGATTTTGTGTCACTGGCCTACATACAATATCCCATTATGTCAAAGTGGAAATATGTTCTTGAAATTTTTACAAATTAATTACAAATGAAAAGCAGAAATGTCTTAAGTCAATAGGTATTCAACCCATTTGTTATGGCAAGCCTAAATTAGTTCAGGAGTAAAAATGTGCTTCACATGTTACATAATACGTTTCATGGACTCACTTTGTGAGAAATAATAGTGTTTAACATGATTTTTGAATGACTATGGAGGTTTTCCAATGACTCGCAAATAAGGGCACCTATTCCAAAACATGCATCCTGTTTGCAATAAGGCACTAAAGTAAAGCTAAGCACAGGCAAAATCCTAGAGGAAAACCTGATTCAGTCTGCTTTCTAAAAGACACTGGGAGAGAAATTCACCTTTTAGCAGTGGTGAGAAAAGTACCCAATTGTCATACTTGAGTAAAAGTAAAGATACCTTAATAGAAAATGACTCAAGTAAAAGTGAAAGTCACCCAGTAAAATACTACTTGAGTAAAAGTCTAAAAGTAGTTGGTTTTAAATATACTTAAGTATCAAAGGTAAATGTAATTGCTAAAATATACTTAAGTAACAAAAGTAAAAGTATAAATCATTTCATATTCACTATATTAAGCAAACCAGACAGCACTATTTTCTTGTTTAAATTTTTTTTATGGATAGCCAGGGGCACACTCCAACACTCAGACATAATTTACAAACAAAGCATTTGTGTTTGGTGAGTCTGCCACATCAGAGGAAGTAGGGATGACCAGGGATGTTCTCTTGATGTGTGTGAATTGGACCATGTTCCTGTCCTGCTAAGCATTCTAAATGTAACGAGTGCTTTTGGGTGTCAGGGAAAATGTATGGATAAAAATTACATTATTTTCTTTAGGAATGTAGTAAAGTAAATGTTGTCAAAAATATAAATAGTAAAGTAAAGTACAGATACCCAAAAAAGTACTTAAGTAGTACTTTAAAGTATTTTTACTTAAGTACTTTACACCACTGCCTTTTAGCAGGACAATAACCTAAAACACAAGGCCAAATATACACCAGTGTTGCTTACCAAGACGACATTGAATGTTCCTGAGTGGCCTAGTGTAATGGGTGATTTTGGACGGAGTCAGGCGCAGGACGGTAAATCACAGAATATATGGTTTATTCAGGAACACAGCGGTAAAACACTCCAGTGCGGGAAATACGGCGCACTGTAGAAAAACAAGGCACACGGGTGAATATCCCGGCGATACAAAATACAAAGTAGCTCCACCGAGCTAGAGTCACCTCCACAATAACTAATCACACACAAAGACAGGGGGGCAAAGGGAACACTTATACAGGTACTAATGAGGAGATATGAACCAGGTGTGTGTAATAAACAAGACAAAACCAATGGAATGATGAGATGAGGAGTGGCAGTGGCTAGAAGGCTGGTGACGACAAACGCAGAAGCCTGCCCGAACAAGGAGAGAAGGCAGCTTCGGAGGAAGTCGTGACAGTACTCTAATGCCACGGTGCCAGAACCGGCTGATACCCTAAGACACATTGAAAGAGAGTTAGGTTAGTGGAGGAGTGGCGGAGAGAGTTCTGGGCATATTCGGCCCATGGCAAGAACACCGACCATTCCCCTGGCCGGTCCTGGTAGTAGGACCGCAGGAACCTACCCACATCCTGATTCCCCCGTTCCACCTGCCCATTAGACTCGGGGTGAAACCCAGAGGTCAGGCTGACAGAGACCCCCAGATGTTCCATGAACGCCTTCCAGACCCTGGATGTAAACTGGGGACCCCGGTCAGACACAATGTCCTCTGGCACCCCGTAGTGCCGGAAGACATGAGTAAACAGAGCCTCCGCAGTTTGCAGAGCTGTTGGGAGACTGGGCAGAGGAAGGAGGCGGCAGGCTTTAGAAAAGTGGTCCACAATGACCAGGATGGTAGTGTTACCCTGAGAGAGAAGAAGATTGGTTAGGAAGTCAATAGACAAGTGGGACCATGGCCGTTGTGGAACTGGTAAGGGATGTAACTTACCCGCTGGGAGGTGCCTAGGTGCCTTACTCTGGGCGCACACCGAGCAGGACGAGACATACACCCTCATGTCCTTAGCCAAGGTAGGCCACCAGAACTTCCCGATCAGACAGCGCACTGTACGACCGATACCTGGATGACCAGAGGAGGGAGACGTGTGTGCCCAATAGATAAGACGGTCATGGACGAGAGACGGCACGTACCGCAGGCCAGCTGGGCACTGAGGTGGAGACGGCTCTGTGTGTAACGCCCGCTCTATGTCCGCATCCACCGCCACACTACCGGCGCCACAATGCGGGAGGCCGGGAGTATGGGGGTGTTGTCTATGGGCCTCTCCTCTGTGTCGTACAGCCGTGACAGCATGTCTGCCTTCACGTTCCTAGTACCTGGTATGTATGACAACGTGAAATCAAACCGGGTGAAGAATAAGGCCCACCTGGCCTGGCGAGGGTTCAGCCTCCTCGCTGCCCGGATGTGCTCCAGGTTACAGTCCAGACGAGGAAAGGGTGTTTCGACCCCTCGAGCCAGTGCCTCCATGCGGTCAGGGCTCTGACCACAGCCAACAGCTCCCGATCACCAACGTCGGGGGGGGGGTGATCGAAGACAGCCCGAGCGAACACCCGTAGTTGTCCAGCGCGTCTCCTCCTTCACTCCAGACCGTGTTGGCCCACCATTTTTTCATTAATCTTTCCTTATTTCCCCATTGACCTGCTAAAATTCCCATTTCCATCAACCAGTTGCCTCTGACCCATTTGTGTCCAACAGCAAAAGAGAGACAAAGAAAGTGTGAGAGAGAGGGTAGACGAATGAAGGTGAAAACATCTGTGAGGTTGCTAGAAGTTATCAACAGAACAGTGCAGTAAAAAAACTTTATTTTCCTGTAATATATGTATTTCCACACTATGAGGTTGGAATAATATTGTGAAATTGTGAAAATGATGATAATGCCCTTTTTTGTAAGAGCTGTTAGAAAAGACCACCTGAAAATTCAAGCTGTGTTGGTGGGATGGAGTTTTAGCCTGCCTGGTGACATAACCAGGCGGTATATTTTTTATAGACCAGTAAGAAAGAGAGTTCCAAACCTCTTTGCATATAACAGCTAGTTTTCCGCTCCCCACTCAGACCACTCCCAGTCCTAGTTAAATTATACATTTTTGTTTCTTTTGACCATTAATGTACTTAATTGTTACCCAGACCTTTTGACCAGTAATGTACTTAATTGTTACCCAGAAATTATTTGATATTGAGATAAAAACGTCTGCATTGGACCTTTAATGGGCTGTGTGTGTGTGTGTGTGTGTGTGTGTGTGTGTGTGTGTGTGTGTGTGTGTGTGTGTGTGCGTGCGTGCGCACGTGTACGTGTGTAAGCGAGAGGTGTGTAGGCAGAGGCGTCATGCCCATAGGGGGCACAGGGTCACGTGCACCCTCAGATTTGTCCTGTTTAAAAAAAAAGCCAATTAGCAATTTTATGAAGTTGGCTTTAGTTAGCCTAAATAGGTTCCCAATCTCCCAACCTCATAACTAGCTAGCAAGAAACCATTTCAGGCTATCAATCAAGTTATGAGTAGCTAGCTTGTCTTACTATCTTAGCTGGCATGCCTGCTGGCAAGGTTTGTAGACTTCAGAAAAGCAAATAATAACTAAATGTAGCATAGATTAGGGCTGTTGCGGTGACTGTATTACCGCCACACCGGCGGTCACGAGTCATGAAGGCAGTCAAATTCCACATGTAATTAGGCTTCTCCAAGCTCTGATGCTGCTGCTGGTCATTAGTAGCCTACCAAACTTGCTAACTGCCTGGTACTCAGCACTCTATTGTCCCTCTAATCACTCTGACATCAATGCAAATGTATTCGAAAATCTAATCAAACACTTCATGAGAGGCCATGAGCTCATGTTGCGCAACATTTCTATAGGCTATGCAATTGCGTGAGAAAACAGAGTGGTGGCCGCTAATAAAAAGATGAGGACCCCATCAGCTTTCTATAGGCTAGACCAACTATATTTATTTCTCAACTTTCCTAATATTGAGCACATTGCTTATATTTACAACAGGAGTATAGCCTACTTGACTGGCATGAAAATAAACCACGGGGAAAAGCGTCCTCCATTCGCTATTTCAGTGCATAGACGACATGTATGTTTTCCCGCTGCCCCTGTTTCGATACAGGTGCATAATAATGGTCCATTCTAAATCAAAACAAATTTCACACATATATTATTTGGTATATGTGTGACGAGTACTGCGCATATGAAGAGGCAGGACGCAGACGCAGGAATCAACAATGTAAAGGTTTGCTTAACACTGAGCAAGAGAACAACAAAGAGCAAGTACACGACAAGACACTAACAGTCACACACAACACAACACTGAACAGTCCAGGGCTATATAGGGGTGGTGATGAGATGATGAGGTGCAGGTGTGCTGGAGGTGATTAGGGTGCGTTGGGTTTCCATTCCGGTGTTGCCGAGGTGGTGCGCTCAGACCGGTGGCTCAGTAGACCGGCGAATCAGAGCACCGGAGGGGAGCAACAGCAGGAGATGTGACAGTACCCCCCTCCCCACTCCCCGGACGCAGGACGTCGCCGGCCAGGAGGGCGACCTCGAGGACGAGGAGCGGGCCGGTCAGGGTGGCGACGGTGGAAGTCCCGAATTAGGTTGGGGTCCAGAACGTCCCCAGCCGGAACCCAGCTCCTCTCCTCAGGACCATACCCCTCCCAGTCCACCAGGTAACGGAGCCGTCCCCCACGGAACCTGGAGTCCAGCAGGTCCCACACCGCATACGCCGGACTCCTGTCAATGTCCAGGGGCGGAGGGGACGGCATCCGCCAGAGGACCAGGAACCACCGGCCTGAGGAGAGACACATGAAAAGTGGGTGAGACACAGTAGTGAGGGGAAAGGAGCAGCCGGTACCTAATTTATCCACCGGAGGACCTTGAACGGCCTCACAAACCGGGGGCTCAGTTTCTTGCAGGGCAGGTGGAGAGGGAGGTTTTTAGTGGACAGCCAGACACGATCACCAGGCTGGAATACGGGGGCCTCACTGCGGTGGCGGCCGGCTTGGTCCTTCTGCCGACGAATGGCCCTCTGGAGATGGACATGGGCGGCGTCCCAGACCTGTCCGGCCCTGCGGAACCACTCGCCGACAGCGGGCGCATCGGTCTGGCTGGATGTCCAAGGGGCCAGGGCCGGCTGGTACCCCAGGATGCACTGGAAGGGAGTGAGCCCCGTAGAGGAGTGAACGAGGGAGTTCTGGGCATATTCTGCCCAGGGAAGAAACCCCACCCACTCACCCTGCCGGTCCTGACAGTGGCAACGAAGAAACCTCCCCAGCTCCTGGTTCATTCGCTCCACCTGCCCATTCGACTGAGGCCTATACCCGGAAGTGAGGCTGGCCGTGGCCCCAATGATCTCCAGGAAAGCCTTCCACACTCAGGAGGTGAATTGGGGACCACGGTCCGAGACGATGTCCTCCGGAAGTCCATAATGCCGGAAAACCTGTTGGAACAGGACCTCAGCAACCTGGAGAGCAGAAGGAAGACCAGTTAGTGGCAAAAAAACTGTATGATTTGGAGAACCGATCTACGACCACCAGGACCGTGGTGAAGCCATCAGAACGTGGGAGGTCAGTGACAAAGTCTATGGACAGGTGTGACCAAGGTCGCTGAGGCACTGGGAGAGGAACTAGTCTGCCTGCCGGAGCGTTCTGAGATGTCTTCGTTTGGGTACATACGGAACAGGAGTTAATATAGCGGGAGACATCAGTAGCCAAGGTGGGCCACCAGTATTTTTGTGAGAGAGAATGTACGGTGCGCGTCCTACCGGAGTGCCCTGCCGTAAGGGTGGTGTGCGTCCAGATCAGCAGGCGGTCACGGAGCCTGGTGGGTACATACAGACTCCCGAGTGGCGCAGTGGTCTAAGGCTGTGCCACTAGAGATCCTGGTTCGAATCCAGGCTCTGTCGTAGCCGGCCGCGACGGGGAGACCCATGGGGCGGCGCATAATTGGCCCAGCGTCGTCCAGGGTAGGGGAGGGAATGGCTGGCAGGGATGTAGCTCAGTTGGTAGAGCATGGTGTTTGCAACGTCAGGGTTGTGGTTCGATTCCCACGGGGGGCCAGTATGAAAAATACATTATTTTTAGGAGCGACAGGTAGCTTAGTGGGTAAGAGCGTTGTGCCAGTAACCGAAAGGTCGCTGGTTCTAATCCCCGAGCCGACTAGGTGAAAAATCTGTCGATGTGCCCTTAAGCAAGGCACTTAACCTTAATTGCTTCTGTAAGTCGCTCTGGATAAGAGCGTCTGCTAAATGACGTGAGTACGTGAGTGAGTGAGTACACGTGCCCGGAGGGGAGTTGGCAGGCGCTGGGTCCTCCTGAGCCGCCAGGCGGATATCTTCGTCCACATCCCAAACGACAGGTGCCACGATGAGAGACGGAGGCAGGATAGGACCCCCCAGATCCTTCCGTTCTCTGGTATGGTGCATCCTAGAGTGTGCGTCGGATTTCACATTCTGGGATCCTGGGCGGTAGGACAGAATAAACTGAAAGCGAGTAAGACATTGGGCCCACCTGGCTTGACGAGAGTTAATACGTTTTGCTGCTCCTATGTGCTCCAAATTCCGGTGGTCAGTGAGAATCCGGAATGGATGGACTGCGCCCTCCAGCCACCGCCAACAGCTCCCTGTCACCAACTCCATAGTTCCTCACTGCGGGGGTAAGGTTTTTCGAGAAAAAGGCACAGGGATACATTTTCTCTGGCTTACCTTGCCGCTGGGAGAGGACCCCACCCACGCCCTTCTCAGATGCGTCCACCTCCAGGATGAAAGGACAAGCTGGATCTGGGTGTTTTAGGAGGGGCGCTGTGGTGAACCTCTCCTTCAGCCTCTTGAAGAAAGCGTCAGCCTCAGGGTTCCAGGCCAGCTTCTGAGGGCCCCCTTAAGCAGAGAGGTGAGCGGGGTGGCTATGGAGCTGAAGGACCTGATGAAACGCCGGTAGAAGCTCTGTAGGCCCTTGATGGTGGTGGGGACTGGCCATAACCTGACGGCGTCCGTCTTCACTCTTTCCATGAACACCCCCTGAGGACTGATCCTCTATCCCAGGAAGGAGATGGCCTGTTGGTAAAGGGGGATAAATGCGAATTCCACCAACAGGCCATGTTCCCGGAGGCGGAGTAAGACCGCTCTGACATCTCTGACGTGCTCCTCGAACGTAGCCGAGTAGATCAGGATATCGTTGATGTACACCACCACCTGTCTACTCAGCATGTCTCGGAACACGTCATTGACGAAGGACTGGAACACAGAAGGTGCGTTGGCGAGGTCGTAAGGCATGACGCAGTATTCATAGTGGCCTGAGGTAGTGCTGAATGCCGTCTTCCACTCGTCTCCTTCCCGGATTCGGATCAGGTTGTAAGCAATCCTCAGGTCCAAATTGGTAAAGTACCGGGCCCCTCGCAGCTGCTCGATGGCCGACGGAACCAGAGGGAGGGGGTACCGGTACTTGGTGGTGACTGCGTTCAGCCCCCGGTAGTCAATGCACGGTCTCAGTCCTTTTTGGCCACGAAGAAGAAGCTGGTGGAGGCAGGAGAGGTAGAGCGTCTCATGAACCCGTTTCAGGGTCTCCGCCACATACTTCTCCATGGCCTCAGTCTCCGCTCTGGAAAGGGAGTAAATGCGACTCTTGGGGGGTGTTGTCCCTCCAGCAGGTCAATGGCACAGTCTCAGGGCCTGTGAGGAGAGAGACACTTTGCCTTGGAGGCAGAGAAGACATCGGAGAGATCTGCGTACTCACATGGAATGTTGGGCTGGAGGGCGGACTCCGGACTCTCCACTAACGTGGAACAACAAACCACCGGCAGGCAGGTCCTCCGGCATGAGGGGGACCAGGCTGTGATCCTCTTGGTTATCCAATTGATGGTGGGGTTGTGTAGTCTGAGCCAGGGCAATGTCAAGACGATCCGGTGAAGGGGTGACGTGACGTGACGTACTGAGGATCCGAAGAGGCAGGACGCAGATGCAGGAATCAACAATGTAAAGGTTTACTTAACACTGAGCAAGAGAACAACAAAGAGCGAGTATTCGACAAGACACTAACAATCACACACAACACAATACTAAACAGTCCAGGGCTATATAGGGGTGGTGATGAGATGATGAGGTGCAGGTGCGCTGGAGGTGATTAGGGTGTGTTGGATTTCCATTCCGGTGTTGCCGAGGTGGTGCGCTCAGACCGGTGGCTCAGTAGACCGGCGAATCAGAGCGCCGGAGGGGAGCAACGGGAGGAGGTGTGACAATATGTAAAGACAAGATTAAATCAAGAATAGTCTGATGGGTGACAATATTAGCCTATCACTTGTGAATTATATATTATCACTTGTGAATGATGCCCAGAATAAGAAACAATGCCTTTCTTTTGCGACTTTTTCAAATCATTGTCGCACACCTCATGTAGCCTAGCCCTAAATAATTTCTTAAAAGTAAGCACATTAATCTGCTTTACAAGGGGTGTAGAGCCTACCTGGCTTATCTAAGCAGCATGTGAGTTTCAAGTTTGGGGAAGATAATTTTCACCATAAAAATGCACCTTTATAATAAAAGCATTACATGCATAATTGCATTTGTGGTCACTTTTGATGATGGTATTTTCCGCTGAATGGAACATTTGCGCTTATAGCCTACTACCATGTGCGCATTGCTGCGCTTATAATGTGAAGAAAGCTAAACGTTCTGATCTGTTACGTCAGCCACATTGCATTAAAAATATTTTTTGATGCTAGTGGTTGCATTAATTTGGGATCTATCGCATCCAACAACTGTCCCAGACAATGTTTGGAATATTTATTTATTGCACAGAATAGAATAGGTCGACTTTTGTACTGTGTGGGATAGTAGATTGACATAGGCTAGTGCTTTTTCTGAATTGGATAAGGTCGCGCGCAGTTGCGTCACCAATATGACTGTCTTCACTTATAGCCTGTGAGAAAGACCCGATCACATGAAGGGCACAATGCAGAACTCCGGGCCGCAAAAGGCATGGATTTTTTTAGGGTGCATTATGGCCACAAAGGGGATGCCGCCGGGAAATTCGAGGCATTATCAAGTGCTTGTCAAATGGTGAATGAGAGACTATTGGAGTGTGTAAAGCCTGCGCAAAAAACAAAGCAGCGCTCATGCCTTTCAAGCAACTTTTTTCAAATCATCATTAGATTCTCATCATGCAGCCTCACAATGTATTAAAAATCAAAACAATTAGCCCCACGTTTGTAGAACAACTAAAATTCCATTAAGAATTCTACATTAAGCATATAGGAGTACCTATTTTTTTGTTAACCGCTCAACACAGAATGTGTGCACTCCCTCAAAAAATATTTATATTTTATTCATCTTTGTTCAATTTTATTCTTCACACTATAAAATAATATAAAATAATGCCACGGAATTATAAGCAAATCTTGTCTGCTAAATTAACTAGCGTAGCCCAAAGCCATTTGGCATAGCCACATCAGGACCTAACATAAGGACAACTCAGAGTATGCTATTATTTTCTTCTGAAATAGACTACATTTTCTTCATATCATGCTTCTTTAGACCTGTCTAACATAAATAATGGATTTATTGTGAAGGTGTAGGCTATATTACATGGATTTATTAGATATTTTAAAATGGCTTGGAGATGCTAAATGTGTTTATGTTAATTAACGGTCAATTACCGTGAGACCGGCAGTTATTTGCTTGACAATCACCGGCTGACTAAATTTCCTGACCACGACAGCCCTAGCAGAGATGCATATTTATTTTCTTTAAAAATAAGAACCTCCAGTCAGGAGGATGCAGACAGCTCAAGAGGTATGCTTAGATATGCAGAAATATATACATATTTTTTACATAGAATTAAGCATAATGATCGTGGCTCTAGATTGTAGGAAAAATCAGTTTCATGTGTTTGAAAAAAGCAAAATTCTCCAACTTACGGGGGGGCCTAACCTTTCAGCCATCCACACTTACTTTGTGCCCCCTTATATTTTTGGGGTGCTCGACAACCCTGTGTGTAGGGGTGAACGAATACAGGCAAGGAACTACCACTAAAGTGGTGTCTTAGCCAGATGAATCTAACACTAAGGAAGTCTCAAGGTTTTGCTCGCCGGAGGTAGAGGGTCTCATGATAAGCTGTAGACCACACTATTTACTATATTTTTCGTAGCTGTCTATCTACCACCACAAACCGATGCTGGAACTAAGATTGCACTCAATGAGCTGTATAAGGTCATAAGTAAACAGGAAAACGCTCATCCAGAGGCAGCGCTCTTAGTGGCCGGGGACTTTAATGCAGGGAAATTTAAATCCATTCTACCTAATTTCTACCAGTATATTAAATGTGCAACCAAAGGAAAAAAAACTCTAGACCACCTTTACTCCACACACAGAGACGCATACAATGCTCTCCCTCGCCCTCCATTTGGCAAATTTGACCATAACTCTATCCTCCTGATTCCTGCTTATAAGCAAAAACTAAAGCAGGAAGCACCAGTGACTCGGTTAATAAAAAAAGTGGTCAGATGACGCAGATGCTAAGCTACAGGACTGTTTTGCTAGCACAGATTGGAATATGTTCCAGGATTCTTCAGATAGCATTGAGGAGTACACCACATCAGTCACTGGCTTCATCAATAAGTGCATCAATGACGTCGTCCCCACAGTGACCGTACGTACATACCCCAACCAGAAGTCATGGATTACAGGCAACATCCGCACTGAGCTAAAGGGTAGAGCTGCCGCTTTCAAGGAGCGGGACTCTAACCCGGACACTTATAAGAAATCCCGCTGTGCCCTCCGACGAACCATCAAACAGGCAAAGAGTCAATACAGGACTAAGATTGAATCGTACTACACCGGCTCTGACGCTCGTCGGATGTGGCAGGGCTTGAAAACTATTACAGACTACAAAGGGAAGCACTACCGCGAGCTGCCCATTGACATAAGCCTACCAGATGAGCTAAATCACTTCTATGCTCGCTTCGAGGCAAACAACACTGAGGCATGCATGAGAGCATCAGCTGTTCCGGATGACTATGTGATCACGCTCTCCGTAGCCGATGTGAGTAAGACTTTTAAGCAGGTCAACATTCACAAGGCCGCAGGGCCAGACGGATTACCAGGACGTGTACTCCGAGTATGCGCTGACCAACTGGCAAGTGTCTTCACTGACATTTTCAACATATCCCTGACTGAGTCTGTAATACCAACATGTTTCAAGCAGACCACCATAGTCCCTGTGCCCAAGGACACTAAGATAACCTGCCTAAATGACTACTGACCCGTAGCACTCACGTCTGTAGCCATGAAGTACTTTGAAAGACTGGTCATGGCTCACATCAACACCATTATCCCAGAAACTCTAGACCCACTCCAATTTGCATGCCACCCCAACAGATCCACAGATGATGCGATCTCTATTGCACTCCACACTAGTCTTTCCCACCTGGACAAGAGGAACACCTACAGGAGAATGCTATTCATTGACTACAGCTCAGCGTTCAACACCATAGTGCCCTCAAAGCTCATCACTAAGCTAAGGATCTTGGGACTAAACACCTCCCTCTGCAACTGGACCCTGTACTTCCTGACGGGCCACCCCCAGGTGGTAAGGGTAGGTAACAACACATCTGCCACGCTGATCCTCAACACGGGGACCCCTCAGGTGTGCGTGCTCAGTCCCCTCCTGTACTCCCTGTTCACCCATGACTGCATGGCCAGGCACGACTCCAACACCATTATTTAGTTTGACGACGACACAACAGTGGTAGGCCTGATCACCGACAACGATGAGATAGCCTATAGCAGGGTTCTTCAATTCCGGTCCTGGAGGGCCGAAACACTTCTGTTTTTTATTTCTACCTGGTAGTTAATTGCACTCACCTAGTGTACCAGGTCTGAATTAGCCCCTGATTAGAAGGAGAGGATGAAAAACAGAGGTGTTTCGGCCCTCCAGGACCGGAATTGAAGAACACTGGCCTATAGGGAGGAGGTCAGAGACCTGGCCGTGTGGTGCCAGGATAACAACCTCTTCCTCAACGTGGTCAAGACAAAGGAGATGATTGTGGACTACAGGAAAAAAAATAGGACTGAGCACGCCCCCATTCTCATCGACGGGGCTGTAGTGGAACAGGTTGAGAGCTTCAAGTTCACATCAACAACAAACTATCATGGTCTAAACACACCAAGACAGTCGTGAAGAGGTCACGACAAAGCCTATTCCCCCTCAGGAGACTTGGCATGGGTCCCCAGATCAGGTGGTGTCAGAGGAAGGCCCTCAAAATTGTCAAAGACTCCAGCCACCCTAGTCATAGACTGTTCTCTCTGCTACCGCATGGCAAGCGGTACCGGAGCGCCAAGTCTAGGTCCAAAAGGCTTCTCAACAGCTTCTACCCCCAAGCCATAATCTACTATCACATTTACATTTGTATTTCCTTTGGGGGGAGGGGAAGGTCATGGTAGGTGGCTGCAGAAGAAGCCAAATGCAGAGCCAGTGGATGGTAGGGAGGGAGGGGGGAAGGTTACTCATACAGCGTAGACACTCGATTGAAAACGTCTCAAAATGCTACATCACAGTCCAATCATGTGTTTACATGTGTATGTTTGCTGTACCTGTGTTTTGGCCATGCCTCTCTCTGTGTATGTGTGTCTGTTTGCCATGTGTGTGTGCACGCTCTGGGTTTTAGGGTGAAGACATGCCATTGTCTTCTGACTCTAAACTCTGCCATGGATCGTTGGCTTCTCTTTCTCTTTTACACAGATTTCTGTGTGCCCTATATAGTCTCCCAGTTTAAAATTAGGTTTGTCTCCACTGTGTAGGAGTGCAAGGACAGTGACATGCAGATTGCTACTGTAACTCCTGGGGTGACAGTGTCAATCCTGTGCAATGTCTTATCGCATACACTATTACAGATAGAAGTGAGCATTGCACTGACACATACCAGTTTTCATACACAGAAATGGACCCAGTTCCCTTTCAGTCAGTGAACTTCGGAACAACATACTATGGGGAGTCACACTCTCGCGACTTCAGTTGATGGAACTAAAATCACGCCTGACAAGGCCAATGAAATCCAGGCCTCGCTGGAAGCCCCGCCTTTCACAGGTGATAAGTGTGAGGCTCAGATCCATTCCTTCAATTATACCGCTCTTCACCTCGGTGTGAACAGGAACGATTCACACTACTAAAACAAGTTGAACACGAGACTGTCTTACATTGCACTAAACTGTACCTTAGTGATAGAGCGTGCTCACCCCCTGGACATTGTTTGCATGAATCTCATAAGTTTCCTAATCACAGACAATTAGTTATTCTTTGGATTGCTTGGCCTGGCCATAGCAATAAGTAAGATGGCTAACGCGACAGAAAGATACTCACGTTTGTTGTCTTGTATGTCTCGGCTTGGTGCATGCATGCTCAGGCTGCCCTCGCTCGAATCAGTTCGTGTGCGGGACTAGGGGACGGCTGACACTGTTTCCCTAATAGTCTGCGGCGCAGGTTCTCTTGACAGTCGTGTAGCATTCTTTAGGGGGCTTGGTGTTTTATATAATTACTTCCTCTCCCGGGTGCCCGTACCTCGGCTGAGTCTGAGTTGTGGGACGTGGAGATGGATTGGGTCGTTGGTCGGGTCAAATGTCTCCTGGCTCCTGTGCACTCTGTCGCCGGTTACTGGAGGCTGCTTGAAGAGAGAGGGTGACTAGGTTCTGTGGGTATCCCCCTGCCGCCTGTGTCTGCCTTGGTTAAGCAACGCTTGCCTCTCTTCCCAGACTTATCGATACAGACTTATCTATGATCCGGTCCTACATAGACTTTCGAGACCAGGCTAGCTAACAAGTGCTGCATAGCGTGCTAGCCAGGTTAGCTAACTCGGTTCACGGAGATCTTTCGCCTGTTGTCGGGGTCCCGTGACAACTCCCACTGCGCAGGGTTCTGTTGTCCCAGGCACACGGGCAGGTTTGGCACCCTCGGTAAGAGATTTGGGATCTGTGGGCTTGGCCCCTGAGAGATCCAATCTGACGGCTAGAGGTTTACCGCCGAACGTGATTGCTGCTATTCAGTCCGAAAGGCTTTTGGATGCTCTGTGTGATGCCCCCTTTGGATCCACTGGAGGCTGTGGATCTAAAGATCCTCTCCTACAGGACCACCCTGCTCGTGGCTTTGGCTTTGGCTTTGGCTTTGACTAAATGCGTTGGGATCTCCATGCGTTATCCATACACCCTTCCTGTACCCAGTTCGCCCCTGGCGACACTTAAGGTGACGTTGCTTTTTGTCTGTTTTGCTAATCCAGCTGTCTAGGCAGTGTTTCTCTCACTGGATTGTGGAGGCTATCTCCCTGGCGTATAGCAGCAGGGGGCAAGGGTTACCCAGCGGTGTACCCACTCCACCATTTACATTGTAGTCATTTAGCAGAAGCTCCTATCCAAAGCGATTTACAGGAGCAATTAGGTTTAAGTGCCTTGCTCAAGAGCACATTGACAGATCTTTCACCTAGTCGGCTCAGGGATTAGAACCAGCAACCTTTCGGTTACTAGTCCAACACTCTTAACCGCTAGGCTACCTGCCGACAGATGTCTGGCAGCGTCTTGGGTTGACTGTAGGGGATATTTGTGCTGCGGCGAGTTGGGCATCACCACACACTTATCGCTTGGAAGTCACTGCTCCCAGTGTAGCCCACAGTGTGCTACAGCTGGGAAAGGTGAAGGTCACTAGGCAGCGCGCTATGTGCGCAATACCCAGACTGCTGCATCTTGCGGGGTCAGGTCTGGGTGGTCTGCCATGGGCCATTTCATTTATTATCCGTTGGGGTCGGCTTGGGGCGGGATTCCATTTCCCCATAGTATGTTGTACCAAAGTTGACTGACTGAAAGGAAATGTAAACGTTATGACTATAACTACTGTTCCCTGATGGCCCCGCACTCAGTGAAGAGCGGTATTATATTGAAGGAATGAATCCCAGCCTCATGCTTATCACCTGTGGAAGGCGGGGCTTCCAGCGTGGCGCGGATTTCATTGGCCTTGTTAGGCGTGATTTTAGTTCCCTCAACAGAAGTCGCAAGAGTTAGACTCCCCATAGTATATTTTAACTCCTTCAGGGATCAGTAGTAATAGTCATAACATTACGTTTTCCTAATGGCTATGCGGATTGAAGATATTGCTTGTCCCTTGTGACTAGTGTGTGTGGTGTGTGTGTGTGTTTGTGTGTCTGTGTGTCTGTGAGTCTGTGTGTGTGTGAGCCAGCACTTCATCTTGCATTCCTAGTTTTAATTGTTTATTTACGTGGCTGTTAGCTGCCCAGTCAAACTCATTTTATCAGCAGTTTAAAGGGAGTTGGCTAGAGAACAACAATGCTGGTGGGGCTCCTTAAGCTTTCCACAAGCTTTATGGAGACGCAAGATTCGGAGCTTAGCACAGTGTTGCGATGTTGTTTTTCGTCACAAAAGGGGTGGCTCCTTATAATACACTCTGGCATTCAACATACTTTTTTACTACCTGAAAAGACATGCCGTATCATTTCTTCCGCAGCCGTGGGGGCAATGTTGTCGCTTGGTTCCTTGATATGATCTATATAATTTGCATTGATAACCAAATATAATCTCAGGGACTGTTCAAACAGTAAACCAAGAATCCACCCAAAAAGCTATTTTTCTAATAACTAGTGATTACAGGCTATTGTGAAATGGTAGAACCTGGTGAAGCCAACTAGCTAGCCATGTGCTTTTTTCTCAGTGACTAAAAGATGATGACGTTCTATTTTTAGCTGATATGGGAATGAATACACAAGCAGAAAACCAACTGGGAGAATGTTTTAGGTTGCACCGTCAAGTGTAAAAATATTAGCCAGGGCATATTTTTGTATTATAAATCTGATTATGTCATATGGATATGTGGGAAGCTAAAAAGGCTAGCTAGCGTGCTATGTTTTTAGTCAGGCTAAAACCAGCTAGCCAGGCTGCCAGCTAACTACTACCATAGACATTAAAACCAGTGATAGCGCTGACATCATCCACATATTGATATGGAAAACTCCCGATGCTGCATGAAGCCGGAATTATTTGAATTTGAAGCGTGCCATATAGCTGAATAGGGCTGAATGGCACATCATTCTGTTGGTCACAGATACCTTTTTTTTTTAAGGTAGGGGCGTGTATCAGAAAACCAGTCAGTATCTGGTGTAACCACCATTTGCCTAATGAAACGTGACACATCTCCTTTGCATAGAGTTGATCAGGCTGTTGATTGTGACCTGTGGAATGTTGTCCCACTCCTCTTCAATGGCTGTGCGAAGTTGTTGGATATTGTCAGGAACTGAAACACGCTTTCGTACATGTCAATCCAGAGCATCCCAAACATCAATGAGTATGCAGGGCATGGAAGAATAGGGACATTGTCAGCTTCCAGGAACTGTGTACAGATCCTTGCAATATGGGGCCATGCATTATCATGCTGAAACATCAGGTGATGTATGGCACGACAATGGGATCTCGTCACGGTATCTCTGTGCATTCAAAGTGCCATCGATAAAATGCAATTGTGTTCGTTGTCCGTAGCTTATGCCTGCCCTACCATAACCCCACCGCCACTATGGGGCACTCTGTTCACACAGTTGACATCAGCAAACCGCTCGCCCACACAACGCCATTTGCCCGGTACCGTTGAAACAGGATTAATGTGTGAGACGGTTTCTGACAGTTTGTGAATAAAGTATTTGATTGTGCAAACCCACAGTTTCATCAGCTGTCCGGGTGGCTGGTCTCAGTCGATTCCGCAGGTGAGGAAGCCGGATGTGGAGGTCCTGGACTGGTGTGATTACACGTGGTCTGCGATTGTGAGGCCGGTTGGACGTACTGCCAAATTCTCTGAAATGACATTGGTGGCTTATGGTAGAGAAATTAACATTACATTCTCTGGCAACAGCTCTGGTGGACATTCCTGCAGTCAGCATGCCAATTCCATGCTCCTTCAAAACTTGAGACATCTGTGGCATTGTGTTTGTTGTGTGACAAAACCACACATTTTAGAGTGGCTTTTTATTGTCCCCAGCACAAGATGCACCTGTGTAATGATCATGCTGTTTAATCAGCTTCTTGATATGCCACACCTGTCAGGTGGATGGATTATCTTGCAAAGGAGAAATGCTCACTAACAGGATGTATACAAATTTGTGCTCAACATTTGAGAGAAATTAGCTTTTTGTGTGTATGGAACATTTCGGGGATCTTTTATTTCAGCTCATGAAACATGAGACCAATGCTTTACATGTTGCGTTCATATTTTTGTTCAGTGTACATAGATTTTCAAGGGCAGATCAGGGCTTTTGGGACCGCTAGGTTGCTACGCAGTAGCCTGACCAGCAGAGCTCATGACTTCGCGCTCCTGACTGGACACTGGGGGCTGGTTAACACTAGCAAGGGAAGGCGACTCTTCTTTGTTTTTACCAAATGGAAATAAAAAATAAAAAACGTTACTATCGTCCACTTGTGAATGGAAGTTTGACCGTCGAGGATATCATGTTACCAAAAGGTGTCTGCTGCTCCAAAAATCCCACTCCACACAGACGCACACACACATGTAGATCAATGAAGTGAAGCTTGTAGTAACCCTTAGGTAACTCTAATTGTCATATAAAAATGACATTTTATCCACATATATCAAAGTTGCAACTTACTATGTCATTTACAGTAACTGGTGTTTTAACCCCTCTTCTCACACCTTTGGATAGAACTTTGAATAATAGTAGAATTGTCACGGTTTACTAAGCCAGAACCCAGAAGCAGACCAGGACAAGGTGAGTTGAAACGAAGGTGAGTATTTATTTAACAGCTTCAAAAAATGATGTAGAATAATCCAGGGGACAGAGCGGACGGTGGAGATGAGTTGGTGGAGGTGCAGTGGTAGATCCAAGAATGGCTCGGCAGCCGCCGACAACCAGGCAGGGGTTGGGTGAAGGTTCCGGGAGATTGATGTTCATGGCTAACGATCCGGCAGGGAATGGATGTTAGGCCAGAGCCTAAGAAGGGTGATGATCAGGACCAGGTGTGCAGATTGCTGATGGGATGCAGGTGCGGAAATCAAGAGAGCTCCCCGGAGCGTTCCAGAACCCTCGGGAAACTGGAGATCACGAGCAGAAAAACTAGTCCACAGACAGGACCCGACTCAGACTGCCGGGATCGTTACAGTACCCCCCTCCGGCCAGACGCCACCGGGCGGACTCCCGGAGCGCCAGGATGGAGGCGGTAGAAGTCACTGATGAGGTCAGCATCTAGGATCTGTCGCCGCGGAATCCAACTCCTCTCTTCAGGACCATACCCTCCCAGTCCACGAGATACTGGAAACCCCGGCCCCGCCGTCTGGAATCCATGATGCGTCGCACCGTGTAGGCAGGACCACCTCCGATCATCCGAGGAGGAGGAGGAGGAGGCGGAGGAGGCAACAGAGGACTGAGGAAAACAGGCTTGAGGCAGGAGACATGAAAGGTGGGATGGACTCTGAGCGTCCTCGGGAGTTTGAGTCGAACTGCCACCGGATTGATCACCTTCTCCACCACAAACGGACCAATGAACTTCGGTAACAACTTCCTAGACTCAGTCCGTAAAGGAAGATCCCGTGTGGCCAACCAGACCCTATCTCCGATGGTGTAGGTGGGAGCGGGGATCCGGCGACGATTCGCCTGGAGCTGATACCGGTCCGAAACTCTAAGGAGTGCCTTTCTGGCCCGATGCCAGGTCCGGTGGCAACGCGAATATGGGCCTGAACAGAAGGCACTGAGAGCTCCTTCTCCTGAGAAGGGAACAAGGGAGGTTGGTAGCCATACAGGCACTGGAAGGGAGACATCCCAGTGGCAGATGTAGGGAGAGTATTGTGGGCATACTCAACCCAAGGCAACTGAGAGACCCAGGAGGTGGGGTTGGAAGAGGCCAGGCAGCGTAGCGTGGATTCCATCTTCTGGTTGGCTCTCTCCGCCTGACCATTAGATTGGGGGTGAAAACCAGATGTGAGACTGACTGTAGCTCCAATGGCCAAACAGAAGGACTTCCAGACAGCAGAGGTAAACTGAGGGCCACGGTCGGAAAGCGATATCACTGGGCAACCCGTGGACCCTGAAAACCTCCCTAACCAGGATCTCGGACGTCTCCGAGGCAGAGGAAGCTTGGCAATTGGCACAAAGTGGGCGAACTTGCTGAATCTGTCCACGATAGTCAGAACGACCGTGTTCCCCTCAGAAGCGGGCAACCCAGTGACAAAGTCCAGGGGCCAGATGCGACCATGGTCGCCGGGGAATAGGAAGGGGTGAAGTAGTCCAGAGCTGGGCGATTGGTACTCTTATTCTGCGCACACACTGGACAGGCAGCAACATAACCCCGAGTATCCTCGGCCTGGCAGGCCACCAAAAGCGTCTGCGAAGAAACGCCATCGTCCGAGCCACGCCAGGGTGACAAGCCATCTTGCTGGCGTGGGACCATTTGAGGACCGCAGGACGAACCGACTCAGGCACAAACAACCGACCGGGTGGACCGTTACGGGGACCGGGCTGCGTCCGAAGAGCCGCCATCACCTCCTCCTCAATCTTCCACCTAACAGCTCCCACGACGCAGGTTCGGGGAAGAATTGTCTCGGTCTTGGACCCACTCTCCTCCGTCTTGGAGAACATCCGAGACAAGGCGTCCGCCTTGCCGTTCTTAGATCCAGGTCGGAACGTCAGGGAAAAATTGAATCGTCCGAAAAACAACGACCACCTGGCCTGACGGGAGTTGAGACGTCTAACCCGATTGCACGTAAGCAAGATTCTTGTGGTCAGTCCAGACAATAAACGGCTGCTCCGCCCCCTCCAACCAGTGGCGCCACTCCTCCAAGGCAAGTTTCACCGCGAGAAGCTCCCGGTTACCCACATCGTAATTCCTCTCCGCAGGCGAAAGGCGACGAGAGTAGTAGGCGCAGGGATGGAGTTTACTGTCCGTGGAGCATCGCTGCGACAGGATGGCGCCAACTCCCACATCGGACGCGTCCACTTCAGCAACGAACTGACGGGCCGTGTCCGGTTGAGAGAGAATCGGTGCGTTGGTGAATCGCCTCTTCAAATCCAGAAACGCTCGATCCGCCTCGGATTCCACTTGAAGCTCCTGATACTGGAAGTCAAGGCCGTTAACGGAGCGGCCACACGGCTGTAATCCCGGATGAATCTGCGGTAGAAATTCGCAAACCCCAAAAATCTCTGGAGCTGCAATCTCGTACCGGGCTGGGCCCATTCCAGAACCGCTCTAACCTTCTCCTGGTCCATCCTAATCTCTCCCCTGGAGATGATGTACCCGAGAAAGGATGTCGTGTGGGGCGTGAAACTCGCACTTCTCGGCCTTCACGAACAGGCGATTCTCCAACAATGGCTGCAGAACCTGCCGGACATGCTGGACGTGGTCGGAAGGTTCCTTCGAGAAGATCAGAATGTCATCCAGGTAAACAAACACAAAGAGACCGATCATATCTCTCAGGGCGTCGTTCACCATACTCTGGAATACCGCTGGAGCATTGGTCAGTCAAAACGGCATCACCTGATGCTCAAAGTGACCCATCGGTGTATTGAAACCCGTCAACCACTCGTCTCCCTCTCTGATCCGGACCATGTGATACGCATTGCGTAGGTCTAGCTTGGTGAACACCGTAGCACCCTGTAAGAGTCGAAGGCAGAACTCATCAAGGGCAGGGGATACTTGTTCTTGACCGTGATGTCATTCAACCCCCGATAATCAATACACGGTCGAAGAGAGCCATCCTTCTTACCCACAAAGAAGAATCCTGCCCCCAGGGGTGATGACGAGGACGAACGAGACCAGCAGCTAGGGACTCCTTGATGTAGGTCTCCAAAGCCTCACGTTCAGGGCGGGAGATACTGTATAACCTTCCCTTGGGGTAGACAGCTCCAGGGAACAGGTTGATGGCACAATCATATGGTCGGTGGGGAGGAGTGACAGAGCCTTCTGCTTACTGAACACTTCCCCCAAATCGTGATATGTCTCGGGAACCAGGGACAAATCTGGGGGTTTAGCCTCAATCACCTGACTGGGAACCGAATGGGGACAGGCAGTCTTGAGACAGTTAGCATGACAATCAAGGCTCCAACTCGTTACCTTGCCCGTCACCCAATCGAACGTGGGATTGTGTTCCTTCAGCCAGGGGTATCCAAGGACCAGAGGAACATGGGAAGACGGCAGAATGAAGAATGAAATCATCTCCGAATGATTCCCGACAACAGCATCTTAACCGGTTCAGTCCTCATCGTGATCGTGCCAGACTACTGCCCGTTCAGAGTGGTCGCTTCAATGGCTTCCGGCAATTGCTCCTTGGAAAGCCCCAGCTGTTCCACCAACTCGGCATCAAAAAGCTTCCATCGGCACCTGAATCGATAAAGCGTTAATCGCTAAGCTCTGATTCCTGTTCACAAGGGTAGCCGAAACGGGGTCTGACAGAGGTATTGAGAGGTCGAAACTGGCTCGCTAAAAGTCCTCCCAACTTTAGCGAGCCGCACGAGTTTCGACGACCGCCGGGAACAGGTGGCGAGGTAATGTCCCGAACCACCACAGTAGAGGCAACAGTTAGTCCTACGTCTGAGTTGGCGTTCCTCCTTGGTTAACCCGTGCCGCCCTACTTGCATTGGTTCAGAATCGGGAGACAGGACCTCTCCACTAATCCTGTGTGGTGGACGATGATCGACGTATTCTGGTCCAATCCCCGACCCGACTGGAACCTGAGAAGCTGATCGATTGGACGGACCCCATTGCTTCTCCCTCCTTCGCTCTCGGACTCGATTATCCACCCGGATAGACAAGGCTACCAAGCTGTCCAGGTCACTAGGCTCCGGATAGGAGATCAACTCATCCTTGAGCTGCTCCGACAGACCCTGGTAAAAGGCCGCTTGCAGAGACTCCTCATTCCACCCACTCTCCACAGCCAACGTCTTGAACTCGATCACGAAGTCGGCCACGCTGCGAGTTCCTTGGTGAAGCGAAAACAGGCGCCTAGCTGCGTCCCTCCCTCGGACGGAATGGTCGAAGAGCTTCCTCATCTCGGCCGTGAACCCCGGGTATGAAGCCATGCAGGGGTCTTGTCGTTCCCAAACGGCTGAAGCCCACTCAGCGCTCGACCACGCAGCAACTCAATCACAAAGGCTATCCTAGCCTTGTCTGTGGCATAAGAGTAGGGCTGTAGATCGAACACTAACCCACACTGCATGAGGAAAGAACGGCATCTTCCCAGCTCCCCCTCATATTTATCCGGCGTCGGAACCTTGGGCTCACGGAAGGACACCGCTCCAGACGCGGCAGGCGGGATGGGTGAAACCGGTAGTGGATCCTCCACCGGAAACTTGCGCTGGTTCTGGACCTCCGTCAGACCGGTAGAAAGGTTCCGAACTGCCAACGCGATCTCCTGTAGCTCCGTGCTATGATGGCCCAACATCTTCTCCTGATGGGTAATGGCATGGCGAACAGAGTCCAGGTCCGCTGGGTTCATTACTGGCCGGATCGTTCTGTCACGGTTTACTAAGCCAGAACCCAGAAGCAGACCAGGACAAGGTGAGTTGAAACGAAGGTGAGTATTTATTTAACAGCTTCAAAAAATGATGTAGAATAATCCAGGGACAGAGCGGACGGTGGAGATGAGTTGGTGGAGGTGCAGTGGTAGATCCAAGAATGGCTCGGCAGCCGCCGACAACCCAGGCAGGGGTTGGGTGAAGGTTCCGGGAGATTGATGTTCATGGCTAACGATCCGGCAGGGAATGGATGTTAGGCCAGAGCCTAAGAAGGGTGATGATCAGGACCAGGTGTGCAGATTGCTGATGGGATGCAGGTGCGGAAATCAAGAGAGCTCCCCGGAGCGTTCCAGAACCCTCGGGAAACTGGAGATCACGAGCAGAAAAACTAGTCCACAGACAGGACCCGACTCAGACTGCCGGGATCGTTACAAGAATGTTGATTTGTGAAACAGTGTTCTGTATATTATGAGTGCATGGGAGGATCTTAGTGGTTGATCCGACCAATGATTGCACTCAGATTCCCCCTCCTGGTTGTCATGGTGAGAAAGACTCCCCTGCACCCTCGCTGCGGTCTGGAGTCTCCCTTTTTTCTCTTTTCTATCTTTCTACCTCTTACTCTCTACTTCCCCACTCTTAATGGCACTCAATATCTCTTACCAACTGTAATGTAACTAAACCACCTCAAATCAAATTTGACATTTTGTCCATTGATCAGACCTATTCTGATAATGCCAAGCCATTATAACATTGGAGGGGAAATGGTGCCCCAACAGAATGGTGGCAAAACAAACCAGGCATGATGATTCAACATCAATGCCAGTTAGTGAACTCAACAAAGCATTTCCTAGAGCAGTCAATTATTCAACGGCTTCCCACTGAAAACACAACAGAATAGAAAACACCTAACAGGTCCCAGTTTGTTCTGAGGTAGACAAACTTATACACCAACCGTGGTGTTGGGGGGCTTTGCAGTGCTCCCTGTATCCCAGGACCCATTCACCCGAACTGGGTTGTATTACATTTACATTTACGTCATTTAGCAGACGCTCTTATCCAGAGCGACTTACAAATTGGTGCATTCACCCTATAACCAGTGGGATAACCACTTTACCAATATATTTTTCTTCTATTTTTCAAATATATATTTTTTAAAAATTAATTTTTTATCTTTTATTTTATTTTTTTAAAGAGGGGGGGTAGAAGGATTACTTTATCCTGTCCCAGGTATTCCTTAAAGAGGTGGGGTTTCAAATGTCTCCGGAAGGTGGTGAGTGACTCCGCTGTCCTGGCGTCGTGAGGGAGCTTGTTCCACCATTGGGGTGCCAGAGCAGCGAACAGTTTTGACTGGGCTGAGCGGGAACTATGCTTCCGCAGAGGAAGGGGAGCCAGCAGGCCAGAGGTGGATGAACGCAATGCCCTCGTTTGGGTGTAGGGACTGATCAGAGCCTGAAGGTACGGAGGTGCCGTTCCCCTCACAGCTCCATAGGCAAGCACCATGGTCTTGTAACAGATGCGAGCTTCAACTGGAAGCCAGTGGAGTGTGCGGAGGAGCGGGGCTGAGAACTTGGGAAGGTTGAACACCAGACGGGCTGCGGCATTCTGGATGAGTTGTAGGGGTTTAATGGCACAGGCAGGGAGCCCAGCCAACAGCGAGTTGCAGTAATCCAGACGGGAGATGACAAGTGCCTGGATTAGGACCTGTGCCGCTTCCTGTGTAAGGCAGGGTCGTACTCTCCGAATGTTGTAGAGCATGAACCTGCAGGATCGGGTCACCGCCTTGATGTTAGCGGAGAACGACAGGGTGTTGTCCAGGGTCACGCCAAGGCTCTTCGCACTCTGGGAGGAGGACACAATGGAGTTGTCAACCGTGATGGCGAGATCATGGAACGGGCAGTCCTTCCCGGGAGGAAGAGCAGCTCCGTCTTGCCAAGGTTCAGCTTGAGGTGGTGATCCGTCATCCATACTGATATGTCTGCCAGACATGCAGAGATGCGATTCGCCACCTGGTTATCAGAAGGGGGAAAGGAGAAGATTAGTTGTGTATCGTCAGCGTAGCAATGATAGGAGAGGCCATGTGAGGATATGACAGAGCCAAGTGACTTGGTGTATAGCGAGAATAGGAGAGGGCCTAGAACTGAGCCATGGGGGACACCAGTGGTGAGAGCACGTGGTGCGGAGACAGCTTCTCGCCACGCCACTTGGTAGGAGCGACCGGTCAGGTAGGACGCAATCCAAGAGTGAGCCGCGCCGGAGATGCCCAGCTCGGAGAGGGTGGAGAGGAGGATCTGATAGTTCACAGTATCAAAGGCAGCAGACAGGTCTAGAAGGACAAGAGCAGAGGAGAGAGAGTTAGCTTTAGCAGTGCGGAGAGCCTCCGTGACACAGAGAAGAGCAGTCTCAGTTGAATGACCAGTCCTGAAACCTGACTGGTTAGGATCAAGAAGGTCATTCTGAGAGAGATAGCAAGAGAGTTGGCTAAAGACGGCACGCTCAATAGTTTTGGAAAGAAAAGAAAGAAGGGATACTGGTCTGTAGTTGTTGACATCAGAGGGATCGAGTGTTGTTTTTTGAGAAGGGGTGCAACTCTCGCTCTCTTGAAGATGGAAGGGACATAGCCAGCGGTCAAGGATGAGTTGATCAGCGAGGTGAGGTAGGGGAGAAGGTCACCGGAGATGGTCTGGAGAAGAGAGGAGGGGATAGGGTCAAGCGGGCAGGTTGTTGGGTGGCCTGCAGTCACAAGTCGCAAGATTTTATCTGGAGAGAGAGGGGAGAAAGAAGTCAAAGCATAGGGTAGGGCAGTGTGAGCAGGACCAGCAGTGTCATTAGACTTAACAAACGAGGATCGGATGTCGTCAACCTTCTTTTCAAAGTGGTTGACGAAGTCATCCACAGAGAGGGAGGAGGGGGGAGGATTCAGCAGTGATGAGAATGTGGCAAAGAGCTTCCTAGGGTTAGAGGCATATGCTTGGAATTTAGAGTGGTAGAAAGTGGCCTTAGCAGCAGAAACAGATGAAGAAAATGTAGAGAGGAGGGAGTGAAAAGATGCCAGGTCCGCAGGGAGTCTAGTTTTCTTCCATTTCCGCTCAGCTGCCCGGAGCTCTGTTCTGTGAGCTCGCAATGAGTCATCAAGCCACGGAGCTGGAGGGGAGGACTGAGCCGGCCGGGAGGATAGGGGACACAGAGAGTCAAAGGATGCAGAAAGGGAGGAGAGGAGGGTTGAGGAGGCAGAATGTAAACTACAGCGGTTCAATGTTTCAAGGAATAGACTCAACTTACTTTATTCAGCTAGCTAACTATGACGCCATAGCTAACTAGCATGCTAGCATCCAATAACATTTACATTTACATTTTCGTCATTTAGCAGACGCTCTTATCCAGAGCGACTTACAGTTAGTGAATACATTTTTTATTAATTTTTTATACTGGCCCCCGTGGGAATCGGACCCCCAACCCTGGCGTTGCAAACGCCATGCTCTATCAACTGAGCTACATCCCTGCCGGCCATTCCCTCCCCCTATCCTGGACGACGCTGGGCCAATTGTGCGCCGCCCATGAGTCTCCCGGTCGCGGCCGAGCTGCGACAGAGCCTGGATTCGAACCAGGATCTCTAGTGGCACAGTTAGCACTGCGATGCAGTGCCTTAGCTAACCACTGCGCCACTCACGACCATGCTGCATCCACTACACACAGTTTAGCACCAATACTTGGTTACAACAAACTACCAATAGTGTGTTAACACACTAAACAGATAATTCGTGTCCGTGTCTAGTTCCTTTCATAACGCAGCAATAATTAAACGTTGGCTAGCTAGCACAAAGATATTGTATTTAGCTGCTACAGTACAGCTAGATGGTAGTGTTGGCTAGCTAGCAATGGCTGCTGTGTTGACTTTGTTTGAAAAACGGCGTCGCTGCGAACGAATGTAGCTGGCTGAAAGGATATTGTATTTAGTTGCTACCGTTGCTAATAGCTACTCGCCAGCTAGTCCAGGAGGTGAGTTAGCTAGCTAGCTAGCTTCGTGCTACACCCGGCACCGCCGAATACAATACTAACCTACAATAATTACATACAATAACTACCCACAACAACCCACAATGCCTACCTACAATACCTAACTACAATCTAAATACATAGTTTAAGCCTTACTCGACAAAGCCCAAGCTATGTATAAAGCCAAACTTACCCGACGCCAGCTGTCTGGGTGGCAGACAAGAAGACATTGGTCTTCTGCAATCACTAGCTGTAATTAAGTACAGTAGCTACTAACTACCTAACGTTAATGCTTCAGATAATGAGGTTAGAAAAACAGCTGAATGGTAGGTAGCTAGCTGGCTTAATTACAGGTACTCTTAAGCGTGAAATAACATTGGAAACAACTATCCACAGTTGCTAAAAGTTACCAGTAGCTACCCGCTAGCTAGCTAGCTTTATTGGTCCAGGTAGTGGGTTAGCTAGCCTCGTGCTTCACCGGGCTCACTCGAATACAATACTTACCTACAATAATTACCTACAATAACTACCTAAATAAACTACCTACAATACCTAACTACAATACTTACCTACAATCTAAATACATGGTTTAAGTTTTACTCAACACCATATAAGAAGCCAAGCTTACTTCCTGCTAGAGAAAACACAACCTCACCCGACGATTCATCATGAACTGTGGGGGGTGACATCCCCTGGTCTGCTGGATAAGTGGAGTAAGTGCGAAGGGGGAAGGGTGGTGGTGGGGCGTTGGCTTGGCTTGGCTGGATTTCACTTTTTCACTGCCACGTTTTACATCCCATTTCAGTGTATAGGCTGCTGGTTGCCATGGTGATGATGGCCATTAATTTAGAAGAAGTTGGTCCAAACTGTTTATGGAATGGGTGACTTGGGGTAGGGGGATCACATCTTTGAAAGGAAGAAAAACACATACAGTTGAAGTTGGAAGTTTACATACACCTTAGCCAAATACATTTAAACTCAGTTTTTCACAATTCCTGACATTTAATCCTAGTAAAAATTCCCTGTTTTAGGTCAGTTAGGATCACCACTTTATTTTAATAATGTGAAATGTCAGAATAATAGTAGAGAGAATGATTTATTTAAGCTTTTATTTATTTCATCACATTCCCAGTGGGGTCAGAAGTTTACATACACTCAATTAGTATTTGGTAGCATTGCCTTTACATTGTTTAACTTGGGTCAAACGTTTCGGGTAGCCTTCCACAAGCTTCCCAAAATAAGTTGGGTGAATTTTGGCCCATTCCTCCTGACAGAGCTGGTGTAACTGAGTCAGGTTTGTAGGCCTCCTTGCTCGCACACGCTTTTTCAGTTCTGCCCACAAATGTTCTATTGGATTGAGGTCAGGGCTTTGTGATGGCCACTCCAATACCTTGACTTTGTTGTCCTTAAGCCATTTTGCCACAACTTTGGAAGTATGCTTGGGGTCATTGTCCATTTGGAAGACCCATTTGCGACCAAGCTTTAACTTCCTGACTGATGTCTTGAGATGTTGCTTCAATATATCAACATCATTTTCCTTCCTCATGATGCCATCTATTTTGTGAAGTGCACCAGTCCCTCCTGCAGCAAAGCACCCCCACAGCATGATGCTGCCACCCCCATGCTTCATGGTTGGGATGGTGTTCTTCGGCTTGCAAGCGACCCCTTTTTCCTCCAAACATAACGATGGTAATTATGGCCAAACAGTTATGTTTTTGTTTAATCAGACCAGAGGAAATTTCTCCAGAAAGTACAATCTTTGTCCCCATGTGCAGTTGCAAACCATAGTCTGGCTTTTTTCATGGCGGTTTTGGAGCAGTGGCTTCTTCCTTGTTGAGTGGCCTTTCAGGTTATGTCGATATAGGACTCATTTTACTGTGGATATAGATACCTTTGTACCTGTTTCCTCCAGCATCTTCACAAGGTCCTTCGCTGTTGTTCTGGGATTGATTTGCACTTTTCGCACCAAAGTGCGTTCATCTCTAGGAGACAGAACGCGTCTCCTTCCTGAGCGGTATGACGGCTGCGTGGTCCCATGGTGTTTATACTTGCGTACTATTGTTTGTACAGATGAACGTGGTACCTTCAGGCATTTGGAAATTGCTCCCAAGGATGAACCAGACTTGTGGAGGTCTACAATTTTTTTTCTGAGGTCTTGGCTAATTTATTTTGCTTTTCCCATGATGTCAAGCAAAGAGGCACTGAGTTTGAAGTTAGGCCTTGAAATACATCCACAGGTACACCTCCAATTGACTCAAATTATGTCAATTAGCATATCATAAACTTCTAAAGCCATGACATCATTTTCTGGAATTTTCCAAGCTGTTTAAAGGCACAGTCAAGTTAGTGTATGTAAACTTCTGACCCAGTGGAAGTGAAATAATCTGTCTGTAAACAATTTACTTGTGTCATGCACAAAGTAGATGTCCTAACCGACTTGCCAAAACTATAGTTTGTTAACAAGAAATTTGTGGAGTGGTTGAAAAACAAGTTTTAAGGACTCCAACCTAAGTGTATGTAAACTTCCGACTTCAACTGTATGTCTTGTTGTCCACATGTTAACAGTGACCGCTGGCCAAGATGAGAGCAAAGGGACTGTGTTCGTCTGTTATAGTGAGTTGTATCTATACGAATGTGAAAATGCACATTCCAGACAATAGTGTGTGTGTGTGTGTGTGTGTGTGTGTGTGTGTGTGTGTGTGTGTGTGTGTGTGTGTGTGTGTGTGTGTGTGTGTGTGTGTGTGTGGAGAGAAATACTTTCTAGAATGGTCCTTCTGTCTGAGGAGAGTTAACAGATGTGAATGGTGGGAGCATCACTCCAGAAACCACTTTGACACGTCAAAGTATCTCACATTCTATGTCCAATAACATATAATTAAATATAGAATGACATATCGTCATTTGTTAGAATCTCTGTGTCCAATAACATAAACTGCATGTTGAAAATGGTTATTGTAGACATATAGCCTACAATATACAATACCAGTCAAAAGTTTGGACACACCTACTCATTCCAGGGTTTTTATTTGTACTATTTTCTACACTGTAGAATAATAGTGAAGACATCAAAACTATGAAATAACACATATGGAATCATGTAGTAACCAAAAAAGTGTTAAACAAATTTAATATTTGAGATTCTTCAAAGCAGCCACCCTTTGCCTTGATGACAGCTTTGCACACTCTTGGCATTCTCTCAACCAGCTTCATGAGGTAGTCACCTTGAATGCATTTCAATTAACAGGTGTGCCTTGTTAAAAGTTAATTTGTGGAATTTATTTCCTTCTTAATGTGTTTGAGCCAATCAGTTGTGTTGTGACAAGGTAGGGGTGGTATACAGAAGATAGCCCTATTTGGTAAAAGACCAAGTCCATATTATGACAAACGACAGTCCATCATTACTTTAAGACATGAAGGTCAGTCAATCCGTAAAATGTCAAGAACTTTGAACGTTTCTTCAAGTGTAGTCGCAAAAACCATCAAGCGCTATAATGAAACTGGCTCTCATGAGGACCGCCACAAGAAAGGAAGACCCAGAGCTACCTCTGCTGCAGAGGATAAGTTCATTAGAGTTAACTGCAACTCAGATTGCAGCCCAAATAAATGCTTCACAGAGTTCAAGTAACAGACACATCTCAACATCAACTGTTCAGAGGGGACTACGTGAATCAGGCCTTTATGGTCGAACTGCTGCAAAGAAACCACTACTAAAGGACACCAATAAGAAGAAGGGACTTGCTTGGGCCAGGAAACACGAGCAATGGACATTAGACCGGTGGAAATCTGTCCTTTGGTCTGATGAGTCCAAATTTGAGATTTTGGGTTCCAACCGCTGTGTCTTTGTGAGACGCAGAGTAGGTGAACGGATGATCTCCGCACGTGTGGTTCCCACCGTGAAGCATGGAGGAATGAGGTATGATGGTGTGGTGGTGCTTTGCTGGTGACACTGTCTGTGATTTATTTAGAATTCAAGGCACACTTAACCAGCATGGTTACCACAGCATTCTGCAGCGATACACCATCCCATGTTGTTTGTGCTTAGTGGGACTATCATTTGTTTTTCAACAGGACAATGACCCAACACACCTCCAGGCTGTGTAAGAGCTATTTGACCAAGAAGGAGAGTGATGGAGTGCTGCATCAGATGACCTGGCCTCCACAATCACCCGAACTCAACCCAATTGAGATGGTTTGGGATGAGTTGGACCGCAGAGTGAAGGAAAAGCAGCCAACAGGTGCTCAGCATATGTGGGACCTCCTTCAAGACTGTTGGAAAAGCAATCCAGGCGAAGCTGGTTGAGAGAATGCCAAGGATGTGTCACACCCTGATCTGTTTCACCTATCTTTGTGATTGTCTCCACCCGCCTCCAGGTGTCGCCCATCTTCCCCATTATCCCCAGTGTATTTATACCTGTGTTCTCTATTTGTCTGTTGCCAGTTCATTTTGTTTTGTCAAGCCTACCAGCGTTTTTCCCCTTGCTCCAGTCTTTCTCAAGTTCCTGTTTTCGAGTTTTCCCGGTGTTGACCATTCTGCCTGCCCTGACCCTGAGCCTGCCTGCTGTTCTGTCCATGTCACACCACCCTGGATGATTGACCTTTGACTGCCCTGACCCTGAGACTCCCTGCCATTCTGTACCCTTTGGACTCTGATCTGGATTACTGACCTCTGCCTGCCCTTGACCTGTCGTTTGCCTGCCCCTTGTTTTTGTAATAAACCTGTGTTACTTCAACACTGTCTGCATCTGGGTCTTCTCCTGAAATGTGATAGAGTGTGCAAAGCTGTCATCAAGGCAAAGGGTGGCTACTTTGAAGAATCTAAAATTTAAAATATATTTTGATTTGTTTAACACTTTTTTGGTTACTACATGATTCCATATGTGTTATTTCATAGTTTTGATGTATTCACTATTATTCTACAATATAACAAATAGTAAAAATAAAGAAAAACCTTTGAATGAGTAGGTGTGTCCAAACTTTTGACTGGTACTGAACATTCACATTTACATCTATTACATGTTCAAAATGTTCAAAATAGACATATACAGTACTATATACGTTCACATTTACATGTTGGCTTCTGTAGGTTACTGTACATGTCAGTCATACTGTGCAAATACTGAATATGGACATAATGCATACACTATGACATCAGTTAGGCATAGGTAGTCTTACAGCTAGTCCCACTGTAATGTAACAACGTTATCTAGTCCACTCTACATCACTATGTAAGAGCCAATTTATGCTTGATCCGTAAATGTGGTCGGAGGCGCCATTTGGATGGTGTGATGCAATTGCCAACACAATTGCGGAGCCTCCGGAAGGCACCCAGAGGCCAAATTGAGCTCCAGACCACATCACCGTTCGCCTCTCAAATGTTGTAACAATTCTGAGGTCTCAGTATAGCTCTGCGTTGACATGATTGGTTGACGGTAGGTGGGGGCGGGAGGTCCTCTATAAACACAAACTCTCTTCCATGACAACAGCTCTGCACTGCTCCATGAAGCGCAAGAAGTATGAATGCCCCGACTTCTGCAGAGGCCGTATCACCATAAATGCTGCACAGCCAATGCAGACGGCGTAATGACCATGCAGCGCCTTTAAGAACTGCTACCAGTCGTTAACTGGCGCTATTGTGTCGTATAGGTGGCTACTGTAAAATACACCTATGCCTGACAGGAGGTATCCGTTACCGCGTCCGCCAACTTGAACATTATACCGGTTGTCAGGTGCACGTTCCTTTATCGAAGTCTCTCTCTCTCTCTCTCTCTCTCTCTCTCTCTCTCTCTCTCTCTCTCTCTCTCTCTCTCTCTCTCTCGCTCTCTCTCTCTCTCACTCTCCAGTGTCTCGCTCTCTTTCGCTTTAGGTGCCTACCTATCCTCATCAGCTTGCCAAGCGCGCGAGAGCTGTGCGTAAAAGCAGCGCTGGGTGTCTGTCGCCGCGTATTGAATTACATCACGCTTCAGAGTTCCTCTCCGGGAGCACGATCTCAAACACCCCTGTCCCTTCACCCTCCTTGTCGCCACCTCCGTCAACGTCCACAGAGCAACGCCGACTTTGAGAGGAAGTTTCCCCGCCAGTATTGGCGTCGGCGGAGGCGAAACGGAATAAAACATTGTTCCTAAAAAAAGGACTGGGTAAAACCTTCAAGGTAAGACTCGTTTGTTTGTTTACTTTTTTAAAGTTTAGCCTCTCTCTTTTGTTAAACTCGAGCACGCGCTGTTTGTTGCAGTGGACAGGTGTTCTCGGGTTGTTCGTAGCGGGTATGGATAAGAAGCCCAACAGGCATCAACAGGGCCGGCTGGTTGGGATAATGGAGATTGGCTAATGGAGAAGTAACGGGGTAGGCAATAGTCATTTGTCATCTTGACATAGCCTAGTTTTTGCATGTTAAATGTTAACCATTTCGACTTAATTAGGCAACGGGAATACACTGTTTATGCAGAGGTTGATTCTGAGAGAGGGTGCACTTGCACCATACTTTCAGTCGTAAGTCCTATTCACAATTAATTATCTCCCTGTATGTAACTTTGACAGTGATACACACAGACACACACAAACACAGTTGCGTGTATTCATGGATGCCAAGGGAAGCCAGGCTTCCCAAAACAATTGACCAAGAAAAAATAAAAATACATAAAATAATGTATCTTTTGTCTCTCTGTGTTTCATAATTTTCCTTCAATTCACAAGAGGCTGAATGTATCTCACAGGAGAAAGCATCCAGGCGAGTGAAACCCCTCTGTCTCTCTATGTGTAGGCCATCTATCTGATGCTGTCTGGTCCAAACAAGTATGACATTGTCGCCGCCCCTAGCATTGAAGGCAAAGGAAGCCAGCGAGCATTTGGCCTCCCTTGATTAAAAAAATATATAAAAAATAGCCAATCAGCATTGAGCTTAACTGAGCGAGCTCAACTGTGAATGGTCCTGGCGCACCAAAAAAAAGTGTCAAGGGAAACCAGCTTGGATTTTGGTGTCACTCCTATCAAATCCCATTGAGAGCATACATCATTGACAAAAAAACTTAATTTGTTGTGTTGTTGTCCCTCCGGTGGCTAGCTAGCTAGATGAAATTGTCCCTTTCCTAAATTAGCCATGGATGGAGATTGGGATTTGGCTTTGTGGTTTTACTTAATTCTCCATACTGGCCAATAATTATAACGGCGATTCTGATCCAACCATTAATTCATACATTGTTGTGCCCCTGGCCTGAGAGGATGGAAGTTCAATATGTAGCTAGATGTAGAAGGCTAATGTTAACTAGCCATCATTTCCCATGAATGGAAGTTAGGCTAGCGAGCAAGCATTTTAGCCAGGTAGCCTAGGACAACAAAACATAAAAGTGTGTACTGTATGACAGAGTGATAGACTGTTTCCTCAACATGAAAGAGAGGAGGATGGCATTGGCATTTCTCTACAAGTAGGGTGAGTCAACATGTTTTTCTACTTGCACGAACGCAAACGCTCACACACACACATACACACACACACACACATACAGTGGGGAAAAAAAGTATTTAGTCAGCCACTAATTGTGCAAGTTCTCCCACTTAAAAAGATGAGAGAGGCCTGTAATTTTCATCATAGGTACACGTCAACTATGACAGACAAAATGAGAAAAAAAAATCCAGAAAATCACATTGTAGGATTTTTAATGAATTTATTTGCAAATTATGGTGGAAAATAAGTATTTGGTCAATAACAAAAGTTTCTCAATACTTTGTTATATACCCTTTGTTGGCAATGACACAGGTCAAACGTTTTCTGTAAGTCTTCACAAGGTTTTCACACACTGTTGCTGGTATTTTGGCCCATTCCTCCATGCAGATCTCCTCTAGAGCAGTGATGTTTTGGGGCTGTCGCTGGGCAACACGGACTTTCAACTCCCTCCAAAGATTTTCTATGGGGTTGAGATCTGGAGACTGGCTAGGCCACTCCAGGACCTTGAAATGCTTCTCACGAAGCCACTCCTTCGTTGCCCGGGCGGTGTGTTCGGGATCATTGTCATGCTGAAAGACCCAGCCACGTTTCATCTTCAATGCCCTTGCTGATGGAAGGAGGTTTTCACACAAAATCTCACGATACATGGCTCCATTTATTATTTCCTTTACACGGATCAGTCGTCCTGGTCCCTTTGCAGAAAAACAGCCCCAAAGCATGATGTTTCCACCCCCATGCTTCACAGTAGGTATGGTGATCTTTGGATGCAACTCAGCATTCTTTGTCCTCCAAACACGACGAGTTGAGTTTTTACCAAAAAGTTATATTTAGGTTTCATCTGACCATATGACATTCTTCCAATCCTCTTCTGGATCATCCAAATGCACTCTAGAGTCCCTGGCGGCGTAGTGTGTTACTGATGGTAGGCTTTGTTACTTTGGTCCCAGCTCTCTGCAGGTCATTCACTAGGTCCCCCAGTGTGGTTCTGGGATTTTTGCTCACCGTTCTTGTGATCATTTTGACCCACGGGTGAGATCTTGCGTGGAGCCCCAGATCGAGGGGAGATTATCAGTGGTCTTATATGTCTTCCATTTCCTAATAATTGCTCCCACAGTTGATTTCTTCAAACCAAGCTGCTTACCTATTGCAGATTCAGTCTTCCCAACCTGGTGCAGGTCTACAATTTTGTTTCTGGTGTCCTTTGACAGCTCTTTGGTCTTGGCCATAGTGGAGTTTGGAATATGACTGTTTGAGGTTGTGGACAGGTGTCTTTTATACTGATAAAAAGTTCAAACAGGTGCCATTAATACAGGTAACGAGTGGAGGACAGAGGAGCCTCTTCAAGAAGAAGTTACAGGTCTGTGAGAGCCAGAAATCTTGCTTGTTTGTAGGTGACCAAATACTTATTTTCCACCATAATTTGCAAATAAATTCATAAAAAATCCTATAATGTGATTTTCTGGATTTTTTTCCCTCAATTTGTCTGTCATAGTTGACGTGTACCTATGATGAAAATTACAGGCCTCTCTCATCTTTTTAAGTGGGAGAACTTGCACAATTGGTGGCTGACTAAATACTTTTTTCCCCCACTGTACATACGCATGCAGAAATCAGAACCATGAACAGCCACATCATATTTAGCTTACGTTGATAGGACTAAATTGTTTTTGGTATCTTTTAGTTGTCACTGTATTAGATTAAGCATAGGTGATTTGATGATGTTGAAATGTTGAAGTTGAAATGGTGCTGGAATAGTGGAGGCAGCTCCTGTTTTCTTTGCGACTTGCGGTAACTCTCTGTGGTTCTAAATTGATAGTTGTTTAGTGGTCCGAAAATGTCGGAAACATTAACTTGCTTTTCCATGCTGTAGGTCATGTACAGTGAGGGAAAAAAGTATTTGATCCCCTGCTGATTTTGTACGTTTGCCCACTGACAAAGAAATGATCAGTCTATAATTTTAATGGTAGGGTTATTTGAACAGTGAGAGACAGAATAACAACAAAAAAATCCAGAAAAACGCATGTCAAAAATGTTATAAATTGATTTGCATTTTAATGAGGGAAATAAGTATTTGACCACCTCTCAATCAGAAAGATTTCTGGCTCCCAGGTGTCTTTTATACAGGTAACGAGCTGAGATTAGGAGCACACTCTTAAAGGGAGTGCTCCTAATCTCAGTTTGTTACCTGTATAAAAGACACCTGTCCACAGAAGCAATCAATCAATCAGATTCCAAACTCTCCACCATGGCCAAGACCAAAAAGCTCTCCAATGATGTCAGGGACAAGATTGTAGACCTACACAAGTCTGGAATGGGCTACAAGACCATCGCCAAGCAGCTTGGTGAGAAGGTGACAACAGTTGGTGCGATTATTCGCAAATGGAAGAAACACAAAAGAACTGTCAATCTCCCTCGGCCTGGGGCTCCATGCAAGATCTCACCTTGTGGAGTTGCAATGATCATGAGAACGGTGAGGAATGAGCCCAGAACTACACGGGAGGATCTTGTCAATGATCTCAAGGCAGCTGGGACCATAGTCACCAAGAAAACAATTGGTAACACACTACGCCGTGAAGGACTGAAATCCTGCAGCGCCCGCAAGGTCCCCCTGCTCAAGAAAGCACATAATACAGGCCCGTCTGAAGTTTGCCAATGAACATCTGAATGATTCAGAGGAGAACTGGGTGGAAATGTTGTGGTCAGATGAGAACAAAATGGAGCTCTTTGGCATCAACTCAACTCGCTGTGTTTGGAGGAGGAGGAATTCTGCCTATGACCCCAAGAACACCATCCCCACCGTCAAACATGGAGGTGGAAACATTATGCTTTGGGGGTGTTTTTCTGCTAAGGGGACAGGACAACTTCACCGCATCAAAGGGACGATGGACGGGGCCATGTACCATCAAATCTTGGGTGAGAACCTTCCCTCAGCCAGGGCATTGAAAATGGGTTCTGGATGGGTATTCCAGCATGACAATGACCCAAAACACACGGCCAAGGCAACAAAGGAGTGGCTCAAGAAGTAGCACATTAAGTTCCTGGAGTGGCCTAGCCAGTCTCCAGACCTTAATCCCATAGAACATCTGTGGAGGGAGCTGAAGGTTCGAGTTGCCAAACGTCAGCCTCGAAACCTTAATGACTTGGAGAAGATCTGCAAAGAGGAGTGGGACAAAATCCCTCCTGAGATGTGTGCAAACCTGGTTGCCAACTACAAGAAACGTTTGACCTCTGTGATTGCCATCAAGGGTTTTGCCACCAAGTACTAAGTCATGTTTTACAGAGCGGTCAAATACTTATTTCACTCATTAAAATGCAAATCAATTTATAACATTTTTGACATGCGTTTTTCTGGATTTTGTTGTTGTTATTCTGTCTCTCACTGTTCAAATAAACCTACCATTAAAATTATAGACTGATTATGTCTTTGTCAGTGGGCAAACGTACAAAATCAGCAGGGGATCAAATACTTTTTTCCCTCACTGTAACTGTCTGTTATTGTACATGCAATATGCTTTTTGGACTTCACTGGACAGAGGTTGCTATCTGGTTTTGTGATAAAACAAAGCTGTGGTTGAATTTATTCTACCACTGTGTCTTCTTATTGTCTCGCCCTTTAGGCCAATAATATATATCATGGTCGCAAGGCATATTAATTAACAGGTTATAGAGCAAACAACGCAATTATCACAACACATAGGTTGTAATATGGCTTTTTTTTTTTTTGGGGGGTGATTTTACCCACGCACCACTACTGCACACACACACACACTAGACAAGAGCATTGAAAACCAATTTGGCTACATAGCTGCCTGCTGCTGTTCACTCATCAGTTTGCTGCTGTTGCTCAGTCATTGAGCTTTTTTAATGGCTCAATTCTCCATGCAATTGATTCTCCCTCTGGACTCAAAGAGATGATACTTTTTTCTCAATACCCGGCTATTAGGCTACTATTTTCCAAAGTTTTCCTAGTGTTTTAAAATGTTTCCGTTGTAAATTTGGGTTCTATTTTTGTTATGAGAAGTAAAGACTAACGGACATGGTTGTGTATCACTTGTTGAGAAACTTGAAAAGATGGTGGACACTGCAAATGTTCAAAGAGCGTGTAGATATACATGCCTTAGTTTATCCGAAGGGTTGCTTTCTCATTAACGTTTATGTACACACACTTTAATGAAGCAACTCACAATAATGTCAGTGGTTTTTGCAGCAGCCCGTTATTGCTATGCTGAAATGTTGGCCTCTTCTTCTAATGTGCATAAAACGCACATGGCTGTGCGCCACACCCCAGTTGTTGATGTTAATTTCTCCACTCTTTCAATCTCACTCATGAGAACTTGAGAGCACTGTGCCTCTGTGGGTGTGTGTGTCCGCAGGTGTGTGTCTGTGCCCATCCCATTCCCCCCTTCTCTCTCACACAGTTTATGTGATCTGTGACTGGCCTATTATTACAGGAGCTCATCTGATTCTTACCTGTCTGTAATTTACACAAACATACGTGGGAGGGCCTCCTCCTCATTTACATAGAAAATGGTCTATTACCTCTTGTCAATTTTACAGGCTGCACCTGCTAGCTTTGTCTGCACTGTCAAGGTGTTGGCTTCTTTCTACCCCTCCTTTCATTTGTCACAAACGTCACAACTCAATGCCCCTCGTTATGGCTCTGGATTTGGACCCAACTCATCTCTTCCCCATTATGTCTCTCTGTCATCATCATCACATCTTGTATATAGCCTGGGCACCAGTTTGAGTTATCATTCCTCTCCTTGCCTCTCCTCGTCATGCCAATTGCCAAACATGACATGTTTGTCATGACACAGAGTACAAGGAGTGGAATGTTAGAAAAACAGGTTCTGGATTTCAGGCCATCTTGTATAGGCTGTGAGGCTATGTCTCCTGAGTGGCGCAGTGGTCTAAGGCACCGCATCGCAGTGCTAACTGTGCCACTAGAGATCCTGGTTCGAATCCAGGCTCTGTCGCAGCCGGCCGCGACCGGGAGACTTATGGGCGGCGCACAATTGGCCCAGCGTCGTCCAGGGTAGGGGAGGGAATGGCCGGCAGGGATGTAGCTCAGTTGATAGAACATGGCGTTTGCAATGCCAGGGTTGTGGGTTCGATTCCCACGGGGGGCCAGTATAAAATAAATAAATATATGTATTCACTAACTGTAAGTCGCTCTGGATAAGAGCGTCTGCTAAATGACTAAAATGTAAAATGTAAATGTTATAAGCCCTAAATTGCCTCCAATAAAGGGACCATTCAGGATCCTTTAGTAAAGGTCAATCCTGGTCTTGTGAGAATAATAAAGCATCAGGAAGATAAGGAGAGTTAGCCCATCTTCCTGATGCTACATAATGTCATACCAAGGAGAGTTGGGTCCAAATCAGTGGGTACCTACGGTGAATGCTGTGATAGGCCTATGAGATTCCACCTCTTCTATCTGATCAATTCCTACATACTAGCCCCACCCCTTACTCACCACCAACAAGAAACTGGGCCTTATTTAGGAGGAATGTGGTAGGAAAGGAGAAGAGGAAAGGAAATCCCTTTTCACCATTGAGATACACCCTCTTTAAGTCAATATGTGAAGTTCATAGGAGCATGTCAAATTGGGTGTCAAATGAAAGCTAAGAGTCTATATTTTTTAGAAATTAAGGCATATATCATTTTTTTCAACCATTTTCCATCCAACAAATTTGGAATAAGCAAAGGCTTTGGTTTCTGGTCAAACAGGTTGAAAATGGGGTCTTAGAAAACATCTACCAGAAAAAGTCTTAAAAGGTATTAGAAATACATCAAGACACAATAATGTTGAAGTAAAGACCTGTGTCAACTAATATCAACACATATTTGGTTTTGGGGGAAAACATTCTGCCTTCTGTAAGCAGCGTGGGGGAAGCTACTCAGAAAATATAGTTAACTAATACCCTGAGTCTGAATTACTCATTACACATTACTCTAAAATGTGCAGTTTTGTCACACAACACAATGCCACAGATGTCTCAAGTTTTGAGGGAGCATGCAATTGGCATGCTGACTGCAGGAATGTCCACCAGAGCTGTTGCCAGAGAATTTAATGTTCATTTCTCTACCATGAGCCGCTTCCAACGTCGTTTTAGAGAATTTTGGCAGTACATCCAGCCTCACAACCGCAGACCACGTGTATGGCGTTGTGTGGGTGAGCGGTTTGCTGATGTCAATGTTGTGAATAGAGTGCCCATGGTGGCGGTGGGGTTATGATATGGGCAGGCATAAGCTACGGGGAACGAACACAATTGCATTTCATCGATGGTAATTTGAATGCACAGAGATACCGTGATGAGTTCCTGAGTCCATTGTCGTGCCATTCATCCGCTGCCATCACCTCACGTTTCAGCATGATAATGCACGGCCCCATATCGCAAGGATCTGAACACAATTCCTGGAAGCTGAAAATGTCCCAGTTCTTCCCTGGCCTGCATACTCACCAGACATATCACCCACTGAGCATGTTTGGGATGCTCTGGATCGTCGTGTACGAAAGCATGTTCATGTTCTCGCCAATATCCAGCAACTTCGCACAGCCATTGAAGAGGAGTGGGACAACTTTCCACAGGCCACTATCAACAGCCTGATCAACTCTATGCGAAGGAGATGTGTCGCACAGGTGTATACAATCGAGCACACACCCATTGTTACGAACCCCGTGGCTCTAAACATCTAGGGTGGATGGACATGAGACCCGTAACATAAATTCATGTAAATTATAAGTGTGGCAGGGGAACAGTGAGAACCAAAAATGACACAACAACCATGAACTACCGTCAAACACAAAAGTGTTTATTGCTGAACACACGGTAAGGGTTTGGGAAAAAGGGCTGAGCAGGACCCAAGAAATGAAACAATAGTGTAAAACCCCTAAACTGATCTTGCCTGCCTCAAGAACCGCTAGGCTACTGCTACCATACAAAAAATACAGTGGGTGGTCCGCTCAGGTCTAACTGGTGTTTATAGACAGATTTCTTCCTACGGGTAATGTACGCCCAAGGGCATCTAGCTTAAACTCCCCTTTTCCCAGAAACACACCACGCTACAAAACAGGGTAATCAGCAATAAAGTATGTACACAATACACAGGACACAACAGTATCCACACTCACATAAAGAAATGGATTCTAACAAAGTTACCAATAGGGTAACCAACAACTTAGTGCGTACACAACACACAGGACACCACCGTGTCCATACTCACATATGGCAAAAATCTCTCTCCCCTGCAACAAACACAAGTCTGGTTTTTATAAAATGGGATGTGTGATTGAACAAACGAATAACAGGTGGTGCAATTAACAGGAATGTTCACTGATTGGTCCAATCAGCAGACACCTCAACGACCACCAATCAGGAACATACAGGACACCTGTGATTAGGGCAGAAAGAGTAGAAACACACAAAAACACAGGATACCTGTATCCGTAACACTCCCACCCTTAAAAGAGCAAACCAAAATGGTTTGCGACACACGTACTATCACAACACCCAAATTCACAAATCATCCTGCCGGGATAACAAAAAAAAAACCTAGATCATTACACACGAGACAAAGCATCTGCCAACACATTATCCAACCCCTCTTCGCAGAGGAATGGCCTCTGGGTTCCTGGTGCCACACACATAATTGTCAACATAAACTGGTTACCAGATTTTGTTTTTGGTAATGGTCCAACACAATCAACCATCACATGTTCGAAGGGTTCACCTAGGGCCGGTATGGGACAAAGAGGCGCGGGGAAATAACCTGGTTCGGTTTCCCAACTACTTGACAGGTGTCAAGTCCGACAGAACTGAGCCACATCTTGCTTTAAGCCGGCCAAAAGAAATGTCGTTACCTGATCATACGTCTTGTTGACTCCCAGATGTCCATTTACGCATGAGGAATTACCATCAATGAAGTATGCCATGTTTTCCCTTCTTTGGCTCGTCCTCCTGAGACAACACTAGAAAAACATTTGCCGCTACTGTCAACCTGTTGGTTAGCGATCAGCTGCTCACGAGTAACTGGTAACTGTATTGCCTCAGCAACAAGTTCCACATCCTTCTTCCTTTCTCTGGGCTGTTGGTCAGACTGCACCAGCTTACCAGAGGTAGCATCCCGAACTATCCTCTGGGTCACACTCTCTGAATAGAATCGTGTTCCGACAAATCTATCACTTCACCCACTTGTCGTGCTTGAGCACGTGTGACAGCACAAGCGGGAACACATCTGGATAACCTTGTGCCAGCTCCTCAGAGAGAGACTGGTCACTTTTATCCAATACCTCCAATATGGGTATTACCTTTCCTCCGGCAATATCGTTGCCCATTATAAATGTCACACCTTTTACTGGCAACATAGAGCCGTCACCCACTCTGAACAATCCACTGACTAACTCAGAGTGTACGTTCACAAAGTGCAATGGCACTGGGACAAATCCCATTTCAATTCCTTGTACTAACACACTGGAACCACATTGTATTATTAGACAAGGGCAACACATCAGCTAGTATGAGCGCCTGCGCCGCACCAGTATCTCTGAGGATTCTAACTGGGACCTTTAGAGCGCTTCGTCATCTGATATAAAACAAACCCCTCAAAAATGAACGGTTCATAACTGTGATCTGGGACAGGGACTTTCAAACCACATTCACTATGAGGCCTCTGTCTTGATTCCGGCCTTACAACGTACGAATCAGCCCAACACCCGTTGGCGGCCTGGCGTCTGAGTCATCCCGGCTTGCGTTTAAGCAAAAAGCAATCACTAACCAAATGTCCCACCTTATGACAATAGAAACAGTGACGCACATCTTTTGGGCGTGCTGGATGTACTGCTGGTCGACTAGGACTAAAAGTTACAACTCCGCAGCCCTGCTCTCCGTGCGAGCCGAAAACACGCTCTTATGCGTCAACACAAACTTCGTCTGCCAATACAGACGCTTCCGACAGTGAGGATACTTTCTGTTCGTTCAGATAAACTACAATGCATTCCGGTAAGCAATTTTTAAACTCTTCTAACAAGATTAACTCCCGTAGAGAGGTAAAATCAGTTACCTTACTAGCACTGTGCCATTTGTCAAACAGATTTCCTTTGTCTCTAGCAAACTCCACATAAGTCTGAGTAGGAGACTTTTTTATGAGACCTAAATCTCTGTCGATATGCCTCAGGAACAAGCTCATAGGCACGAAGAACAGTAGCTTGACCACTTCATAATTCAAACTGTCTTCAAGAGGTAGCGCTGCCAGAACCTCTTGGGCTTTACCCTGTTAGTTTACACTGAAGTAATAGGCACCATACCTCTTCGGGCCATTTCAATGCTACCGCTATACGTTCAAACACACTGAAATAGGAATCAACCTCTGACTCCCTGAACACAGGTACCAAGGTGATCTGCCTACTAATATCAAACGTAGCAGCCGACACAGCTGGTGAGGATGGCTCACTAGCAGGCATAGTATGAGCAGCGACTAACCTCGCTGTTTCTGCCTCCAGTTCCATTTTACGCAGCTCCAGTTCCATCTTACGCGTCTCCAGTTCTTGATCAAGCCTACGCGTCTCCAGTTCTTGATCAAGCCTCACGCGTCTCCAGTTCTACCTCTAGCTTACGCGTCTCCTGTTCTGCCTCCTAGCTTACGCATCTCCAGCTTGTCTTGCCTGATTTGTGCCCGCTCTTCCGCCTCCATTTGGAGCCGTGTCGAGCGGACATCGATCCTGGCATCACTGTCAGTCAGTGGGGAGAGTGGGTCATAACGGGGCAATGTGGCTGGAGCCTTAGCCTCGTCCTCAGACACTGATGGGCTTACAGGAACAGCAACCACATCCCCGACAGGAGCAGCAGACTCAGGCGGCGGTAACTCAAGCACTCGCTCGTTTAACAATATCGCTAGCACTACTTCCCTAACTTCTGCTTTCACTAAACCCCTCGGTATGGGTAAAGAAAAGTGGTCAGCCAAAGCCTGTAGATCCACTCTACGGCAATTCTCAAAAACCCCCCACGTAGGGGTTTTCCAAAAATGCCTCTAACTCAAAAGTAGCCATCCTACTAGCAACACGAGCCGTCGACTACTGAACACAAAAAAAACAGGTAGTACAGCTGCCAAGCTCAACACTGAACCAGACACTTGCTAATTTACATGAGTAGCATGGGATAGATAGGATCCCAGACGAGCCCCCACTTTATGTTACGAACCCCGTGGCTCTAAACATCTAGGGTGGATGGACATGAGACCCGTAACATAAATTCATGTAAATTATAAGTGTGGCAGGAAACAGTGAGAACCAAAAATGACACAACAACCATGAACTACCGTCAAACACAAAGTGTTTATTGCTGAACACACGGTAAGGGTTTGGGAAAAGGGCTGAGCAGGACCCAAGAAATGAAACAATAGTGTAAAACCCCTAAACTGATCTTGCCTGCCTCAAGAACCGCTAGGCTACTGCTACCATACAAAAAATACAGTGGGTGGTCCGCTCAGGTCTAACTGGTGTTTATAGACAGATTTCTTCCTACGGGTAATGTACGCCCAAGGGCATCTAGCTTAAACTCCCCTTTTCCCAGAAACACACCACGCTACAAAACAGGGTAATCAGCAATAAAGTATGTACACAATACACAGGACACAACAGTATCCACACTCACATAAAGAAATGGATTCTAACAAAGTTACCAATAGGGTAACCAACAACTTAGTGCGTACACAACACACAGGACACCACCGTGTCCATACTCACATATGGCAAAAATCTCTCTCCCCCTGCAGCAAACACAAGTCTGGTTTTATAAAATGGGATGTGTGATTGAACAAACGAATAACAGGTGGTGCAATTAACAGGAATGTTCACTGATTGGTCCAATCAGCAGACACCTCAACGACCACCAATCAGGAACATACAGGACACCTGTGATTAGGGCAGAAAGAGTAGAAACACACAAAAACACAGGATACCTGTATCCGTAACACCCATGCAATCTCCCAACTCCATATTAATGCCCTGTATTTTGGAAAGAGTGTCCACATACTTTTGGCCATGTAGTGTATCTACCAGAGTTTTTGGAAAATGTGTTCTCAAAAATCCGATGGAGATTTTACCGAAATTCTGTGAACAAACTTTGCTTTTGATTTGATTTCCAGTAAATGTGTTTTTGTAAAATGTTCAGTGTAAACAAGTAGTCCTTGTGCATAGAGTTGTATGGTTTGTTAAAAATCAATGTTTTTTGTTTGGCATACATTTTAAGTGAAAATGTATGAAATTATATGGTAAATTCCAGTTACCATGGAATTGCCCACTAGCTCCTTGTCTCCTCCATGACGTCAACATTTATCTCACCCTATAGACACTGAGGAAAGCTAATACAATACCACAATACCTCTGGATAGTGAACAGGATAATAACCATGTAGCAGTCTGCCGGTCTCAACCTTTCAGAGACTAACACAATAAAACCTTAGCACTCCTCCAGTGCTAATTCAACCTTAAATTACAGGTAGCCCCCAGAGAGCAGTCTCTGTCCTGCACTTCATTTAACTCTCCATTATAATCCAGGGTATGTGTGTGTGTGTGTGCATGCGTTTGTGATCAAAGTCAACTTTACATCTAAGTTCCGCCACTCCCTTAGCCCTTGGGGACAGAAGCCAGAGAGAGAGAAAGAGAAGTAGAGGGAGCAGTTAGTGTTTATTTACTTTCCCTCTCCTCCTTGTGTGGTTATGATCAGGCAGGGGGTGCTTCTCTCTTTCTCTCTCTGTCCTCATCCCTTCTTCCACCAGTTTATCTCTCTTATCTCTCCTCCTCTACCGCCCTCTCTCTTTTTCCTCCTCTGTCTTTCTAACTCCCCCCACCGGCTGCAGTGGATTGGAGACATAATACCAGGCAAGGCCAGGTGGAATAGGACTGGCATTATAGCTGGTTACAAATGTATTTGTCTCTCTTGCCAAAGCCTCTGTCTTTGGACACAACACCTGGTGTGCATTGTTCCATATCAAAGATAGTACAAAAGGAAGATAGCAAGATACTGGACTCGGGGACCTGCCCATTGAGAAAAGTGACCGGTCTGCCTAAGCTGGCATGTATTCTCATGTCTGATTATGCTCTTATCCAGAGTTACCAAAAGCACACCCAAGTCTGGGATGGGCAACTCGAGCTGCGTGGTTGAACCTTGACATGGCAATGTGTTGAGTCCAGTTCACTAGCACTGAAATAGCAGCCATTTTTATACACCCTCCCCTTCCTTTCCCCACTCTGTGCTTCAATCCCCGCACCCCAGTCAGTGCCATCTCCCTAGAAGTGGTCTGTGTTGCACAAGCCTTTGGCTCAGAATGCAAAGAGAGAGATGAATGCTGGGCCTCCTGTTGGCGCTGCCATCTGTGCTGCCTTGCCTCCCAGTATGCCATTTCACCCCCTCAACCCCTCACCCTCTTGTCCACCTCATACCAACCTCCCCATTCCTTCTCACAACACCCCCTCTTCATAATTCCTAACACACACACACACACCCCAAAAACCAATTGTAGTGGCCTTGCATCATTGAGTTTGATCCATCTTATTTACTTGTGAAGTAGAACACAAAAACCCCTTGAGAGAATATACAGTTGAGCATGGAAATGGATCTGTGAAGTGAAAAGGCTCCTTTGCTTTTAGGAAGAAAACTACACTGATCGCATATCCTCTGTTTCCTTCCCTTCCCTCCCCTCCCCCTCTCGATGTTCCTAAAATACAGCCACAATTAGAGAGAGAGAGAGGGAGAATAAGAGAGAGAGAGAGAGGATTGCGGTTAAGAGCGTTGTGCCCTTGAGCATGTCACTTAACCCTAATAGCTCCAGTAAGTCGCTCTGGATGTACTGCAGGGGTCGGTACTAGGATTTGTTCTCTTTACTATTTATATAAATAATATATTGGTCTATCTGTTAAAACTTGTAATATTCATCTGTATGCAGGCGACACTGTTATGTATGCCATTGCCCCAACTGTTGACCAGGCTATGTTAGAGCTGCAATCTGACATGTATTTATTTATTTATTATTATTAACCCATCCACCACCCCCCTTCTTCGGAGGACACATATCTTTTTAGTTTCTTTACAGCTTTTCTGCTACATATACATTTTACATAAACATTTTACATACATGGTACTTTTATATAAAGCAATCACATAACAATAATACATTACCAAACATAATCTCTTTAATCCCACCCCTCAGCCACTCTCAGCCCATCCCACCTATCACCATAGACCACCCTCGTTTGGTTTCCATGTGCCATATATCTTTCAATTGTGCTGTGATGTTTTATATACATTTTGAACCTTTCTAATCGTATAGTATCCACAGATTGTGAGATAAAGATGAAAACCTTTCCTATGAGTATTATGATATTATTTATTGACTGATTATAGCTTTCCAAATCAACCAACACTGCTATTTGTAAGGTTAATTTTAAGTGAATGTTGTGATTTTTTTAACCATTCCTGAACCTGGGACCAGAAACAAGCTACATAGGGGCAATACCATAATAAAAGATCTAGTGATTCTCTCTTCACAGCTAAATCTACAGAGCTGAGATTGTTGTATTCCCCATATATATAGCATTCTGTTGGTGGCAAGCATTTTGTATAATAATTTAAATTGAAAAACTCGAAGTGTTGAATCAAGTGTTGTTTTTTGTACCAGTTCATAAACCATGTGCCATGGAATCGGTACATTGAAAATCTCTTCCCATTTATTTTGCAACCTGTATGGCGCAGCTGTCAACGCCAGGGTTGTGGGTGCGATTCCCACGGGGGACCACTATGAAAAATAATAATGTATGCACTCACTAACTGTAAGTCGCTCTGGATAAGAGCGTCCGCTAAATGACTAAAATGTAAACAAAATTTCATTTTCAATTAGTTGGAAATGAGAAGTTGTAATATGTATAAAGGCAAAAAGGGCATTTTTGAACAAAGGATGAGACTTTCTTAATAATCTACTGGAGAACCATTTTGGGTTTAAGTATAAGTTATGTATGAGTGAAGCTTTTAGTGAGACGTTTAAAGCTTTGATAGTTAATATATTCATTATATAAATTTTACATTTAATTTACGTCATTTAGCAGACGCTCTTATCCAGAGCGACTTACAAATTGGTGCATTCAACTTATGATAGCCAGTGGGACAACCACAGGATAACTTTTATACTATTCCAGGTATTCCTTAAAGAGGTAGGGTTTCAAGTGTCTCCGGAAGGTCGTCAGTGACTCCGCTGTCCTGGCGTCGTGGGGGAGCTTGTTCCACCATTGGGGTGCCAGAGCAGCGAATAGCATTGACTGGGCTGAGCGGGAACTGTGCTTCCGTAGAGGTAGGGGGGCTAGCAGGCCAGAGGTGGATGAACGTAGTGCCCTCGTTTGGGTGTAGGGTCTGATCAGAGCCTGAAGGTAAGGAGGTGCCGTTCCCCTCACAGCTCCGTAGGCAAGCACCATGGTCTTGTAGTAGATGCAAGCCTCAACTGGAAGCCAGTGAAGTGTGCGGAGGAGCGGGGTGACATGAGAGAACTTGGGAAGGTTGAACACCAGACGGGATGCAGCGTTCTGGATAAGTTGTAGGGGTTTAATGGCACAGGCAGGGAGCCCAGCCAACAGCGAGTTGCAGTAATCCAGACGGGAGATGACAAGTGCCTGGATTAGGACCTGTGCCGCTTTCTGTGTAAGGTAGGGTCGTACTCTGCAAATCTTGTAGAGCATGAACCTGCAGGATCGGGTCACCGCTTTGATGTTAGCGGAGAACGACAGGGTGTTGTCCAGGGTCACGCCAAGGTTCTTTGCACTCTGGGAGGAGGACACAATGGAGTTGTCAACCGTGATGGCGAGATCATGGAGCGGGCAGTCCTTCCCCGGGAGGAAGAGCAGCTCCGTCTTGCCGAGGTTCAGCTTGAGGTGGTGATCCGACATCCACACTGATATGTCTACCAGACATGCAGAGATGCGATTCGCCATCTGCTTATCAGAAGGGGGAAAGGAGAAAGTTAATTGTGTGTTGTCTGCGTAGCAATGATAGGAGAGACCATGTGAGGATATGACAGAGCCAAGTGACTTGGTGTATAGAGAGAATAGGAGAGGGCCTAGAACTGAGCCCTGGGGGACACCAGTGGTGAGAGCACGTGGTGCGGAGACAGATTCTCGCCACGCCACCTGGTAGGAGGCTGTGGCCGGGAGTCCCATAGGACGGTGCAAAATTGGCCCAGCGTCGTCTGGGTTAGGCTAGGGTTTGGCCGGTGGGGCTTTACTAGGCTAATTGCGCTCTAGCAACTGCTTGTGGCGGGCTGGGTGCCTGCAGGCTGACCCCGGTTGCCAGTTGAACAGTTTTTCCTCCGACACATTGGTGCGGCTGGCTGGCGCGTGTTAAGGAGCAAAGTTAGGGGGGTCATGTTTCGGAGGATGCATGCCTCTCCCGAGCCCGTTGGGGAGTTGCGGCGATGAGAAAAAGGGGGTAAAATCTATGTGCTATGCATTTCGCCAGGATTTTCGCATCACAGCATTGAAGTGTAAGAGGCCTTCAGTTTTTTAAATGGACTGGATCTTTATACTTACCACCTGGGTCCTGTTTTAGTAGTAATGAAATCAGACCTTCTTGTTGAGTACCTGAAAGTCTACCATTTTTATAGGTGTAATTATAACATGCTAGTAAAAGTACATCAAAATGGTCTGATATACCTCTACTGTTATACCATCAAGCCCTGGTGTTTTTCGAGACTGAAAATATTTAATTGCCTCAAAATTTCCTCTTCTCTAAATTGGCCTTCACACAGGTCTTTCTGTAAATTTGTTAATTTTACATTATTATTATTATTAGGAAAGAAATCCTTACAGATAACATCATTCAGTGGAAATGTAGGAGACTGAAAAGAAAACCTATGCTTAAAATATTTTGCTTCCTCTTTCAAAATATAATTTGGTGAATCATGACTGTAACGAGTTTCTGTAAATTATCTTTAGTATCATTTCTATGTTGAAGATTCCCCCCCAAAATGGTGCATTTTCCACCATTTTCCATCCAATTCGCAATCTGACATTGTGACCTTACTAAAAGCCCTGGTTGGTTTAAAACTTGTACCTTTATTTTGACAGGGAGTCAATGCTGAGACCAAGGTCTCTTTTCCAGATGAGCCCTGTATAGCACCACAATACACATCAAAATACAATAAACACATTAAACTACACCTTCATAATACACGTTATTTTACACATCAATAAAAAAAAGCAAAACACAATAATAAAAAACAGACATTCTTCAGTAAAAAGGTCCCCTTACAACCGTCTGAAATGCCCTAGAGGCACCAATTCCTTATATTTTATAAAGTATATTGTAGATCATTCCACACGTAAGGTGCAACTCTAACTCTAGACACCAAAGGAGTCTCCAGAGTTAACCCACCCCGGTGAACGGGTTTGATAACTTGTCATTTTAAATCTTAACAGTGATGTTAGGTAAGTCGGAAGTTTGTGGAGTAGGGCTTTGTAAACAAAAAGAGCGTAAAGATGTGATCTATGTGACTTCAAAGAGATCCTGCCAACCTTTTGGTAAAGTATACAGTGATGAGTAATAAAACTGTCTCCTGTGTTAAAACAAAGGGCTCTATGAAAAACGGCATCCAGGGGTTTAAGAGTAGCTGCACTTTGATAAATAGTATCACCATAATCAAGAACAGGTAGAAAGGTTGACTGCACAATCTGCTTCCTGCTGACTAGAGAGAGACAAGATCTGTTTCTGTCAAAAACGCCCTCTTTAAATCTTAGTTTCTTAACAAGCTCAGTCAAATGTTTTTTAAACAATAAATCATTGTCAATCCAAATACCAAGGTATTTGTATGCAGGAACTAATTTGATTATAGAACCATTCATAAAGATGTAATCCATTTGAGACAATCTTACGATTTTGCAGGTTTTCCTACTTACAAAGCATGCAGAGGTAATGTAATTTTTATCATAGGTACACTTCAACTGTGAGAGACGGAATCTAAAACAAAAATCCAGAAAATCACATTGTATGATTTTTAAGTAATAATTTGCATTTTATTGCATGACATAAGTATTTGATACATCAGAAAAGCAGAACTTAATATTTGGTACAGAAACCTTTGTTTGCAATTACAGAGATCATACGTTTCCTGTAGGTCTTGACCAGGTTTGCACACACTGCAGCAGGGATTTTGGCCCACTCCTCCATACAGACCTTCTCCAGATCCTTCCAGTTTCGGGGCTGTCGCTGGGCAATACGGACTTTCAGCACCCTCCAAAGATTTTCTATTGGGTTCAGGTCTGGAGACTGGCTAGGCCACTCCAGGACCTTGAGATGCTTCTTACGGAGCCTCTCCTTAGCTGCCCTGGCTGTGTGTTTCGGGTCGTTGTCATGCTGGAAGACCCAGCCACGACCCATCTTCAATGCTCTTCAAATCAAATCAAATCAAATCTTATTGGCCACATGCGCCGAATACAACAGGTGCAGACATTACAGTGAAATGCTTACTTACAGCCCTTAACCAACAGTGCATTTATTTTTAATAAAAAAGTAAAATAAAACAACAACAAAAAAGTGTTGAGAAAAAAAGAGCAGAAGTAAAATAAAATAACAGTATGGAGGCTATATATACAGGGGGGTACCGATGCAGAGTCAATGTGCGGGGGCACCGGCTAGTTGAGGTAGTTAAAGTAATATGTACATGTGGGTAGAGTTAAAGTGACTATGCATAAATAATTAACAGAGTAGCAGCAGCGTAAAAAGATGGGGTGGGGGGCAATGCAAATAGTCCGGGTAGCCATGATTAGCTGTTCAGGAGTCTTATGGCTTGGGGGTAAAAGCTGTTGAGAAGTCTTTTAGACCTAGACTTGGCACTCCGGTACCGCTTGCCGTGCGGTAGCAGAGAGAACAGTCTATGACTAGGGTGGCTGGAGTCTTCCTCTGACACCGCCTGGTATAGAGGTCCTGGATGGCAGGAAGCTTGGCCCCAGTGATGTACTGGGCCGTACGCACTACCCTCTGTAGTGCCTTGCGGTCGGAGGCCAAGCAGTTGCCATACCAGGCGGTGATGCAACCAGTCAGGGTGCTCTCGATGGTGCAGCTGTATAATTTTTTGAGGATCTGAGGACCCCCTGATCACAGACAACGATGAGACAGCCTATAGGGAGGAGGTCAGAGACCTGGCCGAATCTTTTCAGTCTCCTGAGGGGGAATAGGCTTTGTCGTGCCCTCTTCACGACTGTCTTGGTGTGTTTGGACCATGATAGTTCATTGGTGATGTGGACACCAAGGAACTTGAAGCTCTCAATCTGTTCCACTACAGCCCCGTCGATGAGAATGGGAGTGTGCTCAGTCCTCTTTTTTTTCCTGTAGTCCACAATCATCTCCTTTGTCTTGGTCACGTTGAGGGAGAGGTTGTTATCCTGGCACCACACGGCCAGGTCTCTGACCTCCTCCCTATAGGCTGTCTCATCGTTGTCTGTGATCAGGCCTACCACTGTTGTGTCGTCTGCAAACTTAATGATGGTATTGGAGTTGTGCCTGGCCATGCAGTCATGGGTGAACAGGGAGTACAGGAGGGGACTGAGCATGCACCCCTGAGGGGCCCCCGTGTTGAGGATCAGTGTGGCAGATGTGTTGTTACCTACCCTTACCACCTGGGGGCAGCCCGTCAGGAAGTCCAGGATCCAGTTGCAGAGGGAGGTGTTTAGTCCCAGGATCCTTAGCTTAGTGATGAGCTTTGAGGGCACTATGGTGTTGAATGCTGAGCTGTAGTCAATGAATAGCATTCTCACGTAGGTGTTCCTCTTGTACAGGTGGGAAAGGGCAGTGTGGAGTGCAATAGAGATTCCATCATCTGTGAATCTGTTGGGGCGGTATGCAAATTGGAGTGGGTCTAAGGATTCTGTGATAATGGTGTTGATGTGAGCCATGACCAGCCTTTCAAAGCACTTCATGGCTACAGACGTCAGTGCTACGGGTCGGTAGTCATTTAGGCAGGTTATCTTAGTGTCCTTGGGCACGGGGACTATGGTGGTCTGCTTGAAACATGTTGGTATTACAGACTCAGTCAGGGAAATGTTGAAAATGTCAGTGAAGTACACGTCCTGGTAATCCGTCTGGCCCTGCGGCCTTGTGAATGTTGGCCTGCTTAAAAGTCTTACTCACATCGGCTACGGAGAGCGTGATCACAGTCATCCGGAACAGCTGGTGCTCTCATGCATGCTTCAGTGTTGCTTGCCTCGAAGCGAGCATAGAAGTGGTTTAGCTCGTCTGGTAGGCTTGTGTCACTTGGAAGCTCGCGGCTGTGCTTCCCTTTGTAGTCTGTAATAGTTTTCAAGCCCTGCCACATCCGACGAGTGTCAGAGCCGGTGTACGATTCAATCTTAGTCCTGTATTGACTCTTTGCCTGTTTGATGGTTCGTTGGAGGGCATAGCGGGATTTCTTATATAAGCGTCCGGGTTAGAGTCCCGCTCCTTGAAAGCGGCAGCTCTACCTTTTAGCTCAGTGTGGATGTTTCCTGTAATCCATGGCTTCTGGTTGGGGTATGTACGTACGGTCACTGTGGGGATGACATCATCGATGCACTTATTGATGAAGCCAGTGACTGATGTGGTGTACTCCTCAATGCTATCTGAAGAATCCCGGCACATGTTCCAGTCTGTGCTAGCAAAATAGTCCTGTAGCTTAGCATCTGCGTCATCTGACCACTTTTTTATTAACCGAGTCACTGGTGCTTCCTGCTTTAGTTTTTGCTTATAAGCAGGAATCAGGAGGATAGAGTTATGGTCAGATTTGCCAAATGGAGGGCGAGGGAGAGCTTTGTATGCGTCTCTGTGTGTGGAGTAAAGGTGGTCTAGAGTTTTTTTTCCCTCTGGTTGCACATTTAACATGCTGGTAGAAATTAGGTAGAACGGATTTAAGTTTCCCTGCATTAAAGTCCCCGCCACTAGGAGCGCTGCCTCTGGATGAGCGTTTTCCTGTTGATTTATGGCCTTATACAGCTCATTCAGTGCAATCTTAATGCCAGCATTGGTTTGTGGTGGTAAATAGACAGCTATGAAAAATATAGATGAAAACTCTCTTGGTAAATGGTGTGGTCTACAGCTTATCATAAGATACTCTACCTCAGGCGAGCAAAACCTCGAGACTTCCTTAGTATTTGATTTTGTGCACCAGCTGTTGTTTACAAATATACACAGACCGCCACCCCTTGTCTTACCGGAGTCAGCCGTTCTATCCTGCCGATGTAGCATATAGCCCGCTAGCTGTATGTTATCCATGTCGTCGTTCAGCCACGACTCGGTGAAACATAAGATATTACAGTTTTTAATGTCCCGTTGGTAGGATAACCGTAATCTTAGGTCATCCAATTTATTTTCCAATGATTGAAGATTGGCTAATAGGATTGATGGGAGCGGCAGTTTACTCGCTCGCCGTCGGATCCTTACAAGGCACCCCGACCTACGTCCACGATATCTCCGTCTCTTCCTCATGCGAATGACAGGGATTTGGGCCTTGTCGGGTGTCTGTAGGATATCCTTCGCGGCCGCCTCGTTGAAGAAAAATTATTCGTCCAATACGAGGTGAGTAATCGTTGTCCTGATATCCAGAAGCTCTTTTTGGTTATAAGAGACGATGGCAGAAACATTATATACAAAATAAATTACAAATAACGCGGAAAAATACACATAATAGTACAATTGGTTAGAGGGCTGTAAAACAGCAGCCATCTTCTCCGGCGCCATTCTCGATCTTACTCTTACTGAGGGAAGGAGGTTGTTGGCCAAGATCTCTCGATACATGGCCCCATCCATCCTCCCCTCAATACGGTGCAGTCGTCCTGTCCCCTTTGCAGAAAAGCATCCCCAAAGAATGATGTTTCCACCTCCATGCTTCACGGTTGGGATGGTGTTCTTGGGGTTGTACTCATCCTTCTTCTTCCTCCAAACACGGCGAGTGGAGTTTAGACCAAAAAGCTCTATTTTTGTCTCATCAGACCACATGACCTTCTCCCATTCCTCCTCTGGATCATCCAGATGGTCATTGGCAAACTTCAGATGGGCCTGGACATGCGCTGGCTTGAGCAGGGGAAACTTGCGTGCGCTGCAGGATTTTAATCCATGACGGCGTAGTGTGTACTAATGGTTTTCTTTGAGACTGTGGTCGCAGCTCTCTTCAGGTCATTGACCAGGGCCTGCCGTGTAGTTCTGGGCTGATCCCTCACCTTCCTCATGATCATTGATGCCCCACGAGGTGAGATCTTGCATGGAGCCCCAGACTGATGGTGATTGACCGTCATCTTGAACTTCTTCCATTTTCTAATAATTGCGCCAACAGTTGTTGCCTTCTCACCAAGCTGCTTGCCTATTGTCCTGTAGCCCATCCCAGCCTTGTGCAGGTCTACAATTGTATCCCTGATGTCCTTACACAGCACTCTGGTCTTGGCCATTGTGGAGAGGTTGGAGTCTGTTTGATTGAGTGTGTGGACAGGTGTCTTTTATACAGGTAACGAGTTCAAACAGGTGCAGTTAATACAGGTAATGAGTGGAGAACAGGAGGGCTTCTTAAAAAAAACCTAACAGGTCTGTGAGAGCCTAAATTCTTACTGGTTGGTAGGTGATCAAATACTTATGTCATGCAATAAAATGCAAATTAATTACTTAAAAATCATACAATGAGATTTTCTGGATTTTTGTTTTAGATTCCGTCTCTCACAGTTGAAGTGTACATATGATAAACATTACAGACCTCTACATGCTTTGTAAGTAGGAAAACCTGCAAAATTGGCAGTGTATCAAATACTTGTTCTCCCCACTGTATATACAATTAAAAACATTTAATTACATTTCACAACAGATTTCACAACAAATTAATTGTGTACCCTCAGGCCACTACTCTACTACCACATTCACTACATGGCCAAAAGTATGTGGAAACCTGCTCGTCGAACATTTCTATGAACTCCTACTTTCTTCATGTTTCTTTACTCTAGTGGTCCTAGAGCCACCCATCTGGACTTCTATACACTACTATAGTAGGCTACCATACTACACGGCCTATATACATTCTGACTGTTGGCGGAAACAACGTACTACACTTTGATGCACAGTGACCCATTTTCCTGTTTTTTCCGTGAGTGGATTCATAATTCATACAGTGAGGGAAACAAGTATTTGATCCCCTGCTGATATTGTACGTTTGCCCACTGACAAAGAAATGATCAGTCTATAATTTTAATGGTAGGTTTATTTGAACAGTGAGAGACCGAATAACAACAAAAAAATCCTGAAAAACGCATGTCCAAAATTTTATTAATTGATTTGCATTTTAATGAGGGAAATAAGTATTTGACCCCCTCTCAATCAGAAAGATTTCTGGCTCCCAGGTGTCTTTTATACAGGTAACGAGCTGAGATTAGAAGCACACTATTAAAGGGAGTGCTCCTAATCTCAGCTTGTTACCTGTATAAAAGACACCTGTCCACAGAAGCAATCAATCAATCAGTTTCCAAACTCTCCACCATGGCCAAGACCAAAGAGCTCTCCAAGGATGTCAGAGACAAGATTGTAGACCTACACAAGGCTGGAATGGGCTACAAGACCATCGCCAAGCAGCTTGGTGAGAAGGTGACAACAGTTGGTGCGATTATTCGCAAATGGAAGAAACACAAAAGAACTGTCAATCTCCCTCGGCCTGGGGCTCCATGCAAGATCTCACCTCGTGGAATTGCAATGATCATGAGAACGGTGAGGAATCAGCCCAGAACTACAAGGGAGGATCTTGTCAATGATCTCAAGGCAGCTGGGACCATAGTCACCAAGAAAACAATTGGTAACACACTACGCCGTGAAGGACTGAAATCCTGCAGTGCCCGCAAGGTCCCCCTGCTCAAGAAAGCACATATACATGCCCGTCTGAAGTTTGCCAATGAACATCTGAATGATTCAGAGGAGAACTGGGTGAAAATGTTGTGGTCAGATGAGACCAAAATGGAGCTCTTTGGCATCAACTCAACTCGCCGTGTTTGGAGGAGGAGGAATGCTGCCTATGACCCCAAGAACACCATCCCCACCGTCAAACATGGAGGTGGAAACATTATGCTTTGGGGGTGTTTTTCTGCTAAGGGGACTGGACAACTTCACAGCATCAAAGGGAGGATAGACGGGGCCATGTACCGTCAAATCTTGGGTGAGAACCTCTTTCCCTCAGCCAGGGCATTGAAAATGGGTCGTGGATGGGTATTCCAGCATGACAATGACCCAAAACACACGGCCAAGGCAACAAAGGAGTGGCTCAAGAAGAAGCACATTAAGGTCCTGGAGTGGCCTAGCCAGTCTCCAGACCTTAATCCCATAGAAAATCTGTGGAGGGAGCTGAAGGTTCGAGTTGCCAAACGTCAGCCTCGAAACCTTAATGACTTGGAGAAGATCTGCAAAGAGGAATGGGACAAAATCCCTACTGAGATTTGTGCAAACCTGGCGGCCAACTACAAGAAACGTCTGACCTCTGTGATTGCCAACAAGGGTTTTGCCACCAAGTAATAAGTCATGTTTTGCAGAGGGGTCAAATACTTATTTCCCTCATTAAAATTATATAAAATTTTTGTCATGCGTTTTTCTGGATTTTGTTGTTTTTATTCTGTCTCTCACTGTTCAAATAAACCTACCAATTAAAATTATAGACTGATCATGTCTTTGTCAGTGGGCAAACGTACAAGATCAGCAGGGGGATCAAATACTTTTTTCCCTCACTGTATATCCTCTTGTCTCGCTGGACTATTGATAAGTGTGTGTGTGTGTGTGTGTGTGTGTGTGTGTGTGTGTGTGTGTGTGTGTGTGTGTGTGTGTGTGTGTGTGTGTGTGCGCGTGTATGTGTTCCACATACTGTAATATAAGCAGTGGCAATTTCACCACAGGCTCAGAGGAATGGGGAAAGCTTTGTGTGCAACTCCGAGACCTAGGAGCATAGATCTAGTGTTGCCATGATGTGAAATAAGACGGTGTATGAGCAGAGAGAATGACAAATTCCTCCACACCCCCAAAAGCAGCCATTATAATGAGTCAGAGGGCCTTTTAAGAAGCCAATTATGCCTAATGAGCTACTGTTTCTGCTCACCCTGGGGAAAGGCCAAAACACTGCTACACACACACACACTGCTACACACACACACACACACACACACACACTGCTATATACACATACACACACACACACACACACACACACACACACACACAACCACTTCTCTCAATCACACACAATCTAAAACACACAAACACACACTCAAATGCTTGCAGGGTTGCCAGCCCCAGTGAGTCCTCCCAATTTCATGTCACTAGGAGATGGTTGCCGGGTCCGTGATGGCTAAGGCGACAGATATCGATCCAAAGACGATCACAGCGTTTGATCTAGGGAAAATAGTTTGTTTCAGTTGGACAGGATGAGGGTGGAACGGATGAGGTGGGGGAAGGAGGGTACTCTAACCTCCCACACTGCTGGTGGATAAGAGAATCCAAGTCTCCTTAGATAACTGTCATCTTTGACTTTACTTTTTCTGGTGGCATCCTAAGACATCCAACTGTCAGCACATTCTGGGAATAAGGTAGATGTTGTTTCCCCTAATCGTTAGCTCAACTATTTTCTAGGGCTGGGAATTGCCAGGGACCTCACAATATGATACTATCACAATACTTAGGTGCCGATACGATGTGTATTGCGGTTGTCACGATTCTATATCTGTTGCGATTCGATACTGCGATTTTATTGCGATTTGATGTTCTGAACATATTGCTCACCATATGTCTGCTGCAGAGAGACAAGAGAGAGCATGAGAAAACAACCTTCTAGGCAGAGTTGCAAAGAAAAAGCCATATCTCAGAATGGTCAATAAAAAGAAAATATTAAAATGGGCAGTCTGAGATATGTTTTTTTCTTTGCAACTCTGCCTAGAAGGTCAGCATCCCGGAGTCACCTCTTCACTGTTGACGTTGAGACTGGTGTTTTGCGGTTACTATTTAATGAAGCTGCCAGTTGAGGACCTGTGAGGTGCCTGTTTGTCAAACTAGACACTAATGTATTTGTCTTCTTGCACAGTTGTGCAGCGGGGCCTCCCACTCCTCTTTCTATTCTGGTTAGAGCCAGTTAGCACTGTTCTGTGAATGGAGTAGTACACAGCGTTGTACGAGATCTTCAGTTTCTTGGCAATTTCTCGCATGGAATAGCCTTAATTTCTCAGAACAAGAATAGACTGACGAGTTTCAGAAGAAAGTTCTTTGTTTCTGGCCATTTTGAGCCAGTAATCGAACCCACAATTGCTGATGCTCCAGAGACTCAACTAGTCTCAAGAAGGCCAGTTTTATTTCTTCTTTAATCAGCACAACAGTTTTTAGCTGTGCTAACATAATTGCAAAATGGTTTTCTAATGATCAATTAGCCTTTTAAAATGATAAACTTGGATTAGCAAACACAATGTGCCATTGGAACACAGGACTGATGGTTGCTGATAATTGGCCTCTGTACGCCTATGTAGATATTCCATAAAAAATCAGCCATTTCCAGCTACAATAGCCATTTACAACATTAACAATCTCTAAACTGTATTTCTGATCAATTTCATGTTATTTTAATGGACAAAAAAAAGCTTTTCTTTTGAAAACAAGGACATTTCTAAGTGACCCCAAACTTTTGAATGGTAGTGTATATCAAATGAAATACATAACAGAAATACCTTGTTTACATAAGTATTCAGACCCTTTGCTATGAGACTAGAAATTGAGCTCAGGTGCATCCTGTTTCCATTGATCATCCTTGAGATGTGTCTACAACTTGATTGGAGTACACCTGTGGTAAATTAAATTGATTGGACAAGATTTAGAAAGGCACACACCAGTCTCTATAAGGCCCTACAGTTGACAGTGCAGATCAGAGCAAAAACCAATCCATGAGGTCGAAGGAATTTTCTGTAGAGCTCTGAGACAGGATTATGTCGAGGCACCTGGGGAAGGGTACCAAAACATTTCTGCAGCATTGAAGGTCCCCAAGAACACAGTGGCCTCCATCATTGTTAAATGGAAGAAGTTTGGAACCACCAAGACTCTTCTTAGAGCTGGCCTCCCGGCCAAACTGAGCAATTAGGGGAGAAGGGCCTTGGTCAGGGAGGTGACCAAGAACCCGATGGTCACTCTGACAGAGCTCCAGAGTTCCTCTGTGGAGATGGGAGAACCTTCCAGAAGGACAACCATCTCTGCAGCACTCTACCAATCTGGCCTTTATGGTAGAGTGGCCAGACGGAAGCCATTCCTCAGTAAAAGGCACATGACAGCCCGCTTGGAGTTTGCCAAATGGCACCTAACTCTCAGACCATGAGAAACAAGATCCTCTGGTCTGATGAAAACAAGATTGAAGCCTTTGGCCTGAATGCCAAGCGTCACATTTGGAGAAAACCAGGCACCGCTCATCACCTGGCCAATACCATCCCTACGGTGAAGCATGGTGGTGGCAACATCATGCTGTGGGGATGTTTTTCAGCAGCAGGGAGACTAGTCAGGATTGAGGGAAAGATGAACGGAGCAAAGTACAGAGAGATCCTTGATGAAAACCTGCTCTAGTGCGCTCTGGACCTCAGACTGGGGCGAAGGTTCACTTTCCAACAAGACAACGACCCTAAGCACACAGCCAATACATTTTTGCAAATGTATTAAAAAAATACAACAGAAATATCACATTTACATAAGTATTCCGACCATTTACTCAGTACTTTGTTGAAGCAAAGTACGATCGAACATCTCTGGAGAGACCTGAAAATAGCTGTGCAGCGACACTCCCCATCCAATCTGACAGAGTTTGAGAGGATCTGCAGAGAAGAATGGGACAAAATCCCCAAATACAGGTGTGCCAAGATTGTAGCGTCATACCCAAGAAGATTTGAGGCTGTAATTGCTGCCAAAGGTGCTTCAACAAAGTACTGAGTAAAGGGTCTGAATACTTGTGTAAATGTGATATTTCCGTTTTAATTTTTTATACATTTGCATAAATGTATAAAAACCTGTTTTTGCTTCGTCATTATGGGGTATTGTGTATAGATTGATGAGGGGGGGAAAACTATTTAATCAATTTAAGAATAAGGCTGTAACGTAACAAAATATGGAAAAAGAGAAGGAGTTTGAATGCACTATATGTGTGTGTGTGTGTGTATATATATATATATATACAGTGAGGGAAATGCTGATTTTGTATGTTTGCCCACTGACAAAGACATGATCAGTCTATAATTTTAATGGTAGGTTTATTTGAACAGTGAGAGACAGAATAACAAAAAAAAATATACAGAAAAACGCATGTCAAAAATGTTATCAATTGATTTGCATTTTAATGAGGGAAATAAGTATTTGACCCCTCTGCAAAACATGATTTAGTACTTGGTGGCAAAACCCTTGTTGGTAATCACAGAGGTCAGACGTTTCTTGTAGTTGGCCACCAGGTTTGCACACATCTCAGGAGGGATTTCGTCCCACGCCTCTTTGCAGATCTTCTCCAAGTCATTAAGGTTTTGAGGCTGATGTTTGGCAACTCGAACCTTCAGCTCCCTCCACAGATTTTCTATGGGATTAAGGTCTGGAGACTGGCTAGGCCACTCCAGGACCTTAATGTGTTTCACGACTGTCTGTGAGATGCGGTAAACGAAGTCAGGCGCAGGACACAGAACTCTCGGATACGTACTTTTAATACGAAAAGGATCCAAAAGGACACAGAAAATAACTCCACGCAGGGAGGAAATAACCCGCTCACAAAATAGACAACCGTGAAGGGGAAAACAATCACACACAAAGTACAGATGAGAGACAGGGGTAATTATAAGGGAAACAATTAACATAATGACGAACAGGTGTAAACAATACAGACAAAACTAAACAAACACCGATAACATCGAACGGCAGTAGCTAGTACTCCGGGGACGACGAACGCCGAAGCCTGCCCGAGCAAGGAGGAGGAGCAGCCTCGGCAGAATCCGTGACAGTGTGCTTCTTCTTGAGCCACTCCTTTGTTGCCTTGGCCGTGTGTTTTGGGTCATTGTCATGCTGGAATACCCATCCAAGACCCATTTTCAATGCTCTGGCTGAGGGAAGGAGGTTCTCACCCAAGATTTGACGGTACATTGCCCCGTCCATCCTCCCTTGTATGCAGTGAAGTTGTCCTCTCCCCTTAGCAGAAAAACACCCCCAAAGCATAATGTTTCCACCTCCATGTTTGACGGTGGGGATGGTGTTCTTGGGGTCATAGGCAGCATTCCTCCTCCTCCAAACACGGCGAGTTGAGTTGATGCCAAAGAGCTTGATTTTGGTCTCATCTGACCACAACACTTTCACCCAGTTCTCCTCTGAATCATTCAGATGTTCATTGGCAAACTTCCGACGGGCCTGTACAGTGGGGAAAAAAAGTATTTAGTCAGCCACCAATTGTTCAAGTTCTCCCACTTAAAAAGATGAGAGAGGCCTGTAATTTTCATCATAGGTACAGGTCAACTATGACAGACAAATTGAGGAAAAAATTCCAGAAAATCCCATTGTAGGATTTTTAATGAATTTATTTGCAAATTATGGTGGAAAGTAAGTATTTGGTCACCTACAAACAAGCAAGATTTCTGGCTCTCACAGACCTGTAACTTCTTCTTTAAGAGGCTCCTCTGTCCTCCACTCATTACCTGTATTAATGGCACCTGTTTGAACTTGTTATCAGTATAAAAGACACCTGTCCACAACCTCAAACAGTCACACTCCAAACTCCACAATGGCCAAGACCAAAGAGCTGTCAAAGGACACCAAAAACAAAATTGTAGACCTGCACCAGGCTGGGAAGACTGAATCTGCAATAGGTAAGCAGCTTGGTTTGAAGAAATCAACTGTGGGAGCAATTATTAGGAAATGGAAGACATACAAGACCACTGATAATCTCCCTCGATCTGGGGCTCCACGCAAGATCTCACCCCGTGGGGTCAAAATGATCACAAGAACGGTGAGCAAAAATCCCAGAACCACACGGGGTACCTAGTGAATGACCTGCAGAGAGCTGGGACCAAAGTAACAAAGCCTACCATCAGTAACACACTACGCCGCCAGGGACTCAAATCCTGCAGTGCAAGACGTGTCCCCCTGCTTAAGCCAGTACATGTCCAGGCCCGTCTGAAGTGCATTTGGATGATCCAGAAGAGGATTGGGAGAATGTCATATGGTCAGATGAAACCAAAATATAAATTTTTGTAAAAACTCAACTCGTCATGTTTGGAGGACAAAGAATGCTGAGTTGCATCCAAAGAACACCATACCTACTGTGAAGCATGGGGTTGGAAACATCATGCTTTGGGGCTGTTTTTCTGCAAAGGGACCAGGACGACTGATCCGTGTAAAGGAAAGAATGAATGGGGCCATGTATCGTGAGATTTTGAGTGAAACCCCTCCTTCCATCAGCAAGGGCATTGAAGATGAAACGTGGCTGGGTCTTTCAGCATGACAATGATCCCAAACACACCGCCCGGGCAACGAAGGAGTGGCTTCGTAAGAAGCATTTCAAGGTCCTGGAGTGGCCTAGCCAGTCTCCAGATCTCAACCCCATAGAAAATCTTTGGAGGGAGTTGAAAGTCTGTGTTGCCCAGCGACAGCCCCAAAACATCACTGCTCTAGAGGAGATCTGCATGGAGGAATGGGCCAAAATACCAGCAACAGTGTGTGAAAACCTTGTGAAGACTTACAGAAAACGTTTGACCTGTGTCATTGCCAACAAAGGGTATATAACAAAGTATTGAGAAACTTTTGTTATTGACCAAATACTTATTTTCCACCATCATATGCCAATAAATTCATAAAAATCCTACAATGTGATTTTCTGGATTTTTTTCTCATTTGTCTGTCATAGTTGACGTGTACCTATGATGAAAATTACAGGCCTCTCTCATCTTTTTTAAGTGGGAGAACTTGCACAATTGGTGGCTGACTAAATACTTTTTTTTCCCCCACTGTATATGTGCTTTCTAGAGCAGGGGGGACCTTGCGGGCGCTACAGGATTTCAGTCCTTCACGGCGTAGTGTGTTACCAATTGTTTTCTTGGTGACTATGGTCCCAGCTGCCTTGAGATCATTGACAAGATCCTCCCGTGTAGTTCTGGGCTGATTCCTCACCGTTCTCATGATCATTGCAACTCCACGAGGTGAGATCTTGCATGGAGCCCCAGGCCGAGGGAGATTGACAGTTCTTTTGTGTTTCTTCCATTTGCGAATAATCGCACCAACTGTTGTCACCTTCTCACCAAGCTGCTTGGCGATGGTCTTGTAGCCCATTCCAGCCTTGTGTAGGTCTACAATCTTGTCCCTGACATCCTTGGAGAGCTCTTTGGTCTTGGCCATGGTGGAGAGTTTGTAATCTGATTGATTGATTGCTTCTGTGGACAGGTGTCTTTTATACAGGTAACAAGCTGAGATTAGGAGTACTCCCTTTAAGAGTGTGCTCCTAATCTCAGCTCGTTACCTGTATAAAAGACACCTGGGATTCAGAAATCTTTCTGATTGAGAGGGGGTCAAATACTTATTTCCCTCATTAAAAAGCAAAACAATTTATAACATTTCTGACATGCGTTTTTCTGGATGTTTTGTTGTTGTTATTCTGTCTCTCACTGTTCAAATAAACCTACCATTACAATTATAGACTGATCATTTCTTTGTCAGTGGGCAAACTTACAAAATCAGCAGGGGATCAAATACTTTTTTCCCTCACTGTATATATATGTGTGTGTGTATAAGTCGATACTTCATTCAAATATAATAGAGATAAATAGTGTTGGCTTCTTTTTGTAGGAACTAACTCCACCATGGTTAGTTGGAGAAAGCCTGTTGGGAAATTAGTGGGGTTTTTGGATAAACGCCGAAAATATGGTCTGTGGTAAACACAGGCTCAGGAGATCTTATACGTTTTGTTCTATGAGAAAATCTTCATCAGCTAACGTCACTTTTTTGAATTTTGAAACATTTATTTCATTTTAAAAAAGCACAAAGCACATTCATAATTCATAAAGGTCATGTTAACTGTTATTATCTCATAGAACAAAATATGTAAGATCTCCTAAGCCTGTGTTAACCTCAGACCTTATTTTCGGTGTTCATCCCAAAATCCTATTCTTCCCAAGTCATTTTCCCTATAGGAATGGCTAAACGACCCAGAGGTAACTCATTTCCGGTTTTTAGGACTACAAGCTGGCGAGCTCTATATAGTCCAAAGATAATATTGTGATATGTAACTATAAAAAGCATTTTCCCCTATTACTAGTGTTTTCTTATCCTCCAATTGGTAAAGATAATGTCAGGCTGACACTGTACAAGTTCAGGAATCCCCACACTGTGTGACAAGCTTTCCATATCTCGCTGTTGTGAAGAATGGAACTCTGCACTGTTTCTCTATGCAACTGACAGGATGGTTGTTATGATGAGTTTCTCGGGTGTCAAAGAATCAAGGATGCAAGGATATACTTACACATTCTGTGGAGATTTCATACCAAGTATTTATTTAATCACAAGCTCGTGGGTTCATCTAACCATTTCTAACCAACGGACATAGCGTTGCCCTTCCTCAGTTGAACTAACTTGAACAAAGAAACTCTACCTTATATACCCTTTATTACCCTCTTCCTGGCATACATATGTCAAGTCTCCATGGGCACTCCCTGTCTTTGATGTTCATCACTCTTTACCCCAAGTCACTATACTAAACATCACTCATGCTATCCTAAACATCACTAATCTACCTTGACATAATGGAATGTAGACTTCATGGCCCCAAACCATTTACATTTACGTCATTTAGCAGACGCTCTTATCCAGAGCGACTTACAGTTAGTGAACACATATTTTTTTTTTATACTGGCCCCCCGTGGGAATCGAACCCACAACCCTGGCGTTGCAAACGCCATGCTCTATCAACTGAGCTACATCCCTGCCGGCCATTCCCTCCCCTACCCTGGACGACGCTGGGCCAATTGTGCGCCGCCCATGAGTCTCCCGGTCGCGGCCGGCTGCGACAGAGCCTGGATACGAACCAGGATCTCTAGTGGCACAGTTAGCACTGTGATGCAGTGCCTTAGACCACTCAAACCACTCATCACTTAACTCTTCCTCTGTCCTCACAATCCTATAACATGACATCATTACAATCCATTATGTTATTTTTTTGTGGTAAGTGACATGACATAACCCCAACAATTCACATATAACTTTATATAAAATACAATATTCTCTAATCAGTAGTACATACATCTCTGACTAGATCCTAAACTATGCTAGATAACTGAGAATTGACCCCTTCAACCTTCATACCTGAATCCAACTTGATTCTTCATTTATTTAATCAACAAAGGTATAAATTCTCAGTCATCTATCTTATGTGATATCAAATCTCTCAAACCTCTATAAACTCAGTCTGAGTAAAAGATAAACACATAATTAACTACTATATATTCATGCTAATAACCAAAAAAATTAAGGGAACACTAAAATAACACATCCTAGATCTGAATGAATGAAATAATCTTATTAAATATTTTTTTCTTTACATAGTTGAATGTGCTGACAACAAAATCACACAAAAATTATCAATGGAAATCAAATGTATCAACCCATGGAGGTCTGGATTTGGAGTCACCCTCAAAATTAAAGTGGAAAACCACACTACAGGCTGATCCAACTTTGATGTAATGTCCTTAAAACAAGTCAAAATGAGGCTCAGTAGTGTGTGTGGCCTCCACGTGCCTGTATGACCTCCCTACAACGCCTGGGCATGCTCCTGATGAGGTGGCGGATGGTCTCCTGAGGGATCTCCTCCCAGACCTGGACTAAAGCATCCGCCAACTCCTGGACAGTCTGTGGTGCAACGTGGCGTTGGTGGATGGAGCGAGACATGATGTCCCAGATGTGCTCAATTGGATTCAGGTCTGGGGAACGGCGGGCCAGTCCATAGCATCAATGCCTTCCTCTTGCAGGAACTGCTGACACACTCCAGCCACATGAGGTCTAGCATTGTCTTGCATTAGGAGGAACCCAGGGCCAACCGCACCAGCATATGGTCTCACAAGGGGTCTGAGGATCTCATCTCGGTACCTAATGGCAGTCAGGCTACCTCTGGCGAGCACATGGAGGGCTGTGCGGCCCCCCAAAGAAATGCCACCACACACCATGACTGACCCACGCCAAACCGGTCATGCTGGAGGATGTTGCAGGCAGCAGAACGTTCTCCACGGCGTCTCCAGACTCTGTCACGTCTGTCACATGTGCTCAGTGTGAACCTGCTTTCATCTGTGAAGAGCACAGGGCGCCAGTGGCGAATTTGCCAATCTTGGTGTTCTCTGGCAAATGCCAAACGTCCTGCACGGTGTTGGGCTGTAAGCACAACCCCCACCTGTGGACGTCGGGCCCTCATACCACCCTCATGGAGTCTGTTTCTGACCGTTTGAGCAGGCACATGCACATTTGTGGCCTGCTGGAGGTCATTTTGCAGGGCTCTGGCAGTGCTCCTCCTGCTCCTCCTTGCACAAAGGCGGAGGTAGCAGTCCTGCTGCTGGGTTGTTGCCCTCCTACGGCCTCCTCCACGTCTCCTGATGTACTGGCCTGTCTCCTGGTAGCGCCTCCATGCTCTGGACACTATGCTGACAGACACAGCAAACCTTCTTGCCACAGCTCGCATTGATGTGCCATCCTGGATGAGCTGCACTACCTGAGCCACTTGTGTGGGTTGTAGACTCCGTCTCATGCTACCACTAGAGTGAAAGCACCGCCAGCATTCAAAAGTGACCAAAACATCAGCCAGGAAGCACAGGAACTGAGAAGTGGTCTGTGGTCACCACCTGCAAAACCAGTCCTTTATTGGGGGTGTCTTGCTAATTGCCTATAATTTCCACCTGTTGTCTATTCCATTTGCACAACAGCATGTGAAATGTATTGTCAATCAGTGTTGCTTCCTAAGTGGGCAGTTTGATTTCACAGAAGCGTGATTGACTTGGAGTTACATTGTGTTGTTTAAGTGTTCCCTTATTTTTTTTGAGCAGTGTATATAAGGAAAAAATCCCACATAGACATCCCCGCTTTTAAAATGACCCCTTTTTCTGATACATGCAATCAAAAAAACATTCATAGAAATAAATTGTTAACATAATGACATCAACAATTATACATACTCATTACGAAATTATATGAATATTATAATCTATACACATGAATATAAAAATAACAAAAACATCCGTCCTCAACATTTCTGCGCCGTCAGAGGAACCCCAAGTTTTTCCTGGTCACAAGGGGCTCTATCTGATCCACTGAGATATTAATCTGTCCACATCTACGATCCTATAAACCTTAAATTCCATGTTATACACTTCCAATTTAACATTCCTTGTCCTCAATCACCATTATCAATGGAATCTGAACTGAAACAAGATGACAAAGAAGAATAATTATTCCTTTCCCTCCTTGCATTAACATTAACTGACACATCTCTAACTGTAATAACTGGCATGTTAGTAATCGTTTGTACAGATCTTAAAATCAATCCCCGAAAAATTTGAAAACAACACCCCATAACTATTGCTACAATAATTACTTTGGCCACTAGAGGACCTAGAATGCTTGCCATCCATGTTCCTATGGAATTACCACTAAAAAAACGTGAAAAAATTCTACAGCATTCAAATTACCATATCATCCTCATCTTAACATAATAGCATCCAATGCTATGTGATTATCAATTACACATTCTAATGATTAACATCTCAGACCCAATTCTCCTATTATTCCTAAAATGACATACACATTATAACACTCTATTATCACTCCCTGTTAAATCATTACATCCCTAAACTATTCCTGCTTTTTTTTTTTTTTTCACCTTTATTTAACCAGGTAAGCCAGTTGAGAACAGGTTCTCATTTACAACTGCGACCTGGCCAAGATAAAGCATAGTAGTGCAATAAAAAAACAACACAGAGTTACATATGGGGTAAAAAACATAAAGTCAGAAATACAACAGAAAATATATATACAGTGTGTGCACTATTCCTGCTTTAATAATTCAACCAAATTCAGATCATATGAAAATATCATAACCCCATGATAATAACCAATTAAGTACTTATGCAACTTTTCAGGGAAGTTAGGAACCAATATACACAAGCAGTTAGGAAAGCAAAGGCTAACTTTTTCAAACAGAAATTTGCATCCTGTAGCACTAACTCCAAAAAGTTTTGGGACACTGTAAAGTCCATGGAGAATAAGAGCACTTCCTCCCAGCTGCCCACTGCACTGAGGCTAGGAAACACTATCACCAACGATAAATCTACAATAATCGAGAATTTCAACAAGCATTTTGCTACGGCTGGCCATGCGTTCCACCTGGCTACCACTACCCCGGCCACCAGCTCTGCACCCTCCGCTGCAACATGCCCATGCCCCCCCCCCCCCGCTTTTCCTTCACACTAATTCAGACAGCTGATGTTCTAAAAGAGCTGCACAATCGGAACCCCTACAAATCAGCTGGGCTAGACAATCTGGACCCTTTCTTTCTAAAACTAGCCGCCAAAATTGTCACAACCCCTATTACTAGCCTGTTCAACCTCTCTTTCGTAACGTCTGAGATCCCCAGAGATTGGAAAGCTGCCGCGGTCATCCCCCTCTTCAAAGGGGGTGACACTCTAGATTCAAACTGTTACAGACCTATATCCATCCTGCCCTGCCTTTCGAAAGTTTTTAAAAGCCAAGTTAACAAACAGATCACCGACCATTTCGAATACCACCGTACCTTCTCCGCTATGCAATCCGGTTTCCGAGCTGGTCATGGGGTGCACTTCAGCCACGCTCAAGGTCCTAAACGATACTATAACCGCGATCGATAATAGACAGTATCAATCAATCAATCAATTTTATTTTATATAGCCCTTCTTACATCAGCTAATATCTCGAAGTGCTGTACAGAAACCCAGCCTAAAACCCCAAACAGCTAGTAATGCAGGTGTAGAAGCACGGTGGCTAGGAAAAACTCCCTAGAAAGGCAAAACCTAGGAAGAAACCTAGAGAGGAACCAGGCTATGAGGGGTGGCCAGTCCTCTTCTGGCTGTGCCGGGTGGAGATTATAACAGAACCATGCCAAGATGTTCAAAAATGTTCATAAGTGACAAGCATGGTCAAATAATAATCAGGAATAAATCTCAGTTGGCTTTTCATAGCCGATCATTAGAGTTTAAAACAGCAGGTCTGGGACAGGTAGGGGTTCCATAACCGCAGGCAGAACAGTTTAAACTGGAATAGCAGCAAGGCCAGGCGGACTGGGGACAGCAAGGAGTCACCACGGCCGGTAGTCCCGAGCGTATGGTCCTAGGGCTCAGGTCTCTCAGTTGGCTTTTCAGCTTCGATCATTTAGAGTTGAAAACAGCAGGTCTGGGACAGGTAGGGGTTTCGTAGCCGCAGGCAGAACAGTTGAAACTGGAATAGCAGCAAGGCCAGGCGGACTGGGTACTGTGCAGCCGTCTTCATCGACCTGGCCAAGGCTTTCGACTCTGTCAACCACCGCATTCTTATTGTCAGACTAAATAGCCTTGGTTTCTCAAATGACTGCCTCGCCTGGTTCACCAACTACTTCTCAGATAGAGTTCAATGTGTCAAATTGGAGGGCCTGTTGTCTGGACCTCTGGCAGTCTCTATGGGGGTGCCACAGGGTTCAATTCTTGGGCCGACTCTTTTCTCCGTGTATATCAATGATGTCGCTCTTGCTGCTGGTGACTCTCAGATCCACCTCTACGTAGACGACACCATTTTGTATACATCTGGCCCTTCATTTGGACACTGTGTTATCAAACCTCCAAACGAGCTTCAATGCCATACAACACTCCTTCAGTAGCCTCCAACTGCTCTTAAACACTAGTAAAACTAAATGCATGCTCTTCAATCGAATGCTGCTGGCACCCACCCACCCGACTAGAATCACTACTCTCGACGGGTCTGACCTAGAGTATGTGGACAACTACAAATACCTAGGTGTCTGGTTAGACTGTAAACTCTGCTTCCAGACTCACATTAAGAATCTCCAATCCAAAGTTAAATCCAGAATCGGCTTCCTATTTCGCAACAAAGCCTCCTTCACTCATGCTGCCAAACATGCCCTCGTAAAACTAACTATCCTACCGATCCTTGACTTTGGCGATGTAATTTACAAAATAGCCTCCAACACTCTACTCAGCAAATTGGATGTAGTCTATCACAGTGCCATCCGTTTTGTCTCCAAAGCCCCATACACTACCCACCACTGTGACCTGTACGCTCTTGTTGGCTGGTCCTCATTACATGTTCGTCATCAAACCCACTGGCTCCAGGCCATCTATAAATCACTGCTAGGCAAATCCCCGCCTTATCTTAGCTCATTGGTCACCATAGCAACACCCACCTGTCGTATGCGCTCCAGCAGGTATATCTCACTGGTCATCCCCAAAGCCAACACCTCCTTTGGCCGCCATTCCTTCCAGTTCTCTGCTGCCAATGACTGTAATGAATTGCAAAAATCTCTGAAGCTGGAGACTCTTATCTCCCTCACTAACTTTAAGCATCAGTTGTCAGAGCACCTTACCGATCACTGCACTTGTACACAGCCCATCTGAAATTAGCCCACCCAACTACCTCATCCCCATATTGTTATTTATTTTGCTCATTTGCACCCCAGTATCTCTATTTGCACATAATCTCTTGCAAATCTATCATTCCAGTGTTAATACTAATTGTAATTATTTTGCACTATAGCCTATTTATTGCCTTACCTCCATAACTTGCTACATTTGCACACACTGTATACAGTGGGGAGAACAAGTATTTGATACACTGCCGATTTTGCAGGTTTTCCTACTTACAAAGCATGTAGAGGTCTGTAATTTTTATCATAGAAATCCAGAATTTTTTTTACCAGAAAAACATTAACCAGAAAATCACATTGTATGATTTTTAAGTAATTAATTTGCATTTTATTGCATGACATAAGTATTTGATCACCTACCAGCCAGTAAGAATTCCGGCTCTCACATACCTGTTAGTTTTTCTTTAAGAAGCCCTCCTGTTCTCCACTCATTACCTGTATTAACTGCACCTGTTTGAACTCATTACCTGTATAAAAGACACCTGTCCACACACTCAATCAAACAGACTCCAACCTCTCCACAATGGCCAAGACCAGAGAGCTGTGTAAGGACATCAGGGATAACATTGTAGACCTGCACAGGCTGGGATGGGCTACAGGACAATAGGCAAGCAACTTGGTGAGAAGGCAACAACTGTTGGCACAATTATTAGAAAATGGAAGAAGTTCAAGATGACGGTCAATCACCCTCGGTCTGGGGCTCCATGCAAGATTTCACCTCGTGGGGCATCAATGATCATGAGGAAGGTGAGGGATCAGCCCAGAACTACACGGCAGGACCTGGTCAATGACTTGAAGAGAGCTGGGACCACAGTCTCAAAGAAAACCATTAGTAACACACTACGCCGTCATGGATTAAAATCCTGCAGCGCACGCAAGGTCCCCTTGCTCAAGCCAGCGCATGTCCAGGCCCGTCTGAAGTTTGCCAATGACCATCTGGATGATCCAGAGGAGGAACGGGAGAAGGTAATGTGGTCTGATGAGACAGAAATAGAGCTTTTTGGTCTAAACTCCACTCGCCGTGTTTGGAGGAAGAAGAAGGATGAGTACAACCCCAAGAACACCATCCCAACCGTGAAGCATGGAGGTGGAAAAATCATTATTTGGGGATGCTTTTCTGCAAAGGGGACAGGACGACTGCACCGTATTGAGGGGAGGATGGATGGGGCCATGTATCGCGAGATCTGGGCCAACAACCTCCTTCCCTCAGTAAGAGCATTGAAGATGGGTCGTGGCTGGGTCCTCCAGCATGACAACGACCCGAAACACACAGCCAGGGCAACTAAGGAGTGGCTCCGTAAGAAGCATCTCAAGGTCCTGGAGTGGCCTAGCCAGTCTACAGACCTGAACCCAATAGAAAATATTTGGAGGGAGCTGAAAGTCCGTATTGTCCAGCGACAGCCCCGAAACCTGTAGGATCTGGAGAAGGTCTGTATGGAGGAGTGGGCCAAAATCCCTGCTGCAGTGTGTGCAAACCTGGTCAAGACCTACAGGAAACGTATGATCTCTGTAATTGCAAACAAAGGTTTCTGTACCAAATATTAAGTTCTGTTGTATCAAATACTTATGTCATGCAGTAAAATGCAAATTAATTACTTAAAAATTATACAATGTGATTTTCCGTCTCACACAGTTGAAGTGTACCTATGATAAAAATTACAGACCTCTACATGCTTTGTAAGTAGGAAAACCTGCAAAATCGGCAGTGTATCTAATACTTGTTCTCCCCACTATATATATTTTCTGTTGTATTTTTTGACTTTATGTTTTGTTTTACCCCATATATAACTCTGTGTTGTTGTTTTTAATCGCACTGCTTTGCTTTATCTTGGCCAGGGTGCAGTTGTAAATGAGAACTTGTTCTCAACTGGCTTACCTGGTTAAATAAAGGTGAAATAAAATAAAAAATAAACTTGCCTATCAACATAAATATGCTACTCTAAACATCCATATCAATATCACCCAATACTCCAAATCTATATCATTACTAATATGTTAATACTTTAACCAAATTAATCAACATCTTCATGATTTCATTCGCAATCCTCACCTTAACTTCCCATTACAACTTTCAGAATGTATACTTATATTATCATACATTATAAACATCCATAATTCAATAATGACCTTCCTCATCCTGATAATAAATGCAGGTCATTATCTCAATGCATTACTAATACTATCAATTTAGCAGTGTATAAACCTACTACCCAAATTATCAAATTTAGATAAATCAAATTTTATTATCAACAAGCAACCCCTTTATTCCACCCAGCACTTAAATCTTCTGGCGTCTCTTCATTATGTTCTTCAGACAGCTTCATATTTCAAAATGACTTGCCCATGACAATGTCACAACTACAATGTTATTCGATTCACCACCAACTCTACAATTTCAATGCCTTGTCCCTTTGTCAACCATTATACCAACAACATGAGAAATGTTGCATTTGAACAGATCTTTCTCCATTCTCACTCAATGGTGAACTCCTTTCGCACTCCTTCGATATAAAACATGAGAAAATCCTTTGATATCTTCGATTGTTTGTTGTAGACCAGTTGCATGTAGAAGTGGTATTTTACAAATACGTCTTCAACGCCTCTGATATTCATCTTCAGCCGGTTCATAGTTTGTTACTTTTACTTATTTAGGTTCACACCATGCTATGCCAAATTATCCCTTATTATGCATTAAGATACCCTCTGTATTTACCTCACTAGAAGACAAAAAAACACAACAATTTAATTGATTTAATTTCTAAACCAATAAATCCATACAAACATTCATCATATGACAAATTATCATGCTTGAACAATTATTCCTAATACCAATTCCTAATAAACTTCCCAATTTTTATTATATAAACCCTTTAAATACATATAACCGAATGGAATGACAGCCAGTTGATTCCTGAAAATCTGGAAAATCTTGAAATTATTGGAGGTCTATAGCTCTGTTCCTCCACTGAGGTAATCAGCCATAACCCACATCTCATCAGTATCATTCCTCAAACATCGTCCTCCATCACCCGATAATTGTCATCAACAGTATCCTCATCTCCCTCATCTCTAGATCGTCAGTTTCCTCATAGCAATCCGTTGCATTGGTTGACAAGCTCCCTCACGACGCCAGGACAGCGGAGTCACTCACCACCTTCCGGAGACATTTGAAACCCCACCTCTTTAAGGAATACCTGGGATAGGATAAAGTAATCCTTCTACCCCCCCAAAAAAAAATTTGTCAAGTGGTTATCCCACTGGCTATAGGGTGAATGCACCAATTTGTGAGTCGCTCTGGATAAGAGCGTACTAAATGACGTAAATGTGCCCTTGAGCAAGACACTTAACCCTAATTGCTCCTGTAAGTCGCTCTGGATAAGAGCGTCTGCTAAATGACTAAAATGTAAATGACTAAAATGTATGATACCTGTTCAATCTCCCCTCTATCCATACCTCCATTGGTGTAGACGGTGTGATGATGCATGAACCTTCTTCCTTCACTAGTTCTATGATCATGCAGAGTCCTTCTCCCTTTATCACCATCTCTTTGTTGTTGTGTCCTTCTATCAGCGTACCAATATTCCCTGCTTCCAAAAACACACAAACAAAACAAATCAATGCTCCGCCGAAGCGGTGCCATCTTCCTCCTCTGCGTTAGAAAAGTCCTACAATGGTACATACAGATCTAGGAATCTCTCTCTCTTACTTGCCCCTCCATCAAGGTAGCCATCAACACCTATTACTAACCTTCCCACTTGGGTGTTGTCCATCAATTACTTCCTTAATCCTTTACCACCACATAGTCTCCAAGTTGCAAAAAATGTCCAGATTCTCCTGGTAGGTCTGTCAGAGAAGCCTTCACCTTTTCGAAAGAAAGTCTGCATAACATTGTTAGTTGAGACACAGCATGCTACTTCATCCTGTCTTCTTATCAGTCCTGCTAAGCCTTTTAGATTAGGAATTGCACATTCTTGCAGCTTATTATAGTCACTAATGTCATAGAAAGGCCTCCTCTAAATTCTGCCTTATACCACAAATACATTTTCCCCTAAAACATTTAATCTAACCCATAACACATTACTTACTACTGCTCATATACTTAACACAATATGCAAATATACCAATAAATCCTCATACCATCAATACTACCCCCTTTTTTGAACACATGAGTCACAACGTGATTCATGCTTTCAAAAACAAAACACCAACATTGTTTATTAAACCCTAATAAAAATTAAATTAAAATGACAACATTGGATAATACCTCAACTTACTTCTATCCCGTAAAGTAATCCAAGATTAGTACAATTAATGAGCACCAGGTATCCCTCATTCAGGATAGCTCCCTCTCTCTTTAGTTATTTTATGGTTCGATTCATATATATTATTACAAAATTGTAATCTTCTTCACAATGACCGTTATCATAACTAACCCCCCAATTCATCATGCCTCTAGTATTTACAGTGCAGGTGATCAAGCCACACCATAAAGCCAGGACAGATTGCAGAGGTCATTACAATCATTCAATGAATTGTTCCATCCAATAGTATACTAATCATTACCAACATTCAAACCCTTTCATAAATGTTATGTAACCCAAGTGTACATTAAATCCTCATGACATCTATTCTCATAAGAAATCATGTATACCCAAAACTCAGTCAACAAATAAAAACTTCATAAAATTCACTGTGTGCTCCTTGTCAGAACGCTGAGTGTGGATGTGGTGCAGGGAATCAAGCGCAGGAACAAGGGTGTTCGTCAACAGACTTTAGTAATCAAAAATAGAACTCCAAACAGGTGGATAGCCAACCCAACCGGGAGGCATGAACAAAATTACGCACACACACAACAGTGCGTAAAAACAAGAAAAGGCGCACGCAGTGTGGACTCTCTACACAAACAAATATGAGAGAGAAAACCCATCAACAGCAACAGCTGACATAACAATCACACATAACACCTGACCCAACACACGATAACTAAATAGGAAACAAAATCAAACACTAACAAGGGACAGGTGTACAAACAGACAAAACCAAACAAACATGAAACATCGAACGGTGGCAGCTAGTACTCCGGGGACGACGACCGCCGAAGCCTGCCCGAACAAGGAGGAGGAGCAGCCTCGGCCGAAACCGTGACAGTACCCCCCCCCTTGACGCGCGGCTCCAGCCGTGCGCCGATCCCGGCCTCGGGGACGACCAGGACAACGCGGAGCAGGGCGCGTAGGATGACCCCGATGGAACTCGGTCAGCAGGGACTGGTCTAATATGTCCCTCCTCGGCACCCAGCACCGCTCCTCCGGGCGTGCACCTCCCACTCCACGAGATATTGGAGACCCCCATCCGGCGTCTCGAATCAAGGATGGACCTCACAGTGTGCGCCGGAGCCCCCTCGATGTCCAACGGGGGCGGAGGAGTCTCTTCTATCTCATAGTCCTGGAGTGGACCAGCTACCACCGGCCTGAGGAGAGACACATGGAACGAGGGGTTAATATTCCTATAATCAATAGGCAGTTCTAACCTGTAACACACCTCGTTCAACCTCCTCAGGACTTTAAATGGCCCCACAAACCGCCGACCCAGCTTCCGGCAGGGCAGGCGGAGGGGCAGGTTTCTGGTCGAGAGCCAGACTCGATCTCCAGGTGCGTACACAGGCCCCTCACTGCGGTGGAGATCGGCGCTCGTCTTATGCCGACGGATGGCCCGCTGCAGATGAACGTGGGCAGCGTTCCATGTCTCCTCTGAGCGCCGCACCCACTCATCCACCGCAGGGGCCTCGATCTGGCTCTCGTGCCAAGGTGCCAGAACCGGCTGGTACCCTAACACACACTGGAAAGGGGTTAGTTGGGTGGAGGAGTGGAGGAGTGGCGGAGAGAGTTCTGTGCCATCTCGGCCCAAGGAACGTATCTCGCCCACTCCTCCGGCCGGCCCTGGCAATAAGACCTCAGAAACCTACCCACATCCTGGTTAACACGTTCAACCTGCCCATTACTCTCCGGGTGGTAACCCGAGGTAAGGCTCACCGAAACCCCCCAACCGTTCCATAAACGCTCTCCACACTCTGGAGGTGAACTGGGGGCCTCGATCAGACACTATATCCTCGGGTACCCCGTAATGCCGGAAGACATGGGTAAACAGAGCCTCAGCGGTCTGTAGGGCAGTAGGTAGACCCGGCATGGGAAGGAGACGACAGGCCTTCGAGAACCGATCCACAACGACTAGGATGGTAGTATTCCCCTGTGAGGGGGGAAGGTCTGTAACAAAATCCACCGAGAGGTGGGACCAGGGTCGTTGCGGAACGGGCAGGGGTTGTAGCTTACCCCTGGGCAAATGTCTGGGCGCCTTACACTGGGCACACACCGAACAGGAGGAGACATAAATCCTCACATCCCTGGCTAACGTTGGCCACCAGTGCTTAGTGCTAAGGCAGTGAACTGTCCACCCGATACCTGGATGTCCAGAGGAGGGGGACGTATGAGCCCAATAAATGAGGCGATCGCGTACCTCGAGCGGAACGTACGTCCGACCCACTGGACACTGTGGAGGACTTGGGTCGGTGCGTAACGCCCGCTCGATCTCGGCATCGACCTCCCATACCACCGGTGCAACCAGACAAGACTTTGGTAGTATGGGAGTGGGCTCAACGGACCTCTCCTCCGTGTCATACCGCCGAGACAGGGCATCTGCCTTCCCGTTCTGGGACCCAGGGATGTAAGTGATTTTAAACACAAACCGGGCTAGAAATATAGTCCAGCGGGCCTTGCGAGGATTCAGTCTCCTAGCTGCCCGGATGTATTCCAGGTTACGGTGGTCAGTTAGAATGAGGAAAGGGTGTTGAGCCCCCTCAAGCCAATGCCTCCACACCTTTAGGGCCTGTACCACGGCTAACAGCTCCCTGTCCCCTACGTCATAATTCCGCTCCGCCGGACTGAGCTTCTTAGAATAAAAAGCACAGGGGCGGAGTTTAGGTGGTGTGCCAGACCGTTGTGAGAGAACGGCCCCTATACCGGTCTCGGACGCGTCTACCTCTACCTGGAAAGGTAAAGCGGGATCCGGATGCGCCAACACCGGCGCCGAGGTAAACAGGTCCTTCAGTTTCCCAAAAGCCCTGTCCGCCTCAGCTGACCACTGTAAGCGCACCGGACCCCCCTTCAACAGAGACGTTATGGGAGCTGCCACCTGTCCAAAACCCCGGATAAACCTCCGGTAATAATTCGCAAAACCCACGAACTGTTGCACCTCTTTCACAGTGGTTGGGGTCTGCCAATTACGCACAGCTGACACCCGGTCAACCTCCATCTTCACCCCTGACGCAGACAACTGACAACCCAAAAAGGAGACCGACTTCTGAAAGAACAGACATTTCTCTGCCTTGACATATAGGTCATGCTCCAACAGCCTCCTCAACACTCGGCGCACCAGGGCTACATGCTCTGCTCGGGTAGAACTGTACACCAGAATATCGTCTATGTACACGACTACTCCCTGTCCCTGCATGTCCCGGAAAATCTCATCGACGAAGGATTGGAAGACTGAGGAGCATTCATTAACCCATATGGCATGACGAGATACTCGTAATGTCCGGAGGTCGTGCTAAACGCCGTCTTCCATTCATCGCCCTCTCTAATGCGTACCAAGTTATATGCGCTCCTGAGATCCAATTTTGTGAAGAACTGAGCACCGTGTAATGACTCCGTCATAGTCGCAATCAGAGGAAGTGGATAGCTGTACTTCACCGTAATCTGATTGAGACCGCGGTAATCAATACACGGGCGCAGACCTCCATCTTTTTTCTTCACAAAAAAGAAGCTTGAGGAAGCGGGTGAAGTGGAGGCCCGTATGTATCCCTGTCTCAGAGACTCGGCGATGTAAGTTTCCATTGCCTTCCTCTCCTCTTGAGACAAGGGATACACATGGCTCCGCGGGAGGGCTGCTCCTGACTGGAGATCTATCGCACAATCCCCCTGTCTATGAGGCGGCAGCTGCGCCGCCCTAGTCTTACTAAACACCAGTTTCAAATCCTCATACTCGGGGGGAATATGCAGTGCTGGCATTAGATTCGGACTTTCCACCGAGGTCGCCCCTATGGAAACACCCAGACACAGCCTCTCACACTGAGCAGACCACCCTTTAAGAGCTTTCTCTCGCCACGAAATCGTAGGGTCATGGGTAATCAACCAGGGAAGCCCCAGCACCACCGGATACGCAGGAGAGTCAATCAGATAGAGCTGAATCGTCTCCTCATGACCCCCTGCGTCACCATCTTAAGGGGCGCTGTGACCTCCCCTAATCAACCCAGATCCTAACGGACGGCTATCTAGGGCATGTACAGGGAAAGGCTTATCAACGGGAAGGAGAGGAATCCCTAACTCTACACAGAACTGGCGATCTACAAAATTCCCAGCTGCGCCTGAATCTACTAGCGCCTTATGCTGGGAACGAGGTGCAACCTGTGGAAAACAAACAGGCAAGGTTAAGTGAACGACAGAAAGCTCTGGGTAAGTAGGGCGCCTACTCACCTGGGGGGACCCCCCAATGCGTGGCCTGCCTTCACCCCCACCGGGGGACCCTCCCCAACACCTAGCCGCGGTGTGCCCTCCACGGCCACAGTTAGTGCAGGGAACGGCCCCCCTCGGGTTCCTACTCCTCCGTTCTCTAGCGCCAGCACCCCCGAGCTCCATAGGGCTCGGCTCGGAGGTGCTGGAGGGTGAAATGGGCGACCCCCACCCGGGACGTCCACGGGTGGCGAGCAGGGTGTCCAGCCGAATGGCCATGTCGACCAGTTGGTCAAACGACAACGTGGTATCCCTGCACGCCAACTCTCTCTGGACGTCCTCCCGGAGGCTGCAGCGGAAGTGATCTATGAGGGCCCGCTCATTCCACCCTGCATCTGCCGCTAGAGTCCGGAATTCCAGAGCAAAATCCTGGGCGCTCCTCATCCCCTGTCGGAGGTAGAACAGACGCTCCCCCGCCGCCTTCCCTTCTGGTGGATGGTCAAACACGGCACGGAAGCGGCGGGAGAACTCCGCATAGGTAACGGTAGCGGCGTCCATTCTCCTCCATTCGGCGTTGGCCCACTCCAACGCCTTGCCGGTGAGACAGGAGATGAGGGCGGAGACGCTCTCGTGTCCCGAGGGCGCCGGGTGTACGGTGGCGAGGTAGAGCTCTACTTGCAGCAGGAACCCTTGACACCCGGCAGCGGAGCCGTCGTACGCCCTCGGGAGCGAGAGCCGAATCCCACTGGTTTCCGGAAGGTGGACAGGAGGACTGACCGATGGGGATGGTCCGGTAGGTGGGGGCGTGGGTACCCCGCTGCTTTCCCATCGGTGGAGAGTGTTCATCACCCGATCCAGGGCGTGACCGATCTGGTTGATCCTGTCCTCCTGCCCACGAAGACGGTCCTCCATGGTCTCTGTTGGCGCGGTTGCTCCTGCTGATTCCATGTCGGTATGTGTGATTCTGTCAGAACGCTGAGTGTGGATGTGGTGCAGGGAATCAAGCGCAGGAACAAGGGTGTTCGTCAACAGACTTTAGTAATCAAAAATAGAACTCCAAACAGGTGGATAGCCAACCCAACCGGGAGGCATGAACAAAATTACGCACACACACAACAGTGCGTAAAAACAAGAAAAGGCGCACGCAGTGCGGACTCTCTACACAAACAAATACGAGAGAGAAAACCCATCAACAGCAACAGCTGACATAACAATCACACATAACACCTGACCCAACACACGATAACTAAATAGGAAACAAAATTAAACACTAACAAGGGACAGGTGTACAAACAGACAAAACCAAACAAACATGAAACATCGAACGGTGGCAGCTAGTACTCCGGGGACGACGACCGCCGAAGCCTGCCCGAACAAGGAGGAGGAGCAGCCTCGGCCGAAACCGTGACACTCCTTTAAGACATATCACCTTTTACCTGTTGAAACTCCTAACACTCAAAATAACAACCCTTTATAAACATCATACTAGGTGTGTTGTGTTTTTATTTGAAAAACCCATTTGGAAAACAAATAAAACAAACATGACCAGGCCTTGTTTAATTTGGCAGCTCCCTATGACAACCTAAAATAAGACTACTGACTTTTACAAACTGTTCCACCTAGCCTACAGACTTTTGAAACATCCCAATGAGATATAAAGCAATCCTCATTTTCCTGGAAGAGAAAGTATACATATCGTTAACATTCATTTACAATCAGTAATCCAAAGATAGTAAGTACCCACAAAACATGATACATATATCCACAGTCCTATCTCATCAATAATCGTTTATATCAAACTAATTCCTCATAACTACTCCATAAAAATATTATATAAAACCTTTCAAAAATTAAAACCACTCAAAATTCCTCTGAGTTTACAATGATTATGTTGAATTGATTACCTGTCAGATCATATCCTCTTTAAATCTCACCATGATTATTGAACCCCTATATCTGCTCCTTTTGATCCCATATCAACTAATCCATTATCTTTTACATAATCAACAACAAAAGAAAATCCATGTCCTTTGCCATTGTTCCTGTCACCCCTTTAAATGTCATATTTCATTCATTAGCCAATACCCTCACTTACTTTGTGTAAGACTTGATATTTTATCCCAGGCATCTATTTAAAATGTGTTCGCTACGTTGTCTCCTATTCTCCCTTTATCATAATGCTATAGGATACTTCCATCAATCCTGGAAAAACAAAACTCCCACTTAGAAGACACTAGATAATAACAAGTTTCATTAAGTTAACTACACCTTCCACTATAAACCTATAACCCCTTTCTAGTAATTGAATCATCGCAAACTGTTGCATTGATGTTTTAAAAATACAGTGAGGGAAAAAAGTATTTGATCCCCTGCTGATCTTGAGCTCATTGCCCAACCAGACACATCTGGTTTCAAGTGGCCAGGAGACCTCGTGATCTTCAGCTGCTATTTAGCGGACGAACTATGAATCAGACAGGAAATCTAATTACATTAGTGGAAAGGTAGCAATGTCAGTTTTCTTCACATACTGTATAAACCTATTGATTCATAATCCAAAACCCACAAAAAGATGTCCACTTAATCCATCAGGCCAACAGCAACAACTATCTCCCATCGTTCAACATATCTATAAACAGATGATCGTTATCAGAAGTAATGAACCGTCGTCATAACTCACCGCTGTTTAAACAAACTATATAATGTCATAATACGAATGATCAATTATCAAATATCGTTCCTTATTCAACTATCTAGACATGTTCTTCATTAGTAAATCGTCTCCACAAAGCAATACTACCTAATAACATATTCTCATTCACCTAAATATAAATAATTACTTCTACACCAATTCAACATCAAGTCAACCTGTCTCATCATCCAATTAACTTACTTACTTTTTAAACCCTCTACAATATCTATCATACTCTACCGCTAATTTTCCTTATAACGGTACCTCAACAGATGACAAATTACTGTGAAGTTATAGTCAAAACAAATAAAACATCCAATTCAAAGCTATGCAACTTTAATTACTATGTTATACTATTTACTATTTCCTTTTTTTTTTTTTTTTTAGTGTCGGTAAGACAATCCCTTTCACAAAATGTTTATCAAGTCACCTATTAATCTATGTCAATATCCACAATGTAAAAGTTTTGCTTTCTATCCCTCTCTGGGTTTGAACCAGGGACCCTCTACACATATCGACAACATTCACCATCGACACACCATACAAAATCTGCGATCCTTGCAAAGCAACTACTTCCAGTTCATAGAGCAAGTGACGTCACCTAATGAAAACCGCACTAGCTCTCACCGCTAACTAGCTAGCCATTTCACCAAACATTCAACCCCCAATGACTTCCTACAAAATACGCGATCCTTGTACACCTAACGTAACCCATAATGTCCCTTACAGCGCTCTCACGTTTCAGCAAGCCCCAATGGTTAACACCCGCAGACAAAAATGGAAATTCTTCCGTTTTTACTAGCAGACCTAATAAAACACCCTTTCAAACAGCGTTCTGCATTTACCTCTATCATAGGGTTTAAAAATGAACTTAACAACATTAACCATCCTAAATTGCCGTAATAACGTCATGTTTGGTTCAGTTGATCTATTACGATATAAGACATTAACTTCTCCATGCGTCGTAAACTATATCCTATTTCTCAGGTAATCAACTAAAATCATAGCCAGAAAAATTTGAGATCTAGTCAGCTATCCTTTCTAAGTAGGCTACAAGTAACACCAAACACTTGCTGTAGTTTACCGTCATAAATTGAAATCATCCATTTATCGCGATCCAATTTATTTATAGACATATTCCACCATTCTCACTCGTTTAATCTAGCAAAACCTTATTCAATGCCCAAAAAATTACTACCACGCACTCTTCTCTCCATACCCGTTAACATTTTTACATTTTAGTCATTTAGCAGACGCTCCTATCCCGAGCGACCCACAATTAGTGAGCTCATACATTTTTTATACTTCTACTAGCCCCCCTTGGGAATCGAACACACAACCCTGGCGTTGCAAGCACCATTCTCCACCAACCGAGCTACAAGAGTCCTGCAATTTAAACCACACACGCTTCAAATCATACATTCAACATCACCAAACCAAATACTCCCTCATACCCATTCAATCAACACATCAGCAGTGGAATTTACACTCATAAATGCAGATTGTTACTCCATGCCATTGAAATGATAAATAAATTCCACAAATAGCGCCATTACAATGATTTCTCATCTTAACCTCTGATATAAAATGAAGTTCCATCACTTTAATACGTTAGCTCTACCATGATAATTAGTTCAATTGAACCCTATATTGGCTTTGTACTATATTATACATTACGTCTAAAACAACATTACTTATGGTCAGTTTATTCCACTATCACATGATCCAACAACCGTATAAACTTAGAAAACCCATATGAATTACTTTCCCACCCATTACGTACGTCTACGTTCGGGTGAGCAATTTTAATACAAACATGACACTCTAATTATGATTTTGTCATTAATATTTCCACATTGTCACAACTCCATATAGAATGTTAAAAACTTCTAGATACTCACATCTAATAATCCTTTAGTTAGTTTAACAATCCTCATTCAACCCAAATCAGCCTCTCCTTCATTCTCTCAGCGGAACCAAAAAAACATACTGTAATTTCCAAGGACACTGCCGTTCCTGTCCCAGAAAACACAGACTTTCCACTACTCTCTAAAATAACATCAAGCTCTATTTACCCCTTTTAACTACTCTCCTGAGGATATTCATTATCACCTCTATGCTTAACTATCACTATTATTATTTAATGCAATGCTAGTAACATTAAATGTTAGTAATTAAACACTTGCATCAAATATCCACTTCTGATAATGTATTAAAATGTAGTTCCTATTTGTCGTTTTTGGTGCTATGATTCAATATGTTACTTGTCATTGGCTCCCTCTCCTAGCCATTTTGAGTAATTCATTTGTCTAATTATCTTCTTATTTAATGAAATTTTTACCACATCAAAAAGGTTCGTAACCTATTTCTCTCTTGACCTATTTACTCCTATGATGATACAACACATCAGAGCTTCATCTATTTTACTCCTATGATGATACAACACATCAGAGCTTCATCTATTTTACTCCTATAATGATACAACACATCAGAGCTTCATCTATTTTACTCCTATGATGATACAACACATCAGAGCTTCATAACCTAATTTACTCCCATGATGATACAACACATCAGAGCTTCATAACCTAATTGACTCCCATGATGATACAACACATCAGAGTCTCATAACCTAATTTACTCCCATGATGATACAACACATCAGAGTCTCTCTTTACCAATTTATGCTAATTACTGTTAACACACCTTGTTTTGAATCATAGCATCATGTCATTGTGCAATTTAATATTCCTCCTTACATCCCTTTACATAATTCAACACCACTCATCGTCCCCCTTCAAAATATTGAATTTTAAAGTTTGCTACAGTTCAGCTTTACCACAGATAAGCAGATTTTGACATAATTCAAAAAATGAAAGTCTGCTTACCTGTTAGTTGAGCTGTGAACTGCATCCTGTTCGTTTAGACGCCAATCTGTTATGATGAGTTTCTCGGGTGTCAATGAATCAAGGATGCAAGGATATACTTAGACATTCTGTGGAGATTTCATACCAAGTATTTATTGAATCACGAGCTCGTGGGTTCATCTAACCAACGGACATAGCTTTGCCCTTCGTCAGTTGAACTAACTTGAACAAAGAAGACACTCTACCTTATATACCCTTTATTACCCTCTTCCTGGCATACATCTGTCAAGTCTCCATGGGCACTCCCTGTCTTTGATGTTCATCACTCTTTACCCCAAGTCACTATACTAAACATCACTCATGCTATCCTAAACATCACTAATCTACCTTGACATAATGGAATGTAGACTTCATGGCCCCAAACCACTCATCACTTAACTCTTCCTCTGTCCTCACAATCCTATAACATGACATCATTACAATGGTTAAATTAAATAGTTTCATTTAATATGCCTTAAGATTTCACATTTCAATTTCAAAGTATGTTGACAGGGATTGTTTATTAACAACTTACTGTACCATTCATTAGCAATTTACTAATTGAGTCGCTCAGCTAATTATAGCAAAACCACAGATGTGGAATAGCTTGAGGCGCAATCAGAAGGCGCCTTCCTCATTAACGAATGGTATGTTTTCAATCTGACATACATCCGATATCCCCCACACTTGGTAATTATTGCTTGAGGCCTCATATCAATACAATGATAACAAATAATCACTGTTTTCTTATCATTACCACTCTGACAATGGATTGTGTTCATTGTGGATATTTACATTTTTCAATTTCCCTCAAGGAGTATCTGTTGAATGCCCCTGCTCTGCCTGGCTTAATAGATCTCCAGGGGAAATTATACACAACAAAAGCCATTTGGAGATAAGGGGTGATGATGATACTCATTTGAGAAGCTCTCACCCTTTCTCTTTTTCTCACCACCCACAGAATAATAACTCAGTGGGGAAACCATTCAGAGGCTGTGGTGTGTATCAACACTCAGAAATCTGCCAGTGCTTTTTTCCCGAAAATGCACAAAAGGCAGGTTTGTCGTCCTTTGTTACTTCGGAGGCAAACCGAGAAATTGATGGTTTGCTCGCTGTGATGATGTTTCCCAGAAGGCTTTGCATGCGGCAAGAACGGGAGACGAGGTGTGACATTTGTTTATCAGTGACCTCTTGGCTTTTGTCGCGGCTCGATTATTAGAGCAGGCGGGTGGTGGTTGAGATGCTATACTGGCTTTTCTATCTTATCAGTGGTGAGATATAGAAGGGGGGCAGTGGTGTGTGTGTTGGGATGACAATGACAGCAGCCACGGAAGAGGTACATTTTATTATTATTTTTATAGTTTCTCTATATCTGACAGAAGAGAGGACTGAAAGTGTCTGGCGGTGGTCATTGTCCAGATGGCATCATAAGCCCTCAGGTCCCCAGTCATCTCTCCAAGTCTGGTCATGATGAATCTGCCTGTCTGCCAGAGATGCTATCAGAGAGGGGCTATTTGCCCACCTGAGCTTTCTCTGCAGGGAGAACAGAGAGGGGAGGGGGTGGGGGTGGAGACGGAGAGATAATGAGAAAGAGGAGTGAGAGAATGAGGAATCGAGTGCCCTGGCTTCAGGAGTAGGCAGTAGTGCAGTCAGCTTGATCGGCACAGACGCTGTTGGTATGGCTGGTTTGGTACGGCGGGTCTTGTTGGCACTGACCGATCAGTGCCACAGCTAGGACCAGACTGCCAGAAATGTTTTTGACCATTCTCTTTCGTGTATAGTTTTGACACACACACCAGAGTGCACACACATGTACGGTGTCTGATTATTTTAATTTAGAGCCTTTGGGTTTGTTGAACATCATTGAGTGGCAAGGGACAGGGAGTGTGATGTGTACTAGTACTGTGCTCGTCTTGCTACAACGGAGGAGAAAATGGTGCAGAGACCAGCTCTCAAACTCTCAAAGTCAAATCAAATGTTTTTTGTCACATGCACCAAATACAACAATTGCAGACTTTACCATGAAATGCTTACTTGCGAACCCTTGCCCAACAACGCAGAGTTAAAAAGTAATAAATGAAAATAGAAAAATAGTAACATAATAACACTAACAGCAGGTAGCCTAGCAGTTAGGAGTGTTGGGCCACTAATCGAAAGGTTGCTGGTTCGAATCCTCGAGCCAACTAGTTTAAAAATCTTTTGAAGTGCCATTGAACAAGGCACTTAACTCTAATTGCTCCTGTAAGTCACTCAGGATAAGAGTGTCTGCTAAATGACTAAAATGTCATGTAAATATATGTACAGGGAGTACCAGTACCTAGTCAATGTGCAGGGGTAGAAGTTAGTTGAGGTAGATATGTACATGGTAAAGTGACTAGGCAATCAGGATAGATAATAAACAGAGTAGTGTGTATGTGTGTATACACTATATATACAAATGTATGTGGACACCCCTTCAAATTAGTGGATTCGGCTATTTCAGCCACACCCATTGCTGACAGATGTATAAAATCGAACACACAGCAATGCAATCTCCATAGACAAACATTGGCAGTATAATGGCCTTACTGAAGAGCTCAGTGACTTTCAAAGTGAGCTTTCCAACAAGTCAGTTCATCAAATCTATGCCCTGCTAGAGCTGCCCCGGTCAACTGTAAGTGCTGTTATTTTGAAGTGGAAACGTCTAGGAGCAACAACGGCTCAGCCGCGAAGTGGTAGGCCACACAAGCTCACAGAACGGGACCGCCAAGTGCTGAAGCGTGTAGCACGTAAAAATAATCTGTCCTCGGTTGCAACATTCACTACCGAGTTCCAAACTGCCTCTGGAAGCAACGTCAGCACAATAACTGTTTGTCGGGAGCTTCATGAAATGGTTTTCCATGGCTGAGCAGCCGCACACAAGCCTAAGATCGCCATGCGCAATGCCAAACGTCGGCTGGAGTGGTGTAAAGCTCGCCGCCATTGGACTCAGGAGCAGTGGAAACGCGTTCTCCGGAGTGATGAATCAAGCTTCACCATCTGGCAGTCCAACGGACAAATCTGGGTTTGGCAGATGCCAGGAGAACGCTACCTGCCTCAATGCATAGTGCCAACTGTAAAGTTTGGTGGAGGAGGAACAATGGTCTGGAGCTGTTTTTCATGGTTCGGGCTAGGCCCCTTAGTTCCAGTAAAGGGAAATCGAATTGGAATGCCGACTGCAAGCCAGACCTAATCGGCCAACATCATGCTCTTGTAGCTGAATGGAAGCAAGTCCCCACAGCAATGTTCCAACATCTAGTGGAAAGCCTTCCCAGAAGAGTGGAGGCTGTTACAGCAGCATAGGGGAAACCAACTCCATATTAATGGCCATGATTTTGGAATGAGATGTTCGATGAGCAGGTGTCCACATACTTTTGGTCATGTAGTGTGTGTTGGAGCGTCACTGTGTGAGTGTGTGGGTGGAGTCCATTGAGTGTGCATAGAGTCAGTACAAAAAAGGATCAATGCAAATAGTCCGGGTAGCCATTTGAGGAACTATTTAGCGGTCTTATGGCTTCAGGGTAGAAGCTTTTTAGGACCCTGTTGGTCCCAGATGTGGCACTCCGGGACCTCTTGCTGTGCGGTAGCAGAGAGAGCTATGGCTTGGGTGGCTGGAGTCTGACCATTTATCGGGCCTTCCTCTGACACCGCTTGGTATAGAGGTCCTGGATGGCAGGGAACTCGGCCCCAGTGATATACTGGGCAGTTTGCACCACCCTCTGTAGCTCCTTGCGATTGAGGGTGGTGCAGTTGCCATACCAAGCAGGGATGCAGCCAGTCAAGATGCTCTCAATGGTGCAGCTGTCAAACGTTTTGAGGATCTGAGGGCTATGCCAAATCTTTTCAACCTCCTGAGGGGGAAGAGGCGATATCGTGCCTTCTTCATGACTGTGCTGGTTTGAGAGGACCATGTTAAGTCCTTAGTGATGTGGACTCTCGACCTGCTCCACTACAGCCCCATTGATGTGGATGGGGGCACGCTTTCCCCTCCATTTCCTGTAGTCCACGATCAGCTCCTTTGTCTTGCTGACTTTGAGGGAGAGGTTGTTGTCCTGGCACCACACTGCCAGGTCTCTGAACTCCTCCCTGTAGGCTGTCTCATCATCATCGGTAATCAGGCCTACCACCGTCGTGTCGTCAGCAAGCTTGATGATGGTGTTGGAGTCGTGCGTGGCCATGCAGTCATGGGTGAACAGGGACTAAGAGGGGACTAAGCACACACCCCTGAGGGGCCCTTGTGTTTAGGGTCAGTGTGGCGGATGTGTTGTTGCCTACCCTCACCACCTGGGGGCGCCCCGTCAGGCAGTCCAGGATTCAGTTGCAGAGGGAGGTGTTCAGTCCCAGGGTTCCGAGCTTGGCTATGAGCTTGGAGGGGACTATGGTGTTGAACGCTGAGCTATAATCAATGATCATCATTCTCACATAGGTATTCCTCTTGTCCAAATGGGAGAGAGAAGTGTGGAGTGCAATAGAGATTGTGTCATCTGTGGATCTGTTGGGGTGGTATATACGAATTGCAGTGGGTCTATGGTGTCTGGGATGATGGTGTTGATGTGTGCTTTGACCAGCATTTCAAAGCATTTCATGGTTACAGATGTGAGTACTATGGGACAATAGTCATTTAGGCAGGTTGCCTTCTTGGGAACAGGGACAATGGTGGCCTGCTTGAAACATGTTGGGATTACAGACTGGGACAATGAGAGGTTGAAAATGTCTGTGAAGACACTTGCCAGCTGGTCTGCACATGCTCTGAGAACGTGCCCTGGTATTCCGTCTGGCCCAGCGGCCTTACTAGTATTAATCTGTTTAAAGGCCTTACTCAAATTGGCCACGTGAGCGAGATCACACAGTCGTCCGGGACAGCAGGGGCTCTCATGCATGGCTCAGTGTTGTTTGCCTCGATGCAACCATTTAGCTTGTCTGGGAGGTCTGCGTCACTGGGCAACTTGATTTCCCTTCGTAGTCTGTAATGGTTTGCAAGCCCTTCCACATCCGACAAGCATCGGAGCCGGTGTAGTAGGATTCGATCCTAATCCTATATTGTCCTTTTTCATGTTTGATTGCTCATCGGAGGTCTCATCTGTGAGATGCAAGCCATCCCTATTGTATCCTTACGGTATGGCCATCCCTACGGTACAGCCCAGAGACACACTGCTTAATGTAAGGGGGGCGGATTGTACTTTTACTTTTATTGCTGTGTTATGCTATATTATAATGTTGTATAATAATGTTGTATAATCACCTTTCGGTGTAAAAAACATATGATGAAAAAAAAAAAAACTGTTTTAAGTGAGAAGTAGGCATTCGTCTGAAGCCGAAAAAGAAAGGTAATTCACAAGCACCACAATGCCTACTTCACTCATGCTTTACCAAGCTTTTCCAACACACAACTTTGACCTACTACAGTAGCTATGTTGGTCTATTGTACTTCCAACAATGTATAGGCAGGTTGCTTGGGATTCAAACCTTCTCAAACAGCCTAATACATACTCTGCATAGGGATAATGGACTTTAAAGTGTCCTGCTATTAACCTGTAAAAGTCTAAGCTTTTAGGAGAGGGGGTTCTACTAATCTAACATATGGAATTGTTTTAAGATGGCTAGCTAGCTTCATAGCAAAGGGGGTTAATAGATATGCTCGCACCACTTTTCCGTTAATTTTTTGAAACAAGTTATTTTTTTCATTTCACTTCACCAATTTGGACTATTTTATGTAGTATTTGGATTGGTATAAGCAACATGGTGAAACTTCAACCTAGCCTATCAGAGGACAAGATTGCACCTGTCAAATCCTCTCAGATCTCCACAAGTGCATAGGGCGTAGGGTTTAGAGGTCCATTTGGGATTGAGCCGCTTTGTTTTTTGGCTGAAACTCTCAGACCATCATGGCCATGGCTTCACCTCATTGGCTGTTCGGAAGACAATAGGCTTTCAGAACCGCTTTCACTGCTCTGTTTGAGAAGATGCTAGTCTGACACATCCCTTTCTCAAGGTGATAAGCCAAGTAGCTAGCTAGCTAGCTAGTTATCGTAGCAGACACAGAACTGAAATTATGGGTCTGTGAGGGTGTTCCAATTTGTATTTCGGTCTTCTGTAGGAGGGCAGCCTTTTTACAAGGACTAATACACTCCATTTAGACACCTCTCAATTTGGAGAAAGTGCTCCACTGTGTGCTGGCCTATTTGCGTTCACATGTTGCACTGGGAGAGAAAGAGAAAGGGAGATAAATTGGAAGGTTGTGAAGAGAGGCTGAGAGAATGAGGGAGAGGGAGAAAGAGAGCAAGGCATGATACTGAGACATTAGGAGAGAGAATGAGCGTTTGATGATGTCTGCAAGAGAAAGAATGAAAAAGAGAATAAAGGGAGCGATAACAAGTGAAAGTAAAATGGAAGGGTGAAGATGAGAAGAGAAAGAGAGAAAGGGACCTGGTTTGAAGACAGTTCATTCCATGAATCTACCGATTAATCAACAAATCTTTTTCGGTCGACTGACAGCTTTACACTGGTACTTATATCTCCTCAGTCCCCTCTGATCTGTGAGCACCAAATGGGTAGGGGGCTAGCTGAAAAGGGGCTTGTTTCGGACTGGCCAAGAGAGAACGAGAGGGGGATGAGGAGAGGTTATGTCCAGTCCAGAGAGCCGCTTTCGCTCTGCCAAATCACTCTCACTGCCCCTGTGGGATCATGGTTAGTGGCTAAATTCGTTCCGGTCTCGGCTCTGCAATCTGTTGGCTCTGTCTGGATACTCTTCTTGACCATCATTCCTCCAGATTTAGGTTCAGATAAAGCATACTAAATAGTTTAACTTCTATTGATAATGATTCTATAAATGATTTACTACACTAAACAGGTATTAGCTCTGTTACTGAAATGACCTACTTGAAGCTACTGTAATAAAGTATACATCTGTCACTATGAGGCACTAGGCGACACACATACTGCATATCACTACCTATGTTATGTTAAAGAAATCATAGTGTAGGATAAACACATATTTCATGCACAGTGGAGGTAAATAGAGTGTGATTGACATGCTTCACACGGAAGCCTCACCAGGCGGGATAGCACAGGATTACAGAACCACTGTTCCAGGGAAAATGTTCCTTTAGAGATGTGTGTGTGTGTGTGTGTAAGAGAGAAGAAGAGGCGGGGGGATACTTGGGAGACAGAAGTATATCTCTCTTGTTTATCCCAAGTTGTTCTCAAACTAAAAGTGTTCTCACCCTTCTAAACAAATTAGATTTCACATTCAGAGCACACAGCGGCCATCTTACTAGCATAGATATATCTAATAGGCTTACTCATTCAAAACAACCCTTGAAGAAGCGATTTCACAATGACAGCTGCTTTGATGTGTGTGTTTCTCGGTGTGTGTGTGTGTGCGTGCGTGTGTCGTTTGGGACCCCTTCCAGAATTACGTTTAGGTAACATGTCAAATTCCAGCCAATTTCTACTTTAACAAGACCTACAACCTCTGTCACTTAAGCAACGGCAGGACCCAACAACGATCCCCGTGTCAGTCGAACACAGCCAGGACATGCTAACAACCCTGAGAACACTCACCCGAAAAAAGGTTACTTTGGACAATTAAATAAATCCTTTATTTCTGTTCACACTTGCTTACTCCCTGTCATTTACTTAGTCTGGAGACACACTTTAGCATGACCTCTCTACTCCTTTGACAGAGGTCTTGTTAAAGACTCATGCTTTTATTGAGATTATCTTTGGACTCTGCTTCTGACGCATACACTCTTTATGTCTAAACCCGCTCTCCTTTCAACCATGTAGCAAAGTGGTGGAGAGGTGTGATGGTAGTAGGAGAGGTGTGATGGTAGTAGGAGAGGTGTGATGGTAGTAAGAGAGGTGTGATGGTAGTAGGGCCTATTTCAGTCGACAACTCAATCAAATATCAATCAGATTCCATGTTGTGTAATGGTTGTATGACGTCTTTGGGCCCAGAGGGATCTTATATGGATGACAACCTGTGTGTCATACAGTATAATAGATTGATTGTACATATGTGTCATATGATTGATGTGTACAAATGTGTGTCATATGATTGATGTCTACGTGTATGTGACAGAGGTGAATTGATAACCTGTCTGAGCCATACAACTAAAGCTGGAATTTTAGGTCTTGGGCACTTTGTTATGTGCAGTCAAACCTATTTGAATGTGTATGTAGCCATTGGCAGGTTGACTCATGTCATTAGCATTCCCATGGTAAAATGCTAACCTGAGGAGTTGGCTTATGGATGGACATTAGTCTGTTTACTATGAAGGTGTTAATGGATAGAGAGGGCTACATGGATAAAATAGCAAGGGGAGAGAATACAGGAGGTTTGAACAATGGTTTGTCTCACTCTCTCTGTTTCTGAAAACCTAAACTCTCTGTCGCTCTCTCGCTCTCTCGCTCTCTCTCGCTTTCTATCTATGGATTAGAGCTACCTCCTCTAATTGGAGTGTATTATCAGCCCAGAGGTAGGGTCAGAGAGGGAGAGACTCTCGTTAAGTACAGGAATGTAATAGGGAAGAGGAGGATCAATATTTAGAGGGTATAAACAAATGGTCTAATGAAAAATAAAGGTTAGGTGATTGATAATCAAAATGGAAATTATGGCACACTAGAGAAACTTGTGTGTTCATATGCATGTGTGTGCATCAGTGGCGTTCGGTGCCATTTAAGATGAGAGAGGACGATTATCTATGAGGATGACCTTATTTCTATTACAGCATAAAGGATGACTGTCATTCATATTCCATTCACCCAGCTCAATGTTTATTTATTTATTTATTTCACCTTTATTTAACCAGGTAAGCCAGTTGAGAACAAGTTCTCATTTACAACTGCGACCTGGCCAAGATAAAGCAAAGCAGTGCGATAAAAACAACACAGAGTTACATATGGGGTAAAAAACATAAAGTCAAAAATACAACAGAAAATATATATACAGTGTGTGCAAATGTAGCAAGTTATGGAGGTAAGGCAATAAATAGGCTATAGTGCAAAATAATTACAATAGTATTAACACTGGAATGCTAGATGTGCAAGAGATGATGTGCAAATAGAGATACTGGGGTGCAAAAGAGCAAAATAAATAACAATATAGGGATGAGGTAGTTGGGTGGGCTAATTTCAGATGGGCTGTGTACAGGTGCAGTGATCGGTAAGGTGCTCTGACAACTGATGCTTAAAGTTAGTGAGGGAGATAAGAGTCTCCAGCTTCAGAGATTTTTGCAATTCGTTCCAGTCATTGGCAGCAGAGAACTGGAAGGAATGGCGGCCAAAGGAGGTGTTGGCTTTGGGAATGACCAGTGAGATATACCTGCTGGAGCGCAGACTACGGGTGGGTGCTGCTATGGTGACCAATGAGCTAAGATAAGGCGGGGATTTGCCTAGCAGTGATTTATAGATGGCCTGGAGCCAGTGGGTTTGACGACGAACATGTAGTGAGGACCAGCCAACAAGAGCGTACAGGTCACAGTGGTGGGTAGCGTATGGGGCTTTGGAGACAAAACGAATGGCACTGTGATAGGCTACATCCAATTTGCTGAGTAGAGTGTTGGAGGCTATTTTGTAAATGACATCGCCGAAGTCAAGGATCGGTAGGATAGTCAGTTTTACGAGGGCATGTTTGGCAGCATGAGTGAAGGAGGCTTTGTTGCGAAATAGGAAGCCGATTCTAGATTTAACTTTGGATTGGAGATTCTTTATGTGAGTCTGGAAGGAGAGTTTACAGTCTAACCAGACACCTAGGTATTATCGATAGGTTTAGGCTACTTACTACACGAGACTCAAATTATCCCTATACTTATCATGAGGTTGCTGCAACCTTGCCTATGAATTAAAGTTTACAACGTAGGTGAACAGGTCAAGAGAAAATTGAATAATCAAGGTGACAGACATTGACACATTCAATACCGCCTTGCACAATTTTGCCTGCATCTAGATGATCTAGGGTGTAATCATTAGTCCAACAGTTGCAAACAAGAGTTTCTATTGGACAAATTCAGGTATGTTAATCCCAGTTTCGTTCCATTTGCTTTCGTTTAAGAAACACTTTTCAACAGAATCGCCGGAATGAATACACCACTGATCACACGCAAACACAGTTCACTTTTATAGCAGCCAGATTGTTGTATAATTCCTTCTCGCATCTACATGCTCGTGGTCCTCTGTAGCTCAGCTGGTAGAGCACGGCGCTTGTAACGCCAAGGTAGTGGGTTCGATCCCCGGGACCACCCATACACAAAAATGTATGCACGCATGACTGTAAGTCGCTTTGGATAAAAGCGTCTGCTAAATGGCATATTATTATTATTATATGCTCTCCTGCTCTCACCTTTTCCCTTTGCTTGTGGACTTCAGTGCACAACACATCAGCTGTCTGTGACCAGGTGAAAAAACCTTTCCAAGGCAAACCTTCCTATCATAACCGCTAACCGGTACCTGCAGCCTACATCATTGTCACCATATCAGCTAATGTTAAGTCAACAACATACTGTATCAAATCAAATCAAATCAAATTGTATTGGTCACATGCGCCGAATACAACAGGTGCAGACATTACAGTGAAATGCTTACTTACAGCCCTTAACCAACAGTGCATTTATTTTTAACAAAAAAAGTAAAAATAAAACAACAACAAAAAAAGTGTTGAGAAAAAAAGAGCAGAAGTAAAATAAAATAACAGTAGGGAGGCTATATATACAGGGGGTACCGGTGCAGAGTCAATGTGCGGGGGCACCGGCTAGTTGAGGTAGTTGAAGTAATATGTACATGTGGGTAGAGTTAAAGTGACTATGCATAAATAATTAACAGAGTAGCAGCAGCGTAAAAAGGATGGGGTGGGGGGGCAGTGCAAATAGTCCGGGTAGCCATGATTAGCTGTTCAGGAGTCTTATGGCTTGGGGGTAGAAGCTGTTGAGAAGTCTTTTGGACCTAGACTTGGCACTCCGGTACCGCTTGCCGTGCGGTAGCAGAGAGAACAGTCTATGACTAGGGTGGCTGGAGTCTTTGACAATTTTGAGGGCCTTCCTCTGACACCGCCTGGTATAGAGGTCCTGGATGGCAGGAAGCTTGGCCCCAGTGATGTACTGGGCCGTACGCATTACCCTCTGTAGTGCCTTGCGGTCGGAGGCCAAGCATTTGCCATACCAGGCGGTGATGCAACCAGTCAGGATGCTCTCGATGGTGCAGCTGTAGAATTTTTTGAGGATCTGAAGACCCATGCCAAATCTTTTCAGTCTCCTGAGGGGGAATAGGCTTTGTCGTGCCCTCTTCACGACTGTCTTGGTGTGTTTGGACCATGATAATTCGTTGGTGATGTGGACACATCTAGTAGCTACTAGAACTAACGCGTTAGTAAACCCACAACAATCATGCAGGACAATGTACAGATAGCAAGCAGTTTAGCAGTTACACCGGCAGCCACGGTGGCAATAAATTATACTGAACAAAAATATAAACATGTAAGGTGTTGGTCCCATGCTTCATGAGCTGAAATAAAAGATCCCAGAAATGTTCCATACGCACAAAAAGCTTATTTCTCTCAAATGTTGTGCACAAATTTGTTTACATCCCTGTTAGTGAGCATTTCTCCTTTGCCAAAATAATCCATCCACCTGACAGGTGTGGCATATCAAGAAGCTGATTAAACAGCATGATCATTACACAGGTGGACCTTGTGCTGGGGACAATAAAAGGCCACTCTAAAATGTGCAGTTTTGTCACACAACACAATGCCACAGATGTCTAAAGTTTTATGAGGAAGCGTACATTTTATGCACTGCAATGCACTGCACTGCTAGCTAGCTGCATCTTATGCTTTCAGTACTAGATTCCTTCTCTGATCCTTTGATTGGGTGGACAATGTGTCAGTTCATGCTGCAAGAGCTCTGATAGGTTGGAGGACATCCTCCGGAAGTTGTCATAATTACTTTGTAAGTCTATGGAAGGGGGTGAGAACCACGAGCCTCCTAGGTTTTGTATTGAAGTCAATGTACCCAGAGGAGGACAGAAAAACTACACTAAATATATTTACTAAATAATTGATGCCAACAAACTGTTTTGCAATGAAGGTTTACAGTAGCCTCAACAGCACTCTGTAGGGTAGCACCAGAGGACAGCTAATATCTAAAAATGATCACTTTTTTATGTTTCACCATTTTTTTTTTATTACTGAGGAGGAGAGTCCTCCCCTTCCTGCTCTGAGGAGCCTCCACTGGTGTGCTTATGTGTGTGCGTGCAAGTGTGTGCATTATTATATTTGCAGGCGTGTTTCCTTTCATTTTCTCTGTAAAGGTCACACAGACTTGATCTATGACCCCTGCAGTCTTCCCATATCCTAGCAACAGAAGACTGAGGAGAGGGATGTAAACTTAAAGTCTGAGAATGACAAAGTTTACTAGATTCAAACATATTTCTTTTTTTACAAAGGCATGCCATTATTAGCATCTACTTAAAAAATTACATTCATAGAGTCACTTGATGCTCTAAACTGTATACACAATGAGAACGCGCTTTTTGTAGTTTCTGGAGTACACTTTGTTATGTTTGTAACTGTTATGATGGTTTAAAGTCCCCTGTAGCTCAGATGGTAGAGCATGGCGCTTGCAACGCCAGGGTTGTGGCTTCGTTTCCCACGGGGGGCCAGTATGAAAATGTATGCACTCACTAACTGTAACTGTAAGTCGCTCTGGATAAGAGCGTCTGCTAAATGACTAAAATGTTAAACACAGTGTTACTTTGTACAACATCAAGCATGACTGTGTTGCATGTTTTCCCCTTTTTTTCTACATAAAATGACATCTCCAGTATGTACATTACAACCATTTATCAATTTTAGTTAATGACTGGACATTACTTTAAAAGGTTTAATGTTCATGGATTTAATTAAACAACACATCAGAGTCTAAGCCCTGCCTAAGCAGGGTGAGGGGGTTCTACTAAGCTATTTGGGATTGTTTTAAGAAGGTCATACCAAGGATCATTTAGCTATTTGATTTTGAATTTTAAGACCCCTTAAAGTATTCCAAAAAATATATAAAACAATTATTTGCTGAAATTATTTTTGGCCTTACTGCTATTAACCCATACAAACACATTGAATAACAGATTCACTACATGGAACAACAGATAGTCCCCAGAAAAGATCAAAAGGAGGTTTGTTCTGAAGTATCTCTCCTATATCTGAGAGATATAAAAAAAAGTCGGAAGTTTACATACACTTAGGTTGGGGTCATTAAAACTCGTTTTTCAACCACTCCACAAATGTCTTGTTAACAAACTATAGTTTTGGCAAGTCGGTTAGGAAATCTACTTTGTGCATGACACAAGTAATTTTTCCAACAATTGTTTACAGAAAGATTATTTCAATTATAATTCACTGTATCACAATTCCAGTGGGTCAGAAGTTTACATACACTAAGTTGACTGTGCCTTTAAACAGTATGGAAAATTCCAGAAAATGATGTCATGGCTTTAGAAGCTTCTGATAGGCTAATTGACATAATTTGAGTCAATTGTAGGTGTACCTGTGGATGTATTTCAAGGCCTACCTTCAAACTCAGTGCCTCTTTGCTTGACATCATGGGAAATTCAAAAGAAATCAGCCAAATTTTTTTTGTAGACCTTCACAAGTCTGGTTCATCCTTGGGAGCAATTTCCAAACGCCTGAAGGTACCACATTCATCTGTTCTCCTGAGTGGCGCAGTGGTCTAAGGCACTGCATCGCAGTGCTAACTGTGCCACTAGAGATCCTGGTTCGAATCCAGGCTCTGTCGCAGCCGGCCGCGATCGGGAGACTCATGGGCGGTGCACAATTGGCCCAGCGTTGTCCAGGGTAGGGGAGGGAATGGCCGGCAGGGATGTAGCTCAGTTGATAGAGCATGGCGTTTGCAACGCCAGGGTTGTGGGTTCGATTCCCACGGGGGGCCAGTATAAAAAAAATATGTATTCACTAACTGTAAGTCGCTCTGGATAAGAGCGTCTGCTAAATGACTAAAATGTAAAATGTAATGTAAATGTACAAACAATAGTACGCAAGTATAAACACCATGGGACCACGCAGCCATCATACCGCTCAGGAAGGAGACGCGTTCTGTCTCCTAGAGATGAACGTACTTTGGTGCAAAAGTGCAACTCAATCCCAGAACAACAGCAAAGGACCTTGTGAAGATGCTGTATATATATCAACAGTAAAACGAATCCTATATCGACATAACCTGAAAGGCCGCTCAGCAAGGAAGAAGCCACTGCTCCAAAACCGCCATAAAAAAAGTCAGACTACGGTTTGCAACTGCACATGGCGACAAAGATCCTACTTTTTGGAGAAATGTCCTCTGTCAGAGGAAGGCCCTCAAAATTGTCAAAGACTCCAGCCACCCTAGTCATAGACTGTTCTCTCTGCTACCGCACGGCAAGCGGTACCGGAGGGCCAAGTCTAGGTCCAAAAGGCTTCTCAACAGCTTCTACCCCCAAGCCATAAGACTCCTGAACAGCTAATCATGGCTACCCGGACAATTTGCACTGCCCTCCCACACCCACCCCGTCCCCCTTTTTTACTCTGCTGCTACTATGTATATTATTTATGCATAGTCACTTTAACTCTACCCACATGTACATATTACCTCAATTACCTCGACTAGCCGGTGCCCCCCGCACATTGACTCTGCACCGGTACCCCCCTGTATATAGCCTCCCTACTGTTATTTTATTTTACTGCTGCTCTATAGTTATTTGCTTTTTTTTTTTTGCTTAACACTTTTTTTTTTTTTTTACTTTGCATTGTTGGTTAAGGGCTGGTAAGTAAGCATTTCACTGTAATGTCTACACCTGTAGTATTCGGCAGATGTGGCAAATAAAATTTGATTTGATGAAACAAAAATAGAACTGTTTGGCCATAATGACCATCGTTATGTTTGGAGGAAAAAGGGGGACTTGCAAGCCGAAGAACACCATCCCCACCGTGAAGCACGGGGGTGGCAGCATCATGGTGTGGGGGTGCTTTGCTGCAGGAGGGACTGGTGCACTTCACAAAACAGATGGCATCATGAGGAAGGAAAATTAGGTGGATATATTGAAGCAACATCTCAAGACATCAGTCAGGAAGTTAAAGCTTGGTCGCAAATGGGTCTTCCAAATGAACAATGACCCCAAGCATACTTCCAAAGTTGTGGCAAAATGGCTTAAGGACAACAAAGTCAAGGTATTGGAGTGGCCATCACAAAGCCCTGACCTCAATCCAATAGAAAAGTTGTGGGCAGAACTGAAAAAGCATTTTGTGAGCATGGAGCCCTACAAACCTGACTCAGTTACACCAGCTCTGTCAGGAGGAATGGGCCAAAATTCACCCAACTTATTGTGGGAAGCTTGTGGAAGGCAATGCTACCAAATACAAATTGAGTGTATGTAAACTTCTGACCCACTTTGAATGTGATGAAATAAATAAAACCTGAAAAAAATCATTCTCTCTACTATTATTCTGACATTTCACATTCTTAAAATAAAGTGGTGATCCTAACTGACCTAAAACAGGGAATTTTTTACTAGGATTAAATGTCAGGAATTGTGAAAAACTGAGTTTAAATGTATTTGGCTAAGGTGTATGTAAACTTCCGACTTCAACTATATATATACAGTGGGGAGAACAAGTATTTGATACACTGCCGATTTTGCAGGTTTTCCTACTTACAAAGCATGTAGAGGTCTGTAATTTTTATCATATGTACACTTTAACTGTGAGAGACGGAATCTAAAACAAAAATCCAGAAAATCACATTGTATGATTTTTAAGTAATTAATTTGCATTTGATTGCATGACATAAGTATTTGATACATCAGAAAAGCAGAACTTAATATTTGGGAGAGAAACCTTTGTTTGCAATTACAGAGATCATACGTTTCCTGTAGGTCTTGACCAGGTTTGCACACACTGCAGCAGGGATTTTGGCCCACTCCTCCATACAGACCTTCTCCAGATCCTTCAGGTTTCGGGGCTGTCGCTGAGCAATACGGACTTTCAGCTCCCTCCAAAGATTCCGGTCTGGAGACTGGCTAGGCCACTCCAGGACCTTGAGATGCTTCTTACAGAGCCACTCCTTAGTTGCCCTGGCTGTGTGTTTCGGGTCGTTGTCATGCTGAAAGACCCAGCCACGACCCATCTTCAATGCTCTTACTGAGGGAAGGAGGTTGTTGGCCAACATCTCGCGATACATGGCCCCATCCATCCTCCCCTCAATACGGTGCAGTCGTCCTGTCCCCTTTGCAGAAAAGCATCCCCAAAGAATGATGTTTCCACCTCCATGCTTCCCGGTTGGGATGGTGTTCTTGGGGTTGTACTCATCCTTCTTCTTCCTCCAAACACGGCGAGTGGAGTTTAGACCAAAAAGCTCTATTTTTGTCTCATCAGGCCACATGACCTTCTCCCATTCCTCCTCTGGATCATCCAGACGGTCATTGGCAAACTTCAGACGGGCCTGGACATGCGCTGGCTTGAGCAGGGGGACCTTGTGTGCGCTGCAGGATTTTAATCCATGACGGTGTAGTGTGTTACTAATAGTTTTCTTTGAGACTGTGGTCCCAGCTCTCTTCAGGTCATTGACCAGGTCCTGCCGTGTAGTTCTGGGCTGATCCCTCACCTTCCTCATGATCATTGATGCCCCATGAGGTGAGATCTTGCATGGAGCCCCAGACCGAGGGTGATTGACCGTCATCTTGAACTTCTTCCATTTTCTAATAATTGCACCAACAGTTGTTGCCTTCTCATCAAGCTGCTTGCCTATTGTCCTGTAGCCCATCCCAGCCTTGTGCAGGTCTACAATTTTATCCCTGTCCTTACACAGCTCTCTGGTCTTGGCCATTGTGGAGAGGTTAGAGTCTGTTTGATTGAGTGTGTGGACAGGTGTCTTTTATACAGGTAACGAGTTCAAACAGGTGCAGTTAATACAGGTAATGAGTGGAGAACAGGAGGGCTTCTTAAAGAAAAACGAACAGGTCTGTGAGAGCCGGAATTCTTACTGGTTGGTAGGTGATCAAATACTTATGTCATGCAATAAAATGCAAATTAATTACTTAAAAATCATACAATGTGATTTTCTGGATTCCGTCTCTCACAGTTGAAGTGTACCTATGATAAAAATTACAGACCTCTACATGCTTTGTAAGTAGGAAAACCTGCAAAATCGGCAGTGTATCAAATACTTGTTCTCCCCACTGTATATGTATATATATATATGTATATATATATATATATATATATATATATATATATATATTTTTTTTTTACATGTATTGAAGGCTTGGCCCTGATTGTATAAAAAATATGGCAATTTGTAGAGTGTGAGTGTGACTCTTACCCAGTCCCGACTCTTACAGCGTGCTTTTGCCCAGCCCTCCGACCTACCCTTGGCAATGCCACTCCCTCTCTAAGCCTTTGTTTTGAAGCTGATTACGATCTGACGTAAAAATTAAACAATGTTTCCCATTCTCTAACATCCATTTGTGTCTAGTCAGTAACAGTGACTGGACACGCACACACACACAAAATACCTCAGCATCTTATCCAACAACACGTAACACAACATAATCCCTAATGCAGTGATTAGTGAGATGATTCATCATATCTTAATTAATGTACTTCTCTGTTTATACTAGTCTTCCTTAAGGACAAGACTGAGTGTGCCGGGTGAATCTCAATAACCGTTGAGGAGGCATAGCAGTTGTTGAAATATAGATTATCTTTCTCCATTTAATGTTACTGGTCCCACTTATAATGTAGCAGAAATTATATGATTATTTAATGCTGTTTTTACATTTACATTTTAGTCATTTAGCAGACGCTCTTATCCAGAGCAACTTACAGTTAGTGAATACATATTTTTTTATACTGGCCCCCCATGGGAATCGAACCCACAACCCTGGCGTTGCAAACACCATGCTCTATCAACTGAGCTACATCCCTGCCAGCCATTCCCTCCCCTACCCTGGACCAATTGTGCGCCGCCCATGAGTCTCCCGGTCGCGGCCGGCTACGACAGAGCCTGGATTAGAACCAGGATCTCTAGTGGCACAGTTAGCACTGCGATGCAGTGCCTTAGACCACTGCGCCACTCACTCTTCACCTCAGAGAAAGGCAACAACCCAGCTTCATGTCTGAGTATCTTTGCACTATCAGTGCACTTCTCGCAGAATGATGCTTCAACATGGGATTTTGTGTTCTGGCTTGGTGGTAACTTTACAAGCCATGCCCACCATGAATGTGTCCTCCTCCTACTCCTTGGGAGGATTTTACTGGACTCCCACATTGTAGTTCAGGGTTTCCCTATAAAGTTAGGGATGCAAGAAGTGGTGTTGTGGGGTGAACACACACTGACAGAGACACAGACAGACAGACAGACACACACACACAAGCACACACGCATGTGCACACACACACCCGCTACTGTCTATCGCTACATTCCAATAGTTTTATGGACAGAGATGGTGGTCTGTCAAACAAAAGCAAAAAGTAGCCAGTTGATAAAAAGCTAGGGCAAGAATGTGAGGGAAGTTGCAGGAGGGGCTAGGATGTTCAGCTGTTGCAGAGAAGTAGGGTTGTATTTCTTTAAGTGGTGGGAAAAGTACCCAATTGTCATACTTGAGTAAAAGTAAAGATACCTTAATAGAAAATAAGTAAAAGTGAGTCACCCAGTAAAATACTACTTGAGTAAAAGTCTAAAAGTATTTTGTTTTAAATATACTTAAGTATCAAAAGTAAATGTAATTGCTCAAATATACTTAATTATCAAAAGTAAAAGTATGAATCATTTCAAATTCCTTATATTAAGGAAACCAGACGGCACCATTTTCTTGTGTTTTTTATTTAGTGATTGCCACGGACACAGTCCAACACGCAGACATGATTTACAAGCAAAGCATTTGTGTTTAGTGAGTCCGCCAGATCAGATGCAGTAGGGAACACTGGGGATGTGATGTGTTGTTAATTGGACCATTTTCCTGTCCTGCTAAGCATTCAAAATGTAATGAGTACTTTTGGGTGTCAGGGAAAATGTATGGAGTAAAAACTACATTATTTTCTTTAGGAATGTAGTGAAGTAAAAGTAGACAAAAATATAAATAGTACAGATACCCCCCAAAACTACTTAAGTAGTACTTTAAAGTATTTTTACTTAAGTACTTTACACCACTGATTTCTTTACTTTCATCCTAGTTAAAAAGTTCAGAAAACTCCAGATCATGCTGCGTCCTTATTACTTATTACTCAAGTGCACAGACCCCCTTCTGCCTCATCATTCCCTCCTTCTTTCCCCTCATCCCATCCACTCCATCCCTTAACACCCCCCCCCCCTCCTCACCCCTTGTTGTGGTAGGGCGCCCACTCTGCTCATCCCTGGCTCTCTATGCACACTCTGATTGTGCCAGGGAGGGGGGATGGTGAAGGGCATGATGTCCCTGCTAGATGATGTTTCAGACAGGAGACAAGGCTGGGTAAGAGTCAGCATCACACCGCTGTGTGTGTGTGCCTGCGTGCGTGCGCATGTTAATTTCGTTTGTGCGTTCATTTCAGGGGGATAGGAATTTACCTTTTAGAGTCTTGAATCAAATGCATGAATATGTTGGTGATTTCATATATAGAAGTCAAAATGGGAGATGGGTTGCTGACTTCCTTTACAGATAGCAGTGCTGGCTTTGCAAGACGCGAACACACACAAACAACACATTGTTTTCGTCCATTGCAGAGGCTGTGTTATGTACATCTCCCACAGTGGATGACAGTAATCAAAAATCAATTATTGCCTTCACAGCGGAGAGGATAGACGGCAGATGTACATAAGAGGCCCCTGCTTCTCCTCCTTCTGTACACACTCAACTCTCCTGTATTTGTTTTCACATTGAGTCATAATATACAAATCCACACCGACATACTCCTCACTCAGCAATACTAACAGCAATTCCAATTCCATTCATACACACAGTTATTATTACTGAGGACTTGTGTTTGCTTTTCATACTTACCTTGAATGAGTTTTCATTATAACGCTAATTACAGAGAGAGAGAGAGAGAGATACTCCTTTTTAAAACAGTAGTCTTGGAAACATATACTGAGTGTACAAAACATTAGGAACACCTTTTGCCCTCAGAACAGCCTCAATTCGTTGGGACATGCACGCTACAAGGTGTCGAAAGCATTCCACAGGGATGCTGGCCCATGTTGACTCCAATGCTTCCCACAGTTGTGTCAAGTTGGCTGGATGTCCTTTGGGTAGTGGACCATTATTGATATACAGGGGAAACTGTTGAATGTGAAAACCCCAGTAGCATTGCAGTTCTTGAATTCAAACTGGTGTGTCTTGCACCTACTACCATGCCCTGTTCAACGGCACTTAAATATTTTGTCTTCACTCTCTGAATGGCACACATACACAATACATGCCTCAATTGTCTCAAGGCTTAAAGATCCTTCTTTAACCTGTCTCCTCCCCTTCATCTACACTGATTTGAAGTGGATTTGACAGGTGACATCAAGAAGGGATCATAGCTTTCACCTGGATTCACCTGGTCAGTCTATGTCATGGAAAGAGCAAGTGTTCCTAATGTTTTGTACAATGTGTACAGGGCATGGTGTGACACATGTTGCATTGGACATTCCCTGAGTTTTGACTAACAGTCGTAAGCATGCACACACACACACACACATTGTGGTCCTGATAAGGTAGGAAAACATGTTCACACACATACACACATCAGTGGAGGCTGGTGACATGAAGCATTTAGGAGGATGGGAGACTCACCGTATAGGCATGGACGGCAAAGAAGGCAAAGCTCGTTTGAAAAATGGTCTAAGACAAATTATTTTTACCTAAAACATTTATTAAAGGCATTAATAGTAAAATATTATGGGGAATGGGACAAGGGCAGTTTGTCTAGGTAGTAGCAGTGTGCAGGACAGGTTCCTCATGGATGGATGGTGTTGGAGAAGAGCTAAACTCTTCCACTCAGGGCAGGACAGGATTGTACTGTGAAGACAAACACCACGAAGATGTGCAGTTAGACTAAGCATCCAACACATAAGTGATAATGTTATCACCCTTTCCCCTCTTTATTGCAGGATTGTGATCTGTGATTAATCAACATTGACACTAGTTCAATTTGGAAAATAGTTTAACAATGAAAACAAATGTAAACACTTCAAAGAATCAACACTTCATCACTTTAAAATGTACAAATAAGCTAACTCATATGTAAAGATTAGTCTAAACAACAATATATAATAACAGGCTATTATTACTAAAGCATAATTTCAGATGAACAACAACAAAAAAGCAGTAGCCAACCTTGCTCCACTGATCTACTGGGTGAGCAGACTTCTGTTCCTGCCCAGCAATAGCACACTTGATTATCAACTAATCAGGTGTGTTATTGCTGGGAAAGCTTCACACCCATCCGACCTTCAGCAGGGTTGGCCTGCTCCAGTTGTAATAGGTTTATACATTGTGTGTGATGTTTAACTGTATTTTTATATACAACATTGCTAGCATAGGTATACATATAATCCATGGCATATAGGATAAACCCTTAGTATCAGTCTTGGGACATTCATTGGGACTTCTCTCTTCATCTGAAAACAGGTTTTCACAGCTTTCCATATCTGAGGACAGAAAAACAGGCTTCATTATACTTAAATTAGACAGCACTGATATTATGTTGCTATTATCTCTCTGTTCTCAAAGTGTTCCCCTCTAGGGACTGGAACTGCCCTATCCAGCAGTACCCTAAACTCTCCCTGACAAATGTATTTACTTACAGTACCAGTCAAACGTTTGGACACACCTACTCATTTAAGGGTTTTTATTTATTTTTTACATTGTAGAATAATAGTGAAGAAATCAAAACTATGAAATAATACATATGGAATCATGTAGTAACCAAAAAAGTGTTAAATCAAAATATATTTTATATTTGAGATTCTTCAAATAGCCACCCTTTGCCTTGATGACAGCTTTGGACACTCTTGGCATTCTTAAATAGGTTCTCCCACTTCCTCCGTTCTTTGGGTCTTTACGAAAACAAAATAAAGGGAAATCTTCCTTATTTTTTTCGATGGTAGCAAAGCGCAGCGAGCAGCCATAGGCAAAAAGTGTGTTTTGCACATTTGACTTTACCACGCTTCTAAATCACACATGCGTAGTAGTAGTAGGTTCATTTTCTGCTCCTTTGATTGGATCGACAAGATGTTAGTTCCTACTGTAACAGATCTGATAGTTTGACTTTGGTATGAGGACGTCCTCCCCAAGCCATCATAATTACTGTGTAAGTCTATGGAAGGGAGTGAGAACCACAAGCCTCCTTAGTATTGTATTGTATTGTATTGGCGGCAGGTAGCTTAGTGGTTAAGAGCGTTGTGCCAGTAACTGAAAGGTCGCTGGTTCTAATCCCTGAGCTGACTAGGTGAAAAATCTGTCGATGTGCCCTTGAGCAAGGCACTTAACCCTAATTGCTCCTGTAAGTCGCTCTGGATAAGAGTGTCTGCTAAAATGTCAAAAAAATCGCAGCCAGAGTATGATGTAAAATAGCTGTCCTCCGGCTATACCATGGTGCTACCCTAGAGGGTGCTGTTGAGACTACTGTAGACCTTCATTGCTTTTTAATCAGGTATTTGATGACGTGAATATATTTAGTATAGTTTTATCTATAAATAATAACTTTTTATGTTTCATTATTTAAATGTTTTCTGAATTTCACTGAGTAGGATGGTCCTCCCCTGAGGTTCCTCCACTGACACACACACACACACCAGACTATTCTTAGAGGCATTACAGTTCCATGTTTGGAACAATAAACTGTCAATAATCCTGAATAAAAAATGAAAGATTTCATACCCCTAAGCAACTAAACAAAACAGAAAAGAAAAAAAAAAAGAAATAGAGGTTTGAGAGTTTTTTGCGATATTAGCTAACTCATTGATCCTGGTTTGTGATATACCCCTCAGGAGTGTCTGCATCAGCATTGCAGATGCTGCTAATAAGTCAGGTGTTTAAAAGTTATTCTTCGAAAATGAAGAGGTAAATTAGATTAAGTTACCAATGAACGGCTGGGAATCTTACGCATTGTGGCTTAAATATAGGGTTTGAAACATTATTTAAGGTCACACTTTATTTAGATAGTTCCATATAGATGATCTACAGATGGTCATACTATCAACAAACTAGCTATTGAAGGTTACAGTTAGGGCTAGGGTTAGGGTAAGGGTTAAGTTTAGGACTTGGGTTAGTGGATAATACATTTTAATGTTGTTGACAGTTATTTAACATCTACTGAACATCTACAAACCATCTACTTGGGACTATCCAAATAAAGTGTTACCTTATTTTATCTCTCATTTAGGTTAATTCATGTTTGTTGAATTCTCAATCAAGTGTCAATACATGTACTGTATTTGTCTTCAACCAAGTACACCCCTTCCCTTACACTACGAGACTTCACATCTGTACAGGGCATGTAAAAGCCATGAACACACAAAGACATTACTCGCTGGGACCTTCTATATCTATGTAGAAATGCCATTATATTTTCATGCAATGTTTCAATAATGGACATACGACCCAGTTCTGCCTATCACCAATATCTGGAGCCTAGATCCAGTGCTTGCTGAATATGCATGAGAAGCTATACGGAAGGCAGAGTGGGAAAAAACACACTCCTAACAGTCTAAAGTGCTTTGGAAATGAGGCGGTTGTGAGGCAGACTGCCGGTTACCAAGAGAGAGGTTACAAGAATCTCTCATCATTAGATCCTCTTTCACAAAGCCTCTGGCTGCTCCTGGCATGCTGGCAAGGACCACAGTTAGGTTGTAGTATCTTTAGCAAAGTAGTTGGGCTTGGGAGTCAATGTGAGGTCAACATGATGAGCTTTTAAAACTAGTGTAGAGTAACAAACATATAGTCTCTTCAAATAATATATCTAAACAATTAAGGTCAAACAACAGATGACCACCAACAGAGCAATGTGCTTATTATATTGCTTATCGTATTGCTTGCAATACACCATCGGTCACAAGTAATGAAGGCAGTAAAATTCCATGGTAATTAGGCTTCTCCAAGCTCTGATGCTGCTGCTGGTCATTAGTAGCCTACCAAACTGACTAACTGCCTGGTACTCAGCACTCTATTGTCCCTCTAATCACTCTGACATCAATGCAAATGTTATTGAAAATCGAATCAAACACTTGAGAGCCCATGAGCTCATGTTGCGCAATATTTCTATAGGCTATGCAATTGCATGAGAAAACAGAATGGGGGATCAATGCAAATAGTCTGGGTAGCCATTTGATTAGCTGTTCAGGAGTCTTATGGCTTGGGGGTAGAAGCTGTTAAGAAGCCTTTTGGACCTAGACTTGGCGCTCCGGTACCGCTTGCCGTGCGTCTATGACTAGGGTGGCTGTAGTCTTTGACAATTTTTAGGGCCTTTCTCTGACACCGCCAGGTGTAGAGGTTGTGGATGGCAGGAGCTTTGCCCCAGTGATGTACTGGGCCGTACGCACTTCCCTCTGTAGTGCCTTTCGGTCGGAGGCAGAGCAGTTGGCATACCAGGCAGTGGTGCAACCAGTCAGGATGCTCTTGATGGTGCAGCTGTAGGACTTTTTGAGGATCTGAGGACCCATACCACAACTAAAGTGTTCAAAAAACGTATTAAAATGAACCACATTCATCCGCTTTACAAGGGGTTTAGAGTCTAACTGGCATACATAAGCAGCTCGCGAGTTTCAAGTTTGGAGAAGATCATTTTCACCATAAAAATGCGCCTTTATAATAAAAGCATTACACGCATAATCGCATTTGCGGTCTCTTTTGAAAATGGTGTTATCCCGCTAATGGAACATTCCCACTTATAGCCTACTACCATGTGTGCATTGCTGCAGTTATAATGTGAAGAAATAGCCTTATAGTTTATGAACATTTTAAGGTAAATTTTCTGATCTGTTGTGTCAGCCACATTGCGTGTCAGCCACATGCTAGTGGTTGTATTAATTTGGGATCTGTTGCATCCCACAACTGTCCCAGACTATGTTTGGAATATTTATGTCTCACGCAGAATAGAATAGGTCGACTTTTGTACTATGGGGGATAGTAGATTAACATAGGCTAGTGCTTTTGCTGTTCGTTAGGCCTACTCAACTTGTTGGCTGACGAAAAGTAAATGTGGACAGTTCTTCCAGTATCTTCAATATGCACCTCAGAATTGGATAAGGACACGCACAGTTGCATCCCCACGTGTCTGTCTTCACTTGTAGCCTGTGAGAAAGACCCGATCACGTGATGGAGAGCGCAGCACTCAGGGAGAAGGGCACAACAAAGGCATATATTTATTTTAGGGTGCATTATGGCCACAAAGGGTGATGCTGCCGTGAAATTCAAGGCATTATCAAGTGCTTGTCAAATTGTGAATGAGAGACTAATGAAGTGTGTACAGCCTGCGCAGAAAACAAAGCAGAGCTCATGCCTTTCAAGCGACTTTTTACAAATCATCATTAGAGTCGCATCATGCAGCCTTAAAATGTATTAAAAATGAAAATATATAGCCCAACGTTTGTAGAACAACTAAAGTTACATTAATCACTCTAAATTAAGCACACAGGAGTACCTATTTCTTTGTTAACTGCTCAACACAGAATAGCCACATGTGCGCACTCCCTCAAATCATTTGGAGAAAATATATATATTTTATTCAGCTTTGTTCAATTGTATTCTTCATACTATAAAATAATATAAAATAATGCCATGGAATTCTAAGCAAATGTTGTCTGCTAAATGAACGAGTGTTGTCCACAGCCATTTGGCATAGCCACATCAAGACCTAACATAAGGACAACTCAGAGTATGCTATTCTTTTCTTCTGAAATAGACTACATTTTCTTCATATCATGCTTCTTTAGACCTGTCTAACATAAATAATGGATTTATTGTGAAGGTGTAGGCTATATTACATGGATTTATTAGACTTTTTAAAATGTAGATGTTCCAAAAGGTATGCATCAGTGTCACACCCTGACTCAGGGGACTCATATATGTTGAGTCAGGGTGTGTATATTCTTTGTTATGTAGTATTTTCTATGTGGGATCTAGTATATATAGTTCTATGTTGGCCGGTGTGGTTCCCAATCAGAGGCACCTGTCGCTCGTTGTCTCTGATTGGGGACCATACTTAGGCAGCCTATTGGCACTATTGAGTTGTGGGATCTTGTCCCGGGTAAGGTTTGTTGTATGTACAACCTTAGGACTTCACGTTTCGTTTGTTTGTTGTTTTGTCGTGTGTTTATTCAGTGTAAATAAACATGTACGTATATCACGCTGCGCCTTGGTCTGACCCTTCATTAAACGAACGTGACAGAAGATCCCACCAAACGAGGACCAAGCAGCGTGCCCAGGCGGAGCGAATGGCCATGTCACAGGTGGCCGATTTGTTGTCATGGGAAGAGATATTTGCGGGGAGAGGACCATGGGCTAAGGTAGATGCCCAGGCAGGAAAGGAGCAACGGCAACACGGAGGAGGCCGGTCGAGGAGGAAGCCCGAGAAGCAGCCCCAAGACATTTTTTGGGGGGGGCACACGGGGTGGTTGGCGGAGCCTAGTGTCAGAGCAGAGCCAACTCCCCATACTCACGCGAGGAAGCGTATGACTGGGCAGGCTCCGTGTTATGCGGAGCTACGTACTGTGTCGCCAGTGCGCCGGCACAGTCCTGTACATCCTGTGCTTGCACCACGCACGTGCCGTGCGAAGATGGGCATCCAGCCAGGACGGGGTGTGCCGGCTCAACGCTCCTGGTCTCCAGTACGCCTCCTCGGTCCCGCATATTCTGCGCCAGTTCTACGAACTGTATCGCCAGTGCGCGTGCACAGCCCAGTGCGTCCTGTGCTGATGCCTCACACATACTGTGTGGAAGTAGGCATTCAGCCAGGATGGGTTGTGCCAGCTCTCCGCTCCAGACCTCCAGTCCGCCTCCACAGTCCAGCCCGGCCTGTTCCTGCTCCTCGCACCAAGCCAGTGGTGCGCGTGGCCAGCCCGGTCCGGCCTGTTCCTGCTCCTCGCACCAAGCCAGTGGTGCGCGTCTCCAGTCCGGGCCGGCCTGTTCCTGCTCCTCGCACCAAGCCAGTGGTGCGCGTCGCCAGCCCGGCCCGGCCTGTTCCTCGCACCAAGCCAGTGGTGCGCGTCGCCAGCCCGGCCCGGCCTGTTCCTGCTCCTCGCACCAAGCCAATGGTGCGCGTCGCCAGCCCGGCCCGGCATGTTCCTGCACCTCGCACCAAGCCAGTGGTGCGCGTCGCCAGTCCGGCCCTGCCCGTTCCTGCCCCTCGCACCAAGCCAGTGGTGCGTGTTCCTAGTCCGATCCGGCCCGTGCCTGCTCCTCGCACCAGACCAGTGGTGCGTTTGTCCAGTCCGGCACGGCCCGTGCTGTTCCAGCTGCTCCACTCCGGAGCCAGAGCAGTCCGCTCCACCGGTGCCTGATCCAGTTCCGGTCAGCTGTTCCACTCCGGAGCCAGAGCAGTCCGCTCCACCGGTGCCTGACCCAGCTCCGGTCAGCTGCTCCACTCCGGAGCCAGAGCAGTCCGCTCCACCGGTGCCTGATCCAGCTCCGGTCAGCTGCGCCACTCCGGAGCCAGAGTAGTCCACTCCACCGGTGCCAAGTCCAGCTCCGGTCAGCAGCTCCAGTCCAGACCATGACGTCAGCCCCTCTCCAGGTTCGGGGTCTCCCACACCAGGGTCCAGACAGGGCCTGGCGTATCATGGGAGGAAGGAGAGGGGAAGCAGCGCGCCGAGGTCCAGACCAGACCAGGGGCGCAACAGGGAGGCGGAGAGTGAGAGGTCGTCACGCCCCGAGCCGGATCCGCCTCCGAGGCGGAATGCCCACCCGGCTCCTACCCTGTTATGTTTATGTTGTGCGGTCGGAGTCCGCACCTTTGGGGGGGGGTACTGTCACGCCCTGACTCAGGGGACTCGTATATGTTGAGTCAGGGTATATGTTGAGTCAGGGTGTGTATATTCTTTGTTATGTAGTATTTTCTATGTGGGATCTAGTATGTATAGTTCTATGTTGGCCGGTGTGGTTCCCAATCAGAGGCAGCTGTCGCTCGTTGTCTCTGATTGGGGACCATACTTAGGCAGCCTATTGGCACTATTGAGTTGTGGGATCTTGTTCCGGGTAAGGTTCGTTGTATGTACAACCTTAGGACTTCACGTTTCGTTTGTTTGTTGTTTTGTCGTGTGTTTATTCAGTGTAAATAAACATGTACGTATATCACGCTGCGCCTTGGTCTGACCTGTCATTAAACGAACGTGACAATCAGTGGCTTTTAGGCTGTGTGGAAGCCAGGAGATGCTAAATGTGTTTGTTAATTAACAGTTAATTACCGTGAGGCCGACAGTTATTTGCTTGACAATCACCGGCTGATGAAATTTCGTGACCGCCACAGCCCTACTTATACCTATTCAATTTGTTCATATAGACAATTGTGGGTGTATGTAGGGTTTGTAATAAGTAAGGTGAAGTAAAAACCTATCCAAATTAGCATTCAGACAGGAAGTGTCTTCATGCTAATCTTACCACAACCTTCACCCTTCAGAGCACATCGTTAGTCAGTACAACGCACTTCCAAACAATCTTTCAAATCATGGTGGCAATTTGAATAACTGAATGCTTACATTATCTTTGGGCTAAGTGAGAAAAAATATGAAAAAGGATGTAAAATGTGAAAATGCACTTTACGGACCATTCACAAGTTCAACCAAGTTAACACACTCTAACAGACTACTCCACTGAGCATAAGGACCATTTACCAGCAGAACGGATATGAGAGGAATACAAAGTGATGTTTTCCGCTTTCTTGGTTTTTAAAAACATCTAGTCCACACACTATCTCCCCTGTTGTCCAAATCATATTCCCCTCTCTTTTCTAGCTTGTGGTTGCTCTTTGGATGCGTGGCAATTGTGTACAATGGATCAATTGGAGCAAATGGATTGATTCATCCCCAGGTCTCGCCTAGTGGGACATAGGACACATATGTAGTTGATTGGTCACTCTGTGGTTACTCTTTGGTTGTGGCAAGGGAAAAACTATCTTGAGTAAACCATTGACCATTACATGGTTATGACATGCTGGAAAATGCATTGTTCATCACCAAACTGTTCTTGGATGGTTGGGAGAAGTTGCTCTTGGAGGATGTGTTGGTACCATTCTTTATTCATGGCTGTGTTCTTAGGCAAAATTGTGAGTGAGCCCACTCCCTTGGCTGAGAAGCAACCCCACACATGAATGGTCTCAGGATGCTTTACTGTTGGCATGACACAGGACTGATGGTAGCGCTCAGTGTTTTCTGGATGCCCCAAACAATCGGAAAGGGGATTCATCAGAGAAAATGACTTTACCCCAGTCCTCAGCAGTCTAATCCCTGTACCTTTTGTAGAATATCAGTCTGTCCCTGATGTTTTTCCTGGAGAGAAGTGGCTTCTTTGCTGCCCTTCTTGACACCAGGCCATCCTCCAAAAGTCTTCACCTCAATGTGCGGGCAGATGCACTCACACCTGCCTGATGCCATTCCTGAGCAAGCTCTGCACTGGTGGTGCCCCGATCCTGCAGCTGAATCAACTTTAGGAGACGGTCCTGGTGCTTCCTGGACTTTCTTGGGCACCCTGACGCCTTTACAACAATTGAACCTCTCTCCTTGAAGTTCTTGATGATCCGATAAATGGTTGATTTAGGTGCAATCTTACTAGCAGCAATATCGTTGCCTGTGAAGCCCTTTTTGTGCAAAACAATGATGACGGCACGTGTTTCCTTGCAGGTAACCATGGTTAACAGAGGAAGAACAATGATTTCAAGCACCACCCTCCTTTTAAAGCTTCCAGTCTGTTATCCTAACTCAATCAGCATGACAGAGTGATCTCCAGCCTTGTCCTCGTCAACACTGTCACCTGTGTTAACGAGATAATCACTGACATGATGGCAGCTGGTCCTTTTGTGGCAGGGCTGAAATGCAGTGGAAAAGTTTTTTTGGGATTAAGTTCATTTTCATGGCAAATAGGGATTTTGCAATTAACTGCAATTAATCTGATCACTCATGACTTTCTGGAGTATATGCAAATTGCCATCATCAAAACTGAGGAAGCAGACTTTGTGAAAATTAGTATTTGTGTCATTCTCAAAACTTTTGACCACGACTGTATTCAACACATAAAATATTAGTTGAATAAATAACATTTATAATAAACTAAACTAACTTTGTGATGTATTTGTAAAGCAGTTTTACACTTCTGACTCTGCCCTGAATGCCTCTGTTGATCCTACAGCTATTGTATACAGTAATCATGTGCCTATGAACCAGAGTTATAATGTTAGCACTGAGGCGGTGTGCCCTAGTAGGAAGTCTACTGTGTGCTGCACTATCAGCTCAAACATAAATGTCATGAGCATGTCTACTTCTGATACGCTTCCCAATAAAGCAATAAAAACAACAAGCATCCCAGAAAAGTGCTAACAATAGCCGACATTAACATATGTAGCCTAAGAAACAATGTTCATGAAATCAATGACTTGATAGTCATTATATGAATGTAATCTATTGCTATCTCTGAATCGCACTTAGATAATACCTTTGAAGATACATGGTTACAGTGGGGGAAAAAAGTATTTAGTCAGCCACCAATTGTGCAAGTTCTCCACATAAAAAGGTGAGAGAGGCCTGTAATTTTCATCATAGGTACACGTCAACTATGACAGACAAATTGAGGAAAAAAAATCCAGAAAATCACATTGTAGGATTTTTAATGAATTTATTTGCAAATTATGGTGGAAAATAAGTATTTGGTCACCTACAAACAAGCAAGATTTCTGGCTCTCACAGACCTGTAACTTCTTCTTTAAGAGGCTCCTCTGTCCTCCACTCGTTACCTGTATTAATGGCACCTGTTTGAACTTGTTATCAGTATAAAAGACACCTGTCCACAACCTCAAACAGTCACACTCCAAACTCCACTATGGCCAAGACCAAAGAGCTGTCAAAGGACACCAGAAACAAAATTGTAGACCTGCACCAGGCTGGGAAGACTGAATCTGCAATAGGTAAGCAGCTTGGTTTGAAGAAATCAACTGTGGGAGCAATTATTAGGAAATGGAAGACATACAAGACCACTGATAATCTCCCTCGATCTGGGGCTCCAGCAAGATCTCACCCCGTGGGGTCAAAATGATCACAAGAACGGTGAGCAAAAATCCCAGAACCACACGGGGGGACCTAGTGAATGACCTGCAGAGAGCTGGGACCAAAGTAACAAAGCCTACCATCAGTAACACACTACGCCGCCAGGGACTCAAATCCTGCAGTGCCAGACGTGTCCCCTGCTTAAGCCAGTACATGTCCAGGCCCGTCTGAAGTTTGCTAGAGTGCATTTGGATGATCCAGAAGAGGATTGGGAGAATGTCATATGGTCAGATGAAACCAAAATAGAACTTTTTGGTAAAAACTCAACTCGTCGTGTTTGGAGGACAAAGAATGCTGAGTTGCATCCAAAGAACACCATACCTACTGTGAAGCATGGGGGTGGAAACATCATGCTTTGGGGCTGTTTTTCTGCAAAGGGACCAGGACGACTGATCCGTGTAAAAGGAAAGAATGAATGGGGCCATGTATCGTGAGATTTTGAGTGAAAACCTCCTTCCATCAGCAAGGGCATTGAAGATGAAACGTTGCTGGGTCTTTCAGCATGACAATGATCCCAAACACACCGCCCGGGCAACGAAGGAGTGGCTTCGTAAGAAGCATTTCAAGGTCCTGGAGTGGCCTAGCCAGTCTGCAGATCTCAACCCCATAGAAAATCTTTGGAGGGAGTTGAAAGTCCGTGTTGCCCAGCGACAGCCCCAAAACATCACTGCTCGAGAGGAGATCTGCATGGAGGAATGGGCCAAAATACCAGCAACAGTGTGTGAAAACCTTGTGAAGACTTACAGAAAATGTTTGACCTGTGTCATTGCCATCAAAGGGTATATAACAAAGTATTGAGAAACTTTTGTTATTGACCAAATACTTATTTTCCACCATAATTTGCAAAAAAATTCATTACAAATCCTACAATGTGATTTTCTGGATATTTTTTTCTCATTTTGTCTGTCATAGTTGACGTGTACCTATGATGAAAATTACAGGCCTCTCTCATCTTTTTAAGTGGGAGAACTTGCACAATTGGTGGCTGACTAAATACTTTTTTCCCCACTGTATGTGTTATTTCATAGTTTTGATGTCTTCACTGTAAAAAATAGTAGAAATAAAGAAAAACCCTTGAATGAGTAGGTGTGTCCAAACTTTTGACTGGTAGTGTACATGGCGAGAACATCCTTCAGCAGTCCGGAGACAAAATCCATGGCTCGAGGCATTTGCGCTGACTCAACTTACTCTAAGTTTACACAGCTCTCCTGCACCTTTTTCAGATCCGCAGTCAGACATTTCACGTCGGCCTCCAGAGAGGTAATTAGCGGGGGTCTCCAGCGCAGCATTCGGAATGGGGGAGAACTCTGTTGTTTTGAGCGATGCGATAACAGGCATTGTTTTGTTTCTAAGAGTAGTTCAATCAGCTTTGAATGTTTCAGAAACCTCTTGATTTCCGGCCTCAATTGTAGCAACTATATCTGTTTTCATTTCAACTATCTCCAAGCGTAGTAACTTGATGGCCTCGAGAACGTTCATTTCATCGCCCCCAGGTAGAGCTGCATCCCCAGGCAAGGCGCGAGTCTCCTGGCTGTCAGGCTCAGGAGAGGGCGGTGATGAAACTGGGCCTTGTAGGCTGACTTTTCTCAAGGTCAGGTTTTTGGTCTTACAGTATGTTTCGTCGTCATGCTAACATTTGGAAATAAAGTAGTCTTGGGTACTTCAGAAAGGGATCACCAAAGTAATATTTGAAAATAAATTTGGTTTTACTGTAAAATTCACATACATTAAAAGAATACAGCTAGAGCAAACGGAATACACGTCAGTCGCACATTGCGCCTCTAGCAACCCCCCGAGAGGAAAGATTTTTGAAGGTTAGCAAAACGTTGCTCTTTCTCCTTGGGCTTTCAAACACCTATAATGTAGGTGATATGTGAGGGTTTTTTTCCCTCCCAAAGAAACATTGAGTTTTGTTTTACTTAATCTCATAATGGCCATTGTTATACACATAAAATAGATTACCATAAAGGAGTTTGCAAGACAGCACAAACAGATCTGGGACCAGACTAATGTACTAGCCATCGGGTGATTATACTACTTGTAATGATCCATCGTTGTACAAGTCATCATTCAACAACACAGTCATATTACCCTACATTGACTTGTGTTTACTTGTTCATGTATGCTGTGTTATTGACAAGCATCTGGTTACTATAGTAACACCATCTGTAACAGGGACACACAGTGAGGGAACCTCCGGCTCATAGGAGACTGGGCTTGTCTGGGCTTGGGCTCTGGCCAAAGAGACTTGTACAACAGTATGTGTCTGTTGTACATTTTTAAATCTCCTTTACCTCCACACCAATAACACATGGTTAAAGTGTGACTTACAGTAGCAAGTATGGTTAAATGCCTTGCTCAAGGGCACATTGACAGGTTTTTAGCCTAGTTGGCTCAGGGACTCGTACCAGCAACCTTTCGGTTGCTGGCCCAATGCTATTAACCACTAGGCTACCTGCCACCCAGTATTATATTATATTCTATATTGAATCATGTCCTGAAATGGAGATAGCTAACAGTTACAGGCTACTGATCCAGAATCAGGTCAATTGGACCTAGAAAAGCTCAAATTGATCGCAATGCAGTCTCTTGAAACTGATTTAATTCAGTCGATACTACATTAGAACTCTCGTCATTGCCAAATAAGTACTCTACAAGAGGAACTCAATGACACTGAGCTTTCAGATCACCTCCAAAAGCTAGTTTCCACTACACAGTATTAACGTTCACATGCTAATTGTATGATTAATTATCTTCCTTTCTGCGTCACGAGATGAGAAGACTTAAATGAAGGGCTTTACGATTTATTTGTTTAATTTTTTAGCCGATGTTTAAACAATGAGTGCTGATTACCATTGGAGATCAGGAATGATAAATTCATTGTTATTTTCTATTTTCTCTGGTGATTATTGTAATGCGTTTGACGTCTTAACTGTCTAATTAATCAGTATGTGAGTGTGTGTGTGTGAGTGAGTGAGTGAGTGAGTGACTGTGTCATTTGTTTTATTAAGGTTAATGGGATAAGCTGTAATATAATGGTGGTCCTCTGTAGCTCAATTGGTAGAGCATGGCGCTTGTAACGCCAGGGTAGTGGGTTCGATCCCCGGGACCACCCATACGTAAAAATGTATGCACATATGACTGTAAGTCGCTTTGGATAAAAGCGTCTGCTAAAAGGCTTATTATTATATTATTATATAATGACCATATGGTCAAAGGAGTGGTTACACTGAGTGGAGTATTAGGCCAGACTGGTTCATTTCCTGGATACCTAGAACTGTGTGACTGTGTGTACGAGACAGTGTTTGTGCTAAACCATTGAGCAGTAGAGAAAAATGTGTCACTAATTGCCCGCATATTTCCTGCCCATCTAAGTCATATGGGATCTGTGTCGTGGCTAGAGAGAAAGCAAAAGAGAGAGAGAGGGAGTGAGTGAGAAAGAAAATGGTAGAAAGATCCCTCTTTGTGGGTTTTGGACTGCAGCTATGGACAGAGGTGACTTTACGTAGCAGGTAATGAGAACTAATGTAGCAGGTTAGGATAATTAATGTAGCAGGTTAGGATAATTAGGTTAAGGTTAGGAAAAGGGGTAGGGTAAGATAAAATGCTACAATTGTCCACGGCGCGACTCGAACATGCAACTTCTGGTCCATAGCTCTACTCCATCTAGCCACAACCCTCTTTGGTGAAGTGCAATACAAAGACAGAAAACTAAATGGTCATCTCAAAATGCCAGCTATCAAGCTCTGGTGCCTAAAGCCATATTGTACCAATGTATTTGATAGCGTTCCACATCTGGACAATATCAACAAACATTTAAATATTTGAAGTCATCATAATGATGGATGAACGTCTTGGATGTCACAGATGTTGCCCGTGGAAAGAGTATGTTTACCTGTCTGATTCCATCCATACAACCGTCAGACAATGTTTCAGCAATGTTTTATTGGTTTTGAGAGTGAAGAGAGAAGAGATTCCTCGATCAGGGCTAAGCATTTGTCTCCTATTTCACTGAAATGAGAAACGGAAGAGAAATGTGGAGGGTTGATGAGGAGTGTGTCACTCCTGTGTTTGGATAGCTAGCCCAATTCTGATATTTCTTTCCACTAATTGGTCTTTTGACCAATCAGATCAGCTCTGATAAAGATCTGATGTGAAAAGATCTGATGTGATTGGTCAAAATACCAAATAGTGGAAAAAAGATCGCAATTGGGTTGCCTGTCTAAACACAGCCTAATGCCCTCACATCAATCCTTATGGCACAGATAACAATTGTGCCCCGCAAGTGTCAAAAAGCATTTATTGACAGGATAGAGACATACTTTCTTAGTTCATTGCTTTTTTAACCTACAGTGCCATGTTGAATGAGACATCTGATGTCTTTGTATGTTGCTTGCCTGTACTGTAAAATAAAATGTAATGTATTGTATAATCTTACTACGGTCATTTTCTGAAAGGTTGACTAGCCATTGTTTAGGTATGTCAAGTAATTTTTGTTAGTAGGCCACTTTGACCTGAGAGAATTGTACAATCTGCCCAGTAGCCTAATATTGAGAGAACTGCCCTGAATCTGAATCTTGACTGGCTGAATCATATTTGTACTAGACCACTTTAAAGTGAGAGAAAAGTACAATCAGCCCAGTCTACAGTATCTCTATTCTCTGTACATTAAGTACATACATACATACATTGCACATTTATAACCTGTACATTGACTCGGTACCGGTACACCCTGTATATAGCCTCGTTATTGTTATTTTATTGTGTTACTTTTTATTTTATTTTTGACTTTATTTTGTTAACTCTATTTCTTGAACGCATTGTTGGTTAAGGGCTTGTAAGTAAGCATTTCACTGTAATTTTATTTTATTTTATTATAAGCACATCGTGAACATGACTATATGGCTACATAGAGCATTATTAGAGCTTATCTTCTACAAGGGGCGAATTCTAACGTCGGATTTTCACTTAGCCATGCATTGATGTCAATGGGAGAGAGAGGAAGTGAACATTTGACAAGTGGAATTTAGGATTCGTCTCAAAGTAGTTTTTTCTAAGTTGTTTACTCATCGTTTTTTACTCCTCCATAGCTGAATTCGTCCGGCCTACTGACTATGCCCAGGAGTCCCACGTCCAGTGAGGATGAGATGGCCCAGAGTTGTTCTGACTACTCCGAGGACTCCGCCTCCGACAGCTCCCGTGAGGAGACTATCTATGAGACCATAAGAGCCACCGCCGAGCCGGCCCCCAGACGCATGGACGACATACACACTCACTCTCTGGTCGTCCGCATCCTCATCCCCGACCTGCAGCAGACAGTGAGTGTGTGTGTGTGTGTGTATGCTTGCCTAGGTTTACTCAGGAACGTGCAAAGGAGTTGTATGTTTGTATGAGTCAGAAAGACCCTATTGTTTGATGTGCCAATTTATGGGTTACCTTTGGAGGGCTTTTTTACACCCATTTTATTTTTTTTAAAGGATAGAACTGTTTCATCCTAGACTTATAGACTAACTCATAGGATTTAATGTCTGGCTTGCAAAATAAGTTCAAATGATGAAGTCTTAGATTACACTTGTTAACATCCTTTCTTTTTCTCTCATTTCCCTTTGGTATAATGCCTTTGATTTAAGCCAGCTCTGGACATTTATTAACCTGGCTGTGTTGCATCCTTTCGCCTGTCGGAGAACACACACTGTGTGAACGATCTGTGGGCGTTGTGTGGGCGTTGATGTATAGACTTTTCCCTCTAGGGGAAGCTTCTATTAACCCTCGTTTCGTAATAGAAAAAATAAGGCAGTGGGGAGTGTGTATCTCGCAAATGAATGGGTACATGCATTCCTCTCTTATTACCAGACCTGGGTTCAAATACTATTTGGAATAATTTCAAATACTTGAGCTTCAATGCTGCGGAGGTGTTTTGGTATACTTCCCCAGACCTGTGGTTTGACGCAATCCTGTCTCTGGTGCGCGTCGTCAGCCCGGTCCAGCCCGTTCCTGCTCCCCGCACCAAGCCAGTGGTGCGTGTGTCCAGTCCGGCACGGCCCGTGCCTGTTCCACCGGTGCCTGGTCCGGCACCGGTCAGCTGCTCCACTCGGAGCCAGAGCAATCCGCTCCACCGGGTCCGGTCCAACTCCAGTCAGCGGATCCACTCCGAGCCAGAGCAATCCGCTCAACCGGGGTCCAGTCAAGCTCCGGTCAGCCGCTCCACTCCGGAGCCAGAGAAGTCCGCCCACCGGTGCCCAGTCCAGCTCCAGTCAGCGGCTCCAGTCCGGAGCCTGTGCAGTTCGATCCACCGTCGGCCGGGTCCAGCTCTAGTCAGCGGTGCCAGTCCAGACCCAGACGCCAGCCCCCTCTCCAGGTTCGGGGTCTCCCACACCAGGGTCCAGACAGGACTTGTACGTCGTGGGAGGAAGGAGAGGGGAAGCAGCGCGCCCGAGGTCCAGACCAGACCAGGGGCGCAACAGGGAGGTGGAGAGAAAGTGGTGGTCACGCCCGGAGCCGGATCCGCCTCCGAGGCGGAATGCCCACCCGGCCCCTACCCTGTTATGTTTTTGTGGCGCGGTCGGAGTCTGCACCTTTGGGGGGGGCTGTCACGCCCTGACTCAGGGGACATTGATTTGTTGAGTCAGGGTGTGTATACTCCGTGTTATGTTGTGTTTTTCTATGTTTAGTTCTAGATCGTTTAGATCTATGTTGGCCAGGGTGGTTCCCAATCAGAGGCAGCTGTAGCTCGTTGTCTCTGATTGGGGACCATACTTAGGCAGCCTGTTGGCACCAGTTAGTTTGTGGGATCTTGTTCTGTATAGGTTTGTTTGGTGTAACCTTAAGACTTCACGTTTCGTTTATTTGTTGTTTTGTCGTGTGTTCAGTACTTTAATAAAATGTACGCTTATCACACTGCGCCTTGGTTCAACCAATCCTTAAACGATCGTGACAGAGCCAATAGAATAGCTGCAAAACTATAAACCCTGCCCATCTGTCACTCCAGGCAAGTTAAAGCAAACGCTAAAAGTATTTTAAATACTTGAATGCAATCTCTTTTTGACAGCTTCCCTTTTGATAAAAAAAAACATAATCCATACATGTAAGAAGTGGTCGGAATTGACTTTTTGGACCTGAATGCCCAAAACTTCAGGAGATAAAGGTGCTCAAAGTTTACCAATTTTTCATCACTGGAAAATATAAACTGTTGAGTTTGATATCATTTAAAAGCTTACCAACAGGGTTGTCAAACTATTGTCTTAAAAAAAAAAAAATACGATTTTTTAAACATTTAACGTCAATTATCTAAAAATAAGTAAACTTAGATTTTTTTAATATTCGCATATGTTGTAGCTTAGACCCTACTTCACATCATCTGAGGTTTTTGTGTTGTGCCCGCCATTGGTTGAGACACAACATGCTCTTGAATACAGGGTGGATGTCATTTTAGTACATTTATCAGCCAAAACCTGACACCCACCCTTGTTTTCAAAAGCATGTTGTGTCTCAACTGATGGTGCGCACAACACAACAACCTCAAATGATGTCAAATAGGGTTTAAGCTACAACATATGCACATTTTGCCCGTTTTTAGATAATTGACGTTAAAGAAAAAAAAAAGGACATGAAAAAATTAATATGAAGATAGTTTGACAACCCTATTTGTAAGCTTTTAAATGATATCAGTCTCAACCATTTGTCTTTTCCAGTCATGAAGACATGGATGTCTTATGGTATTGCGGGGTTTGCAAAATAGGTCAACGTTGAGCACCTTTATCTCTTGAATGTTTTGGCATTCAGGTTCAAAAAATAACTTTCTGAGCACTTCTACAATGGGCAAATATGTATGGACGGTTTCGTTCAAATCAAAAGGTGTGCTGTCAAAAAGTAATTGAATTCAAATGGATTTACCCAAAAGAGGCATTGGTCTGGTTGAGAGGGATAAGGCAAAATGAATGGCAAATAATTCTGGCTGCACAACCGATTGGCAAACGTACTGTAAATTGAGAACTCATGTGACTAAACTGAAGGAAAATAAGAAAATGTGATATGAAACAAAGATAAATAATATAAAGAATACTAATAAAAAGCTTTGGAGCACCTTAAATAAAATTTTTAGCAAAAAGGCGAACTCGGCCCCATCATTCATTGAATCAGATGGCTCATTCATCACAAAACCCATTGATATTGCCAACTACTTTAATTATTTTTTTATTGGCAAGACTAGCAAACTTAGGCATGACATGCCAACAACAAATTCTTAACCTACACATCCATGCATACAGTGCCTTCAGAAAATATTGACTTTTTCCACATTGTGTTGCGTTACAGCCTTATTCTAAAATTGATTCAATAAAACATTTTTCTCAGCAATCTACACACAATACCCCTTAAAGACAAAGCGAAAACAGGTTTGTAGAAATTTTTGCCAATTAATTACAAATAAAAACCAGAAATACCTTATTTACATAAGTATTCAGACCCTTTGCTATGAGACTCGAAATTGAGCTCAGGTGAATCCTGTTTCCATTGATCATCCTTGAGATCTTTCTACAACTTGATTGGAGTCCACCTGTGGTAAATTCAATTGATTGGCCATGATTTGGAAAGGCACACACCTGTCTATATAAGGTCCCACAGTTGACAGTGCAAAATCCAAGAGCTCCGAGACAGGATTGTGTCGAGGCACAGATCTGGGGAAGGGTACCAAAACATTTCTGCAGCATTGAAGGTCCCCAAGAACACAGTTTCTTCCATCATTCTTAAATGGAAGAAGTTTGGAATCACCAAGACTCTTCCTAGAGCTGGCCGCTTTGCCAAACTGAGCAATCAGGGGAGAAGGGCCTTTGTCTGGGAGGTGATCAAGAACCTGATGGTCGCTCTGACAGAGCTCCAGAGTTCCGAAGGTTCACCTTCCAACAGGACAATGACCCTAAGCACACAGCCAAGACAATGCAGGAGTTGCTTCGGGACAAGTCTCTGATTGTCTTTGAGTGGCCCAGCCAGAGCCCGGACTTGAACCCAATCGAACATCTCTGGAGATACCTGAAAATAGCTGTCCAGCGAACTCCCCATCCATCAATACTTCCCGAATGCACTATATGTACAATACAATGATGTACATTTACATTAAGTGATTTGTAAGTATGGTAAATTAATATTGCACAAAAAGTGGTTGTTTTCCATGTTATTTGATGAAAACAAATATTTAATTTAATGTGGCTGTTTTGTGCCTTTGCCCATAATTTCGCATATCCCCCCCCCCCCCATGTCAGAAAACAAAACAAAAGTATACACCAATGTTACTTCAATACAAGCAAAAATGTAATAGCCTAACAATTTCAGGTGATTAGGTGATTTTATAGGCCTATAGCAGTAATATCAAGGGGTGGGGGTGGGGCCAAGAGTACTTAACTGGAGGAAGTGTTTGGAGCTGTTCAAAATAGGATATCATCGGGTCCCAGGTGGAATAGAATGAGTTGGTTGACCCTCGGATTATATACTTTTCTAATTTTAGGAACAGCATCAGATCTTTGCGCCAGGGTGGATTGATAGATTTCCAATCCAATAAAAACCTTCTGCGGGCTAACAGGGAGGCTAAGGCAATGGCATCCAGCTGTCAATTGGTCAGAGAAGGATTGTTGTTTGGTACTTCAAAAATAGCCATTTCTGCACTAGGCTGCAACTTTATATCAAATGCTTCAGAAAGGGTTTTAAATATAGTGGACCAATAATCTGCCAGACAGGGACAGGCCCAGAACATGTGGGTCAAGTCCCCCAAGGAGCCTTTACACCTGTCACATGTACCATCAATATTTGGGTAGAATTTGGACAATCTGGTCTTACTGAAATGGATACGGTGAAGTACCTTAAACTGTATAAGGCTAAGCTGGGCACAAGACGAGCTTCCCATTTACCCTAAGTACGGTAGCATTCCAGACTTAATCAGAGATCTCTCCACCAAGTTCCCTTTCCCATTCAGATCAGATTTATTGAGTGACGGTTTATCAAGGGACATGATTATCTCAAAAATACGGGATATGAGTCCCTTTAGTTAAAAAGGTGTTTTCAAAAGGGCATCCAGACCCGATCCGGGTGATAGAATTGGAAAGGTTGGGCTTTGAGTGCGGAAAAACTGGAGGATTTGGAAATACCGAAATAAACTTGAATGGGGTAGATTAAATTTGATAGCGAGGTCTTCGAAATTGGCAAAGGTGCCATCAATATAAAGATCATTAAACTTAGTAAGGCCATTCCTCTGCCACAGCCTGAAAGCTGAATCCAGTTTGCCTGGAAGTAAGAGGTGATTATTACATACAGTGAGGGAAAAAAGTATTTGATCCCCTGCTGATTTTGTACGTTTGCCCACTAACAAAGAAATGATCAGTCTATAATTTTAATGGTAGGTTTATTTGAACAGTAAGAGACAGAATAACAACAAAAAAATCCAGAAAAATGCATGTCAAAAATGTTATAAATTGATTTGCATTTTAATGAGGGAAATAAATTTGACCCTCCTCAATCAGAAAGATCATGGCTTCAGGTGTCTTTTACAGGTAACGAGCTGAGATTAGGAGCACACTCAAAGGGGAGTGCTCCTAATTTCAGCTTGTTACCTGTGAAAAGACACCTGTCCACAGAAGCAATCAATCAATCAGATTCCAAACTCTCCACCATGGCCAAGACCAAAGAGACTCTCCAAGGATGTCAGGGACAAGATTGTAGACCTACACAAGGCTGGAATGGACTACAAGACCATCGCCAAGCAGCTTGGTGAGAAGGTGACAATAATGGTGCGATTATTCGCAAATGGAAGAAACACAAAAGAACTGTCAATCTCCTCGGCCTGGGGCTCCATGCAAGATCTCACCTCGTGAAGTTGCAATGATCATGAGAACGGTGAGGAATCAGCCCAGAACTACACGGGAGGATCTTGTCAATGATCTCAAGGCAGCTGGGAACATAGTCACCAAGAAAACAATTGGTAACACACTACGCCGTGAAGGACTGAAATCCTGCAGCGCCCGCAAGGTCCCCCCTGCTCAAGAAAGCACATATACATGCCCGTCTGAAGTTTGCCAATGAACATCTGAATGATTCAGAGGAGAACTGGGTGAAAGTGTTATGGTCAGATGAGACCAAAATCGAGCTCTTTGGCATCAACTCAACTTGCCGTGTTTGGAGGAGGAGGAATGCTGCCTATGACCCCAAGAACACCATCCTCACCATCAAACATGGAGGTGGAAACGTGATGCTTTGGGGTGTTTTTCTGCTAAGGGGAGAGGACAACTTCACCGCATCAAAGGGACGATGGACGGGGCCATGTACCGTCAATTCTTGGGTGAGAACCTCCTTCCCTCAGCCAGGGCATTGAACATGGGTCGTGGATGGGTATTCCAGCATGACAATGACCCAAAACACATGGCCAAGGCAACAAAGGAGTGGCTCAAGAAGAAGCACATTAAGGTCCTGGAGTGGCCTAGCCAGTCTCCAGACCTTAATCCCATAGAAAATCTGTGGAGGGAGCTGAAGGTTCGAGTTGCCAAACGTCAGCCTCGAAACCTTAATGACTTGGAGAAGATCTGCAAAGAGGAGTGGGACAAAATCCCTCCTGAGATGTGTGCAAACTTGGTGGCCAACTACAAGAAACGTCTGACCTCTGTGATTGCCAACAAGGGTTTTGCCACCAAGTACTAAGTCATGTTTTGTAGAGGGGTCAAATACTTATTTCCCTCATTTAATTGCAAATCAATTTATAACATGCGTTTTTCTGGATTTTTTTGTTGTTATTCTGTCTCTCACTGTTCAAATAAACCTACCATTAAAATTATAGACTGATCATGTCTTTGTCAGTGGGCAAACATACAAAATCAGCAGGGGATCAAATTATTTTTTCCCTCACTGTATAGATCTTTGAATAGAGAAATCACAGTTTAAAATGTTGACGGAATTGAGGCCAAATTTTAAGAGTATTGACAAAAATTGGATTGGATGTGACTAAAGCTGACAAAGAGGAAGAGAAACAGGAGTTGGCTTCTGTTTGACACCAGTCAGTTTCTGGGGTGTGAAGCCAGTAAACAATCTTTTGTATATTTGCTGCCCAGTAATAATACATAACGTTAGGAAGGGCTAGTCCTCTGTGTGTTCTATCTCTCTGGAGGAATACTTTACGTATTCTTGGATTCCCACCGCTCCATGAAAAAATACTTTGGTAAAAAAAGAAGGAGACATTGGAACAAATACAGAAATCTGGGCAATACCTTCATTTTGATACAATTCACTTTACCAATTAAAGTAAAATGGAGAATACTCCATCTCTGAAAGTTCACTTTAAGTTTGCTAATAAGGGGAGTAAAGTTCTCATCATGGAGGGAAGACAAGGTACGGGTGATATTGATCCCTAACTATTTAAAGCCAGACTTACGAAATTGAATAGTATCCCCTGGAATTTGTAATGCTAATTCATTGATAGGAAAACATTCACTTTTTGAGAAATTCAATTTATAACCCGAAAACACACCAAACCTACGCAGTAGGTCCACTACCTCAGGGACACACGCTTCAGGGTATGAGATATATAAAAGTAAATATTCTGAATACAAGGAAACTTTATGTTCCAGTCCCCATCTGTAGATACCATGTATTAAGGGTGTGGGCTTTAGCATAATAGAAAGGGGTTCTATCGCCAGGACATTGGACATCCCTGGCGTGTGGCCCTTGATAATGGGAAATACTGTGAACGAAGTCTGTTTGTAAGTACTGATGCCTTGGGTGATCAGTACAACAGTCGGACCCAGGAAATGAAGTTTGCACCAAAGCCACATTTTCCCAGTACAGAGAATAAATATTCCCATTCTACCCTGTCAAATGCCTTCTCCGCATCTAAAGAGATAACTACTTCAGGAATGTCCGAAGATGCAGGAGAGTGCATGACATCAAGCAGACGTCGAATGTTAGAAAAGGAGTGGTGACCCTTAATAAACCCTGTCTGGTCAGTCAATATGATGTCTGTCATAGTGGACTCTATTCGAGAGGCAAGCAATTTCGCTAATATTTTAACATCTGCATTTAAAAGTGAGATTGGTCTGTATGAGCCACACTCAGATGCATCTTTGCCGGGTTTTAACAAAAGTGTGATCGACGCCTCTGTCAGGGTTTGGGTGTTTTACCCTGGTCCAGGGCGTTTTCAAACATTTCAAGCAGGAGTGGGGCCAGTTTGGCAGAAAACTTCTTGTAGAATTCGATTGGGTATCCATCTGGGCCAGGGGATTTCCCACTTTGCATTGCTGTAATTGAATTAATAATCTCCCCTAACTGCAAAGGTTGATCAATTTCCTCTCTCTTCTCTGTACTAATAATAGGAGTTTCCAAGTTGTCAAGAAAATCATTCATAATTGAATTGTCTTCATGTGATTCTGACGTGTAAAGATCTGAATAAAAATATTTGAAAGTATTATTGATTTCATTGGGACTAACTGTTAAGACACCCGAGGTGTTGTGAATTTGAGGGATCAGCTGCGAGGCAGATTTGCATTTGAGTTGATGAGCAAGAAGCCGACCAGCCTTTTCTCCATGTTCGTAAACATAACCGCGTGCGCGGAGTAGCTGCTGTTCAGCCTTATCTGTGGATGTCACACCCTGGTTCGGGGACTCATTATGTTGAACCAGGGTGTGTTCATTCTATGTTTTCGGTTTCTCTGGTGGGTGTTCTAGGTGGTTTATTTTCTATGTTTGCGGTGGTGACTCCCAATCAGAGGCAAACGAGTGTCAGCTGTCGGCTGTTTGTCTCTGATTGGGAGCCATATTTAATCTATCTGTTTTCCTTTCGGGTTGTGGGATTTTGTTCGTGTGTGTGCGTGTTGTACACTAGACGTCACGCTTTCGTTGTTTATTGTTTTTGTTGTTGTGAGCATTTAATTAAAATCATCATGTTCACTCCCAACGCTGCGCTTTGGTCCTATTTCATAGACGGACGTGACAGTGGATAGTAAATTGTACTGAGATTGAAGACTCAGCCTTTCTTTGTAAAGTTCTGGTGATGGAGAGGCAGAGTATTGTTGGTCTAATTCCAGAATTGCGTCGATCAGCTGTTTCTGTTTAATTTTCCATTGTTTATTGAGAAGAGAGGAATAGGAAAGTATTTCCCCTCTAAGAACAACTTTAAGTGTTTCCCAAAGTGTAGATGGAGAGATCGATTCTGTTTTAGTTGTCTCAATAAAGACATCAATTGCATTCGATAGAATGGTGCAGAATGAATTGTTTGAAAGTAAAGATTTAAGAGAGAGTTAAGTCTCCATGGGGGGCGATCTGTATAGTTCATTGAGAATGAGAGTTTGAGCGACAGAGGAGCATGGTCACTAATAACAATGGCAGAGTATTCTACATTCTTAACAGAGGGGAGAATAGCTTTATCTACGAAAAAGTAGTCTATTCTAGAATAGGAGTGGTGCACATGTGACAATAAAGAAAATTCTTTGTTATTGGGAAAAAGGAATCTCCATGGATCGACACATACCGCCTGGCTCATAAATGCAGACAAAGTGCTGGACATTTTTGAGGGAGATAATGATCTAGGGTTTGAGCGGTCCAAGAGTGGGTGGATCACACAATTCAAGTCGCCTCCAAAGATTAAATAGTGTGAGTTGAGATTGGGCAGCAAAGAAATACGTTTGTTAATAAACTCAACATCCCAATTGGGAGCATACACATTTACAAGCAAAACAGAGGTGTGAAAGAGAGAACCAGATACCATAACAAAGCGCCCCTGTGGATCTGATATTATATCAGCAGCAGTAAATTGTACTTTCTTATGAATAAGTATTGCTGTTCCCCTTGCCTTAGCATTGAATTTTGAATGGAATATTTGTCCTACCCAAGCTTTACGGAGTCTACCATGATCTGCTGTACACAGATGTGTTTCTTGTAAGAATGCTATATCAGTTTTTAAATTCTTAAGATGAGCAAATACTCTAGCCCGTTTAGCCGGGCCGTTCATTGTCTTGACGTTCCAGCTTGTAAACCTAATAGCTGACCCCCCAACTCCCACCCCAATATCTGAATTGTCAGTCATTAAAAATTGAGATTACAAAATTATAACTGGAATAGAGATTAAAAACATGTATAAGACCACCAATCATATCCTGTGACAAAAGAAAAAGCATGTACCGAATAGTTAGACAGAATACTGTTGAAGTAGAATATGTAACAATCAAATGGTTAATGAAGACAAACAACGTCCCCCCACCCCCCTGACATAAAACCCTCAAAATAACACAACAAAATTAACCCAGTACAAAATAGCACTGTCCTATGCTCGCCTCTAGGGCGGACTGCAGGCGTCCCCAAATAGGGTCAAACTCCCGGTTAACCATCTGCCACTTAACTTACCCTACACAAGAGGGCTCCCAATTATTAACAATGCCAGTTTAAAATTGTTTAAACTCAAATATTAACAGTGTCACTCAATAGTCGATCAGTTACATCCTCCATTGGCTTTAACAAACGCAGATAGCCAAATAAAATGCTTCTGTTAGTCAAGACTTCGCCCATGGGTTGTGTTAGGGGCGCGCTCCACGCCACGCTCCTGCAGCCGCACCGCACAACTGTGTCCACAACCACAAGGAGTAAAATAGGATACTCAGGCGCAGCGTAACCAACTAACACGAATGCCAAAATATTCCAACGTCCATGAACCTCCGTAGAGGCGAAAGCTAAATATATCCAAAAACCCACTCAATCAAACAAACAAAGGCATTACAGTCACATTAAATCAAATGCAAACAAGAAAGTAACCCGAGTCAAACCCTAAGATTGTAGCATTAGTAAATCGTCTTTAGAGAGGTAACGTTAAATGACTAGCTAATGGCAGCTTAAGTTAGTTCAAACAAAAACAAACTCACGTTGGATATTTAACATGTGTTACTATTAACAGCTAAGCTAGTCAGCCGCCAATATTACTTACATGGATACAGGTCTTTGTTCAGTTGATTCTAGATGTAGCTAGCTAGGTAGTTGTCCAAATGTCACGCTATATCTTAGGCAGCTAGCCGCTAGAAATGGTGGAGAAGTGCTTAGCTAAATTCACCGCCACATTCAAATAGCCAAGTCAGTCCTTCAGCACTCTGGTTTTTGTTGTGCGTAGCTAGCCATGTTAGCAAGTCAGCCCAATGTTCCTGTTTTCTGAAATCTTCTCAGCCAAGTATAGACGTAATAAAGATATCCCTGAGTGCTCCTGGAGTTAAGCATTCATCTTGTTGCCGTGTAAAAATACATTTAAAAAAAGTGGCGTTAGCTAGCCAACCAGATAGTAAACAGTCAAGGGTGCCAGCTCCTGCTAGCCAACAATTTTATTGTGATGTACAGTGAGGGAAAAAAGTATTTGATCCCCTGCTGATTTTGTACGTTTGCCCACTGACAAAGACATGATCAGTCTATAATTTTAATGGTAGGTTTATTTGAACAGTGAGAGACAGAATAACAACAAAAAAATCCAGAAAAATGCATGTCAAAAATTGTATAAATTGATTTGCATTTTAATGAGGGAAATAAGTATTTGACCCCTCTGCAAAACATGACTTAGTACTTGGTGGCAAAACCCTTGTTGGCAATCACAGAGGTCAGACGTTTCTTGTAGTTGGCCACCAGGTTTGCACACATCTCAGGAGGGATTTTGTCCCACTCCTCTTTGCAGATCTTCTCCAAGTCATTAAGGTTTCGAGGCTGACGTTTGGCAACTCGAACCTTCAGCTCCCTCCACAGATTTTCTATGGGATTAAGGTCTGAAGACTGGCTAGGCCACTCCAGGACCTTAATGTGCTTCTTCTTGAGCCACTCCTTTGTTGCCTTGGCTGTGTGTTTTGGGTCATTGTCATGCTGGAATACCCATCCACGACCCATTTTCAATGCCCTGGCTGAGGGAAGGAGGTTCTCACCCAAGATTTGACGGCACATGGCCCCGTCCATCGTCCCTTTAATGCGGTGAAGTTGTCCTGTCCCCTTAGCAGAAGGGGACAGGACAACTTCTCCATGTTTGACGGTGGGGATGGTGTTCTTGGGGTCATAGGCAGCATTCCTCCTCCTCCAAACATGGCGAGTTGAGTTGATGCCAAAGAGCTTGATTTTGGTCTCATCTGACCACAACACTTTCATTCAGATGTTCATTGGCAAACTTCAGACGGCCCTGTATATGTGCTTTCTTGAGCAGGGGGACCTTGCGGGCGCTGCAGGATTTCAGTCCTTCACGGTGTAGTGTGTTACCAATTGTTTTCTTGGTGACTATGGTCCCAGCTTCCTTGAGATCATTGACAAGATCCTCCCGTGTAGTTCTGGGCTGATTCCTCACCGTTCTCATGATCATTGCAACTTCACGAGGTGAGATCTTGCATGGAGCCCCAGGCCGAGGGAGATTGACAGTTCTTTTGTGTTTCTTCCATTTGCGAATAATCGCACCAATTATTGTCACCTTCTCACCAAGCTGCTTGGCGATGGTCTTGTAGTCCATTCCAGCCTTGTGTAGGTCTACAATCTTGTCCCTGACATCCTTGGAGAGCTCTTTGGTCTTGGCCATGGTGGAGAGTTTGTAATCTGATTGATTGATTGCTTCTGTGGACATGTGTCTTTTATACAGGTAACAAGCTGAGATTAGGAGCACTCCCTTTAAGTGTGTGCTCCTAATCTCAGCTCGTTACCTGTATAAAAGACACCTGGGAGCCAGAAATCTTTCTGATTGAGAGGGGGTCAAATACTTATTTCCCTCATTAAAATGCAAATCAATTTATAACATTTTTGACATGCGTTTTTCTGGATTTTGTTTTTGTTATTCTTTCTCTCATTGTTCAAATAAACCTACCATTAAAATTATAGACTGATCAGTGGAGAAACCTTCTAGTGTAGAGAGGCGTCGCCCAAACGTGTTGACTCTTTCTCGAAAGGCATCAATGGAAGTTTGGAGAGGTGCCAGTGAAGTGCCGATGAGAGAAGCCATATCCTCTTTTAGGCTACTTCTTTGTTTAGCTAGCTCAGCTACAAGCGTGGTCATAGACAAGGCCTCCGACTCTGCAGCAGGGCTGGCCGTGGCAGACATTTTCTGTGTTCGAGTAATTGGTTCGGCCTTCGACGATGTATTAGTCGTAGAAGTTCTCTTCGGGTTGGTCTTGCTCATGGTACCATGAAAAGTGATTAAAATAATATAACCAACTGATACATCCACATAAGAACTAACAGCGGCGTGTAAAAAAAACTGTTAAAATTAAAGTTTAATTGGGGACCTCTCAAACACGTCTTCTCACATCGCCCGACCGGAAGTCAACTCGAGCTTGGCTTTTTCGACAAAACCTAATTTTGCATCTTTTGATGTAAATGTTTGAGGACAGGGTTTTGTTATTTTTGTATTCCATTAGAATGACAACCGCAGAGAAAGAGACAGGGCAACAACTCTTACAATTTCAACTATTGAATCTTGCAAGATACTGTTCTTAATTATACAACTACCTTTTTTGCCAAGGCGGAGATGCTGAAAAAATTTTTTGTCCGCGATACAGTAGTCTATATCGGTTCGCTAATAATAGTAAAGGCCCAGTGCACTACTTTTGTGAAAAAAAACATTTGTTTTTTATTCCTTTTGTTGTATATTGTTATTTTATTTTGATTTTTAAGGGGGTGCTGCAGCACCCTCAACAGCCCTACATCCCGCAGCTATGGCAGCACCTATATCTTCTGCACAGATTCTGTCAGACTTGGGCCCTAGCATTAATCTCAGTAAGACCAAAATAATGGTGTTCCAAAAAAGGCACCGTTGCCCTAGAGCACACAAAGAACTATACATACCTTAGCCTAAACACCTAAACACCACAGGTAACTTCCAGGAGACAGTGAACGATCTAAGAGACAAGGCAAGAAGAGCCTACGTCATCAAAAGAAACATAAAACTCGACATCCCAATTAGGATCTGGCTAGAAATACTTCAGTCAGCTATATAACCCATTGCCCTCTATGGTTGTGAGATCTGGGGTCCACTCACCAACCAATAATTCACAAAATGGGACAAACACCCAATTAAGACTGAATGCAGAATCCTGCAAAAATATACTTTGTGTACAACGCAAAACCCCAAATAATGTACGCAGAGCTGAATTGGAACTATACCTGCTAGTCATCCATGATAGGGTCACACAGCAGACCTGGCTCTCGAGAGAAGACAGGCTATGTGCCCACTGGCCACAAAATGAGGTGGAAACTGAGCTGCACTTCCTAACCTCCTGCCAAATGTATGACCACATTAGAGATACATATTTCCCACAAATCACACAGACACACAAAGAATTTGAAAACAAATCAAACATAGATAAACTCCCATATCTGTTAGGCAAAATACTGCAGTGTGCATTCACAGCACACCAGTGGAACACAAACAACATTGTAAATACCACCAATATTTGAATGTCTTTATATTTTTATATCCTTTTTGAGTGCAATATTTACTGTTTAATTCAAATACTTTTTGGTTAATGTTTTGTGTCTTCTCACTTTTGTTTATTGTTTATTTCACTTGGTTTGGCAATGTAAACACATGTTTCCCATGCCAATAAAGCCATTATTGGAGGGAGAGAGGGAGGGAGGGAGGGAGAGAGATAACAGCTGCAATGAACAACAGTTTTTCTGTCCCTCCACTACTCTCTCTTGCTTTTACAGTATGTCCATCTCTCACTTTTTCTTTGTTAGTCTCTCTTTCTCTTTGTAATCTTAACTGTTTCTTTGTCTCCCTTTCTCCCTCTGTCTCTCCTCTTTATATTTCTCTCTATCTCTCTGCTCACTCCATGTATGTACTATAAATGGGAAACATGTTGTTGAAATATGGAATGGTTATGACTCCCTATGGTTAGGGATAGGTATAGAGAGGAGGTGAGTGGGCCGCACATTGGGTGGAAATGTTCGGGGTCAATTTGTGTTGACCTACATCTGAACCTGATGTAATTGTGATGTAATTAACTTGGGCTTTAGTACAGAACGTAGAGGGAAAGGTGTGTGTGTGCTCGCGCGAGCGTGCACATGCGTGCGTGTGTGTGTGTGTGTATGTTTGTGTGCGTGTATGTTCACTTGTGTGTGTGTTGATGTGTGATCACACATGTATGTGCTAATGGCCATAATTCCATATTCATCACCGCTGAGTGGTCAGCTGTGGTGAATAATGACATGATGTGTCACACAATCCACTAGGAAAACTAACATGGTTGAATTATTCAACACGTTCCCCACAGTACAAGACACACACACACACACACAAATTACGCAGTACAGTACAAGACCACCCACATAAGAGCTTCTGAAATGAGGTGTTTGTTTACCCTATAGTATTGAATAAATCAAAGTACTGGGATTAACTGTTCCTCCTCTCTCTTATATATTCAAATTACTTATTAGGTTGAATTACAATTCATTCATTTTGAGTCATCATATACTCATTATGATTTCATTAGCTCAGTGTACCGCTTGGTGACTGTAGTTGTAACATCAGTGGGCTGTGTGTGTGTGTGTGTGTGTGTGTGTGTGTGTGTGTGTGTGTGTGTGTGTGTGTGAGAGAGAGAGAGAGAGAGAGAGAGAGAGAGAGAGAGAGAGAGAGAGAGAGACAGAGAGACAGAGAGACATAGAGACATAGAGACATAGAGACAGAGACACAGAGAGACAGAGAGACAGAGAGACAGAGAGAGAGAGAGAGAGAGAGAGAGAGTCAACCAGTTAAGAACAAACAACATTGTAAAAACAACCCATATTTATTTTCCCTTTTCCCATCGTTACAACAATGTATATAGCCATAATATGACATGTGAATTGTCTCTATTCCTTTGAAACTTTTGTTAATTATCTATTTCACTTGCTTTGGCAATGTAAACATATGTTTCCCATCCCTATAAAGCCCTTTGAATTGAAGAGAGGATTACATGTATTTTGATGTATTCCCCAGTGACAAACAGCCTCAGTTTTTTCTTTCTCTTCTATTCTGTTTCCCTATACCACCCCTGCTGGGGTTGCACTTCAAACCAATTTCACAGTCAGAGAGGCTTTCAAATAGCTACTTCACTATAATCATAAAGTTTCTCCTGAAACTTCACTGTTCTATTTCATTACATTTCTTTTACATTTTAGTAGACACTCTTATCCAGAGCGACTTACAGTACTGCGTTCATACATTTTCATACTGGTCTCTCGTGGGAATCTAACCCACAACCCTTGCATTGCAAGCACCATGCTCTACCAACTGAGCCACACAGGACCACACTTCATAAAGTTTCTCCTGAAACTTAACCTTTCTATTTACTGTTCTGAGATGCACTCATGATGAAGCTGGAGCATAATGTAACATGATGGGAGATGTACTAGCAAAGCAACATACTATACTGTTGGGATGGTCCTCAGCCAGGCGGAAACAGCCCATTATCTCTCCGCAGACAGATGCCCGACATCTGTTCCTGTACACCTCTATCCTTCCATCCATCCCTGCATCTCCTCCTCACCTCCTCACTGCCAGCCAGGGAGGATTATGGGTAGAGTTCAGAGAGTGTTCATCAGCCTCAGTCTTTATCACAGGCACAGGTCCACTATCACCAGCTGAGCAGCAGATCCGGAGGTAAACACACACACACACACACACAAACACTGAATGCCACGGCCCGTGGCCCATAATCCTCTCTGATTCAGCCAGTTCTGGCGGATGCTGCTGTATTGTTTTTTTGTCCAGCTCGGAGGTAATCTGGCTGGGTGCAGGAGAGGGGGTCAGTGGGGTGGTGTGGTGTGACTGAGTCATGCTGTACCCGCGCCATAGCTGAGGCTGTGGCACTGTGTGGCTGTCACGGTTTCGGCCGAGGCTGCTCCTCCTCCTTGTTCGGGGCAGGCTTCGCGGTCGCCGTCTCCGGATTACTAGCTGCCACCGTTCAATGTTTCATGTTCGTTTGGTTTTGTCTGTTTGTAACACCTGTCCCTTGTTAGTGTTTGATTGTGTTTCCTATTTAGTTTCGTTATTTTGGGTCAGGTGTTATGTGTGATTGTTTTTGTCAGCTGTTCGTAATTGGCAGACCCCAACCACTGTGAAGGAGGTGCAACAGTTCTTGGGTTTTGCAAATTATTACCGGAGGTTTATCCGGGGTTTTGGACAGGTGGCAGCTCCCATAACGTCTCTGTTGAAGGGGGGTCCGGTGCGCTTGCGGTGGTCAGCTGAGGCGGACAGGGCTTTCGGGAAACTGAAGGACCTGTTTACCTCGGCGCCGGTGTTGGCGCATCCGGATCCCTCTTTACCTTTCCAGGTAGAGGTGGACGCGTCAGAGGCCGGTATAGGGGCCGTTCTTTCCCAACGTTCTGGCACACCACCTAAACTCCGTCCGGCGGAGCGGAATTATGACGTAGGAGACAGGGAGCTGTTAGCCGTGGTACAGGCCCTAAAGGTGTGGCGGCATTGGCTTGAGGGGGCTCAACACCCTTTCCTCATTCTAACTGACCACCGTAACCTGGAATACATCCGGGCAGCTAGGAGACTGAATCCGCCAGGCCCGCTGGACTATGTTTCTAGCCCGGTTTGTGTTTAAAATTACTTACATCCCTGGGTCCCAGAACGGGAAGGCAGATGCTCTGTCTCGGCGGTATGACGCGGAGGAGAGGTCCGTTGAGCCCACTCCCATACTACCAGAGTCCTGTCTGGTTGCACCGGTGGTGTGGGAGGTTGATGCCGAGATCGAGCGGGCGTTACGCACCGACCCAAGTCCTCCACAGTGTCCAGTGGGTCGGACGTACGTTCCGCTCGAGGTACGCGATCGCCTCATTTATTGGGCTCATACGTCCCCCTCCTCTGGACATCCGGGTATCGGCCGGACAGTTCACTGCCTTAGCACGAAGTACTGGTGGCCAACGTTAGCTAGGGATGTGAGGATTTATGTCTCCTCCTGTTCGGTGTGTGCCCAGTGTAAGGCGCCCAGACATTTGCCCAGGGTAAGCTACAACCCCTGCCCGTTCCACAACGACCCTGGTCCCACCTCTCGGTGGATTTTGTTACCGACCTTCCCCCTCACAGGGGAATACTACCATCCTGGTCGTTGTGGATCGGTTCTCGAAGGCCTGTCGTCTCCTTCCCATGCCGGGTCTACCCACTGCCCTACAGACCGCTGAGGCTCTGTTTACCCATGTCTTCCGGGCATTACGGGTACCCGAGGATATAGTGTCTGATCGAGGCCCCCAGTTCACCTCCAGAGTGTGGAGAGCGTTTATGGAACGGTTGGGGGGTTTCGTGCAAGCCTTACCTCGGGTTACCATCCGGAGAGTAATGGGCAGGTTGAACGTGTTAACCAGGAGGTGGGTAGGTTTCTGAGGTCTTATTGCCAGGGCCGGCCGGAGGAGTGGGCGAGATACGTGCCTTGGGCCGAGATGGCACAGAACTCTCTCCGCCACTCCTCCACCCAACTAACCCCTTTCCAGTGTGTGTTAGGGTACCAGCCGGTTCTGGCACCTTGGCACGAGAGCCAGATCGAGGCCCCTGCGGTGGATGAATGGGAGCGGCGCTCGGAGGAAACATGGAACGCTGCCCACGTACATCTGCAGCGGGCCATCCGTCGGCAGAAAACGAGCGCCGATCTCCACCGCAGTGAGGGGCCTGTGTACGCACCTGGAGATCGAGTCTGGCTCTCGACCAGAAACCTGCCCCTCCGCCTGCCCTGCCGGAAGCTGGGTCGGCGGTTTGTGGGGCCATTTAAAGTCCTGAGGAGGTTGAACGAGGTGTGTTACAGGTTAGAACTGCCTATTGACTATAGGAATATTAACCCCTCGTTCCATGTGTCTCTCCTCAGGCCGGGTGGTAGCTGGTCCACTCCAGGAGTATGAGATAGAGGAGACTCCTCCGCCCCGTTGGACATCGAGGGGGCTCCGCGTACACTGTGAGGTCCATCCTTGATTCGAGACGCCCGGATGGGGGGTCTTCAATATCTCGTGGAGTGGGAGGGGTACGGCCCGGAGGAGCGGTGCTGGGTGCCAAGGAGGGACATATTGGACCAGTCCCTGCTGACCGAGTTCCATCGGGGTCATCCCTACGCGCCCTGCTCCGCGTCGTCCGGGTCGTCCCCGAGCCGGGGTCGGCGCACGGCTGGAGCCGCGCCAAGGGGGTACTGTCACGGTTTCGGCCGAGGCTGCTCCTCCTCCTTGTTCGGGCAGGCTTCGCGGTCGCCGTCTCCGGAGTACTAGCTGCCACCGTTCAATGTTTCATGTTTGTTTGGTTTTGTCTGTTTGTAACACCTGTCCCTTGTTAGTGTTTGATTGTGTTCCCTATTTAGTTTCGTTATTTTGGGTCAGGTGTTATGTGTGATTGTTTTTGTCAGCTGTTCGTGTTCTTGGTATTTTGACTCTCTTCCTGTGTATTTCGAGAGTCCGCACTGCGTGCGCTTTTTCCTTGTTTTACGCACTGTGTTGTGTGCGTATTTGTCGTTCTCGCCTCCCGGTTGGGTTGGCTATTTTCTCCTGTTTGGAGTTGTTTTGCACCACTAAAGACTGTTGACATACTCTTGTGTGCCTGCGCTTGATTCCCTACACCACATCCACACTCAGCGTTCGTGACAGTGGCACTTAGAGAAGATGTGGGAAATGTGTTTGTATGGGTAAGTGTTTGTATGGGCAATGTTTTTTTAATGGGATAGTTCACCCAAATTACAAAAAAGATATTGGTTTCCTTACCCTGTAAGCAGTCTATGGACAAGGTATGACAGCAATCCATACTTTGGTTTAGTTTCCCTGGCACTGTTTCCATATGCTAACGTTTTAGCATTTGTGGCACAAATCCAATTCAAGTTACGATATTAGCATTTTTTCAAATCATTTATAAGTGACTTTGTTGAACTTAACAATCAATTGTAGATACTTTCGGGTGATTTGGACATGATGAGTAAGAAATGCTAAGATCAGTCCCATGACTTGAATGGGATTTGTGCCACAAATGCTAACATTTTAGCATGTGGAAACAGTGCCAGGGGAACTAAACCAAAGCATGGATTGCTGTCATACCTTGTCCATAGACTGCTTACAGGGTAAGGAAGCCAATGTTAATTTTTTTGTAAGTGTTTGTAAAGGAAATGTTGGTGACGGTTTTGCATGGGTAATGCTCAAGCCCAGGCTCTTGGCCTACAACTGAAAGTCTTTGACACATATTTTTTTACTATGATTCTCTCTTTCCCCTCTCTAACCCTACCCCTTTCAACACCCCTATTCCCAACCCCAACCCAAACCCCTCACACAGAAATGTATGCGGTTCAACCCCAATGCGACCGTGTGGGTTGCCAAGCAGAGGATCCTGTGCACGTTGAGCCAGAGTCTGAAGGATGTGCTGAACTACGGCCTCTTCCAGCCCGCCATGAACGGACGAGACGGGAAGTTCCTGGATGAGAACGCCTCCTCATGGAATACCCACAGCCAATTAGCAAAGGAGTTCCGTCTCTGGAGGTAGAGTGCCAGCCAATCTCTGAAGTTGTTACGTATTTAAAAAGGTGGTATTTGTATATGTATTTGTATTATACTGCCATGGCAGTATAATATCACCACACAACAATATAAAAAATGTACATGTGTGTAAAAGAAGTGTGTTAGTATGCGTGCGTGTGTGTCTCTTTGCAGTCCTCGTTGTTCCATAAGGTGTAGTTTTATCCGTTTTTTAAGTCTGATTTTATTGCTTGCATGAGTTACTTGATGTGGAATAGAGTTCCATGTAGTCATGGCTCTGTGTAGTACTGTGCGTTTCCCAGAGTCTATTCTGGACTTGGGCACTGTGACGAGACCCCTGGTAGCATGTCTTGTGGAGTATGCATGTGTGTCCGAGCTGTGTGCTAGTCGTACAAACAGACAGTTAGTTTATTTTAACATGTCAATACCTCTCACAAAGACAAGTAGTGATGCAGTCAATCTCTCCTCTACTTTGAGCCAGGAGAGTTTAGGGCTGGGCGGTATACCGTATTTTACGATATACTGGTATTGATGCATGGACCGGTTTCGGTTTTTACTTTACCTTCTATAACGGTATTTGAATGTTTGGTTTGTTAAATGGAATACTCTGTGTATAACGTCCATTTTTATAGTTTACTTCGCTACTTGAGTCATCTCTTTCCGCTCTCTCTCTCCATGCCTCTTTCCACAGCTTTCCGCTTTGTTGTTCATCGACCATGAGACACTTGCATTCAGTCTGCATGGTGAATGCAGCACATGCAACAATGTTGATGACAACAATGCTGTTTTCACTTTGCTTCTTAATATAAATCCACTAGCGTTCCCTAACTAAACTATTTGTTTGTGTTTCTTACATCTGCAAACATCTAGTTTGTCTTAGCAAGTTGGGCCTAGATCTTGTTAGCCGTTAATGCTAATTGCTAGTTAGCTGGCTAGCTAGCTAGCTAATAAATGTACTGAGTCAGAGTAAACGGAATTAGCTATACAGTCTGATAATACCAGTGATGGTGTAGACCTAAATTAGCTTGTTGTTTGCGCAACAGTATCTTCTAAATCAAAGAAGAATGCGCGAAACATGAATATGTTAGCTACATGAAGTAGCTAAGAGAAAACATTCAATGTAGCCAAAGGATTATAAGGTCCCCTAGGAAACACTTTGGTTCCTACCCTGTCACAATAACTCCTCCCTGGCATTTTAATTAGTTTTCATGTCAAACATTACGGTATTCAAAGTGCCCACTATTATATTCTAACTATAGAATTAAAATAATCATTCTATATCCATGAGTCCAAAAATTCACCCAAGTGTTTTGCTCTAAATCGCAAGTAAAATCGAAATTGCAACATTTGGTTAAAAATAAGGCCTAGATTGTTTGCCCATATCGTGCAGCCCTACGTGGAAATGTGGAAAGGATCTTAAATGAGTACAGTAAATGCAGAAATTGATGACAATGCTGAAAATTATTTTTGGTTGAAGTTGAATTGAAAAGTATAAAACTATCAGAATGGAGAAAGACCCATTGAAATCACTTAGAATGTATGTGTTGCCACCCTAGGGTCACGCACTACTCATGAAGCAAATTTAGAACTTTTATTATTCAAAAACATAAAATACCGTCAAATACCGTCAATTTGTTGTTTGTATGTCATGCCTAAGTTTGCTAATCTTGCCAATAAAAAAAACATTATAGTTGGCAATATCAGTGGGTTTTGTGATGAATGAGCCATCTGACTCAATGAATAATGGAGCGGAGTTTGCCCTTTTGCCCAAAATGTCATTTAAGGTGCTCCAACGCTTTTTATTGTCATTCTTTATATCATGTATCTTTGTTTCATGTTGGAAGGTGAACCTTCACCCCCGCCGGAGGTCCTGAGCACTCTGGAGCAGGTTTTCATCAAGGATCTATTTGTACTTTGCTCCGTTCATCTTTCCCTCGATCATGACTAGTCTCCCAGTCCCTGCCACTGAAAAACATCCCTACAGCATGATGCTGGCACCACCATGCTTCACCATAGGGATGGTGCCAGGTTTCCTCCAGACGTGACGCTTGGCATTCAGGCCAAAGAGTTCAATGTTGGTTTCATCAGACCAGAGAATCTTGTTTCTCATGGTCTGAGAGTCTTTAGGTGCCTTTTGGCAAACTCCAAGGATGCTGTCATGTGCCTTTTACTGAGGAGTGGCTTCCGTCTGGCCACTCTACCATAAAGGCCTGATTGGTGGAGTGCTGCAGAGATGGTTGTCCTTCTAGAAGGTTTTCCCATCTCCACAGAGGAACTCTAGAGCTCTGTCAGAGTGAACATCAGGTTCTTGGTCACCTCCCTGAACAAGGCCCTTCTCCCCCGATGCCTCAGTTTGGCCGGGCAGCCAGCTCTAGGAAGAGTCTTGGTGGTTCCAAACTTCTTCCATTATGTTCTTGGGGACCTTCAATGCTGCAGAAATGTTTTGGTAGCCTTCCCCAGATCTATGCCTCGACACAATCCTAGATTGATGAGGAAAAACATTAATTTCATCCATTTTAGAATAAGGCTGTAACGTAACAAAATGTGCTGTATAACTTCTTGTATGACCTCGTATACACTATATTAGGGCCAGACTTTGGAACTTTGGTTTTCCTAGATTTGGCTACAATATTTTGATCACTACATCCAATGGATTTGGATACTGCTTTAAAGCAGATTTCTGCAGCATTAGTAAAGATGTGATCAATATATGTGGATGATTTCATTCCTGTGCTGTTTGTAAATACGCTTGTAGGTTGACTGATAACCTGAACCAGGTTGCAGGCACTGGTTACATTTTGAAGGTTTTTCTTGAGTGGACAGCTTGATGAAAGCCAGTCAATATTTAGGTCATCCAGAAAATATACCTCTATTGATATCACATACATTATCAAGCAGTTCACATATTATCCAGATAATGACTGTTAGCACTTGGTGGTCTATAGCAACTTCCCACAATAATAGGCTTTAGGTGAGGCAGGTAAACCTGTAGCCATATTACTTCAACAATATTTGACGTGAGATCCTGTCTAAACTCTACAGGAATATGAGTCTGAATGACTTCCTGATGGGCCGACCTCAGGTGGTGAAGGTAGGCAACATCAACACTGCCACGCTGACCCTCAACAGGGGGGCCCCACAGGGTTGTGTGCTTAGTCCCCTCCTGCGCTCCCTGTTAACCCACAACTGCCTGGCCACGCATGACTCCAACGCCACCAAGTTTGCTTTTGACACGACGGTGCTAGGCCTGAACACGATGAGACAGCCTACAGGGATGAGGTCAGTGACCTGTCATTGTGGGGCTGGAACAACAACTTCTCCCTCAATGTCAGTAAGACCAAGGAGCTGATTGTGTACTACAGGAAACGGGGGGGCTGCAATGGAGCGACGAGGCTGCAATGGAGCAGGTTGAGAGGTTCAAGTTTGTGTACTACCTTGTTATTTTTAGTATTACATTGTTATTGATTGCATTGTTGGGGTTAGAGCTGGCAAGAAAGGCATTTCACTGTACTTGTGCATGTGACATGAAAACTTGAAACTTGAATATAAAAAGCAACACCACCCCCATTGGCATTCCTGTCACACAAGATGTTGTAACCATGTATTGCTACCACTGTATAATCAAAGGTATTATCTAATTGAGTTTCAGAGATAGTATATGAACGTTATCTGTTACTAGCAAGTCTCGATTTCATGAATCTTGTTTCTTAGGCTACATATGTTAATGTGGGCTATTTTTAGCGCTTTTCTGGGATTCTTGATTGTTTTATTGCTTTACTCGGAGGCTTATCAGACAGTGATATTTATGTTTGAGCTGATAGTGGAGGGTGAACTGCACACAGTGGGCTTCCTACTAGGGCAAACCGCCTCAGTGCTAACAGTATAATTCAGGTTCATAGGCACATGATTACTGCTGACAATAGCTATTGGATTGACAGAGGCATTCAGGAGAATTAGAGGAACATACATTAGGTTACTTACATAATAATTTCCAACACCCCTTGAACAATATACATTTTCAGCAGCACTACGACAACTCAGCAACACAATGATAAGGATTATCTGTGCAGGGTTTGCCACTGATAAGTCATTGTCTCAACGCGGCCTTTCCAAAATGTGTAGTCTTTTAGCCAGATGTGTAATGCCAGTAGCCTGCTGAATCCTTTGCAACCGCGGCCCAGTGATGGTAATCAGCCGCGTTTTGAGTCTTTCAGAGCTAGAATCTTTCAAATCCAGTTTTAGCAGTTCCGAGCTAATCCTCCTAATGTCGTTTGACCCCACATGGACTACAACAGCGTCAGCACCCGGCATCTGTCGTAGAACGGTAGGAAGCAGCCTTGTAATGTCCTGTACTCATGCTCCAGGATAGCACAGGGTTTTTGCCCTGGGAACTGAGATGTTTCTCACCATAGAGCTGCCGATGATGACAGCTGGTGAAATGGCAGAGGAAGACCGGACGTTTTTCGCCTCGAGTGGTTTAGGAGACCCCTCGAGGACCGATGGGAGGTTGGGCCCGATGAACCGAGTCAGCCGTAGAATCTATCGTGGCTGATGAAGTCTCAGACACCCTCACGGTCCGATGAGGGGGGAGCTCTGAAGATCTGAACCCGAGGTAGGATCCCACTGGGTTGGAAACAGGGTAGAGGACGATTGCGCGGCAACCTCCAAGGCCAGTACTCCTCAGCCAATGAGTAAAGTTGTTCGATTGTTAGAGATGGGGTGCTGTACCCCTCAAACAATCAATAAAACTGAATAATTGGTCCGTGAGGATCAATCAAACCCACAACTCTAATGTTGTAAGCATCTTACTCCAATTATGTGAGCCAATCAGTACCAGAGCTTTTGTCACGACTTCCGCCGAGGCTGAATCCCCTCCTTGTTCGGGCAGGCTTCGGTGTTCGTCGTCACCGGCTTACTAACCACTACCGCCCCAATTCTCATCATTACATTTGTCTTGTCTTGTCAATCACACACACCTGGTTCTAATCCCCTCATTAGTCAGTGTATAAGTGTTCCCTCTGCCCCCTTGTCCTTGTGGGTGATTGTTTGAATGTGAGAGTAGTGTAGCTCGGTGGAGCTACTCGTACCATTTTGTTGCCAGGGTAGATATTTCCCCTGTGCCTATGTATTGTATGGAGATACCGTTACAGTGTATTGCCAGGGTAGATAGTTTCCCCTGTGCCTGTTTCGTTTGTCGCTATTCCAGCGTATTTTGTGTAACGAAGGAATAAGCTCTGTATTTGGTGATTACCCTCCTGCGCCTGACTCCTTCCATCACACTCATCACAGCTTTGCAGTATCCCTCAGCCAATCGATAAAGGCGCCACTCCTCTAGACACATTGTTTTAGCCAATCAATTTTTGATTGTTTTACTCCCGAGTCCCGACCAATTAGCATGGGCATCTCTAGGGAGACAATTACCTTCTCATCCAATAAGAACAACTGTCATTGCTACATGACACCATGTCATACATAACCGACTGACCCAAATCCTGTTTTTTCTCTATCCTCTTTTCCACAGTTCCGCTACAAGAGCCGAGTCTACAGGCAGCCCCATGTGGAAGAGAAGCAGATTGCCAAACTTCACACCAAGGTGAGTGGTGTCGACAAATTTTACACTCTCTCCTAACAACCAGCTGGGGTCTCACTGCACACATGCACGCACTCATGCACACAAACATACACACACACCTGTTGGGAGAAACAGAGATGCTGGAGTGTCACTTTATCTCACTTTATCTCACTGTCAACACACAGACACACAAACATATTGAGCTATGTCAGCTGTTATCACTGTAAGCCTCTGCAGTCTATCTCTAGTATCCTGTCTGCATGTCTCTCTCTACTCTCTACTCTCCTGTCTGCATGTCTACTCTTTACTTTCCATAAGAGTCAAGGAGGTGAAGAGATGGTGATATGGAGAGAGGAGGTTGGTTGTTATTTGCTCCACAATAGCCAACCACAGAGAGCCTGATGGCACCATTACCTTATTCAACTGATCATAAAACCCTTGTGTAGTTCAATCATGTACTGCATGGAGTTAAATTAGTGCCACCTACAGTACGCACTCAGTTTTCAGAATAAACGATTAGGTTTGATAGTGTTGGGCTGGAGCAAAAATGTGCAGCCCGGGAAGGCCCATGTCTGGAATTGAAAACCCCTGTGTTAGGGTATGGGTGTCGAGGTGTGTGGCTCTAAGAGCCCTTGTTGTGGGGGACCAGTACACCTGTGCTCTCTCTCTCTTTTTCTCCTGACAGGTGACATTTCTGGGTTAGGACTGGAGCAGCTCACCCCTAATGGTGTGAGAGAGAGAGAGAGAGAGAGAGAGAGAGAGAGAGAGAGAGAGAGAGAGAGAGAGAGAGAGAGAGAGAGAGAGAGAGAGAGAGAGAGAGAGAGAGAGAGAGAGAGAGAGAGAGAGAGAGAGAGAGAGAGAGAGAGAGAGAGAGAGAGAGAGAGAGAGAGAGAGAGAGAGAGAGAGAGAGAGAGAGAGAGAGAGAGAGAGAGAGAGAGAGAGAGAGAGAGAGAGAGAGAGAGAGAGAGAGAGAGAGAGTCAACCAGTTAAGAACAAACAACATTGTAAAAACAACCCATATTAATTTTCCCTTTTCCCATCGTTACAACAATGTATATAGCCATAATATGACATTTGAATTGTCTCTATTCCTTTGAAACTTTTGTTAATTATCTATTTCACTTGCTTTGGCAATGTAAACATATGTTTCCCATCCCTATAAAGCCCTTTGAATTGAAGAGAGGATTACATGTATGTTGATGTATTCCCCAGTGACAAACAGCCTCAGTTTTTTCTTTCTCTTCTATTCTGTTTCCCTATACAACCCCTGCTGGGGTTGCACTTCAAACCCATTTCACAGTCAGAGAGGCTTTCAAATAGCTACTTCACTATAATCATAAAGTTTCTCCTGAAACTTCACTGTTCTATTTCATTACATTTCTTTTACATTTTAGTAGACACTCTTATCCAGAGCGACTTACAGTACTGCGTTCATACATTTTCATACTGGTCTCTCGTGGGAATCTAACCCACAACCCTTGCATTGCAAGCACCATGCTCTACCAACTGAGCCACACAGAGAGAGAGAGAGAGAGAGAGAGAGAGAGAGAGAGAGACTTTTTTGAAAACCTCACCCCCACCCCCTAAAATACAAAATAAAAATTACCAATATCCCCTGTACTGCATACTCACCTTTCCCTATACCCCACGATACAAAAACAACACCACACATCACAATAACCCAAACCTCACCACTTCTACAACCGTATATCCAGACCATCTTCCCCAGCTATACAGACAACCCCCCAACACACCATATGTCTTGAAACATCTCCACACTTTTTATAATTTTATTGAACTCAAATTCCACCCTAAGGCGCGCAGAGACCATCCCATTAAATAATAGTAAAGGGTCTGTTATCCCCCCACCTTAGACCCTGTTCCTCCTTGTTATCCAAATAGCTAACTTTGCCTGAGCAAACAGAAAATTCAACAACACAAAAAAACGCATGTCAAAAATGTTATAAATTGATTTGCATTTTAATGAGGGAAATAAGTATTTGACCCCCTCTCAATCAGAAAGATTTCTGGCTCCCAGGTGTCTTTTATACAGGTAACGAGCTGAGATTAGGAGCACACTCTTAAAGGGAGTGCTCCTAATCTCAGCTTGTTACCTGTATAAAAGACACCTGTCCACAGAAGCAATCAATCAATCAGATTCCAAACTCTCCACCATGGCCAAGACCAAAGAGCTCTCCAAGGATGTCAGGGACAAGATTGTAGACCTACACAAGTCTGGAATGGGCTACAAGACCATCGCCAAGCGGCTTGGTGAGAAAGTGACAACAGTTGATGCGATTATTCGCAAATGGAAGAAACACAAAATAACTGTCAATCTCCCTCGGCCTGAGGCTCCATGCAAGATCTCACCTCGTGGAGTTGCAATGATCATGAGAACGGTGAGGAATGAGCCCAGAACTACACGGGAGGATCTTGTCAATGATCTCAAGGCAGCTGGGACCATAGTCACCAAGAAAACAATTGGTAACACACTACACCGTGAAGGACTGAAATCCTGCAGCGCCCGCAAGGTCCCCCCTGCTCAAGAAAGCACATAATACAGGCCCGTCTGAAGTTTGCCAATGAACATCTGAATGATTCAGAGGAGAACTGGGTGAAAATGTTGTGGTCAGATGAGACCAAAATGGAGCTCTTTGGCATCAACTCAACTCGCTGTGTTTGGAGGAGGAGGAATTCTGCCTATGACCCCAAGAACACCATCCCCACCGTCAAACATGGAGGTGGAAACATTATGCTTTGGGGGTGTTTTTCTGCTAAGGGGACAGGACAACTTCACCGCATCAAAGGGACGATGGACGGGGCCATGTACCGTCAAATCTTGGGTGAGAACCTCCTTCCCTTTGCCAGGGCATTGAAAATGGGTTGTGGATGGGTATTCCAGCATGACAATGACCCAAAACACACGGCCAAGGGAACAAAGGAGTGGCTCAAGAAGAAGCACATTAAGGTCAAGGAGTGGCCTAGCCAGTCTCCAGACCTTAATCCCATAGAAAATCTGTGGAGGGAGCTGAAGGTTCGAGTTGCTAAACGTGAGCCTCAAAACCTTAATGACTTGGAGAAGATCTGCAAAGACGAGTGGGACAAAATCCCTCCTGAGATGTGTGCAAACCTGGTGGCCAACTACAAGAAACGTCTGACCTCTGTGATTGCCAACAAGGGTTTTGCCACCAAGTACTAAGTCATGTTTTGCAGAGGGGTCAAATACTTATTTCCCTAATTAAAATACAAAAAATGTATAAAATTTTTGACATGCATTATTCTGTCTCTCACTGTTCAAATAAACCTAACATTAAAATTATAGACTGATCATGTCTTTGTCAGTGGGCAAACGTACAAAATCAGCAGGGGATCAAATACTTTTTTCCCTCACTGTACCCCCTGCCACTGATGTGCCTTCACTCCTGTTAGGCTCCTGATGTTCCTTACCTTAACGCAGAGGTTGTAGAGGGCTTTACCTCCTACCCCTTCAAACTCCCCCAGGCTCGGAGTGTTAAAATCTAACAAGTCCTCCAGACCCCCTTGCCAGTCCCCAGTCTCTGCCATCACATGCAGTGGCGGAAGAATTGGTGGCCCCTCCCCCTTTGACCGCTCAAACACCCCCTTTACCGGCTCAGACAGTACCTCCTGGACTTCCCCCAGGAATCTCTCCAGCAGCCTAAGAGATGTTAGTCCTGTTTGTTGTGCTAGGACTTCTGGGGTTTTCCACCCCTCCTCTCCCAGCAGTCGCAGGTCACCCAGCCTTAGTAATCCCGCTGCCATCAGTCTCCTCTTAAGGGTGGCCGACTGAACCGATCTCAAAAGGATGGCTGGGTTGTGGAAGATAGGCTCCTCCCACACCCACAGCCCAGGCTCCACACCCCCCTTCTCATGTGGGCCTTAGTAGCTGCCAGGTCCTCAGCACCGCAGAGTAAAAATCAGAGAGACCTGCTGTACTCAGCCCCTCCAGGAATAGCTGCCGGTCCAACCCTAATCCGCCAGCTCTCCTCAGCAGCGCGCATGCTGGCTCCTCCATCCGACATCAGTATGGTACAGCAGTCTCTGTGCCGCCTTTAGTCGGAATGCAGCCACCCTGCGTTCCACCAGGCCCTGTCCTCCTTAATTTACAGACATATACAACACTGCCGCCCTCAGCCAGTGATGGCCCGACCAGAAAAAATCCACCAGCTTGCGTTGCAGGTCTGCGAGCAGACCGGCGGGGGGGTTGAGGACAGCCAGTTTATGCCACAGGGAAGATGCCACCAGGTTGTTGATTATCAGCACCCTCCCTCTATATGACACTTGGGACAGGAGCCACCTCCACCTGGCCAGTCTTGACACCACTGCCTGTGACAGCCCCTCCCAGTTCCTCCTGACCCACCTCTCCGAGCCCAGGTACACCCCCAAAATGTTAAGCCCTTCACAACCCCACTGCAAACCCCCTGGAAGCAGAGGAGGGGCCCCTATCCCCCATGCCCCACATAACATAGCTTTGCTCTTGCCCCAGTTTACCTTAGCTGATGAAGCTCCCTCGTACACCTTCAGACTATTCTCTAGTGCCTGCATATCCTGACCATCCCTGACCATCACAGAAACGTCATCTGCATACGCTGACACTGCTATGCCTGTCCAACACACTCCCTGCAGTCTCCTGCGTAGCAGGCCCAAAAAAGGCTCAATAGCTAGTGTATATAACTGCCCTGATAGAGGGCATCTGTGTCTAATGCCCCGCCTCACCCAGATTGGCCTACTGAGCCCCCCTCCCACCTTAACCATACATGATGCCCCAGCATACAACATCTTCACATAGGCCAAAAACCTTTCCCCAAACCCAAACACAGACATCACGTTAAACAGATACTCATGGTCCACTCTATCAAAAGCCTTCTCTTGATCTAAAGAGACCAGACCAAAGTTCACATTAGAACCTCTCGACAAGTCCAACATGTCCCTGATTAAGAACAAGTTGTCCGTGATTGAGCGCCCTGGTACGCAATATGTCTGGTCCTTGTGTACTATAGTGTCCAGATGGGACTTCAGTCTGTTAGCGAGGACCTTGGCAAATATCTTGTAGTCCGCACAGAGCAATGCCACAGGCCTCCAGTTCTTAAGTTCACACAAGTCCCCCTTTTTGGGCAGGAGAGTCAGAGCCGCCCACCGGCAGCTCATCGGCAACTCTCCTATCCCGACGCACTCACGCAACACGCAAAAGAAGTCCAGTCCAATTATTCCCCAGAATCTTTTATAAAACTCCACTGGGAGTCCCATCGACCCCCGGTGCACGGCCAGGGGACATCTGGGTTACGGCCTCTGCCAGTTCATGGGACAACAGGGGGAATGTCCATTTCATCCCTCTGTACCTTAGAGAGCTTAGGGAGTTTGGCAAACAAAACTTGAGCACACATAGGATCACACAGTTCTGCCCTATACAAATCAGTATAAAACTCCACAGTCCGCTCCCGCATCTCCCCCACCACAGAGGTCACCCGCCCATCCAAAAGCCGTAGAAAATGCATACCCTTTGCTTCACCGCTCTGTCTTTCCAAACCAAAGAAGAAGGAGCTGGGAGCATCCATCTCCTTGAGCATGGAGAACCTAGCTCGTACAAGTGCTCCCTTTGCTTTAACCTGGAAAAAACTACCCAGGTCCCTACGTAGTTCAGTGAAATTAGCCTGGAGGCCTACATTGCCTTGCCCCACCAGCTCTACCTCCATCTCACTAATACTACGCTCGAAGTTCCCCCAATACTCTCCTAGCCTCTGAGGATGAGAGAGCTGTATACTGTTGGCAGAAAAGCAGAATTTTGACTTTTCACACATCCCACCATTGACTCAAAGACTCACACTCCTCTCTTCGCTGCCCCCACCTTTCCCAAAAAGTCTGGAAACCTGCGCAAAAAGTGGCATCTCATAAGAGCTTTACATTAAACTTCCAATAGGATGCCTGCCGAGGCCCTGGTGAAATAGACAGCCGAGCCATGGTTATGTGATGAACTGAAAAACCCACCGGTAGAATGGTAGCGCCCAACAGCCTATTGCTCTGATTCCTGGACATGTACAATCGATCAAGCCGGGGCTGCACTCTAGCCCCAAAGACCTTCACCCATGTATACTGTCTTGTGTTGGGATGTCTACTTCTCCAAACATCCACTAGGTCAAACTGATTAATAATGTCCCTTAACACCCCCACTGAACCTGAATGAGGCTCCTCCCCATTTCTGTCTTTCGTAAAATCCATCGTACAGTTCCAGTCCCCGCCGACCACCAGCGTCTCCTCAGGCGATATCTGTGAGAGTTCCTGTCTACGACACCCAAATAGAAGCCCCCTCTCTCTCCCTGTGTTAGGCGTATACACATTTATAAAGACAAAACCCCTGTTGTTAATTTCTGCTTTTACTACAAGCAGTCTACCCCTACACACCTCTTTTGAGGAGCATATTTTTACAGACCCGGTACAAAAAGGACTGCCACCCCTGCACTAACTTTTGTCCCATGGCTCAGCACACTTGCCCCTTTCCACCAGAGCCAACCAATCAACTTCATTCACCACATCGCTATGCGTCTCCTGCAGAAACAACACCTGTACTTTTTTTTGTTTTACATATTCACCCAACACACTCCTCTTTCCCGCATCTCTGGCGCCATTAATATTAAGCGAGCCTACCCAAAGAGTCTCCATAAGAGGTGGGAGAAAAGCCAGCAAAGAAAGAGACCAATAGCAAAGCTCAAAAAGCCCCAGTGCCAGAAAGAAAACTTTCATCTAAACAGTGTCTGAAGGTAGACTTTTACACACGGTTGTGACCCACTTTCTCAACCTAAACCGTTTCCTGGGTGAGAGGACACCATGCCCCTCATTTTTCATAGCATGTTGTACTGATCTTACAAACTTTCCCGGATCGCAAAAAAAAAGCCTCAAGATTTACTTTTTTCCCCTTAGTCTCATTCAGGAACCTTGACAATTCCCTCACCGTGTACTTTGACCCCTCTGAATGACTGGCTGTCAGCTCTGGACCCATTGAGGAGGAGTTTGAAAAGATATCCTCCTCATCGTCTTCCTCCTCAGATTCACCTTCCTCCTCCTCATCACCATCTCCCATCCTGACCACCTGCTCTTCTTCTCTAGTTGGGGCCTCCCCCTCAGCACCAGGCAAAGGTTCCTTGGTGCCTTTCACCACACCAGCCTCTGCCCTCCCACCTCCTTTCTTCTCCCCCTTTTTCCTCTTCCGCTTGACACCCTCCTCCATCCCCCCCAGTTGCTTACCCTTCCCCACTATACTCTCCTCATCCACTATCATAACCTGACTAAGCCCAGCCTCAGCTATACCACCATCCATAGCATGACTAGACCCAGCCTCACCTACCCCACCATCTATAGCATGACTAGACCCAGCCTCATCTACCCCACCATCTGTAGCATGACTAGGCCCAGCCTTAGCTACACTACCATCTGTTGCATGACTAGGCTCAGCCTCTGCTGCCTGCGTCTCATGGCCCCCTGCACGTTGACCCACCAAATGTGCTATTTTTATGAACACAACCACAGTTTTGTTCATTCTGGAATGCGGAATGTATAAATTCAGCTCCTACCTGTACGCCGACTGCGAGCAGAACCTCCTCCACCTTAATTCCATTCTTAGGAACACACCTGAATCCATGCCGTAACGACCGCGTCTCCTCCGCGCTAGGCTGCGAAGTCATCACTCACAACACACCGTTCAAAACCCCAGGAAAGTAAACCTATGTCCTCTTCCTCCCTAACTTTGAAAATAAAAACAGTGGGTACCACTAAAACAAACAGTGCATTTTATTTTTTATTTTTTAGGGGATAGATCAGCTTTAATATTGCAGATAGATTGTAACTTCCATCAATGTAATTGTCTGCATCACTTCCAATCCCCCATATGTTTTCTTCTTCTCGCATATATATATATATATATATATATATATATATATATATACATACATAGAGATATATATATATATATATATACATACAGATATATATATATATATATATATATATATATATATATATATATATATATATATATATATATATATATATATACATATCCTTTAAAAAATATATATTTTTTTCCTTTATTACTTTCCAACCCTACCATCCCTTCCCTAATTGGAGTAAACTAGTGAACAACAATGCTTAGGCCTCTACTTATACATACTATATACATTTTATGGACACAGTCAATAATTATATTTTGTTTGTTTTTACTCCTGAACTTCCTCCGATCATTTTCATGATGTCCATCTGGTATGCTTCTATATGCCATATCTTTCTAACTGTGCTCTTTCACAAAAGCTCACAATATATAACCTATAGCTACAGATTGTAAATTGAAAATAAACATCTCTGCTAAAATATTATTATAGAGAGAGAGAGAGAGAGAGAGAGAGAGAGAGAGAGAGAGAGAGAGAGAGAGAGAGAGAGAGAGAGAGAGAGAGAGAGAGAGAGAGAGAGAGAGAGAGAGAGAGAGAGAGAGAGAGAGAGAGAGAGAGAGAGAGAGAGAGAGAGAGAGAGAGAGAGAGAGAGAGAGAGAGAGAGAGAGAGAAGAGCCTATTGGAGTCAGGGATTAGCATGAGAGAGACACAGTGAGGGGAACTTACCTGTCTCGTACCTTTTAAATGCCACATCCAACCCTGGCATTTCACACCTTATAATCACACAGAGTTTTGCAGCAGTCTGAAATTGAACCGGTAGCAGGTGGAAGGAAGCCCCAAAAACGTAAATATAAATCTAAGATGTAAAACAGGGTCGTGGATGTCATTATACAGCAAGTCTATTAGGCCAACAAGCTTCGGAGGAAGTGTGAGAGACAGGTTCGTAATTGAGGTCCATTATCTGTTGGCGAGTTGAGTCAGGATGCCGTGGCAAAGGTGGAATTGGCCTGTAAATTATTCAATGGACGTACAGTGCCTTGCAAAAGTATTCATCCCCCTTGGCATTTTTCCTATTTTGTTGCATTACACCATGTAATTTAAATATATTTTTATTTGGATTTCATGTAATGGACATACACAAAATAGTCCAAATTGGTGAAGTGAAATGAAAAAAATAACTTGTTTCAAAAAATTCTGAAAAATAAATAACGGAAAAATGGTGCGTGCATATGTATTCACCCCCTTTGCTATGAAGCCCCTAAATAAGATCTGGTGCAACCAATTACCTTCAGAAGTCACAGGTATATACACCTGTTCTGAAAGGCCCCAGAGTCTGCAATACCACTAAGCAAGGGGCACCACCAAGCAAGCGGCACCATGAAGCCCAAGGAGCTCTCAAAACAGGTCAGAGACAAAGTTGTGGAGAAGTACAGATCAGGTTGGGTTATAAAAAAATATCAGAAACTTTGAAAATCCCACGGAGCACAATTAAATCCATTATGGCACCACAACAAACCTGCCAAGATAGGGCCGCCCACCAAAACTCACAGACCAGGCAAGGAGGGCATTAATCAGAGAGGCAACAAAGAGACCAAAGATAACCCTGAAGGAGCTGCAAAGCTCCACAGCGGAGATTGGAGTATCTATCCATAGGACACTTTAAGCCGTACACTCCACAGAGCTAGGCTTTACAGAAGAGTGGCCAGAAAAAAGCCATTGCTTAAAGAAGAAAATAAGCAAACACGTTTGGTGTTCGCCAAAAGGAGACTCCCAAACATATGGAAGAAGGTACTCTGGTCAGATGAGACTAAAATTTAGCTTTTTGGCCATCAAGGGAAAAACACTATGTCTGGCGCAAACCCAACACCTCTCATCACCCCCAAAGAACACCATCCCCACAGTGAAGCATGGTGGTGGCAGCATCATGCTGTGGGGATGTTTTTTCATCGGCAGGGACTGGGAAACTGGTCAGAATTGAAGGAATGATGGATGGCGCTAAATACAGGGAAATTCTTGAGGGAAACCTGTTTCATTCTTCCAGAGAGTTGAGACTGGGACGGAGGTTCACCTTCCAGCAGGACAATGACCCTAAGCATACTGCTAAAGCAACACTTGAGTGGTTTAAGGGGAAACATTTAAATGTCTTGGAATGGCTTAGTCAAAGCCCAGACCTCAATCCAATTTAGAATCTAAACTTAAAGATTGACTTAAAGATTGCTGTACACCAGCAGAACCCATCCAACTTGAAGGAGCTGGAGCAGTTTTGCCTTGAAGAATGGGCAAAAATCCCTGTGGCTAGATGTGCCAAGCTTATAGAGACATAACCCAAGAGACTTGCAGCTGTAATTGCTGCATAAGGTGGCTCTACAAAGTATTGACTTTGGGGGAGGGAGGGGGGTAAATAGTTATGCACGCTTAAGTATTTTTTGTTGTTGTCTTATTTCATGTTTGTTTCACAAAAAAAATAGAATTTGCATCTTCAAAGTGGTAGGCAAGTTGTGTAAATCAAATGATACAAACCCCCCAAAAATCCATTTTAATTCCAGGTTGTAAGGCAACAAAATAGGAAAAATGCCAAGGGGGGTGAATACTTTCGCAAGCCACTATATATTTCATTTCTCACCTGTGCCCAGTTTACCTGGATCATTGTGCATGTGCTCACACATGCATGAACACACATAAGCACACAAAATATGCACTTTGCATATCTGACTCTGGTAAATGTTCACTGACTGTATGAGGAGAAAATGATGAATACATGATATATAATCATAATTAGTAAATGATAAAAGTAACTTGATGGTGTGTCATATTCCTTTCTAATTATGTCATTATAAATGAATTTATGCTAAGGCTGCACACCTTTGTATTATATGCCAATATAACATCACTGAATTGAGAGAGCAGTATCTGACAGAAAACGAAGGGAGAGTGAAAAAAGAGAGGGTGGGAAGTGAACACATGCTGGTTTCATGTACTGGCGTACAGTTCCATGTACTGTATTTCTGACACAAATAGATTGACTCTGTGATGGAGCAGATGTAGGTGTATACAGGTCCACCCTCTACTATGTTCTGCTCTTTGCTCCTCCCTACATTTCTCTCTCTACCTCCATCTCTTCAAAGATTATTCTTTTTGTCCCCTCCTTCTCTCCCTCACCCTGTCCTCCCCATCACCCCTCCCTCCCTCCTCCCTCTTTTCTATCATCATCATCCTCTTCTCCTCTCTCCTCTCTCCTCCTCCTCCTTTCCTCCTCTCCTCTCTTCCTATAGTGTTTAGGGAGCTGTTCTCTTATCTATTTATATCTGGCCTGGAACTCAGACGAGAACACTCATCCCACCATGCACTCCATGCTCCAATCAGCACACCCCAATCATTCAGTCTATCTCTCTCTCTCTCTTGTCCTCTCTCCCCCCTCTTCTGTCCCTCTTTCTCTCCCTCCTTCTCTCTTTTTCTAACCTTCTTCTCTCTCTGACCTGCTCACACACACTCTCTCTCTCTCTCTCTCTCTCTCTCTCTAACTCCACTTTTTTTCTCGCTCTCCATCTCCAGGCCAACTTGAGAAAGTTTATGGACCTCATCCAGCACCATCAGGTGGATAAAGTCTCTAGGCTGCTGGAGAGAGGGCTGGACCCCAACTATCAGGATACAGAGACCGGTGGTAATACTACACACACACACATGCACAAACATACACATCGTGAACACAGGTGGTTTGACATGGTCTGACAATCACAGTGCTAACAAGATAGATACTGCTGAGAAATACCCCCGTGGCTCCTCACATTTAAATCCTGTCTGATCATTTCTCCCACCCACTACCAAGACAGCACAACCTAGCCCCTGATCCATCCCAATGATTTTTAAATGAACACACAGATCAATGGCAACTCTACTCAACTCTACTCAGAGATCTGTATCATTAGCGTAGGGGAGAGTGGACATAAGCCTCCCTGTGGGGTGTACACAGAGTTAACAACAGGGGATAAGAAGAGGGTAAGAGGGAGCAGAGATGAACATACAGAGCTCAGAAAAATCTGTTTGAGATTGCTATTTCTTATGCTCTATTAGAACTGCGCAAACTATGTTCGCTAACAGTCCAACCCAGTGTACTCCTTCTCCTATGAATCATCATTGAACTGGCATTATGTACTGCCAGAATGTACTCCAATGCTCTGAGCATCAATTAACAAACGCAGGAGGAAATTTGGGGGCTAAGAGGAGGGTTAGTTGAGGTTTTTATGCAATCCGTGCAGCTATTATGGGTATTAGGGCTGTAAGGGTCCTAAATAATATAATGAGTTAGTTAGTTAGAGGTATTACGGCATTTTAAGAGCTGGGGACACAGTCAGCATTGTGTGAATAAAGTACTGGACAAGTTGGATAAATGCAGAGCAAATGCAGAGCAAATGCAGAGCAAATGCAGAGCAAATGCAGCCTTTCAGTTAAGGCTAATAAAAGAAGTACCTAAAGGTGTTAGGGCTCGTAGCAGGGTAATTGAAGGGGTATTTATGGAATATAAGTGGTATTGGTAGATTACGCTTTGTTGCTGGGAGATTGAGGGATAAGGGCAGCTTGTAGAATAGCGCTCAATTATAGAGCTCTGGCATTGATTTTGGCTGTAGAAGTACATACACAGACATGGACAAAGGCATACACACACGCAGGTTCTGTTCTAAATCCCAAGCTAATTATATCACAATTACATGGGGCTCAGATGTAGGTCGACACAAATTGATCCCGAAGATTTCCACCCACTGTGTCGCCCAGACACCCATTCACCTCCTACCATGCCCCCATCCCTCTGTGTCTCATACAACTATTTTCTATTCCATATTAATTTGAATTGATTGAATTCATTTCAAGATCTCACAGAGGAATTGGTATCTTTGTATGCCTGTCTTAAAGGTGCAATGTGTGATTGCTACATCCATTTTTGGACTTTTGAATGAATGATATATAGCCATTGATTCTTGAAGAATATAACATAGAAATGCCTCATGAGTTTACTGTCGTACCCCATCAGAAGCCACATTGTAAACAAACACTGTTTACTATTATGACATGTTTAAACTATCATTTTGATCTCATGGATGGTCAGACCTTGCATCCATAGCTCTGTCCATTCATTTGAGAGTGGTTACATTTCTCCAGCCATTTCTCCGCTGTTTACCAAAACACGCTTTGTTGTTGATTGAATTGCAGATTGCCCCTTAGCCATGAAGACACTTTCATGAGTGTTGCAGTATCATTCATAACAACCTTATAACGCTTTACAGTAGAACATGGTCAAAGCCTGCTATATGTTGTTGTTTTTTCTATATTGTTCAGGTCTTTTAATAATACAGTAGAGTATGTTAAAGGCCACGTGCATTCAAAAACAAGATTTTCCTGTGTTTTATATATATTTCCACACTATGAGGTTGGAATAATACTGTGAAATTGTGAAAAATATGATAATGCCCTTGTAGTGTAAGAGCTATTTGAAAAGACTGCCTGAAATTTCTGCCTGTTTTGGTGGGAGGGAGTTTTGGCCTGCCTGGTGAAATCAAATGTGTTAATAGACCAATAAGACAGAGATTTCCAAACCTCTTTCAAACCCCTCCCCACTCAGACCACTCCCAGACAGTCCTAGTTAAATTCTTGCTTGAGAAATTGCTCTTTGCTAAGAAGCTATTTTTGTCTCCTTTTAACCATTTCAATTGAAAACAATCACAAGTTTCGATCCAATTTGCGACAGATTTTCACACAAATATGAACAAATCTGCATAAAACAATATGCGCATTTTCCACCAGAGATGTGTTTCCATCAAACAGACTTTTTGCGGATAAAAGACGGTGCGCATAGTAGTGCACATAGAAATAACTTTTTCAGTTAAATTCCCATGTACCGAATGAAAAATACAAGTTAAATGGGTTTCCATCACATTTTCAACTCTACTGATGGTTTTGTGACAAAAGATGTTGCATTATATAGCAAATGTGCCCACTCTGGTCTTGGCACATGCGCTTTAGCCAACAGCTCGCAGATACAGTGCAGGGAGGCTACCTACATTATGAGATGATTATCAAAGCGATATTATTTGTATTTGTCAAAAGGCAGCCAAGCATTGATCATCATGTCACCAGAATAAGACCATCAATATTTATTGTAAAGGAGCATCAAGCTCATCACCTTGCACATTCACCATCCTGTGAAGTTCATCATAATTTATGTAATCTGTAGTCTTTTAAACTGCGTGCTTTCCCGAGTCGTAATGAGAGGACCACACAACAAATCATCGCGTGACTCCAAGTTTACTTCGATATGATGGTTATTATATAAATATTTGAGCATAAAGGTTTTTCCACAGCCATTTCTCGCGTTATTCATTTTACCGACACAAAAAGATCCCACCATGTCGAACGAAATAATGATCTGTCGGCATTTATGAAATTGTACCAGTATTTCATGTTTCCATCAAACCGGTTGTGACTTTTTTCATGCGTCAGGTAATTCATCCTCATGAAATGGTTGGATGGAAACGTGGTTAGTAAGGTACTTAATTGTTACCCGAAATGGTGTTGAGAATAATAATAATAATAATATGCCATTTAGCAGACGCTTTTATCCAAAGCGACTTACTGTCATGTGTGCATACATTTTTATGTATGGGTGGTCCCGGGGATCGAACCCACTACCCTGGCGTTACAAGCACCATGCTCTACCAATTGAGCTACAGAGGACCACACAGAGAAAAAATGAATAAAAAGGGCTACATTGGACTTTTAACCAATGTGTCACTGCCACTGCCATTATAAATCCACTTATTGACCAATGGACGGACATCAGTGTAGATGGATGAGTGGCCGAGTGTGGATGAATTGATGGGATTTCATATGACTGCGGTGATTGGATGATGAATGACACTGACAGCGGAGAGAAAAGTGAAGATGAACAATAGAGTGATGGGAGCACCACTTCGATTCCTGAGAAAATATGACTGTGTAAGCACAGAGTAATGGATGGTGTTATTACCATCACTGCTGATCTGAGTTTAATTGATGCACCTTATTCTCTCCCTGTCTATGTTCTGTTCTGTTGTCTGTTCTCTTGTCTGTTCTGTCTTGTCCTGTTCTGTTCTGTTCTGTTGGCTGTTCTGATCTGTTCTGTTGGCTGTTCTTTTCTGTTCTGTTGTCTGTTGTGTCTGTGTTGTGGTTCCTCTGTGCAGTGGTGTAAAGTACTTAATTAAAAATACTTGAAAGTACTACTTAAGTAGTTTTTTGGGGTATCTGTACTTGACTTTACTATTTACTTGAGTTATTTTCTATTAAGTTATCTTTACTTTTACTCAAGTATGACAATTGTGTACTTTTTCCACCACTGCCTCTATAGCCTATAATTCCTTTATGGTTCCATTTAATCTGTTTTCTGTTCTGTTTCTGTTCCATTCCGACTGTGTTATGTTCCATTCTGTGCTCTGATCCATCTTTGGTCCCTTTCTTCTCTGTTCTCTTCTAATTTGTCTGTGATGTTCTACTACAGTACTCACAAACAGACTGTTCACTGTGTCCAGCCCATTCACAATCACCAAAATGAAAGCTACTGTAGACAGTTGGGGAACATCATAATTGTTGAAAAAATGATGGATAGAGACAGAATGTTAGCCTCGTTCGACCATCGTAAATGAGAAAGCTTACATTTTGAAATGAAATGAGAGTGCAGCAGTCAGGATGGTGGATCAGGCTAACAGAATGTGGCACCAGGCAAAATAAGTTTGAGACCCATGATCTACACTCTATCCCATCTATGTCATTCTACAGAGACCCCACTGACATTTGCGTCCCACCTGGATAACGTGGTGGAGATTTTAAAGGTACTAAAGAATGGAGGGGCCCACCTGGACTTCAGGGCCAAAGACGGCATGACAGCCCTACACAAAGCTGCTAGGTCCAAGAACCAGGTTACTCTGATGGTACGGACACACCCACTCACGCATGCATACTCACATGCACATGAACACACACAACATTAACCCTGCTACTCTTACGGTTACCCATACATTGTATTGATAAGTATTGTATTTGTATTTGTATTTATTATGGAGCCACATTAGCTGCTACTCTTCAGGCAGTTTATACAATTTTAAAAACATTACAATCCATTCACAACAGATTAAGTGTGTGCCCTCAGGCCCCTGTTCTACTACCACATATCTACAACACAAAATCCATGTTTACGTGTGTGTATAGTGCATATGTTATCATGTGTGTGTATGAATGTGTCTGTGCCTGTGTTTGTGTCTCTTCAAAGTCCCCGCTGTTCCATAAGGTGTATTTTGATCTGTTTTTTAAATGTAATGTCAACGTGTGTGTGCATGTGTGTGTGTGCCTGCCTGCGTGCATGCATCTGTGTGCATGTGTGTGTGTTGCAGACCCTGTTGGAGCTTGGTTCATCTCCAGACTATAAGGACAGTCGGGGTCTGACAGCGCTCTACCACACAGCCATGGTGGGAGGAGACCCGTTCTGCTGTGAGTTGCTGCTACATGAACACGCCACTGTCTGCTGCCAGGACGAAAACGGCTGGCACGAAGTCCACCAGGTACACACACACACACACACACACACACACACAGAGGCTGAGGAAAAACACACACACAGGCATACGCACACACACATAGGCTGAGAACACACACATTCACACACACACACATACTTTTTCACTGCCTGCAGGCGTGTGGCTTGGCAACTGTTCACACTCAGTGTGGATTAAGCCGATTAAGGAGAGAACAATATTTGGATGCCTGCAGCACTCAATCAAGCAAATTCTGGTGTGTGTGTGTGTGTGTGTGTGTGCGTGTGTGCGTGTGTGTATGTGTGTGTGTGTGTGTGTGTGTGTGTGTGTGTGTGTGCATGTATATGTGTGTGCACGTGTGTGTACAGATGGTTGATAGCTCTCCTAGACCCTCTCCCTTCCTGTTCTACTCTGATTGCTATCAGCTTTAGCCAGCAGTAACGTCACTCTTCCTGACGTACTGTACTGTCTCTCCTCTAGAACATGGCACTGTCAGCATATCAAACACAACTCTCCTCTAGGTTAGCCTATCAGTTAACTATCATCAAAACGCATTTACATCCCTCCAAAAACTAGCCTTGCCCATGGGCTACGGAAATGCCTCTGCTTCCTTTGCTCTCTCTCCCTCACTCCCCCACTGACTCTTTCGCTCACTCTCTGTCAACCTGATACTCTAAATTACTTTGGATCTGTGTAGGTTTTCGAATTATACTTTGATACATTTTCCTTTCCTTAATTAGCACTGGTGTCTTTCTACATCTGTTCACTACATCCCCCTACAACTGATTATTCCATCTGATGACTGGGTTCAAACTAAGGACGTAATATCCTAAACTCCTGGGCCTCAGTGCTGCCTCCTCTGCAGCACACTGACATCTAGCGGACATGGCATGTAACTGCAGCCTGAATCTAGTGCAAAGCGAAGGCGGAGACTATTATATAGCTTGTTTCACCATGTGTATCATATGTGGTATATTTAAGCAATAAGGCATCTCGGGGGTGTGGTATATGGCCAATATACCACGCTAAGGACTGTTCTTAGCGACGACGCAATGCGGAGCGCCTGGATACAGTCCTCAGCCGTGGTATATTGGCCATATACCACAACCCCCGAGATGCCTTATTGCATTATATACTGGTTACCAACGTAATTAGACCAGTAAATAGTACTTTTTTGTCATACCCGTGGCATCTGTTTATAATTATAAACCGGGTGGTTCGAGCCCTGAATGCTGATTGGCTGAAAGCTGTGGTATATCAGATCGTATACCAAGGGTATGACAAAACATGTATTTTTACTGGTAACCAGTTTATAATACCAATAAGGCACCTCGGGTGTTTGTGGTATATTACCAATATACCACGGCTAATGGCTGTATCCAGGCACTCTGCGTTGAGTCGTGCAAAGAACAGCCCTTAGACGTGGTATATTGGCCATATACCACACCCCCTCTGGCCTTATTGCTTAATAATAATACAGTGCCTAAAATATACAGTGCATTCGGACAGTATTCAGACCCCTTCACTTTTTCCAGACCCTTTTTTTTATATCCTCATCAATCTACACACAAAACGCCATAATGACAAAGTGAAAATACGTTTTTATTTTTTATTTTAGCTAATTTATTAAACAGAAAAAACAGAAAACCATATTTACATAAGTATTCAGACCCTTTGCTATGAGGCTCAAAATTGAGCTCAGGTGCATCTTTCTACAACTTGATGGAGTCCACCTGTGGTAAATTCAATTGATTGGACATGATTTGGAAAGACACAAACCTGTCTATACAAGGTCCCACAGGTGACAGTGCATGTCAGTGCAAAAACCAAGCCATGAGGTCGAAGGAAATGTCCGTAGAGCTCCGAGACAGGATTGTGTCGAGGCACAGATCTGGAGAAGGGTACCAAAACATTTCTGCAGGATTGAAGGTCCCCAAGAACACAGTGGCCTCCATCGTTCTTAAATATAATACGTTTGGAAACACCAATAATCTTCCTAGAATTGGCCGCCCGGCAAAACTGAGCAATCGGGGCAGAAGGACCATGGTCAGGGAGGTGACCAAGAACCCGATGGTCACAGAACCCGATGACAGAGCTCCAGATTTCCTCTCTGGAGATGGGAGAACCTTCAAGAAGTACAACCATCTCTGCAGCACTCCACCATTCAGACCTTTATGGTAGAGTGGCCAGACGGAAGCCACTCCTCAGTAAAAGGAACATGACAACCTGCTTGGAGTTTGCCAAAAGGCACCTAAAGGACTCTCAGACCATGAGAAACAAGATTCTCTGGTCTGATGAAACCAAGATGGAACTCTTTGGCCTGAATGCCAAGCATCACGTCTGGAGGAAACCTGGCACCCTCCCTACGGTGAAGCATGGTGGTGGCACCATCATGCTGTGGGGATGTACAAAGAGATCCTTGATGAAAACCTGCTCCGGAGCGCTCAGGACCTCAGACTGGGGCGAAGGTTCACCTTCCAACTGGACAACAACCCTAAGCACACAGCCAAGGCAATGCAGGAGTGGCTTCGGGACAAGTCTCTGAATGTCCTTGAGTAGCCCAGCCAGAGCCCGGACTTGAACCCGATCGAACATCTCTGGGAGACTTGAAAATAGCTGTGCAGCGATGCTCCCCATCCAACCTGACAGAGCTTGAAATGATCTGCAGAGAAGAATGAGAGAAACTCCCCAAATACAGGTGTGCCAAGCTTGTAGCGTCATACCAAAGAAGACTCGAGGCTGTAATCGCTGCCAAAGGTGCTTCAACAAAATAATGAGTAAAGGGTCTGAATACTTATGTAAATGTGATATTTCCGATTTTTTTATATATAAATGTGGACAGACTTCTCTCCATCTAAGCTACTCTTGTATCAATATGTTTTGACCATGACAGTTTACAATCCAGGGTTACTTCAGGTAGTTCAGTCACCTCAACTTGCTCAATTTCCACGTTATTCATTACAAGATTTAGTTGAGGTTTAGGGTGTAGTGAATGATTTGTCCCAAATACAATGATTTTAGTTTTTGAAATATTTAGGACTATCTTATTCCTTGCCACCCGTTCTGAAAGTAACTGCAGTTCTTTATTAAGTGTTGCAGTCATTTCAGTCGCTGTGGTAGCTGACGTGTATAGTGTTGAGTCATCTGCATACATAGACACACTGGCTTTACTCAAAGCCAGTGGCATGTCATTAGTAAAGATTGAAAAAAGTAAGGGGCCTAAACAGCTGCCCTGGTGAATTCCTGATTCTGGTGAATTCCTGTTAGACAGGTAACTCTTTATCCACAATATAGCAGGGTTGTAAAGTCATAACACATATGTTTTTCTAGCAGCAGACTATGATCGATAATGTCAAAAGCCGCACTGAAGTCTAACAAAACAGTCCCCACAATCTTTTTATCATCAATTTCTCTCAGCCAATCATCAGTCATTTGTGTAAGTGCTGTGCTTGTTGAATATCCTTCCCTATAAGTGTGCTGAAAGTCTGTTGACAAATTGTTTACTTTAAAATAGCATTGTATCTGGTCAAACACATTTTTTCCCAAAAGTTTACTAAGGGTTAGTAACAAGCTCTGGTGGTGGCAACATCAAGTTATGGGTATGCTTGTCACCAGCATGGACTGGAGAGTTTGTCAGGATAAAAATAAATACGAAAGGAGCAAAGCCCAGGTAAAATGTTAAAGGAAACCAGCCTCAGTCTTCTTAATACCTAACCCTGCGATATAGTTTTATTTTTCAGTGGGACAATTACACAAATATTAATGAACACACATAATGGCTTTCCAGACACACATATGCTATGATTCCCAGAATCATATAAAAAATGATTTACAGTTGTAATTGCTGACAAAGGTGCTTCCACCAAGTACTAACTCTGGGGTGTGAAGACATACCCAATCTTCATTTGAAATGTTCTTTACCTTTTCTTTCACTTTGAAAATGTGCAGCAGGTCTGTAGTAAAAAAATGTTTAGGTTTAGAATGTGACAACCGTGAAAGCGGTGTGTAGACTTTCACAAGGCACTGTATAATAAATAATAAATAATAATAAACATTTATTGCTTTCTGTGTGTGTGTGTGTGCGTGTGTGCAGGCTTGTCGGAATGGGTATGTCCAGCACCTGGAGCATCTGCTGTTCTCACGGGGCAGACATGAGCGCACAGAACGCCTCTCAGGAACACAGCGCTGCACATTTGTGCTCTCTACAACCAGGTGAGCTGTGTGTGTGCACGTGTGTGTTTGTGTATTCATACAAGTGTAACTGCCCTTCTTCCACCTGGACTTTGTAGGCCTGGAGGTCTCCCTGATGTCTCTCCGTTAACCTGTTCTACTTGTGTTAAAGTCTGTAAGTGTCTGAGTGAATGAACTGAACACACCAACACTCATCATTGACCTTACACACACATACACACACACATCTGCTTCTGTCACGGATTCAGCCGAGGCTGCCCCTCCTCCTTGCTCGGGCAGGCTTCGGCGTTCATCGTCACCAGAGTACTAGCTGCTACCGATCTATGTTTCTGTGTTCGACTTGTTCTGTCTTGATTGTGTACACCTGTTTCCCATTATGTTGTCTTCCCTATTTAACCCTCTGTCTTACACTGTGTGTTGTGTGTGATTGTATTCGTGATCGGCAGTCGTTAGTGTGCAGGTTATTTCCTCCCTGTGTGGAGATTGTGTATTCTCAGTTTACTTCCAAGTAAAGTACGTTTTCGGATCAGCTCTGTGTCCTGCGTTTGACTTCGCCCACCGCATTTCACTGACGCCTTTGACAACTTCTCGTTCCGTTCGTATGAGATTTAAGTAAATCTACAGTTAATTGGCAGTTATTCTCGTTAGCATAATGCTTTTCCGGAATTAAGAGAAATTGGAGGAGAGGATCATGAGTAAGGGTGGAGAATGAGTGACAAGGGGTTAAGTCTGTCTCTCATTCCCACCACTCAGCTCCAAATGTGTACATGTTCATTAGCTAAATGTATTCTATTCAAAATCAAATCTTACATCACAGCATTTCTTAAATGCATTTGAGTCCTGACCCCTCTCTTGCTTGAAAAGCTTTTCACATCTCAACCCACTTGTTTCTCTACTCTCCCAATATATCCTTATTCAGAATCATCTGACTCAATTAGCACTATTGCCTAGAATAGAATAGAATAGAATAGAATAGAATATAATAGAATAGAAGAAAACATTATTGTCCATCCAGGATGGAAATGTTTCTTTGGCATCACTTTGCATTAAAAGGATCACACACACATACATTCTCACATCATACACATTTAAACCAGTCAGTCCATGTTGCATACACTAAAAACATAGAGGACAATAATACATTTACATTTACATTTTAGTCATTTAGCAGACGCTCTTATCCAGAGCGACTTACAGGAGCAATTAGGGTTAAGTGCCTTGCTCAAGGGCACATTAACGTCATTTAGCAGACGCTCTTAGCCAGAGCGACTCACAAATTGGTGCGTTCACCCTATAGCCAGTGGGATAACCACTTTACAATTGGGGGGGTTTCAAATGTCTCCGGAAGGTGGTGAGTGACTCCGCTGTCCTGGCGTCGTGAGGGAGCTTGTTCCACCATTGGGGTGCCAGAGCAGCGAACAGTTTTGACTGGGCTGAGCGGGAACTATGCTTCCGCAGAGGAAGGGGAGCCAGCAGGCCAGAGGTGGATGAGCGCAATGCCCTCGTTTGGGTGTAGGGACTGATCAGAGCCTGAAGGTACAGAGGTGCCGTTCCCCTCACTGCTCCATAGGCAAGCACCATGGTCTTGTAGCGGATGCGAGCTTCAACTGGAAGCCAGTGGAGTGTGCGGAGGAGGGGGTGACGTGAGAGAACTTGGGAAGGTTGAACACCAGACGGGCTGCGGCATTCTGGATGAGTTGTAGGGGTTTAATGGCACAGGCAGGGAGGCCAGCCAACAGCGAGTTGCAGTAGTCCAGACGGAATAATACATTCACTCACAACCGACTGCTGTCCCAACTGCACTGGATAGTACATATAACGATACAATTGACTTTGCATTTAGTAGTCCAACAGGAACGAATGAATGTTTGAACACATTCCTCTATCATGTCTTGTATATATCCTCCTCTCTGTCTCTTCCTCTCTCTGTTTCTCTCTATCCCTTTCACATTTGGGGATTTTTCTGCAAACTGTGGAGGCGGAATCCCCATGTCTCCTAATGTTCTGTAGGTTAGTGTCTGTACACACATACACTGTTCTCCTGGTATTTAAACCTTCAAGTCGTATTATCCTGTGACAGGGCTACAATTAGAGATGGGGGGCAGAGTGAAAGAGACAGTGGGAGAGAAAGAGGATGGGCAGAATGAGAGAGAGAGAGGGGGGGTTTACATGTCATCCATTTCTATTTCCAAATGAGCTTCAGTGCAAATGGAGGTTCTAAAATGCCAGTACCTGGGATTGTTAGTTTACTGAACGTGTCAAAATATAGAGAACGTATTATGCACTCTACAAATGCCAGAATTTACATCCTTCATGTAAATTCACAGAATTGATTGTGTGTGTGTGTTTGTGTGCGTGTGTGTTTTAATGTGTGTGTTTCTGTATACAATACTATTAATGCGTGGTTGAGCACTCTGTGGGCGAGCACATTCAGACCCTTTAGCTGTCTCTCTCTTTCTCTCTTTCACACTCTTTCTGTTCAACAGCTATTTTTCTTTCCTTCACACAGAATCTTCCTTCATATAGGTAGCAGGCACTCTGTTTCTATCAATATCTATTTTATTCTCTCTCTCTCTCTCTCTCTCTCTCTCTCTCTCTCTCTCTCTCTCTCTCTCTCTCTCTCTCTCTCTCTCTCTCTCTCTCTCTCTCTCTCTCTCATTCTTGTTTTTAAAAGTTGGGGGTTCAAAGGAGGAGCTATATTGCCTTTTTCCACTCTACTTGTTCACTGCTAGTTCAAGTAATCGAAAACTTGCTTCTGGACTCTTGGGGTTACTGTATAAGTGTTCTGTCTAGTCTTTGTGATACAGGGGGTCGTATGGGAAGCATGGGGCTAATTGAGATTGATAATTCCCAACAAATTCAGAGCCGCTCTTTAGATTCCTGTTCTTCCCTGTATTTTCCCAGGATAACTGTGCCAGGGTGCTGCTGGTCCGTGGAGCCGACAAAGAGGTGAAGAACTACAACAGCCAGAGTCCCTTCCAGGTGAGACCCGTAATGCATCCTCTCATCCAAAACCATTACTGTAGTTCTGACATACCAGAGCTGTGGGTTTGATTCCTTCATGGGCTACATAGTTTATCCAATATACAGAATAGATATAGAATGTGTTTTCAGTAAGTCACTGACTGGGAATAAAAATGTCAGCAGAAATGGCCATAATCACCACCATTGTAACCGTGTCAACTAGGATAAAGGTCAGGGCCATTTTCTGCCTGTTAGCTAACAGCTTAATGTCCTCCAATGTTCCTTCTACATTCAACTAATGCTCTCATAGTATTATGACATTGGTTCAGATGGAGAGAGAGAATGTGTACAGTCTCAGACGTCTTTCATGTGCTGCTGTGGGAAAGTTCTTATCAGCAGGTAAAACCTGGGTCAGAGATGGCAGTGTGAATGGGACTCTGTTGAGAAAAACACAAGTTTTAAGTCCCAAGTAATACCAAGGATGCATCTCAATAGTCTGAAGTGGCTTCCTCTACCTAGCTCCTCTACTTGACTCCTCTCCTTTATCTGCATCTGAAAAGCAGGTGCTGAAGGGAATGGGCATTGTTACTAGGCTACATAGTTGTGTGTGTGATGCAGTTGTAGACATCTTACAAAGCTGCATACGTCCATGGGTTAGCTAGATATTTTGTGTGTGTCTTGTAGAGATAATATGTAATTGCTTGAATACACAGAAGGCAGTGCAGCTGACATTATTGATTCCAATGAGATTCCTGCATGAGTCACGTCTGAGTCACAAAGGAGCGTTTTGAAGCAGGCTTTTATGTAAGGCAGTCCTCGGATCCTTGATGGCCCTCCACAGGCACTTCAGTGGCCCTCTTAATTATTACTCTGGCTTTCATCAGTGGGGTTGGTCCCAAAAGTTTAACTTGTCTAATTGTCTCCTATTCTTTTCCACTTCCACTGGTCTTTTTATACTTGGAAATATCTAGAGGAGACAAGGAAAAGACACAAGCAGAGGATGGCTCAGTGGGTTAGAACATGGTGCTCCCAAAATCATGGTTGTTGGTACAATTCCCGTATGGACCACAGAAACTGAATATAAGTGTCACTCTCAATGTTGCCAATTAATTAATCAAGTAATGTCACTTATTGGGGCAGAGTTCAATGGAGTGGAAATATGTGATAGTGTGTGTCTCCACTGCTCTGCCTGTGTATCTAGTAGCTAAGAATAGAGTCCCATTAGCACAATGAGATCATCAATTAGAGCTCTGCTGAGTAGCTCAAAATCCCTCCCCCTCCTCTGTTGGTCCAGACTCTGTATGTAGGTGTTTCACAAGATTCTTCTATTCAGCATTTGCCTATTTCAACCTCACTCTCTAACTCCCCCCTGTTCCTTCTCTCGCTCCCTTGTTCCCAGGTGTGATGGACAGTGTCTTTATAGTTCCCTCCTCCTTTCACGTTTTCTCTTCTCTCTCTCCTTGTCAGTCTCTTATTTGATTATTTCTTCACTATTCCCTTTCTTTCTCCTTTCCTCTCCCTCAGCTTCCTTCTGTCTCTTTTCATTTCTCACATTTTCTCTCCTTTTCTCTCCTCTCTTTCTCTCTAAATGTTCTGCTTTCTTGTCTTTCCTTTCTCCCATTTATTTTTCCCTTCTCTCTTTCTCTCTCTCTCTCTCTTTCCATCTCTCCCTCTTTCATTCTGTCACCTGTGGTAAGTGAGTCAGTTTATTTCACTGTATTGCATTCTGATGAGACTGGAATCCCACTGGGCACACACTGGTTGAATCAATTTAGTTTCCACATAATTTCATGTAAATTACGTTGAACCATCTGTGCCCAGTGGGATGTGGAATAAGAAACTGGAATGAGATGAAACACTGCAATCAGTGAAACAGCCAGGAGTGTTCAAGTCTATACTGAAGCTCCAATCGCTATCTGTCTCTCAGCGAAAGTCTACCCCTTTTAGCCCAGGGTATGGGCTGATGTTTATCAGTATTGAGAAACTCATGATGAGAAACAAGAACATGCAAATTCATGTCTCTCTGTATCCTCCTTTCCAATCTCCTGTCTTCTCCATCTTCCTACTCGCGTTCTCCTATGTGCCTGGCCCTTTAAGGATTCTCCTGGTCTTGAATCAGAATTAATTTCCTCCCTGAGTTGTTGGATATAGCTTCAGGCACCATTCTCCACCCATTACTCCTCCCCTACCTCCTTCTCTTCCTCCTCCTCCTCCTCCTCCTCTCATTCACCACCATAGACAACAATGTGTCTTCATGGAAACAAGGGGTCATTCCCAGCATTCCTATGCTCTGGGAACATGAAGGAGGGGGTGGCAATGAAGGCGTGAGTGGGGTGGTTTCCCCCTATACAAGGCTGTGCACTACACTGCGGCCATGTAGGTTAGATGTGGTCTTTAGGCTTTATACCACACTACAGCTATACACTCTTAGAAAAAAGGGTACCAGGTAGAACTATTTTGTGTTCCATGTAGAACCCTTGTGGAAAGGGCTCTACATGGAACCCAAAAGGGGTTCTTCAAAGGGTTCTCCTATGGGGACAGCCGAATAACCATTTTTGGTTGTAGATAGCAAAAAAAAATTCTAAAAGTGTACACTTCAGCTGTAGGCTTCACTCTGTACCTTCCATCGCCTCACAGTGCTATCGCTCTCAGTTCACCAGTGTTCAATTATGATACCCAGTGATCTGCAATTGGAGTTATACCTATCATAAGAAATGAGGGCATGTTATGTTCCCTCCTCCTCCTCTTTCCTCCTCCCCCCTCTCCCCTCTACTCCCCCCTGCTCCTCCTCCCTACTCCCTCTCCCAGGAATTAGCTCTCCTGTAATGGTATCAAAGCGCTGTCCCTCTCACTGTACACTATGTGTACCTCCCCTGCCCCCTGGGGACACTATGATATTGCGCTTTTTCCTCCAGTGGGTAAGACTGGCGTTATTGTCACCAACCCATAGTTGCCCATGCTGACATGTTGACCGGCTGATGGTGGCGCTGTGGTGCCATAAGGCTTAAATACTGTCATGGCTGCTTGCTGAAGGAGAAGTGTGATGGTAATGAAGAGAAAGGGAAGAGAGAAGGAGAGAACAAGAAAGATGAGAGAGGAGATTAAGATGAGATGAAAGAAAGATGAGAGAGAGAGAGAGAGAGGGGATGGGTGAATGTGGGTTTATGATTCTTTCATGTCACACGGGGCTGGTGAAAGGGTCCTTCTTCCATTAGAGCCATGCTAACAGGATGCTGCAACTGACCCACCATCCACCACACTCTGTCTCTCTCTCTGTGTGTAGGATGGCCTCTGAAGCATTTCTCACAACATATCCCTATATCCCTCTCTCTAGCGACCCCTTGCTTTCTCTCTCATCTCTCTCTATTAAAAACTCTTGCTCCCTCTCCTCACTTTCTTTCTCCCACTTGCTCTCTTCCACCACTGCTCTCTCTCTCACCAACTCTCACTCTTCCGCTGGTGGGTGTGGGTAAGTGTGGGCCTGTGTGTACGCACATTGGTATGCGTGTGTGTGTGTGTGTGCGTGTGTGTGTTCCGGTCATGCTAAAAGGTCAGGATTGGTAACAGGCTGCAGATGGTTAAATCCATTTAGTAGAATCATGTCCAGATTACTACACAGACACACACACAATGAATTGTTTGAATTTGTAGAGTAATGCAAAGGCTGTTTTGCGGACACAAAATGTGGCCCTCAAATTGCGATTCCCCTGATCCACCTCCCCCCTCCCCCCTCCCACCTCTCTCTCCCTCTCACAGGTGGCCATCATCGCGGGGAACTTTGAACTGGCCGAACTGGTCAAGAAACACAAAGAGACAGATATAGGTGAGTAACCATGGTTACCCTACTCTTTTCCACCCCCCCTCCCACTTTTCTCTGTCTGAAATTGATATATTATTGGATAATAGGTTCTTGATCTTTTCCTGTGTCTGTATGTGTACGTCTGCCCTTCTGCAAGTATGATCTCCGTCATGCATGTGTGAGTGTGTGTTTGTGCACGTGTGTGTGCATGCGTATGATTGTGTGCGTGGGTGGGTGCTAGAGAACCATGACAGGATTTGACATTCAGTTCAACCCCCCCACCCCCCTTCCCTTCGTGGGATTACCCTATCACACTGGGGAATCCAGGTTCACTCAGGTGGCATATGAGAGCAGGGTTAGGGAGGGATAGAATGGGGGGGTGAGATTTCCTCACAGACTTTCTACAAATTCCCCACCGAAAAAAGGGTTTCCTTCTCCCAAAGGAATTTTAAAACAGATTTCTACTTTCTCGCTTTTCTCTGTGGGTTTATCTGCCCTGCACCCCACACCCCCCACTGCCCGACAACGGCATCATCTTTCTTAATTAAACTATTTCACATGGAGGGAAAAAGGTTAAGCGGGAGGGATTACCATCCCCAGACAAATGAAATAAAAATGAAATAAATAAATAGAAAAAGAGTGAATAGATAAATAAATAAAATTATCTAAAGATGTAATCCGCAATTGTTTCCCCCCCTGAGCGAGATTCCCCAGGCCTCACAGCTGCAGCGAGGGCTAGATGAAACGCAGCACTGCAAGATTACACCGCGGATCTCACATCTGCCACCATCCTACCCGTTCCCTCCTCTCGGACCCCCCATCCCGCTCCCCACGTTCAGCATGGGCCCTCTCACACCGGGACGCTGTAACAACTCAACTCCGGTGGGGCCATGAGAGCCTGCCGCGCCTGAACTCCGCCATTGACCATTAGCCGTTGCTAGCGGAATGGAAAGGCCCGGATAACTGTCCTCTGTTACGGTTCTCGTTGCTTTTGATTTCTCTGTCTTTCTCTCTCTCTACCTCTTTCTATCTCTATCTTTCGGCTCACTGTCAGCCGCGCCTTACTGAGTTTGTGATGGGATATTTTCTTTGCTGGATTATCGGCTATGGGTTCTGCATGTTGCAAAGCAGAGAAAGGTGGGTGCTATGAAGCTCAACCACCACCCTCCTACCTCCTCTACCCTCCTACCCTCTGCCCTGCCCAGCCCAGCCCAGCCATCCCTAGTCCCCTTCTCGCCTGCTCCAGGTGGACGGTAGCTTGCTATGTTGGGATACAGGTAGAATTGTGTATCTGCGGTATGGTGGGTAGTTGTCTATCCTGCCTGAGCTGAGGCATTACCCTGGCATGGGTACAGAATTGATTGTGTGTGTGTGTGCGTACATTATTTAGAATGTGCACTAAAGAGCATTAGCCCAGAAAGAGTAATGAGTCAGTAGAGCTATGCGTCATTAAGATTCACACACCTTCTCTCCCTCTCTCTCCCTACATCCTTCTTGTTCCCAGATGTGTGATGTACAGTGTCAGTGACTGTAGTCTCTCTGTCTCTCTCTCTCTCTCTCTCTCTCTCTCTCTCTCTCTCTCTCTCTCTCTCTCTCTCTCTCTCTCTCTCTCTCTCTCTCGCTCTCGCTCTCTCTCTGTGTGTGTGTGTGTGTGTTTGATTTGAAGACAGGCATGCATTTAATCCTGTACAAGAGAGCACAGAGCAGTTCAGCTAACCCTGATACTGCCTAGCCTGTCTTGTAACCCAACTCAAGGTTCTCATGAATAAGTGTATTATTTAATTACTAACATGGTATGTCCCAACACTCATATTCAGTTAACTAGTCTGTTATTCAATCTCTGTATTAGACCCATAGGAGATACCAGAGAATCAGACCAAAGCAGTAGAAATGAGTTGGATAGATTATGGTGGATGGGTTATATTACCATATAATGTATGTTTAGGTTCTTGGACTGGGTTAGTGAACACAAGGCTAAGTGAATAATATATGAATAAGAAAGTGGATGAATTATGGATGGATAGAGCAGAAATGATGCTCCTCGAAGGACGAGGCGTCATTCTCTAGCTCAGCGTATAGTGAGAATTCTCAAGTGTGTGTGTGTGTGTGTGTGTGCGCGTGTGCGTGCGTGCATGCGTGTGCGTATGTGTGTGCGTATTTGTGTGTAACCTACATCCATAGTAATGACCCAGATAATGGCGGGAGTGATGAGAGGAGAATAGCATTGGGATGTGTGTAATGTAGTCAGAGAGGCTTACAAATATCCACATGTTCTGTACACACTCACAGAACTGAAATCTGAGTGAAGCGCCATTAATGTGTGTCATGCGTGTGATTGTGTGTTCATTTGCACGTGTGCATGTGAGTCTCGCTGTGTTCATCTCTTTGAGTCAGCTGACTCTTGCTCCTCGTGAAAGCAACACACTCCGAACCGGCAACCAGGTTACCATGGCATCAGGGCCTGTGTGCTAATCATTAAAAGACTATGGCATCTGGCCAATACCCCAAATGGGAAGGGAACTTTGGGCAGAGGTTCAATTCCCAGTTTGAAGGAAAGTTATAGAGAGGGGATAATTGGAGATAAAGGAGATAGGGGTGGTGGAGAGATGTTGTTGAGAGAGAAGTAGAGTTGGAAAGGGGTAATACTGTAGATGGAGATAGGGAGGGGAAATAAGTAGCGATAGAGAGGGATCTAGTAGAGAGAGAATAGTATAGAATAGAATAGGACTTTAGTGTCCATTTGCACAGAAATGTGTATTTTTACTGACACAGTACTCCTGTTCCAGTAACCAAAAGGTCGCTAGTTCGAATCCCCGAGCTGACAAGGTGAATAATCTGTCCATGTGCCCTTGAGCAAGGCACTTAACCCTAATTGCTCCAGGGTCACTGGATAATGAGCACTCTGGCTGTGACCCAACTCTCCAAGGTTTTCTCAGGGAGAGTTGGGATATGCCAAAAACTTAGGACAAAGTTAAGCACCCCATCCATATCCTCATATCAATCTGACACAGCAACATGGTCAGCCACAGAGCAGCACCCCAGGAGCAGTTTAGCAGAGTGGGGTGGCAAATAAATATGGTGAGGGGTATAGGTAGATAGAGGGGGTAGTAAGTAGAGCTAGGAAGGGGGTTAAATTGAGATAGGAGTTAGTGTGCAATGTGTCCAATCGATCAGTGCTTTAGTAACTAGTCGCGAGTGAATGTGTCCAGACACTCTGCTTTGGTAGATAGGCCAGTAAATCTGTTTCTTAAATCCAGTCAGTTTTTCCCCATTCTGCCGGTAAGCCTCTTTAAGAATGATTGGCAAATGTGTGTATTAGACCTTACGCTGCGAGAGCATGCTAATCCGCCATGGTGGCCAAATCAAACACACACATACACAATCTGTGCGCCATACACACACATGCACAGAGAGACACGTGCACGAACACACACACACACTCAACACATTCAACACATTCAACACACTCAATTTAGCACACACATGGCCATCCAAACAAACACTCAACTAAACACACAGGCAACCAAACACCCACTCAACCAATGCTCAGCGACAACATGGCATACTCGTGCAGGGCCATGATGTAATGTAATAAGGCACTTTATAGCAGTTCAAAGAAGTCTTATGTCTCCTCCTTAGTGTACTATGGTAATGCATTCTTGTCTTAATGTCACTGACTAGCTAATACAGTCTCCCTAATTAAAGAACAAACACAGCCTGCATGGCTCTGAGTAGCTGGTCACACGGTTCACTGCAGCCTGTTCTACACAGCTTTTGATGAGACAGCCAGAGAGCACCCTATAGTGATGGGATTTAGAGGAGACTAAAAACAGGCATCATCAGGAAGATGAAAGGAAGTGGGGGAACTAACTTCCTGCTGTTGAGGGGAAAGTTGAGAAGTGTTGTGGGAGATATTGTGTGTCCTAGTTTGCTGCGGTGGAACATGTGTGGTGTGGATTAGGGTTTAATGGCGGGAACCGGGTTACCGAGATTTACTGGGATTTCCCACCCAAACCCATTCACTTTTCCCGGGATAAATAATTGTAAATTATAATAAATAATTTATATGATCAGCGTGACATGAAATGGAACTGTTAAATTATATGCAATGTCTAAATCTGTCTTAATACGGCCTTCTCTGCTCTGCTACCGGCATGAACAATAATCAATGCTCAGGGTGTTTGTGTGTGTGCGCGTGCGTGCATGTGTGGCCACCGTATTTACTTACACAAAGTCGCCATTAATTCAAAGCGCATGCATTGTTTATACTGAAAACTTGAAATGCATTTAATACGGTAACAAAATTGGTTCCAACTTTTGCCAACAAGGCCGAAGGCAAAACTGACCTGGGATACCTGTTTGAGGTGCTCGCGACGATCCAGGCCATCTCCATGGAGGCCGAGAGAGCCTTCTCAATCTGTGGTCAATTTGTGACTAAGATCAGAAACCGCCTGAGTACGGGAAGCATTGGTGCACTGTGCTTTTTGGGAGCCCACTTCAGCAGAAAAATATTCCGTTCCAGCCATTACAATGAGCCCGTCCTCTTAAAGTTCCTCCCACCAGCCTCCACTGGCTACAGGGTATGCCTACCAGGTTATTTTGCCTAAGTTTGTGTTTAGAATGTTATTCTACATTTGTTTGGCTGGGTCTTGAGAATCAGTCAGCTACAATTACAGTTAGGCCTACCTACAATTATATTTACTCTGTTTCTGACCAACTCAATTTTTCATGTTGAAAAATAATGCGAGAAACAGGTCTCTTTTGATTTACTCGAATTGAACAAGTACGTTTTATGAAAATGTTTGTTTGTTTTTCTGTCTTGAATAAAAGTAATAAAGGAAAAAGTATAATGACTTGTTTATTAATTTTTTTTATATAGTCCATGTTTATGTAGCCAGGTTCACGTTTAATTGATTTTGTGCTGTGACTAAATAAACATTTTAAAGCAAAATGTTTATTAAAATGTGTGTTTTACTTTATTGCTATAAATATGCTTACCATAGATTTTTTGGCTAACTAATGGTAATGAATGCAATAGATAAATGTTCGCTTTTATGTAAAATATAGCCTACCTTAGAATGGCATATGATTTATGGCGGGTTTCGATTTGCGTACAATTGATCAACCACAGCGCTATCCATGGTATTTAATATTTTTGATTAGAAGAAAATCAGATATGTTCCTTCTGACAAAATCACCAAAATAAGCAAAGTAAAAACAACCACAACCTTCCCAAATTCCCCCGATGGCCAGGTGCAAGGGGAAAGAAAAGGACCAAGCTGCATCTTTCAGTAGGCTAAAACTAATGTACGTTTCATTAGACTGTAACTCATAATAGTTTATCAGTCGGCCAACAGTGCTTCATAGGCCTGTTTAAAACTAGGCTACATCAACAAAATAGTGTGGTGACTTTGAGTGAACTTTGAGTTGATTCATTTTGCAACAAATACAACAAGAAACCGTTAGATTCATGTGTATATTTCTCCATTTACTGTGGTATAATTATGTCCGATTTTGTTTTGCTGGTATTATATGAACAGGAATACAGGCAAGACCGTTAATTTCTTGCTATTTTCTCGGGAAAGAGAATTGGTAGATTCTGCGGAAAATATTGAACCCTAGTGTGTATGTGTCGGAGTCTGTGAATGGCAGTGGTGGAAAAGTACTCATGTCATACTTGAGTAAAAGTAAAGATACATTAATAGAAAATGACTCAAGTAAAAGTGAGTCACCCAGTAAAATACTACTTGAGCAAAAGTCTAAAAGTATTTGGTTTTCAATAGAAGTATCAAAAGTAAATGTAATTGCTAAAATATACTCAAGTATCAAAAGTAAAAGTATAAATAATTTCAAATTCCTTACAGTGAGGGAAAAAAGTATTTGATCCCCTGCTGATTTTGTACGTTTGCCCACTGACAAAGACAGGATCAGTCTATAATTTTAATGGTAGGTTTATTTGAACAGTGAGAGACAGAATAGCAACAACAAAATCCAGAAAAACGCATGTCAAAAATGTTATAAATTGATTTGCATTTTAATGAGGGAAATAAGTATTTGACCCCTCTGCAAAACATGACTTAGTACTTGGTGGCAAAACCCTTGTTGGCAATCACAGAGGTCAGACGTTTCTTGTAGTTGGCCACCAGGTTTGCACACATCTCAGGAGGGATTTTGTCCCACTCCTCTTTGCAGATCTTCTCCAAGTCATTAAGGTTTCGAGGCTGACGTTTGGCAACTCGAACCTTCAGCTCCCTCCACAGATTTTCTATGGGATTAAGGTCTGGAGACTGGCTAGGCCACTCCAGGACCTTAATGTGCTTCTTCTTGAGCCACTCCTTTGTTGCCTTGGCCGTGTGTTTTGGGTCATTGTCATGCTGGAATACCCATCCACGACCCATTTTCAATGCCCTGGCTGAAGGAAGGAGGTTCTCACCCAAGATTTGACAGTACATGGCCCCGTCCATCGTCCCTTTGATGCGGTGAAGTTGTCCTGTCCCCTTAGCAGAAAAACACCCCCAAAGCATAATGTTTCCACCTCCATGTTTGACGGTGAGGATGGTGTTCTTGGCAGCATTCCTCCTCCTCCAAACACGGCGAGTTGAGTTGATGCCAAAGAGCTCGATTTTGGTCTCATCTGACCACAACACTTTCACCCAGTTCTCCTCTGAATCATTCAGATGTTCATTGGCAAACTAAAGACGGCCCTGTATATGTGCTGCTTTCTTGAGCAGGGGGACCTTGCGGGCACTGCAGGATTTCAGTCCTTCACGGCGTAGTGTGTTACCAATTGTTTTCTTGGTGACTATGGTCCCAGCTGCCTTGAGATCATTGACAAGATCCTCCCGTGTAGTTCTGGGCTGATTCCTCACCGTTCTCATGATCATTGCAACTCCATGAGGTGAGATCTTGCATGGAGCCCCAGGCCGAGGGAGATTGACAGTTCTTTTGTGTTTCTTCCATTTGCGAATAATCGCACCAACTGTTGTCACCTTCTCACCAAGCTGCTTGGCGATGGTCTAGTCCCTGACATCCTTGGAGAGCTCTTTGGTCTTGGCCATGGTGGAGAGTTTGGAATCTGATTGATTGCTTCTGTGGACAGGTGTCTTTTATACAGGTAACAAGCTGAGATTAGGAGCACTCCCTTTAAGAGTTACCTGTATAAAAGACACCTGGGAGCCAGAAATCTTTCTGATTGAGAAGGGGTCAAATACTTATTTCCCTCATTAAAATGCAAATCAATTTATAACATTTTTGACATGCGTTTTTCTGGATTTTTTTGTTGTTATTCTGTCTCTCACTGTTCCAATAAACCTACCATTAAAATTATAGACTGATCATGTCTTTGTCAGCGGGCAAACGTACAAAATCAGCAGGGGATCAAATACTTTTTTCCCTCACATGAGTTGCCTAACCCATTCACAAGATTGGTCAACCTTTGAGGTTCCTAGGGTCTCCACCGAGCTAGGTAAATCTGCTTTTAGTTTAAATGCACCGTATTGCTGGAACAAAATTCTAAATATATTTCATCTTGATGTTCTGGTACTGTTCAGGTAATTTCAAGTATTGATTGGGGTTTTATTTGTGGAGGAATGTAACTGTTCTTCTGGGTGATTTGTGTTTTTATTTCTGCTTACCATGACTGTGTTTTTGTATTTTAATGTGTATACTGTATATATATTAAACAAATCAAAATATATTTTATATTTGAGATTCTTCAAAGTAGCCACCCTTTGCCTTGATGACAGCTTTGCACACTCTTGGCATTCTCTCAACCAGCTTCACCTGGAATGCTTTTCCAACAGTCTTGAATGAGTTCCCACATTTGCTGAGCACTTGTTGGCTGCTTTTCCTTCACTCTGCAGTCCAACTCATCCCAAACCATCTCAATTGAGTTGAGGTCGGGGGATTGTGGAGGCCAGGTCATCTAATGCAGCACTCCATCACTCTCCTTCTTGGCCAAATAGCCCTTACACAGCCTGGAGGTGTGTTGGGTCATTGTCCTGTTGAAAATGCAGAATGCTGTGGTAGCCATTCTGGTTAAGTGTGCCTTGAATTCTAAATAATTCACAGACAGTGTCACCAGCAAAGCACCCCCACACCATCACACCTCCTCCTCCATGCTTTACGGTGAGAACTACACATGCGGAGAACATCCTTTCACCTACACTGCGTCTCACAAAGACACAGCGGTTGGAACCACAAATCACCAATTTGGACTCCAGACCAAAGGACAGATTTCCACCGGTCAAATGTCCATTGCTCGTGTTTCTTGGCCCAAGCAAGTCTCTTCTTATTATTGGTGTCCTTTAGTAGTGGTTTCTTTGCAGCAATTCGACACGAAGGCTTGATTCACACAGTCTCCTCTGAACAGTTGATGTTGAGATGTGTCTGTTACTTGAACTCTGTGAATAACTTATTTGGGTTGCAATTTCTGAGGCTGGTAACTCTAGTGAACTTATCCTCTGCAGCAGAGGTAACTCTGTGTCTTCCATTCCTGTGGCGGTCCTCAGTCTCATCATAGCGCTTGATGTTTTTTGCGACTGCACTTGAAGAAACGTTCAAAGTTCTTCACATTTTCCGTATTGACTGACCTTCATGTCTTAATCTAATGATGGACTGTCATTTCTCTTTTCTTATTTGAGCTGTTCTTGCCATAATATGGACTTGGTCTTTTACCAAATAGGGCTATTTTCTGTATACCCCCCACCCCCACCCCCACCTTGTCACAACACAACTGATTGGTTCAAACGCATTAAGAGGGAAAGAAATTCCACAAATTAACGTTTAACAAGTCACACCTGTTAATTGAAATGAATTCCAGGTGACTACCTCATGAATCTGGTTGAGAGAATGCCAAGAGTGTGCAAAGCTGTCATCAAGGCAAAGGGTGGATACTTTGAAGAATCTCAAATATAAAATATATTTTGATTTGTTTAACACTTTTTTGGTTACTACATGATTCCATATGTGTTATTTCATAGTTTTGATGTCTTCACTATTATTCTACAATGTAAAAAACAGTAAAAATAAAGCAAAACCCTTTATTTTTTGTGTATAATGTGTATTTTTATATTGTACAGTATTATACAGGGCACCTTTGGAAAAGAGACCTACTATAGGTCTATATCTCTTCCCAGTCAAAATAAAGGTTAAATTAAAAAAAAGTTAAAGTAAAAGTAGTCAAAAATATAAATAGTAAAGTACAAATACCCCCCAAAAAAAAAAGACTACGTAAGTAACCCCTGAGCTCACAGAGGATGGTTGCCAGTAATGATGGAAAGAGACACACACACAACACAGCACACACAGACATAAAATATGGCAGGACATGAGTTTAGCAAAAAGGTCAGGGGTGCCGGGCAGAAGGGCTCAGTGGAAGTCAGGCTTAGTGAAGTGAAAGAGATATGTGTGTGTGTTTGTGTGTGTTTGTGTGTGTGTGTGTGTGTGTGTACTTGTGTGTGTTCATTCACTCGCCTGCATACTCATGTTGCCTGATATGAAAATGCGGTAGCGGGAGAATTTCCAAAATCCTGAAGAAAATAATATATATACAAAAATATATACTTATGTGAAAAGGAAATAACTGCAGTGCTTCTGCGATAGGCCTATATTTGGGTTACTAAAGCAATAAGGCATGAGGGGCCCGAAAACAGGTAGTCAGAGTACAGTATGTGGATATATATCACATTATAGTGTGTTGCCAGCAGCACTGCCTGTGTGAATGAAATCTGCCAAAAATGTATGGTATTGTTTTTTGTATTGCTTATGACAGAAGGTTTTAATTTCACAGTACAAACAAAATCCGTTTTGTAGTAGCTTACATTGGAGCATCAACAACAGACAAGGCCTGCAGTTAGGACATCCCGCCTTAGCAACACTAAGGATTTGTTTCCCATACAGCTGTTAGCCTATTCTATGGGAAGATGGGTTCCTCAGAAATCATGTGTATGTTCACTCAGTGATTATTATTATTTTTACATCTAAATGGCATTACTAATTTGTTGGAGTGCATTTGACTGGATGTTAACTGTTATAATAGCCTAAGCCAGTGATTAACTATTATAGGGGACTCGGGAGAATTGACAAAATCCTGAAAAATAAAAATAAAAATATATACAATATATACTAAATAATATATATTATAATATCGTCTTTGTATCTCAAAAGCATTGTAATGTGGTTAACCTTAAAAATCTAAATGCAAATTATTAAAATCTAAAAGATTAAATTCAACCAGAGAGCGCCCTTAGATCATGGGAAAAGGCTGCACCTGACCGTTACACTTGAATCATTCCCATGGTGAATGGCAAGGCCTGCTACGCTATGAAATCACACACTATTGCAGAGACTTTGCTATTACAATTGATATGGTGAAAACAATCTGTGGGGAGTCAGAGGCACAGAAACACATCAATACCTTTGTCAGATAACACTGTTAAACAAATAAGTTATGCTATTGCTAGCAATCAAGAAGAAACTGACTGAATGACTCAAAAACTCCCCAGCTTATGCTCTCCAAATGGACGTTAGCTGTGAGGGCCGAGATGCCCATGCATTGACTTTTGTTCGCTATACATGTCGGGCTGTTCGCTATACATGTCAGGGGATGCTATTCACGAGGACACATTGTTCTGTCTCACGATTCCCGAGGATGGAATGGCATAGGGGATGATCAGTCTGCTGCGTGGCTATATTGACGAAAAACAGATTCCATATGGGATCGAATGGTGGGCTTTTGCACAGATGGGGCTCCATCTATGGTGGGACAGCGGGCAGGCCTCTGCACTCTAGTTATGAATGTGTCTCCCTCTGTCATATGGATGCATTACAGTATATGATACACTGAGAGCAACTGGTGGCAAAAGAGCTGAGCCGGAACTGGGATATATAACGCAGCAAGTAACTTTGATTGTAAACTACATCAAACCACATTCCCTGCGCGCATGCCTGTTTGCAAAACTATGTGGAGATATGGGATCAGAGCATGACAATGTTCTATTTCACACCAAGGCTTGGTGGTTATCGAGGAGGAGTGTTGGAAAGATTTTTCACGTTGAGAGAGGAACTGTTGTCATTCACAATGAATGTAAAAAAAAAAAAAAAACTGACTACAGCATCAGTAAGTGTCCCAAACAAGTGATGACTGCTCAGGTCCAACACTTGGAAGAGCACTTTGGGACCTACTTCCCAATCCGTTTGACTGTGATCCTGGCTCAGTTGACCTGCCGATAAGTAAAATCGACCAGCTGATTGAGCTGTCACGTGACCGAATGCTGCAGACAATGCATTCACGGGAGACTACGGGGGAGTTTTGGTTCCTGACTCAAAGGGAATACCCTGCCGTCTCCCTCTGAGCATTCAAAACAACTTGGAACTCGGAATTGGGAGCTCAGAAATCTCCGACTTCAGTGCGTTCAAGACAACTAGGAACTCTGAACGAAGCGAGCTCCGACTGGGAACAATCGTTTTGAATGGTCATCCAACTCACGGGCCTTGTACAACACTAAACTCATTTTCTCTATTTCAGCAGTTGCAATGGTGCCCAAATATCAGGTTGGATGGGGCGCTGTCGACACGCCCTTTTGAAAAGCTCCAGCCAATTTGAAATTGACTGTCATACCCCCACATTAAAAGTATGTGATGGTGAGTTGAGAAGCCAATCAGAAATTGTGTTAGAATGTTTTTCAACTGACTGCCATAGCCCCAAATATAAAAGTTAACATTGGCTGTTAATGACATAATTGGGGTCGAGATAATTTTCAGATATCAAAATTCAGTCGTGGGCCAATATTTATTGGGAACCCCTGGCCTAAGCCTTGTACTTTGCAGGGTGAATGAGTTGAGTATATTAATTGATAAACAATAAATTAATAGATAAGTTGTGTTTATGGTCATTCCATATGATTTCAATCACTTTCTGACTGCACCCCTTTTTATTTTAACGAAACCTTCCATACATGTTTGCCCACGGTAGAATTGGTCAGAAAGGGACTTTTTGGACCTGAATGCCAAAATATTCAGGAGATAGGGGTGCTCAAAGTTGACCCATTTTGCATACCCCACCCTACCATGTCGTCACCCAAAAAGCTCTCACAGTCTCATGCAAGAATTAAACATTCATCCATGTTTCTCAAACGTCAAATTTCTAAGTTGTTCCAAATGTCCAGCGATAGAAAGTTGTTTTTTATATTTTTGTTTTAAAGGGATACTTCAGGATTTTGGCAATGAGGCACTTTATCTACTTTCCCAGAGTCAGATAAACTTGTGGATACCATTTTTATGTCTCTGTGTCCAGTATGACAGAAGTTAAATGTAGTTGCACAAGCATGCTAGCAGATACTCATAGACATCCAGTAAGCATCTGCCTCTGGTTCCAAAAGTTGCATGTTTGAATCCAGTGATAGAAAGTTGTTTTTGATATTTTTGTTTTAAAGGGATAATTCAGACATTCCCATTCAAGTTGACATTTGACAGTGGGTGGACCGGCAGCCATCTTTCTGGTAGTAATTGGAAGTTAAAGTTTCAATTCAATTTAAATGTTAATGGTGTACTCTCTAAATTGCAGGGGTCTGAAGGGATAGGTCCATTCTATGAATTATATTTCTATGATTGAAATGACACCCACCATGTATTCGAGAGGATACTTTGTCTCAACCGATGACTGGCACAACACAAACACTTCAGATTATGTAAAATAGAGTCTAAACTACAACAAGCTAAAAAAATTAAAACCTTTTTTCAAGAAATCACAGAATAGTTTGACAACCCTGTTTGTAAGATTTCAGATTAGATCAAACTCAACCGCTTATCTTTTTCAGTGACAAAGACATGGATGTCTCATGGTAGGATGAGGTATGCAAAATGGGTGAACTTTGAGCACCTCTATCTCCTGAATGTTTTGTCATTCAGGTAACTTTCTGGCTACTTGCACCATGGGCAAATATGTATGAAAGGTTTCGTTGAAATCAAAAGGAGTGCAGTCAGAAAATGATTGAAATCATATGGAATGATATTTTAATGAATTAACAACATCAGTCAATGAAACATTATGTCAAGTTCACCTTTAAATCCTTACATTTCCAACTAGTCTTCCACACAGTAGAACGTGTACGCATGAGAGAGAGAGAGAGAGAGAGAGAGAGAGAGAGAGAGAGAGAGAGGGCTGCCGTGTGGTGAGTGTGAGTGAGTGTGCTTTCGCACCTCTGCCAGGCGGGATCATGTGCGTTGCGCTCTGGCGCCCGATTTCCCGCACGCTAAGCTCCATCGGTTGCTGTCCATGGTACCTGCCGCTACATTCTTCAGTGACCACAGTGAAAGTCTGGGATTTTTTTCTTAATTTTTTCCGTTCTGTTTTAAAAAGTGCACTGATTATGCAGAAATTGTGAACATTGGAGTAAAATAGAAAGGGGTGAAAATGAAGTCTTTTCTCAATGCCTTAAAAAAGGAAGGTAGGTCTATCACCTTTAAGCGTCTGGGTCCAAGTTTTATTTGCTTTTGACTCATAATTAGACGTCATGCTCTTCCTTCGCTACTGCGCGTTCACTTTCAACTTTCTCAGGGGGTATTTTTATCCCTGCGTGGCACACTTTCAATAATTTCATCTGCTCCAGAAAGTAATTCTACAATTCAGGCTTTTTTGAATGTGAGGAATATAGCTAGGTCTGTGTGTTGTGGATTCATGCATGCAATTGTCATCCTGATTTAAACTAGCAGTACCTATAAAAGTATATGGTTTTACACGTGTCGTTCTTTTTAGGTTAGAGGTTCTTTAACATGTAGGATAAATTATAGGTTCTGTCATAGATTAAATGATGGCACGCATTTGAGTGGTTTCCCAAAAAAATTGTTATGATTCAGTCTTCTACAAAAGGTATTTATAGTCTCCTTCACCAATCAACTACTGTATGTAGATTATAGCCAGCGAGAGGACACACAGTGTATCTGTCGTTCTCCTGGTCCACGGGGAAGAAAACACACCCACCAATATGAGTGGATGACTTACGTCACCAAAACGGCTCTGCCTGGTGCATTATGGATCCATCTGTCTGTGTGTGAAAACAGTTGGTCCCTTAACCCTTTACTTCCATCTGGCAGGCTATTTCTGAATGAGATATACTCAAAATGGATATATGAGTACTGCATTTTATTTTTTCAAAGTTGGTACAGTTTCATTGGTAGGCTACATTAAAATCCCTTGGTTGCAAGACACTGACCAGAGCTGATCACTCATTGCCCTTTGACCTTAGTTCTCTTAGTATTAGAGAGCAGCAGTAAACTATATAGATCACACTGATTGCTTTCCTCTCTTATATAAGACCGTTCTGGATGTTTGTCATCTTCTTTCCCTTGGTTCACTATTCCTACAGAGGAATGTGCCCTCAAAGCTCATCACTGAGCTAAGGACCCTGGGACTAAACACATCCCTCTGCAACTGAATCCTGGACTTCCTGACGCGCCCCCCCAGGTGGTAAGGGTAGGTAACAACACATCTGCCACGCTGATCCTCAACACGGGGGGCTCTCAGGGGTGCGTGCTCAGTCCCCTCCTGTACTACTTGTTCACCCATGACTGCATGGCCAGGCACGACTCCAACACCATCATTAAGTTTGCCGACGACACAACAGTGGTAGGCCTGATCACCGACAACGATGAGATAGCCTATAGGGAGGAGGTCAGAGACCTGGCCGTGTGGTGCCAGGATAACAACCTCTCCCTCAACGTGATCAAAACAAAGGAGATGATTGTGGACTACAGGAAAAAAAGAGGACTGAGCACGCCCCCATTCTCATCCACGGGGCTGTAGTGGAACAGGTTGAGAGCTTTAAGTTCCTTGGTGTCCACATCACCAAAAAATTATCATGGTCCAAACACACCAAGACAGTCGTGAAGAGGGCACGACAAAGCCTATTCCCCCTTAGGAGACTGAAAAGATTGAGTCATAGACTGTTCTCTCTGCTACCACACGGCAAGCGGTACCGGAGCGCAAGGCTTCTTAACAGCTTCTACCCCAAAGCCATAAGAGTCCTGAACAGCTAATCATGGCTACCCGGACTATTTGCACCCCCTCTTTTACGCTGCTGCTACTCTGTTTATTATCTATGCATAGTCACTTTAACTCTACCCACATGTACATATTACCTCAATTACCTCGACTAACTGTCACGACTTCCGCCGAGGCTGCCTCCCCTCCTTGTTCGGGCAGGCATCGGCGTTCGTCGTCACCGGCTTACTAGCCACTGCCGCTCCATATATCATCATTCCATTTGTCTTGTCTTGTTAATTACACACACCTGGTTCTTATCCCTCCTTAGTCCGTGTATAAGTGTTCCCTCTTCCCCCCTTGTCCTTGTGGGTGATTGTTTATTCGTGAGAGTAGTGTAGCTCGGTGGAGCTACTCGTACCTTGTTATTGCCGGGGTAGATATTTCCCCTATGCCTATTATTGTTGGAGCTACCATTACCTTGTATTGCCAGGGTAGATTTGATGTGTGCTTATTACATGCCACAATTGAGAGCACAATTAAGAGCTGTGTGTGTGTGTGTGTGTGTGTGTGCGTGCATGTGCACACACACATGTCTGCATACTTGCATGTATGTCAGAGTGTCAGTCCTGGGTCAAACTATGGCAAATACTTTCAAGTACTTAATTTAGTTTGCCCAGTACAATAGAACCAATCAAAGGAGTCGAAAAGTTTGAACTCCATGCTGCCGGGCAGTTAGGAGCATTGGGCCAGTAACTGAAAGGTTGCTTGATCGAATCCCCGAGCTGACAAGGTAAAAATCTGTAGTTCTGCCCCTGAGCAAGGCAGTTAACCCACTGTTCCCCGGGTGCCGATGATTTCAATTAAGGCAACCCCCTGCACCTCTCTGATTCAGAGGGGTTGGGTTAAATGCGGAAGACACATTTCAGATTAATGCATTCAGTTGTACAACTGACTAGGTATCCCCCTTTTCTTACATCCAGTGCACCTCAGTTGTGCTAGGCATTGGCCTTTTAGTTTTTCCAAAGGTCACAACCAAAACGTTTGGTGAGGCTACCTTCAACCACTATGGTTCTGGCCTTTGGAACAGCCTGCCGGAGGATCGGAGGGCCTCAGAAACGGTAGACATTTAAAAAAAAAGATTTTTAGTCATAATATCTGTTTTATTTATTTTATCCCATATTATATATCTTATTTATTTTAATGCATTAGTCTCTCATATCCACTGTTATTTTATTATTGTTTTTACTATTTGAATATCTCTTTTAGAAAATGTAGTGTTTTATTTGTCTTGATTTAGGTGTATTCATAGCCTTTGTGTGTAATATAATCATGTCAGTGACACCAAGCATATTCAGCATCCTCCCACACACGAGGATACTGTCTTCATGCCCCACACAACAGCTGGGCATTCTTATGGTTTACTGTAAGTGTTTGGAATGTGGTTTGTTAACATTGGGGGTGTGGTTAGATAGCAGTGTGGTCCTGATTGTGGTCAGGGAGTGTGGTTGTGGTCAGGGTATACACTCTTATGGTGAAGTGTTACTTCAAGTGTGGTTGTGGTCAGGGTATGTGTTCGTGATTAAACAGGAGGTGGTTGTGGTCAGGTGGTGTGTAAAGCAGTGTGGGCCTGGTTGAGGTTGAGTTAGAATTGATCAGGCTGTGGTTGTGATTTTGATAGTGGTTATTGTTAGGTAGCGTGAAGGTGTATTAAGATGGCTCCAGTCTCTGCTAAAGCCAAAAGCCTGGCTGGCACATACACTCTCTCTCTCGCTCGCTCTCTCTCTCAAACACACACACTCTCTCAGGTGTGCGTATCAACCCCCACAGTGTGTGTGAAATGCATGTTGTCTAGTCCAGTGCGCTCAATCAAAGGCTGCTTCATATCTCACACACACACACACACACACACACCAGCCCCTAATAGGCAGAAGAGCTGCCAGCACCTTAGCATGTTAGCTCATTAGCAATTAGTGCCTCTCTTCATTTCTACACACTGGTGAAGGAGAGAGAAAGTGATGTGATGGGAAAACGGTCTAGGACTTTGTCACTGACACAGACAATGATGTATTGAAACCCTCTTAGATGAGGCTAGGGCTAAGTGAGGGCTTTTAGCACTATAGGCTAACCTGTGGCTAGCTGTACTGTAGCTATTAGCATAGAATGCCTATAAGACACTTAGCCACCGTGATCATAATGCTAGCATCCAGTCTACTGCAGTAAGTCAAAGTTTAACAACAAATGCTAATGCTAGCTCTATTGTTGATCACCTTCTCACATTGAAAGCGTTGTTGGGTCTTTGGTGCGACTGCAGGCTCCTTCCTGCTACTTCCTGCTACTTCCTCCACTGCTCTAATTGCGAGTGGAGCCGAAAGTGCTGCAGTTGCACGCTTGTCAGTGTGATATTATACTCTAATGCTGAAACTCCACGGGCAAATAAGCGTGGCCCTCCATTATGGTTCAATCACACCATTTCTGGTGGGGCAGAGGAGCTCAGCTGTACTTCTGTGCAATAATAATCATCATCATGTTGGGATAATAATGACTTGGATGTCTATGAGAGGGCCAGCCAGGGCCAGCATGTTTCAACTGTTTTACAATAAGGGATAGATGGACACCTTTGGGGAAGAAAATAGTTATTGACTGATTCCCATCCAGAAAATCAATTAGACACATCGCCCTACAGGTAGTGATTGATATTCTGTGTCCGTGTGTCCCGTGTGCGTATTATTAAGTAAGTAAGTGCGTAAGTACGAACATGCTTGCATGTGTGCTTGTGCGAAAGTGAGTAAAATCAATAAATGTATTATTGAAGGTTATTTCTTGGAGTGCTCTCCATTTCATTCTCTACCTATCAGGTAGGCTAGTCCCAGATCAGTAGATGTGAAGGAAAGGAAAGGGAGGAGTGCTACTCTGTTCCTCACGTGTCTCTCCACCACAAAGTCTAGCTCTCTAAGACATGAACATGAACATAGAGTGAAATGGCTCATCAGACACAGACACCTATTTGCAAGGGTCAGGTAGAACTGGTTTATAAGATAATCAATGAATGTAATCTTTCTCTTTCTTTCTCTCCCTCATACCCAGTGCCTTTCAACGAGGCCCCGGAATACTCCAAGCGGCGTCGGGCCCCTCCCCCTACCAGCAGCAGCGGTAGCTCCCTGGTGGCCCCCCGGGTCCTGCTGCGCTCCAACAGTGACAACAACCTCACAGTGAGCCAGGGCCCCCCCCAAGACTGGCCCCAGCCCCAGGGACCCCCCCAGCATCACGGACCCCAACACGGAGGGTTCGGACCCCCCACCTCCACCTCCCACCGTAGCCTCTCTCCACAGCTGCTCCAGCAGATGCAGGGGAACCCCAATGGCACTGTGAGGACCATGGGCCAGGGGTTCCGCAGTACCAGCATCGGGGTGGTGCCCCGGAGTCGGTCCCCGTCCCTCAACCAGCTGGGAGAGGAGGCCCGCAGGCCGCTCCCGCAGACACATGTACAGACACAGCAGCACAGACAGCCCAGGTCAGTAGGAGGAGGAGAAGCAGCAGTGACAGACAGAGACACACAGACATGTAGGCACACACACTTAACCACACACACACACGCATGCATGCGTATGTACATATGCATGTGTGTGCGCCCTGCGGATTAGACACTGAAGGCTGTATATTGCTGGTGACATAACCTTAGATCTGCACAGTACTGATTAAGACGCCATGCTCCCTGTCCTCCTTGACAGATTAATGCAGACATATGGCACTGTCTTTCATCCACACATTCTGTCCGTCACACTCCTTCTGTCTGGGAACGAGAGAGAGAGAGAGAGAGAGAGAGAGAGAGAGAGAGAGAGAGAGAGAGAGAGAGAGAGAGAGAGAGAGAGAGAGAGAGAGAGAGAGAGAGAGAGGTGGCTGCCATGTGGCAGATAAATTAAGAGTTTGACAAAGAGAAACAATGGGAGAGAGGGGGATATAGGGAGGAGAGAAAACAAGGGAAAGGGAATGAGGGGATAAGTGTGTATTTTGCCCTGACATGTTGACAGCCATGTAATTTTCCTATGGATGTTTAACACTAAAACCCAGGATGGGTTGGACATTGGAGTTTCACTTCATCTCCATCCTCCCCTCCAAATCCTTCCCAATCCCATGTCCATCTTGCCTCTTGTCCTCTCCACTTCTTCATCTCCTTCAATCCCTTCTCCATCAGCCTTTCCCTCCTTATTTCTTCCCTCTTACCACTCATTCCATCATACTCTCCTTTCCGCTCTCAGTTCATCCTCCACCTCCATTTCCCCCTTAAGGCGTCAGCTAGACAAACCGAACGACTGGGCTCGAATACTCCCTTAAAAGACGAGAAAAAATAAGCAATAGTACTGTTTGTCCATTTTGAGATGCCGTAGCAAGTATACAGTTCCTCAAAATAGTCAGAATTAAACAAAGATAACTCAAGAAATCTGTCATTAATTTTTACGTTTTTGCCGAAGAGATCTTAGTCACGCAATTTTACATCTAACTAAGCTGTTTGGTGCATTATTTTTCAATGATTTTCTTTTCATGAAAACTAGTTGTCTCTCGTTGAATGACAACAAAGACTTTATTGAAGAATCCCTACTGTTGACCAATCACCGATGAAGGGGCGTAGACTTCGGCTCCGAACTTCGCCTTGCCTCCTGAAAAAATTTTGTGAGCCCGAACAGCCGGAAAAAAACCTCACGAAGTCCAAAACGAATGAAAACATCACTAAATGTCGTCATAATATATGCACAAACTCTACCAAACTGGTTCGGCAGGGAAGCATGCGGACGCCTTTATTCTGTCCTCTGCCACTCCCTCCATCCTACCTTTTCCCCCTTTTTCAGCAACTCGCTTCTCTTCTCCCTCTCCTCTCCCCTTTTGTTAACCCTCCTCTATCTTTCCATCCATCCTCTCACCTCTATCTCTTCTCCCTTTCCCTCTCTCCTCTGACTTTTTTGCTTTAGAAGAAAACTCAACTATGGCGACGGATCCTCGTCCTATAGCCTGAATTTGTGCCTAACTCACATACTCTCCAGAGAGTCTAGACAAATCAAATCAGATTCCCTCTCTCCTGCAAGAATATTCTTACCGAAGACCTTCCAATACAGAAATACAATGTTGACTTTCACTCTGGAAGTCTTGCTTAGTATGGTGTGTGTTGTAACCTTACCTGAAACCTGAAGACTCATATTAGCTGCCAGATTCGTTTCTACAATCAATTGGGACATAAAAGGAGCAGCCAACTCTGTTGAACATAACCAATGATGATTTAATAAGGTTAGGTTGTATTTTGAGTGGACAATCCAATACTGAAATCAGCCTGAGCATTGTCTGAGAGAGGATGTGTCAAGACAAGTCTCTCTCTCTCTCTCAGCATCATTCTCTGAGGGCATCATTGATTAACAGAGTGAACTTACACAGGAGGTATTAATCAACACTGATTATTGTCTAATTAACATATTTTCAAAGCCGCTCCATTAATTGCCAAGACACAGCAGGGAATGTGGCCTATCGTCTGGAAGAAACAAACCTTTGTTTTTTCTCCTCTTTTCCCCTCCTTCCCCATTGTTGTCACTGATCTAGAGGGATCAATGGAATTGGTGAAAGCAATATGATGGACTCCTCTTGGCCCATATTTCCCAAAAGGGGTTGAGTTATGTAGCATTTAGAACTGACGCCATTTGGAAGTCTTTGCATTTGATCGGCAAATTCTTTCTTTCTATTTATGGTTCGGAAAGTCATGCTCCCTATTTTATTTCATACAACCCTGGCTTTCCCCTAAGTGTGTGTGTGTATTTATTTTTCTACCTTATCAGCACCCCAATTTCCTAACAATTCAGCCGTATGTCCTGACAAGGTAGGAAAACAATAACTTTTCCTGAATTTGTTCAAATGCTATTTTAAGCTTAAGGGTTAGGTTTAGGGTTTTGGGGTTAAGGTTAGGGTTATGTTAAGGGTTATGGGTAGGGTTAGGGATTAGGGAAAATAGGATTTTTAATGGTCAAACATTTTTACTCCCCAAAAAGTCCTGAAATTTCACGAAAATAAAGCTGTTTGTGTGTGTGTGTGTATGTATAGGTCTGGAATGGGGCTAGATCTCCATAGGCTCAGAGTTGAGGAGAGGAGTGGTGTTTAGGACGGTGACCCACTTACCTTCTCTCTCTCCCCCTCCCACTCCTCCTAAATGCCTCCTCCCTCTTTCTCTCCCTCTCTCTCTCTCTCTCTCTCTCTCTCTGACAATCACTCTCATTCTATCCCACCCTCTCACTATCTCTTTCTCTCTGTATGGCTGTGTTTGAATACTTTCCATGGTGCTGTTGCTGGGGCTTACCACCAAGTGGAGCTCCAATACAATACTCCAACAGATCAACCCAGACACCAATGGATACACAACATTAGGTCCATCTCAGTAGTTTAGTAAACTTGTGGTTTCATCTGTAGTTGGACTCAAGCAGATGTATACGTGTGCTTGTTCTTCTCCTTTGGTTATGCTGGCGGGGTGGTGGCGGGTACTCTCGCAAAACAATTATAATAAGAAAGATCTGAGACTTTCTGTTGGAAATGTATCAATTGCGTCTCAGAAAGTTAAGGACAGTCTCTCTCTCTCTTCCCTGTGTTGGGATGTCTTACTGCTTGTGTGGTGGGTGAACCCAGTGTCCTCTCCTCCCTACCCAGAGGACACTGCAGGGATCAGCAATACTGTATGTGGGCCAGCTTCCATCCTGCCCCATTTACAAGCTCCATAAATCAGACACTTCCTGTACCCCTCTCCTCCCTCCTGGTTCTGTTAAGGACAGCGGTGTAACTTAAGAGTTTACAATATATACTCTGTATACTGTGGTACTCTGTCAAATGTGGCATGTACTATTATGCACTCCTCCTCTATCTACCTCCTCTGTCCTATATCCTCTTCTCTCTAACCCCCTCTTCCATCTCCTCTCCTCTCTTCCCTCCTTCCAACCTCTCTGTCCCCACCCTCCAGTGGTAATGTGGAGGTGGTGGTCCAGCGGAGGAAGCTGTACAGTGCCGTGCCAGGGAGGCACTTTGTGGTGGTCCACGCCTACCATCCACAGGCCGAGGGAGAGATCACACTCTACAAGAACGACAGGGTTAAAGGTGAGACATTTGGGAGTGTTAAGGAAAGAACATACAAATACAATTGTATTATGCTTAACACTGCTCTACCACTGGATACATTTGTGACACAGATGGAAATTAGCTCAATCTTGGTGCAACATTTGTTGTGCATGTGGTCCCTGAGAAATAAACTAATAGAGAGCAATAATAATGGCGTCTTTTTGTAAGTAGTTAACTCCACCATGGCTTGTTGGCCAAAGCATATGGGGGGGTTTGGAGTTTTTTTGGGATACACGCAGAAAATAAGGTATGTGGTAAACACAGGCTTAGGAGATCTTATACGTTTTGTTTTATGAGATCATCTTCATCAGCTGAAGCATTTATGTATTCAAAACAAGCAAATAAAGCACATAAAGGCTTCATCATTCTTAAAGGTAATGTTAACTAGCTAATATTATCTCATAGAACAAAACGTATAAGATCTCCTAAGCCTGTGTTAACCTCAGACCTTATTTTCGGCATTTATCCCAAAATCCCATTCAAATCAAATTGTATTTGTCACATGCACCGAATACCACAGGTGTAGACCTTACAGTGAAATGCTTACTTACAAGCCCTTAACCAACAATGCAGTTATAAAAATAAAAAGTGTTAAGTAAAAAATAGATAAGTAAAAAAGAGCAGCAGTAAAATAACAGTAGCGAGGCTATATACAGTGGGTACCGGTACATAGTCAATGTGCGGGGACATAGGTTAGTCGAGGTAATTGAGGTAATATGTACATGTAGGTAGAGTTAAAGTGACTATGCATAGATAATAAACAGAGAGTAGCAGCAGCATTCATTGGAATGGCTGAACGAACCAGAGGTAATTCATTTCCGGTTTTTAGGACTACAAGCTGGCGAGCTCTTTAAACACAGGTACCATGCAATCCACAAGTGACATTTACTACAGGACATGTGCTGTGTATAATGATTCTCTCTCTCTCACCTAACTCCCCCTCCCCTCGCTCCAGTTCTGAGCATTGGAGAGGGGGGGTTCTGGGAAGGCAGTGCCCGGGGCCAGGTGGGCTGGTTTCCTGCGGAGTGCGTGGAGGAGATTCCTGCCAAGCCCAGCGAGGAGAGGACGCGTAAGTCATTAAGCATGCTGACCCAGATATTTGGGATTTTGGGAATAGGAGAGTTGGGGAGCGCTGAGGCGGAGGAGGGATGATTTCTGCTCCATGGATCCCCCTGCTGGCATCCTAGGGCACTGAGCCCCACTTTTCCACCCAGCAGATAATTGGGCTCAGCACAGAGACTGTTTAGTGTGTACAGGAATATGGAGGAAAGTCCCCTAAGCCCAATTGACACACTAGGTGGAGCAATCAGAATTTGACTGCCTACAGGGGCTAGGGGGTCTTTCCAGACTGACAAGAAAGATGAATGGAGAGAAAGAGAGATAGAGAGAGAGAGAGAGACGGAGAAGGGAGGGAGTTGGATGGAGGGTAAGACCCGATCCCCCACATTCCTTCTCTCCCCTCTCCTCCCCCTCCTCCTTCTCTCCTCTCAAGCCCCACTGTCAGATGTCAGACATATGGGGCTTTGACAGTGGTGTGTATTCATGGATGCCAAAGGAAGCCAGGCATCCCCAAAACATTTACCAAGAAAAAAAGACAAAAACATATTTGATTTTTCATGTCTCTGTGTTTCATAATTTTCCTTCAATTCGCAAGAGGCTGAATGTACCTCACTGGAGAAAGCATCCGAGCGAGCAGAACAGCGCCCCTCTGTCTCTGTATGTGTAGCCCATCTATCTGATGCTGTCTGGTCAAAAATAGTATGACATTGTTGCCGCCCATAGCATTGAATGCAAGGGAAGCCAGCGAGCATTTGGCCTCCCTTTATATTTTTAAAAATAAAACAATAGCCAATCAGCGTTGAGCTAAACTGAGTGAGCTCAACTGTGAATGGTCCTGGTGCACAAAAATAAAAACTGTCATGGTCACACCAACCACATCACATCAAAAGCTAAACGTAATTTACAAGATAAACTGGAATTGTTGCATCTCGTTGTGTTATTGTCCTCTGGTGGTTAAAATCATCTCTTTTTTAAATTAAGGGAGATAGGGATTTGGACTTGTGGTTTTACTTAATTCTCCACACTAGCCAATGAATATAACGGCGATTCTGATCCAACCATAAATACATACATTGTGCACCTGGCCTGAGAGGAGGGAAGTTCAATGTAGCTAGCTAGATGTAATAGGCTATTGTTAACTAGCTGACCTGGCGCATCGTTGCCCATGAAAGGAAGTTAGGATAGCAAGCGAGCATTTTAGCCAGGTAGCCTCGGACAACAAAAACTTAAAGTGTGAACTGTATGACAGTCACACCGTTTCAGCAACATGAAAGAGAGGAGGATGTCATTGCCGTTTCTCTACAAGTAGGGTGAGTCAACATGTTTTTTCTACTGCCACGGACACACACACACAAATCAGTCCCATGGACAACCACATCATATTTAGCTTACGTTGATTGGACTAAATTGTTTTTGGTATTTTTTAGTTGTCACTGTATTAGACTAAGCATAGGTGATTTGATGATGAAGTTCAAATGGTGTTGGAATAGTGGAGGCAGCTCCTGTTTACTTTTCGACTTGCGGTAACTCTCAGTGGTTCTAAATCAATAGTTGTTTAGTAGTCCGGAAATGTTGGAAACATTAACTTGCTGGACTATGCTGTAGGTCATGTAACTGTTTGCTACATGCAATATGCTATGATGCTCTCTGATTGGGATAAAACAAAGGTGTGGTTGAATTTATACTGCCACTGTCTTCTTATTGTCTCGGCCTTAGGCCTATATACCACGGTAGCAAGGCATATGAACCAGTGGAAGCTGATAATGTCTGTAATGGAGTCAATGGAATGGCATCAACCACATGGAAACCACGTGATTGATACCATTCCATTGACCCCATTCCAGCCATTATTATGAGCCGTACTCTCCTCAGCAGCCTCCACTGGTATTAACTAACAGGTTATAGAGCAAACAATACAATTATCACAACACATAAGTTCCCCAGTGATTTTACCCACGTACAGCTACTGGGCTTTGAGCTAGTATGTTACTGTGTGTGTGTTCACTGCTGTGTCATCAAAGGCCTTCGGATATATTTGCCAGCTTTGTACAGTATGATCTGCCTCATGACCTTTAAATCAAGGGGACTTCTGGGTATTATACGCTGGCACCCTGGCACAAGTGTGACATCACTCGTGTATGTCATGGTTGTCATCCTATTGCTGATACCCATAATAATTTCTGGAGGCTTAGCTTGTGTTCCTTCCCATTCCCATGCTATTGGTCAATAACCGCATTAGCCATCACTCTATCTGTGCTAGCTCAGATATTGTTGCTAACCATAGTTCGGAATGGTCTTAGCAAGAGCTAACCTGCAATCCTACTACTGTTAGCCATAGCAAAGGGTCACTAACGGTCCAATTCCGATTTTCAGACTCAGTGTAGGCTAAATGTACTAGCTAAAGGTGAAGTGAGGTGAAGGCAGGCAGTGGTAGCATGTGTTAGCCTCTCTCTCTCTCTCTCTCTCTCTCTGTCTCTCTCTCTCTGTCTCTCTCTTACATGTGCTCTACGTGAACAGGCCCTGTCTCTCTGTTCTCTCTTCTCTCTGCTAGGCTAGGCTAAGCGCTACGCTGCACTGCTAACTCAGCTGTGCTCTGATGTCCTCTGGGCTGCAGGGGAATGAACACATCACGCTCCATCCCCTTCTCTCTTTCAACTGGCCCATTTATTCTCTCTATGCCCACCCTCACTTTCTGTCATCTTACTCTCTCTCTCGCTCTCTCACGCTCTCTCTCTCTCTATGTAAATATTCCTCTGTTGTTTTATTTTATTCACTCTGTCTCTCTCTCAATTAAATTATACTTTGTTGGCATAATTGCATAATACAAAATGCATTCTCTTTCTCTCTCATATATTCATATATATTCATATATATATATATATATATATATATATTGTGACGTCACGAGAGGCTACACAGCTTTCAGCGGGATTGCTCAAGTAGTGCAAGGAGACCAGGTTCAACCAAAACAAGGATTTTATTAAAGGTCTTGGGAAACTAACGAAAGTATAACACCATTCTGTTCTCTGGTGGCTCTTTAAGGGTTAACAGTTCAGGGATGTCTCTTCCACATCCAAAATCATAACTCTCCCTCGCTCAAATAACGTTTCCCCAGTCTTACTGTATTCCACGTTGCAGCTAGTGGCCAACCCAGCAAAACGTCCTTCCAAATGTCCCACACGTATTTCCACCGGTGCATATATCCAAAGGTGAGTATTTCCCCAAAGGTAAGTATCTCCAAATCCTTATATTCCTCCTGGAAGTGGACGTGCAGCACTCTTGTCCTCCAGAGAGCCCAGCTTGGAGACCGTGTCTCTTCCCTTCAACAAACCTTCAGCTCATCAGCTCCTGATTGGTTTCAGCTGCGTGGGAAGATTGGCCATAGAGGGTTGGAGTTCCCGACCATACCAGCAGATGGAGCCATAGCTGTCTGGGTTTGCAGCCATCTCAGGGGGATGTAACGTCCCTCCAGGACACAGCCTCTCGTGACATCACAATATATATATATACATGGGCAGTAGGGGGGCAGATGGGGTACAGCATGCCCCTATTTCCTGTCTGGCTGTTCTCACCCCCTCCCTCCGACACCCCTTTTGACCCAGCCCTGGAGCTCTTGGCAGAGAGAGCTTGTCTCACACATCACCAGATCAGAAGTACCTTAGGGCTGCCCCCAAGAATGCCTGTCAGAAAAGGGGAACACGGTATGGTAGTAGCTAGCTAGCACAAACCCTCAAGTGTTCATTGCGAATGCATGGATAGCAGGACTTGAAAGTGTGAAGATTGGTCTGATTGTCTACCTTACTTACATGTACTTACTTAGTACTCTTCTTTACTTTTAAAGAGGACAGTTTTTATATTGGCAAATCAGTAACTACCCAGCTTAAAATTCTAGGGAGAGAGAATATTTTTGTAATGTTACCCTTAATGTTCCCTAACGTTTGAGTGTCCAGTTTTCCGTTAGTTAGAGGAACATTCTATTTATGTTAGCAAAAACCTTCTGAGAATCTTTTTTGCATGTTTTGGTGTTAAAATTAGGAGAACATACCCTTAATGTCAAACAGAACTTATCTAGAACGTGGTTACAATGTTCTCAGAATATACAACAATGTTCTAGACGTGTTTTATGGGATGTTGCAAGAACATTCATGTGTCCAGTTTTCTGTGGGTTAGGAGAATACTCCATCAACGCCCCACCAATCATGCGCAGAACAAATCAAATCAAATCAAATTGTATTGCTCACATACACATATTTAGCAGATGTTATTGCAGGTGTAGCGAAATGCTTGTGTTCCTAGCTCCAACAGTGCAGTAGTATCTAACAATTCACAACAATACACACAAATCTAAAAGTAAAAGTATAAATATATAAATATTGGGACTAGCAATGTCGGAGTGGCATTGACTAAAATACAGTAGAATACAGTATGTAAACATTATTAAAGTGACTAGTGTTCCATTATTAAAGTGACCAGTAATTCCATGTCTATGTATATAGGGCAGCAGCCTCTAATATGCAGGGTTGAGTAACTGGGTGGTAGCCGGCTAGTGATGGCTATTTAACAGTCTGATGGCCTTGAGATAGAAACAGTTTTTCAGTCTCTCGGTCCCAGCTTTGATACACATGTACTGACCTTGCCTTCTGGATGATAGCGGGGTGAACAGGCCGTGGCTCGGGTGGTTGATGTCCTTGATGATCTTTTTGGCCTTCCTGTGACATCAGGTGATGTAGGTGTCCTGGAGGGCAGGCAGTGTTCCCCCGGTAATGCATTGGGCAGACCGCACCACCCTCTGGAGAAACCTGCGTTTGCGGGCGGTACAGTTGCCATACTAGGCGGTGATACAGCCAACAGGATGCTCTCAATCTTCTCAAAACGTAAAATATTAATGTTCTAGACACATTTCATGGGAATGTTGCAAGAACATTAATCTGTCAAGTTTTCTGATGGTTAGGACAATATTCCATCAACGTCCCACCAAACCTACACAGAACATGGTTGCCATGTTCTCAGAACATAAGATATTAATGTTCTAGACACGTTTCATGGAAACATTGCAAAAACATTCATTCAATGTCTCCCACCAAACATACTCTGTGAAAGGTCCTGGCATATTTATTTTTTACATCTTTATTTAACAAGGCAAGTCAATTAAGAACAAATTCATATTTACAATGACGGCCTGGTAAGAGACAAAGGCCTTCCTGTGGGGATGTGGGCTGGGATAAAATATCTAAAAACAATGTAAAACAAAATGGACAACACAGACAGAAGTCACTGGCAACAACACAAATACAACAGCAAACAAACAGTGTATGTGTGTGTGTGCGTGCAGGCATGTGTGTGGTGTGTGTGAAGTAAAACAACATGCTACCTTACATAAGGCAATGCAAACTAGTGACATCGGGTGAGAACTAGAAACAACTACATGTCTCAACAACCTGTTCATCTATTTGTCCTTTGAACTCCTCCAGGGACACCAGGACCTGGAGTTTTAGGTTGGCTTGGAGGGAATTCCAAGACCATGGGGCTGAGTAATGAAAGGACCTTTTTCCATGCGTGGTTCAAATTTTCGGGACTGTTAGCATAAAACAAGATTGAGATCTGAGCTTGTATGTGTTTTCATTTCGAGCTAGAAAAGAGGATAGATAAAATGGCAGTTTTCCTAAAATGGCCTTATAAGTAAGAATGTACCAGTGTTTGAGCCTGCGTGTTGCTATTGATGTCCACCCAACAGCACTGTAGCGATCACAATGGTGAATTAGACGTCTCTGATTGGTGACAGAACGAACGGCTGCATGATACAGAGTCAAGAGCCTTCAGTGTAGAGCTTGAGGCTTGCACATAATTAGTATCACCATAGTCCAATACAGAGAGAAAAGTACAACGAATCAACTATTTTCTGGCAGCAAAGGAAAAACAAGCTTTGTGAAAGTAAAACTAAATGCATGCTCTTCAATCGAACGCTGCTCTGTGTATATCAATGATGTCGCTCTTGCTGCTGGTGACTCTCAGATCCACTTCTACGCAGACGACACTCTGGCCCTTCATTGGACACTGCGTTAACAAACCTCCAAACGAGCTTCAATGCCATACAACTCTCCTTCCGAAGCCCCCAAATGCTCTTAAACGCTAGTAAAACTAAATGCATGCTCTTCAATCGAACGCTGCTTGCACCCGCCCGCCCGACTAGAATCACTACTCTCGGCGGGTCTGACTTAGAATATGTGGACAAATACAAATACCTAGGTGTCTGGTTAGACCGTAAAGTCTCCTTCCAGACTCACATTAAGGATCCTTGACTTCGGCGATGTCATTTACAAAATAGCCTCCAACACTCTACTCAGCAAATTGGATGTAGTCTATCACAGTGCCATCCGTTTTGTCACCAAAGCCTCATATACTACCTACCATTGTGACCTGTACGCTCTCGTTGGCTGGCCCTCACTACATATTCGTTGCCAAACCCACTGGCTCCAGGCCATCTATAAATCACTGCTAGGCAAATCCCCACCTTATCTTAGCTCATTGGTCACCATAGCAACACCCACCCGTAGTATGTGCTCCAGCAGGTACAGTTGAAGTCGGAAGTTTATATACACCTTAACCAAATACATTTAAACTCAGTTTTTCACAATTCCTGACATTTAATCCTAGTAAAAATTCCCTGTCTTAGGTCAGTTAGGATCACCACTTTATTTTAAGAATGTGAAATGTCAGAATAATAGTAGAGAGAATTATTTATTTCAGCTTTTATTTATTTCATCACATTCCCAGTGGATCAGAAGTTTACATACACTCAATTAGTATTTGGTAGCATTGCCTTTAAATTGTTTAACTTGGGTCAAATGTTTCGGGTAGCCTTCCACAACCTTCCCACAATAAGTTGGGTGAATTTTGGCCCATTCCTCCTGACAGAGCTGGTGTCAGGTTTGTAGGCCTCCTTGCTCGCACACAGTTTTTCAGTTCTGCCCACAAATGTTCTATAGGATTGAGGTCAGGGCTTTGTGATGGCCACTCCAATACCTTGACTTTGTTGTCCTTAAGCCATTTTGCCACAACTTTGGAAGTATGCTTGGGGTCATTGTCCATTTGGAAGACCCATTTGCGACCAAGCTCTAACTTCCTGACTGATGTCTTGAGATGTTGCTTCAATATATCCACATAATTTTCCTTCCTCATAATGCCATCTATTTTGTGAAGTGCACCAGTCCCTACTGCAGCAAAGCACCCCCACAGCATGATGCTGCCAACCCCGTGCTTCACGGTTGGGATGGTGTTCTTCGGCTTGCAAGGATCCCCCTTTTTCCTCCAAACATAACGATGGTCATTATGGCCAAACAGTTATATTTTTGTTTCATCAGACCAGAGGACATTTCTCCAAAAAGTACGATCTTTGTCCCCATGTGCAGTTGCAAACCGTAGTCTGGCTTTTTTATGGCGGATTTGGAGCAGTGGCTTCTTCCTTGCTGAGCGGCCTTTCAGGTTATGTCGATATAGGACTAATTTTACTGTGGATATAGATAATTTTGTACCTGTTTCCTCCAGCATCTTCACAAGGTTCTTTGCTCTTGTTCTGGGATTGATTTGCACTTTTCACACCAAAGTACATTCATCTCTAGGAGACAGAACACGTCTCCTTCCTGAGCGGTATGACGGCTAAGTGAACGAACTGCGAAAATCTCTGAAGCTGGAGACTCTTATATCCCTCACTATCTTTAAGCATCAGTTGTCAGAGCAGCTTACCAATCACTGCACCTGTACACAGCCCATCTGTAATTAGCCCACCCAACTACCTCATCTCCATATTGTTCTTTATTTTGGTAATTTGCACCCCAGTATCTCTAATTACACATCATCTTTTGCACATCTATCACTCCAGTGTTAATACTAAATTGTAATTATTTTGCACTATGGCCTATTTATTGCCTTACCTCCATAACTTACTACATTTGCACACACTGTATATAGATTTTCCATTGTGTTTTTGACTGTACGTTTTGTTTATCACATATGTAACTCTGTGTTGTTGTTTTTATTGCACTGCTTTGCTTTATCTTGGCCTGGTCGCAGTTGTAAATGAGAACTTGTTCTCAACTGGCTTACCTGGTTAAATAAAGGTGAAATTAAAATGTTTTAATAAAAAATAAAACCCAATACACAGCTTAAATTTTCTGACAAGGTACTCTACATGGTTCAGTGTCACGTCGAAGCAAGCAACACTGAACCATGCATGAGATCACCAGCTGTTCCAGAGGACAGTGTGACCACGCTCTCCGTAGTCGCTGTGAGTAAGACCTTTAAACAGTTAACATTCACAAGGCCGCAGGGCCAGACGGATGCGTGTACTCAGAACGTACTCAGACCATCAATGACATTTTCAACCTCTCCCTGACCCAGTGTGACATTTTTTTTTTACATACACTACCGGTCAAAAGTTTTAGAACACCTACTCATTCAAGGGTTTTTCTTTATTCTTTACTATTTTCCACATTGTAGAATTATAGTGAAGACATCAAAACTATGAAATAACACATATGGAATCATGTAGTAACCAAAAAGGAATCATGTAGTAACCAAAAAAGTATTAAACAAATAGTGTTAGTAATCATATATATATATATATATATATTATATTATATTTTCTAAACTCCAGAAATAATAGTATTAACAAGTGTCATTAATCACCCAGACATAGGTCCTTATTCTCTATTCTCTATTTACATTTCTTGGGTGGGGTATTTTCAATATCTCCTCCATTTGCAAGACAATGAAATAAGGTATTGGCATGTCTTTGTTTCTGTTTGTTGCAGAACTTCAATCATATAGTTGGCGTGCCTGTGCTGTGTAATCCCTCAAATACTTTAAGCCCTGCAAAGATGATTTATTACTCATAAATAATCTTTAATTTCTCTTGCTCATTTTGTGTCCTTTCCACTCCCCCAAACTGTGTAAGATTAGTGTCAGTGGGAGGGATGGAACAAAGGAGGGAGGGATGGGGGAGGAAAAGTAGAAAATAGGGAAATGGAGGTCAACGAAGACCCCCCTTCACGTTGAACTGTAAGCAAATTAGTAACCATTCCCCCTCTTCCACACACACACACACACACACACACACCATTCAATTACTCTACCACTCCCCCTGCACACCTACACATTCAGATATGTAGACACACACACAAACTAAGGAAACCTTCACAGCGACCACACATGCACGTCATGTACCTTTTCCATTGATCAGTGGTCATGGAAACAAACTCCATACTGTACACCAGTGGTTGCTATGGAGTGGGCCTGTTGTGATGTAGTATTTATCTCTTTCTCCTCCCTCATCTCTTTATTCTCTCTCTTCTCCTTTACATTATGTTGTCCTCTCAGCAGTAAGCATAGAGCTCAACCCGGATTCTATCTTTAACGCTCAGTGGGACTGCCTGTCTGGTTTTCAGGCTTTTCTCTAGACACTGTGGATTTGGGCATTTCTGGACATTCAAGGCATGTGCTTGCCACTGATTTCATCTGAGAGAGAGGGAGAGAGAGAAAGAGGAAGAGCGAGGGAGAGACAGAGAAAGAGTGCCTGAAAGAATGAGAGTGATAGAGAGAGGGTGTATGTGAAAGACAGAAAGTGAGGTAGAGAAGGAGGGAAGAGACATTTAGGAGTGCAAATGGAAAAAACTGGCTCTATCAGGAGGAAAGTTCGTTTTGGAGGTAACTGTGTGTGGGTGTTTGTGTGCATACACGCACTTGATGGTTGCTTGAGTTGATTTATTACTTAAGGGTGGTAGGGGTTGGGGGTCGATTTGTAATTTGTAATTTGTTTTGTACCCTTAGAATGAAAACTGGAGTGTGTCCATATATCTATGGTTGTTTGCACAGTTGATTGGATTGCAGTGCTGCACTTTTTTGTACAGGAGTTTCACAGTTTGCATGTTGCTGTTGTTTATCTATTTCTATTAGTGTTGATGAATTGATTTCTGTAGCCATGCATGCGGTCGGTGACTGATGTGGTCAATGACTGTTGGTCCTCCTGTTCTTCCACAGACACAAGAGCTGACCGCTCAGACAGGAGGAAACTCTTCCGACACTACACTGTGGGGTCCTACGATAGCTTTGACGCCTCCAGGTAAGGTTACTCAAATCAAATCAAATCAAATTTTATTGGTCACATGCGCCGAATACAACAGGTGCAGACATTACAGTGAAATGCTTACTTACAGCCCTTAACCAACAGTGCATTTATTTTAAACAAAAAAAAGTAAAAATAAAACAACAACAAAAAAAAGTGTTGAGAAAAAAAAGAGCAGAAGTAAAATAAAGTGACAGTAGGGAGGCTATATATACAGGGGGGTACCGTTGCAGAGTCAATGTGCGGGGGCACCGGCTCAGATGCCTGTCCTAGTACACACACAAACACACAGGGTGATAAGCTAAGTGGAGGTTTATGTGAAGTGGTAGCGTGTCTCAGAGCAGTGTTTTGAGGTTAGTTTCTTCTCTAGTTTTCAGTTTAAGTTATCCTTCAATTGTTCTCCTCTTCTTCTTCTCTCCCGTTGTCTTATCCACTCCCAGTCACAGGCTTCATTTCCAAGGTGTTGGATTTGACCACTAGACAATTCCTCCACAGTCCACACACACGTAAGAGTAAAAGAGTAAAGAGTAAAAGTAAAGATACCTTCATAGAAAGTGACTCAAGTAAAAGTGAAAGTCACCCAGTAAAATAATACTTGAGTAAAAGTAAAAGTTTGGTTTTAAATATACTTAAGTATCAAAAGTAAATGTAATTGCTAAAATATACTTAAGTATTAAAAGTAAAAGTATAAATAATTTCAAATTCCTTATATTAAGCAAACTAGACGACACCATTTTCTTGTTTTTTTAATTTATGGATAGCCAGGGGCACACTCCAACACTCAGACATCATTTGCAAACGAAGCATGTGTGTTTAGTGAGTCCGCCAGATCAGAGGCAGTAGGGATGACTAGGGATGTTCTCTTGATAAGTGGGTGAATGGGACCATTTTCCTGTGATGCTAAGCATTCAAAATGTGCTTTTGGGTGTCAGGGAAAATGTATAGAGTAAAAAGTACATTACTTTACTATTTCTATTTTTTACAACTTTTACTTTTACCTCACTACATTCCTTAACAAGTAAAGTCCAGATACCCCAAGAAAACTACTTAAGTAGTACTTTAAAGTATTTTTACTTATGTACTTTATACCACTGCACACACACACACACACACATAGAAGCATCATGCACCTAATATTCAGGGAGCACTGATGGCACGTGACCCCTCAGTTTCAATAGGCGCACACACACACACACACACAACACACACCGGGCCAAGCGTGTCACTCAGGGTGTGTTCTTCATTGTGTTCAAATCTCATTTAGCTACAGCAACCCAGCGGGTTGAGACAAATGCCCTTGTCCATACATGAATATGAATGCTGCTATACGCCATTAAGCTGTGTTTGATCAGGCCAGCATCAGATGAGGCTCTTTGTATTCATTAGGCACCCGTCCAAACTAATCACAGACCAGAGCAGAGAGCAACTACGCTAGCAGGGTGTCAAACCAAAGCATACAGCTACACAGCTACACAGCGTGGTGCCCGACCACTATGCATACCACGGACCATTATGGACCATTACACCACTACAGAGTGTTATAGACCTTTATAGCTAGATCATTACAGTCCATTTTAGACCACTACTCACAGCATGTAGTATGATATAGGCATATCTCCCATAAGGGACCGTTCGAAAATGACTGTGGGGGACCAAAATAATAACTTTTTTCTTTGCTTTGGGGAGGGTTGTGTAGTTTTTTATTGGGCACACTACAGTGGAGGATATAGTGCATTTTCCCCCCGGTTTACATTCACTGTTTTGGCAGGTTTTCCTGTATTCCATCCTAGCCAACTTTCCCATCTGCTTACATATGCCTCCCCTATGGAACCTGTGGTTCGGCCAATAGAAAGTGTTCTATGGGACACCTGTTTTGCCACTGACGGGCCGTGCACTGCAAGACACAGGTTCGGTGTGTGAATCAATGAATGGATTTCCCTCTGTTCTGTGTAGGCTACATTTATAATGTAATGTATCAATTTATCAACACCAGATCACATCCCACCAGAGCTACACGTAGCCTACGCTCTCGCCATTCAATCTTCCTCGCCAGTTCATTGCCAATTTTGTTGACTATTTTATATTCAGCAAGCAAGAGTGCTTCTAATAATGCCCTAAATAAGTATATATTTTTATTTAAATAAATATTACGGACTAAACTATTGGCCTATATTGCTATTCTTGGACACACATTGGGCTAGACTAGTCGTTGAATAGCCCATTCATAGACGCTAACTACCTTTAGCGCCTATTGATGATAGTAACTTCTGGCCAGGGGAGTTTTGTTAAGAGCACCTACGCTTGCTCTAAACGTTAACACGTTGGTAACTAGCTGTTGCTAAATATCTCAAAAACTAAAAGCATCATTTTTGGGACAAATCACTCGCTCAACCCTAAACCTCATCTGGAACTATTATTTAATAATTTGGCTATTGAGTAAGTTGAAGAGACTAAACTGCTGGGTGTCACCCTAGATACCAAGCTATCATGGTCAAAACATACAGACTCCATGGTTACTAAAATGGAAAGAGGTCTTTCCATGATAAGGCGTTCGTTCCTCTTCTTTCTTGATATCTCAGTCAACCAGACAGGTCCTACAGGCCCTAGTTTTGTCACATCTGGACTACTGTCCAGTTGTGTGGTCAGGTGCGGCAAAGAAGGACATAGGCAAATTGCAGTTGGTCCAAAACAGAGCAGCACATATTGCACTTAGATGTACACTGAGGGTGAATGTCAATGACATGCATGTCAATCTCTCCTGGCTTAAAATTGAGGTGAGATTGATTGCATGACTATTGGTCTTTGTGCAAGGTGTTGATATGTTGAAGGTACCGAACTGTCTGTTCAAGCAGTTGGCACACAGTTCGGACACTCATCGGTACCACACAAGACATGCAACCAGAGGTCTCTTCACAGTCCCATGGTCCAGAACAGAGGCTGGGAAACACACAGCATTAAATAGAGCCATGACTAAATGGAACTCTCTGCGACACCAGGTAACTCAAGCTAGCAATAAAACCGGATTAAAAAAACAGATAAAATAACATCTTACGGCACAACAGGCACTGTGAAGAGACACACAGAAATGTTTATGCATTTTGTATTGTATTTTGCATTGTATTTTGTATTGTATTATGTATGTGATATGTGGTTGGGATACGACAATTATATGTGGTTGTCTCGCCTGGCTATCTTAAGAAGAATGCCCATTCACCCTCTAAATGGCACACATACACAATCTATGTTTCAATTGTCTCAAGGCTTACAAATCCTTTAACCTGTCTCCTCCCCTTCATCTACACTGATTGAAGTGGATTTAAGTGACGTCAATAAGGGATCATAGCTTTCACCTGGATTCACCTGGTCAGTCTATGTCATGAAAAGAGCATGTTCCTACGTTTTCTATAGTGTATATATATATATGTATATTACGTATTTTATTTGTTGTGTTATTTCCTGTTTGGATGCCAGGAAGAGTAGCCGCTGCCCCGGCAGCAGCTAATTGGGGATCCTAATAAATACTAAATACTAAACATGCATCACTTGCAGTACGGTTTTGGAAACATAAGGAAAGTATCTTTCATAATTATTTCCTAAAAACAAAAGGTTAAATTACTACACACCTTTATCGGGTTAGGGTTCCCACATGCACCATATTTCCATGTTACAGCGTTTGTTTACGGAAAACAGACAGACCTGTGCTAATTAGCTATCTGTGTCTCCGAACACCTGTGTGTAAACGGAAGACAGATGCAACAAACGTGTTGTCACTGAAAAATACTGTTCGCTGCAACTGTGTTAAAACCCGGTTAAAACAGTGTACAGTAAGTGTATATTTTGCATTTGTCAAATTATTTTAATGTGATATGAAAGCAGAGGGCTTTATGTATCTTTATACAATGGGTGGGTCTAATCCTGAATGCTGATTGGTTAAAACCGCATTCCAGCCGGTGTCTATTCCACAAGTTACCACCAGCTAAATCTATGACGTTAAAATGCCTATTTATACTGTTCCGTCTGACTGTGCAGTCCACTGTCTCATCAGCCAAGCCAGGCAAATTATAAATTATAAATTAATTATTATATATTATCTCCACTATAAAAAGCATCTAGACATTATCTCACATTTCTTTTAGACTAACATTTAGTTTTCAACAGCAGAGATTTGTATAATCCTTGATGTCTGTCTCTCCGACATTTACAACATTGTTTCAATATTCAGCTGGCATCATTTTTATGGATATATACAAACAAAATGTCCATTGAAAAACGGTAAAACGAAACACAGCTAATTTGCAGTCTTTCCAGCTTCATTTTGAAGTGATTGTGTTATGTAGCTGTGTTGTTGGCTAGCTCCTCTGAACAAGTGTGCTGACGAGTGAGCACATTTTCTATGCCAGGCGAAATCGCGCCTCATTAGCTCATTGTTATGGATGTATCCAAATAAATGTCACTAGAAAACAGTTTAAACAAATGCAAATGCAGCTACTTTGCTGTTATTCTGGCAGAATTTTTTGCCGTGACTGTAAATTAGCCGTAGTTGGCTAGCTAGCAAGCAAGGGATAAGAACGTTGCCAGCCAGTATGGCAATAGAACATTTAGAACGAACGACTGGGTCATGTCTATAGATACAGAACAAAAAGAACAAATGACTGGGTCACGTCTCTAGCAACCCTAGATTTGTGTCGGGACTATATCTTGTGGAAGGATGAAATAGTATGAATAAATTAATAAAAATAATGTTTTTAATTAAAATATGTCAATCATTATTTGAATATGTTGGTAACCCTTGTATAAAAGTGATAATGCCCTCGAAGCCGGTGTTTGTTGGATATATTGGCACGGATTGTTGGCCCCCGACTTTGTCTCTGGCCTAACAACACCCGTGCCAATATACCCAACAAATACCGGCTTCGAGGGCATTATCATTTAAAGAAACGCACCACAATTGAGAATCGATTCACGTGTAGATGGAGTATTTGGCTGTTTTGGCTGCCAGAGCCAATTTGCCTATAAACGTGTAAGGTCCTTGGACTATAAGGAGTAACGTTAGGCTCCTTTAGTCCATTATTGGCCTAGTCGTTCAAGAGCAATAAGGAATAGAGAGAGGAGAGAGTGAGAGAGGCCACTCAGGCCAGTGAGTCTGTGGAGATGCCAGAGGAGAATTGCACAAGAAGGGAACAGTGAAGTCAGAAAGATTTATAGACTAAATTAGAAGTTAGGCTAATTGATATAGGCCTATTAATGCATAATTCGTATGCTAGCCTGTATATTTGGCCTTGGCAAACTACCACAGTGAATTTAGGCGACCACCTGTGTAATGCAAGACAGACAAAAAACGTTTGAATATATCAATAAGTGGTTACACAGACTTACAGTGGGGAAAAAAAGTATTTAGTCAGCCACCAATTGTGCAAGTTCTCCCACTTAAAAAGATGAGAGAGGCCTGTAATTTTCATCATAGGTACACGTCAACTATGACAGAAAAAAGGAGAAAAAAATATCCTGAAAATCACATTGTAGGATTTTTTATGAATTTATTTGCAAATTATGGTGGAAAATAAGTATTTGGTCAATAACAAAAGTTTCTCAATACTTCGTTATATACCCTTTGTTGGCAATGACACAGGTAAAATGTTTTCTGTAAGACTTCACAAGGTTTTCACACACTGTTGCTGGTATTTTGGCCCATTCCTCCATGCAGATCTCCTCTAGAGCAGTGATGTTTTGGGGCTGTCGCTGGGCAACACGGACTTTCAACTCCCTCCAAAGATTTTCTATGGGGTTGAGATCTGGAGACTGGCTAGGCCACTCCAGGACCTTGAAATGCTTCTTACGAAGCCACTCCTTCGTTGCCCGGGCGGTGTGTTTGGGATCATTGTCATGCTGAAAGACCCAGCCACATTTCATCTTCAATTCCCTTGCTGATGGAAGGAGGTTTTCACTCAAAATCTCACGATACATGGCCCCATTCATTCTTTCCTTTACACGGATCAGTCGTCATGGTCCCTTTGCAGAAAAACAGCCCCAAAGCATGATGTTTCCACCCCCATGCTTCACAGTAGGTATGGTGTTCTTTCGATGCAACTCAGCATTCTTTGTCCTCCAAACATGACGAGTTGAGTTTTTACCAAAAAGTTCTATTTTGGTTTCATCTGACCATATGACATTCTCCCAATCCTCTTCTGGATCATCCAAATGCACTCTAGCAAACTTCAGACGGGCCTGGACATGTACTGGCTTAAGCAGGGGGACACGTCTGGCACTGCAGGATTTGAGTCCCTGGCGGCGTAGTGTGTTACTGATGGTAGGCTTTGTTACTTTGGTCCCAGCTCTCTGCAGGTCATTCACTAGGTCCCCCCGTGTGGTTCTGGGATTTTTGCTCACCGTTCTTGTGATCATTTTGACCCCACGGGGTGAGATCTTGCGTGGAGCCGCAGATCGAGGGAGATTATCAGTGGTCTTGTATGTCTTCCATTTCCTAATAATTGCTCCCACAGTTGATTTCTTCAAACCAAGCTGCTTACCTATTGCAGATTTAGTCTTCCCAGCCTGGTGCAGGTCTACAATTTTATTTCTGGTGTCCTTTGACAGCTCTTTGGTCTTGGCCGTAGTGGAGTTTGGAGTGTGACTGTTTGAGGTTGTGGACAGGTGTCTTTTATACTGATAACAAGTTCAAACAGGTGCCATTAATACAGGTAACGAGTGGAGGACAGAGGAGCCTCTTAAAGAAGAAGTTACAGGTCTGTGAGAGCCAGAAATCTTGCTTGTTTGTAGGTGACCAAATACTTATTTTCCACTATAATTTACAAATAAATTCATTAAAAATCCTACAATGTGATTTTCTGGATATTTTTTTCTCAATTTGTCTGTCATAGTTGACGTGTACCTGTGATGAAAATTACAGGCCTCTCTCATCTTTTTAAGTGGGAGAACTTGCACAATTGGTGGCTGACTAAATACTTTTTTTCCCCACTGTATATATTGTATAAGCCTACACTCATTCAAATGTAAATGTGGTGTCAATTTAAGCACCAATTGCTTCACAAAAATGTGGATATGGACAGGTTGTATCTATTTTATTTATGGTTGTCAATTTCATCTTCATAGACTACTTTGGAAAGATGTCTCTCTCCCAATCCCCTTTAAACTTGCCTTGTCAATTCATTTGATAGGTACATTGTTTTAGCATTATCCTAATGTAGTCTACTATCTGATTTAAAGGTAGGCCTAGGTTTTAATAGCCTACATTTTCTGGAAAGGAGAAATGTGATTTGCTCTTGTGTTTGAGATGAGCTGGTAGCTTTGATTGATGGGTCCTTTTGATGGGTGTGTGTGTGAGTTTGCTAATTCTCTCTATGTCCATCCAGAAAGTTTCCTAAAGTAGTGTAGGACTATCTGGACTCCATCTCTTTAATAAAAGAGGAGGCACGATCGATAGTCTATAACTCAAATGAGCATAGTAAAAATGTAGGTATTTTATGATGATCAGTATATATGTATGAGGACTGATGACAGGTGCCAGTTTTGCATTTCCTCTCTTATTAAATGGGAGGAACTGATGCAAACGCTCCTGTCATAATTTAATCATCTTGTAATATTTTTGGTAGCCTCCATTATTTCTCTCCCATTAGCCTCTCTAACCACTGAACAACATATTGTAATGAAAAAAGAGAGTGAGCTCGCCCGCCGCAGTGGTGGGTGGACCCTCAACCTTCTAGCCCGTAGGCCAGCGTGGCATCAACTGTGCCACAAAACCATGGTTAAGTGGCAGAGTCGATATCCGAGCTTAGAAACACAGGGTTCCTACACTATTGCCAAGGCAGTTACTGTTGTCGTAATCATTATTATGTTAATTCAACAAAGGGGGAGGGTAATATAATTTTGTTCAAGTAACTGCCTTGGCAGTTTTTTCCTCATCAATCTACACACAACACCCCATAATGACAACGTGAAAACAGGGTTTTCTAAATTTGTGCAAATGTATTAAAAATAAAAAACAGAAATACCTTATTTACATAAGTATTCAGACCCTTTGCTATTTGACTCGAAATTGAGGTCAGGTTCATCCTGTTTCCATTGATCATCGTTAAGATGTTTCTACAACTTGATTGGAGTCCACCTGTGGTAAATTCAATTGATTGGACATGATTTGTAAAGGCACGCACCTGTCTATATAAAGGTCCCACAGTTGACAGTGCATGTCAAAGCAAAAACCAAGCCATGAGGTCGAAGGAGTTGTCCGTAGAGCCCAGAGACAGGATTGTGTCGAGGCACAGATCTGGGGAAGGGTACCAAAGAAATTCTGCAGCATTGAAGGTCCCCAAGAACACAGTGGCCTCCATCATTTTTAAATGGAAGAAGTTTGGAACCACCAAGACTCTTCCTAGAGCTGGCCGCCTGGCCAAACTGAGCAATCGGGGGAGAAGGGCCTTGGTCAGGGAGGTGACCAAGAACCTGATGGTCACTCTGACAGCGCTCCAGAGTTCCTCTCTGGAGATGGGAGAACCTTCCAAATGGACAATCATCTCTGCAGCAATCCACCAATCAGGCCTTTTTGGTAGAGTGGTCAGACGGAAGCCACTCCTCAGTAAAAGGCACATGACAGCCCGCTTGGAGTTTGCCAAAAGGCACCTAAAGGATGCTCAGACCATGAGAAACAAGATTATCTGGTCTGATGAAACCAAGATTGAACTCTTTGGCCTGAATGCCAAGCATCACATCTGTAGGAAACCTGGCACCATCCCTACGGTGAAGCATGGTGGTTGCAGCATCATGCTGTGAGGATGTTTTTCAGCGGCAGGGACTGGGAGACTTGTCAGGGTTGAGGGAAAGATGAATGGAGAAAAGTACAGAGAGATCCTTGATAAAAACCTGCTTCAGAGTGCTCAGGACCTCAGACTGGGGCGAAGGTTCACCTTCCAACAGGACAACGAACCTAAGCACACAGCCAAGACAACACAGGAGTGTCTGAATGTCCTTGAGTGGCCCAGCCAGAGCCCGGACTTGAACCCGATCGAACATCTCTGGAGAGACCTGAAAATAGCTGTGTAGCGACCCTCCCCATCCAACCTGACAGAGCTTGAGAGGATCTGCAGAGAAGAATGGGAGAAACTCCCCAAATACAGGTGTGCCAAACTTGTAGCGTCATACCAAAGAAGACTCGAGGCTATAATCGCTGCCAAAGGTGTTTCAACAAAGTACTGAGTAAAGGGTCTGAATACTTATGTAAATGTAATTTTTTATTTGTTTATTTTTAATACATTTGCAAAAAAAATCTAAAAACCTGTTTTTGCTTTGTCATTATGGGGTGTTGTGTGTCGATTGATGAGGGGGAAAAAACAAGTTAATCCATTTTAGAATAAGGCTGTAACGTAACAAAATGTGGAAAAACTCAAGGGGTCTGAATACTTTCCGAATGCACTGTATAGCCTATAATACCATCACGGAATAGCCTATAATAACAGATAACTCAGCAATGAGCTGTTATTACATCCAAACCTGACTACTAAGCTACTATTATCTGTATCCAAAGTTGAAGTACGGCTTAAGAAAACCACTTCTAATTCAATTATTTTCAGGCAGAGACATCAAGGCCCTTTTTGCTCTTTAAAGATTCATAATAGATTTTTAACAGACAGAAGGTGATTTAATTTTACATGAGCCAGGAACTTTCCTGGCCGACGGGCACAGGGGGAGAAAAAATCGGCAAATGTCGACCGGCAGAGGAAGGAATCTTTCTTAGAATTGTTGTCAATGTCAACATCAGGGACAGGAAAGAGGAAAAACAAAAGGAACCAAAAGTAAAACGACAATAGCCTGTAACGAGAGCTGTATACACTGAGTATACCAAACATTAGGAACACCTTCCTAATATTGAGTTGCACCCCCCCACCTCCCCACCCCCCTTTTGCCCTCAGAACAGCCTCAATTTGTCGGGGAATGGACTACAAGTTGTCGAAAGTGTTCCACAGGGATGCTGGCCCATGTTGACTCCAATGCTTCCCACGGTTGTGTCAATCAAGTTGGCTGGATGTCCTTTGGGTGGTGGACCATTCTTGATGCACACGGCAAACTGTTGAGCGTGAAAAACCCAGCAGTGTTGCAGTTCTTGCGCCTGGCACCTACTACCATACCCCGTTCAAAGGCACTTAAATATTTTGTCTTGCCCATTCACCCTGTGAATGGCACACAGACACAATCCATGTCTCAATTGTCTCAAGGCTTAAAAATCCTTCTTTAACCTGTCTTATCCCCTTCATCTACATTGATTAAAGTGGATTAAACAAGTGACATCAATAAGGGATCATAGCTTTCACCTGGATTCACCTGGTCAGTCTATGTCATGGAATGAGCAGGTGTCCTTAATGTTTTGTATACTCAGTGTATATCCGAGAACAGCGCCGGAGAAGATGGCTGCCGTTTTACAGCCCTCTAACCAATTGTACTATTATGTGTGTTTTTCCGCGTTATTTGTAATTTATTTTGTACATAATGTTTCTGCCATCGTCTCTTATAACCAAAAAGAGCTTCTGGATATCATGACAGCGATTACTCACCTCGTATTGGACGAAGATTTTTTCTTCAACGAGGCGGCCGCGAAGGATATCATACAGACACCCGACAAGGCCCAAATCCCCGTCATTCGCGTGAAGAAGAGACGGAGATATCGTGGACGCAGATCGGGGTGCCTTGTAAGGATCCGACGGCGAGCGAATAAACTGCCTCTTCCATCAATCCTATTAGCCAACGTTCAATCTTTTGAAAATAAAGTGGACAATTTAAGATTACGGTTATCCTACCAACGGGACATTAAAAACTGTAATATATTATGTTTCACCGAGTCGTGGCTGAACGACGACAATGATAACATTCAGCTAGCAGGCTATACGCTACATCGGCAGGACAGAACGGCTGACTCTGGTAAGACAAGGGGGTGGCGGTCTGTGTATATTTGTAAACAACAGCTGGTGCACAAAACCAAATACTAAGGAAGTCTCGAGGTTTTGCTCGCCTGAGGTAGAGTATCTTATGATAAGCTGTAGACCACACTATTTACCAAGAGAGTTTTCATCTATATTTTTCATAGCTGTCTATTTACCACCACAAACCAATGCTGGCATTAAGATTGCACTGAATGAGTTGTACAAGGCCATTAATCAACAGGAAAACGCTCATCCAGATGCAGCGCTCCTAGTGGCCGGGGACTTTAATGCAGGGAAACTTAAATCCATTCTACCTAATTTCTACCAGCATGTTAAATGTGCAACCAGAGGGAAAAAAAACTCTAGACCACCTTTACTCCACACACAGAGATGCATACAAAGCTCTCCCTCGCCCTCCATTTGGCAAATCTGACCATAACTCTATCCTCCTGATTCCTGCTTATAAGCAAAAACTAAAGCAGGAAGCACCAGTGACTCGGTTAATAAAAAAGTGGTCAGATGACGCAGATGCTAAGCTACAGGACTGTTTTGCTAGCACAGACTGGAACATGTTCGGGATTCTTCAGACAGCATTGAGGAGTACACCACATCAGTCACTGGCTTCATCAATAAGTGCATCGATGATGTCGTCCCCACAGTGACCGTACGTATATACCCCAACCAGAAGCCATGGATTACAGGAAACATCCGCACTGAGCTAAAGGGTAGAGCTGCCGCTTTCAAGGAACGGGACTCTAACCCGGACGCTTATAAGAAATCCCGCTATGACCTCCGACGAACCATCAAACAGGCAAAGAGTCAATACAGGTCTAAGATTGAATCGTACTACACTGGCTCTGATGCTCGTCGGATGTGGCAGGGCTTGAAAACGATTACAGACTACAAAGGGAAGCACAGCCGCGAGCTTCCCAGTGACACAAGCCTACCAGACGAGCTAAACCACTTCTATGCTCGCTTCGAGGCAAGCAACACTGAAGCATGCATGAGAGCACCAGCTGTTCCGGATGACTATGTGATCACGCTCTCCGTAGCCGATGTGAGTAAGACTTTTAAGCAGGTCAACATTCACAAGGCCGCAGGGCCAGACGGATTACCAGGACGTGTACTCCGAGCATGTGCTGACCAACTGGCAAGTGTCTTCACTGACATTTTCAACATGTCCCTGACTGAGTCTGTAATACCAACATGTTTCAAGCAGACCACCATAGTCCCCGTGCCCAAGGACTCTAAGATAACCTGCCTAAATGACTACCGACCCGTAGCACTGACGTCTGTAGCCATGAAGTGCTTTGAAAGGCTGGTCATGGCTCACATCAACAGCATTATCCCAGAAACCCTAGACCCACTCCAATTTGCATACCGCCCCAACAGATCCACAGATGATGCAATCTCTATTGCACTCCACACTGCCCTTTCCCACCTGGACAAGAGGAACACCTACGTGAGAATGCTATTCATTGACTACAGCTCAGCATTCAACACCATAGTGCCCTCTAAGCTCATCACTAAGCTAAGGATCCTGGGACTAAACACCTCCCTCTGCAACTGGATCCTGGACTTCCTGACGGGCCGCCCCCAGGTGGTAAGGGTAGGTAACAACACATCTGCCACACTGATCCTCAACACGGGGCCCCTCAGGGGTGCGTGCTCAGTCCCCTCCTGTACTCTCTGTTCACCCATGACTGCATGGCCAGGCACGACTCCAACACCATCATTAAGTTTGCCGACGACACAACAGTGGTAGGCCTGATCACCGACAACGATGAGACAGCCTATAGGGAGGAGGTCAGAGATCTGGCCGTGTGGTGCCAGGACAACAACCTCTCCCTCAACGTGACCAAGACAAAGGAGATGATTGTGGACTACAGGAAAAAAAGAGGACTGAGCACGCCCCCATTCTCATCGACGGGGCTGTAGTGGAACAGGTTGAGAGCTTCCAAGTTCCTTGGTGTCCACATCACCAACGAACTATCATGGTCCAAACACACCAAGACAGTCGTGAAGAGGGCACGACAAAGCCTATTCCCCCCTCAGGAGACTAAAAAGATTTGGCATGGGTCCTCAGATCCTCAAAAATTCTACAGCTGCACCATCGAGAGCATCCTGACTGGTTGCATCACCGCCTGGTATGGCAACTGCTTGGCCTCCGACCGCAAGGCACTACAGAGGGTAGTGCGTACGGCCCAGTACATCACTGGGGCAAAGCTTCCTGCCATCCAGGACCTCTATACCAGGCGGTGTCAGAGGAAGGCCCTCAAAATTGTCAAAGACTCCAGCCACCCTAGTCATAGACTGTTCTCTCCGCTACCGCACGGCAAGCGGTACCGGAGTGCCAAGTCTAGGTCCAAAAGACTTCTCAACAGGTTCTACCCCCAAGCCATAAGACTCCTGAACAGCTAATCATGGCTACCCGGACTATTTGCACTGCCCCCCCACCCCATCCTTTTTACGCTGCTGCTACTCTATTAAGTATTTATGCATAGTCACTTTAACTCTACCCACATGTACATATTACCTCAACTACCTCAACTAGCCGGTGCCCCCGCACATTGACTCTGCAACGGTACCCCCCTGTATATATAGCCTCCCTACTGTCACTTTATTTTACTTCTGCTCTTTTTTTTTTCTCAACACTTTTTTGTTGTTGTTTTATTTTTACTTTTTTTGTTTAAAATAAATGCACTGTTGGTTAAGGGCTGTAAGTAAGCATTTCACTGTAATGTCTGCACCTGTTGTATTCGGCGCATGTGACCAATAAAATTTGATTTGATTTGATTTTGATATGTATACATATCTAGCCTGTAACAAGAAAGGATAATGTAGGTCATGTGGTTAGACATTTGAATTAGTGCGGTGGTCACATCACCAGGACTACCATGCGTTGATATCCCACAGAAGCCTATTGCGTCCTTATCCTCTGGCCCCACATTGTCCACGTTTTGACACTTGTATCTGTTATTGTCACTCAGGTGGTTGGATAAAGGTGACTCTATCGGTAACATGCAAACTCTCCTCTGTCAAACCATAGGACATTGTTAAATCAACAAAGTGGCGATGCTTCAGGTGATATCGGTGCGGTTAATGTCATGTGGCCCCGTGTAGCTCAGTTGGTAAAGCATGGCGCTTGCAACGCCAGGGATGTGGGTTCGATTCCCACAGGGGGCCAGTATGAAAAAATGTATGCACTGACTAACTGTAAGTCGCTCTGGATAAGAGCGTCTGCTAAATGACTAAAATGTAAATTGACCACTGGACTCCATGTCTTAAATAGAAAGTTGTATTATTATTATAATAATAATATAACCAGTATGTTGTCCTTTTTTTCTAAATAGATTGCATTGCTAAGGGAACTCTGCATTTGCTGCTCTGTTGCTAGGAAGGCAGTTGCAGCTCTCTATCTCTCCTCTCATCCCTCACCATCCCTGTTTAATGTGTCTAATTTCTCATCCATTGTCTGGGTGGATTTGACTTTCCCCCCCCCCCCTCATTTGCAATGGTAGAGTACACACACACACACACACACACACACACTCATCATAGAGAGCTTCTTGGGGGCCATGGTGTGAAGGAAGGATAAAATGAGGGAGATTGGGGAAGTGTTTACTGCCAAGTGAAAGTTCAATAGGTGCCTTTCATTCCCCCCTAATCCCAGCTCTTGTGGCAGATAAACTTTAGTAAATGAGTATGCCACACTAGTAACACAGTCTATGTGCGTTAAGTATATAGACTGAAATGTTCAAGCAGCAAATGTGGCAGTTAAAGGGTATATAGCAGTATTGCTGGTAGCCTGGTAGGCCTATGGTGGTGTTGATGGGCCTGTTTTGCTTGGACCACGTCATTGCTGCTTGTAGATATCGTTTTTTTCAGGAAGTTATAGAGGTGAAGAGATGTCTGAGATTTGAATAGCCTGATTGAATGTGGTTGTGACTACGGTGGTGGAGTTCTGTTTTTGGAGTATGAGCGCACTGGTTGGAGTTACCACCTTTCTGCCCAATCTCATTTGGAGTCAGGCTGGGGAAAGAGGATCCAACAAAAATCTATTTTATAAAAACTGTATAAAAGCCCCATCCGTGATTTTAAAACCACATCAATGAAACTAAAAGCAACATAATTACCTGAATAACTTTCCCTCCCTCTCTGTTTCTCTCATCACGTTGCTTAAGTGCATCTGTCGCCTTGGATTACATTAATGAAAAATGTAATGCAAGCGCATGCGGGCTGCGTCCCTCTCTGTGTCACCAACCTCCACCCCACGCCACTGAGTGAGAGGACACCCACCTCTCGACTCGAGTGAAAGGGTCAATCACTCACGCATGGCCTCCTGTCGTTGTGCCCGCGCACTGCCATGCTGGTCACGCTCTCCCTACTCGCTCTATCTCTCTCTCTCTCGCTCTCTCATCCGTTGCGCGCACTCCTCGCCTAGGACTCTTTTAACTGCCTGCCACCCTCCGTTCCGTTTCTCTCCCCCTCCTCCGCACCAAGCCACGCTTTCATCATCATTTATTTAGTCGGTAATGCTGCTTCTATCCGACGTCACGCTTCGACTTCGTCGCCAGCTCTGGCCTCCACTTGTCGCTCCCCAGAGTGGTTTTCGGCGGCAGAGGAGAGGAGCGGCGGCGGCTTTTCTGGAGATGTGGGCGCCGGACTGCCACTGCCAGCGTTGTCGCGCAATTCATTTGAGCTAAAAGGGACCGAGGCAAGTAGCCCTTCCGTCGGGGGCTGCCCAGAGTAGTTTACCGCGATGAACCTGCACTCGGGGCGGGCGGCTGTGGCCATGATGCGGATGATGGGCTGTAATAACGGGCGCTTTGCGCGGCATTTTCTCCACAGCGACTGCGTGGTCGACGAGAAGACGGTGGTCTTGACCAAGAAGGAGAATGAAGGTTTCGGCTTCGTGCTGCGAGGGGCCAAAGGTAAGAGGCTACCCTGGTGTCTCCCCCCTTCTCCTTATCCCTTTCTCATGGTCACTGTATATGTAGGCACTGCACATTAAACAAGATAATAACAGCCAATGTATTTTATCTCTGTCTCTATATGATAAAACTCAAAGAGAGTATATGTGTGTGTGTCTGTCTGTCTGTCTATCAGTGTGAGCTGTCAATGTCTAGCCAGACAGGCACCATCATAACAGAAGCAGAAACACACACACACACACACACACACACACACACACACACACACACACACACACACACACACACACACACACACACACACACACACACACACACAGGGATAGAAAGTTGTAAACACTTCACACTCAAAACATAACCACACACAAACACAAAGACTAACAGCACCTCTGTCCACCTCTCTCTAGAACAGAGGCCTTCATGGGTCCAAATAGTTGGACCCGTTCAGAAATGGACCTGGGGCTTTCCCATCTGGACACTATTTGCATAACTCAATTGTTTTAATATAGAGACCTGTTCCAAACGGACCCGAGGACAACTAGACCTGTTCCGTATATAGACCTGGTCAGATCCCGACCTGATCCGATCCGAGTGAGAGAAGCAGCAGAAAAGTCCATTTTTAAACTACTTTATTAACCAGAGGTGATAAAGCGCAAGGAAGAGGCGGTAGAGAGAGGTGATGCGTTAGCAGGGGCCGTGCTGTGTGTGTAGGCTACTTTGGACATGGGATCAGGGAGGAGGGAGGGAGAGACAGCAACCAACCAAGCCGACACGCTATAGTAAACTAATAGCTGCCATAGCTAAGTTATTTATCATCCAATATGATTCTGAGTACCTGTCTTGACTGCATCAAACCGGGTGAATCTAGTTAAGCTAGGCTAATTGAGGCTGCAAGCGCTTTCTCATCTTACAAAGTTACAACAACAACTCCATTCAGAATATAAAGTAGCAGCCTTGTAGCCTATTCTTCTCCTTTAACTTTTAATTCCATCACTTTAATTGCATCTTCCATTGATTAATATCTCCTAACTTTTGCCCCACTCGGAGGCTCTATGACTGTAGCCTATTGCCGCTTTGATGACTTATGATTGGCCAACAATTGCTACACGCGCCACTCTCATGAAAAGCAAAGAGCAGAACGATAAATGATAAACATTCTCTCTCTCTCTACTGCAGCAGTCACGTTCGGATCTATAAGGTCCTTCCAGACAAGTCAGTCAAAAATACACATACCCGAGACCTGTGACAATCATATCATATCAGATCTGACCCAGACCCTTGACATTATTTAGAATTCTGGATCTCGGGTATTCAGGTACAGGTGGATCTGTGAAAACCTGTACTCTAGAGCACACACTCGCAAATGCACACACACACACATCAATATCAGCCTGTGTGTAGGACATGTTGTCAGGACATTAGTGCGATTGTCCATACATCATTTGATATTCCACCCCCCATGTGATGCTGTCTGAAAATAGCCCGCTGAGCAGCTGTTTTGGTTTCTATGACGATTACAGCCATGTCATAATCCACACTGTCAAACGCTGTGAGGTGGCATATTCTCATTGGTCTGCACTGTCGAGAAGTACATTTTCTACTGTCTGGACATCCTTGTTTTTTAGAGGGGGGGGGGCGGGGGAGACAGGAATAGAGGAAGAAAGTGACAGAGAGAGGAAGAGAGAGAGGAGAGCAATTTAGCCTAAAAAAACAACAAGCTGAATGTACTAGAGTTGTTCTGACACTGCCATCACCCAAGGGAACTGAGCCAGCCCTCTTTATCCTCTGGCACTGTGCACTTCACACACACACTCTGATGCTCACAAACACACACAACGGAAACACACAAAATCACACGAAAACACACAGACACACAACGCACCCACTCTCACATAAAATCACCAAATGAACGCTTGCGCATACATGCACACACACGCATGTGCACGCACACATGCACGCACACACACACAGTGCCTAGCATCTCTCTTACAGTAAGAGGGTGATTTATCAGAAGTGTCACTTGTCACCATTGGTTTCTGGCTGCCACGACGACACAATGTGAATATCACTGGCCAGTGGAAGGTGGAAGAGAGGATAAGAGAAAAGATAGGAGAAGGGAAAGAGAGAGAGGGTGACAGGGGAAAAGGGTGAAGAGAGGGAGATAGGGGAGACAAAAGAGACAGGAGTATAGGAGAAAGAGATCTTACTGCCCCTACCACCAGAGCAAACCTTGTGTCTAGACACACACACTGCTATTCATAGACATTACGACAGCAGCACAGTGTCTGCAGCCATCCACCTAATTGAATTGGCAATGAACTTTGTGGGTTTATTGGTGATGAATGGATTCTCTCTGATTGTCTGTCTGGTGGACACTCAGATGTGTTTGTTTTGTTTGTTTGTATGTTTGTCTGCTGACCAAAGCCAATGCTAAATCCTGTCATTTTTTCTCCCCACCCACCCTAGAAATTTCACAAAAATAAAGGTGTTTGTATATAGATCTGGAATGGGGCTAGATCTCCATACGCTCAGGGTTGAGGAGGGGAGTGGTGTTCAGGATAAGGTGACACACTTTTTCTCTCTCTCTCTCTCTCTCTCTCTCTCCCACCCCCCATAGCGGACACGCCCATCGAGGAGTTTACTCCCACCCCTGCCTTCCCAGCCCTCCAATACCTGGAGTCAGTGGACGAGGGAGGAGTGGCCTGGCAGGCGGGGCTTAGGACCGGGGACTTCCTCATCGAGGTAAGTGTGTGCATGCGTGTGTGTGCATGTATGCGCTTTTATGTGAGAGTGGGTGCATTGTGTGTGTTATTGTGCGATTGTGTGTGTATCATACTACTATTCACTTCCTGTCCCAAACAGAGTTCTTTCTTCCTGCTGCTAGAAGCAATGAGATTGGTTGTAGAGATCCATTTTGGGATGAGTGAGAGCTGATTGGTGAGGATATCTGTTGGCATTTGATCTTTGGTTCAACTTGATCATAGGTCCCTCTTTATTTTACAGACCGCTATTTACCTGGTATTTACTTAAAAAGCACACGCTAGTATGATCATTACGTAATAATAATGTTATAATTAAATGTTGTACAGCAAGCCCGACTTTGCAGCTTTTCATACCAGGAAGTTACCACTTGTCCTGTTTCTGCTCAATGCTTTGAGTTTTAGAGGGCTTTTGGATCAGACCAGTGATTCCCAAACAGGATCCACCACTAAGTCAAGGGTAGTTCCCTGTCTGGTGGCAGATGAACATGTGATTGTGTCCAGTATCGGTTTGTTTATTTGTGGTGAAAGGCTTTAGGAGGGTCACAGCCAAGGATTTAGTGGGAAAAGCTACATCCAGGTAGTGATAGCCAGCTTAGGCTAGCATCACACAATAACATGGCCTTCCTGATACCTGAAGTACTGTTGTTGTGGGTACTTTTTGTGTTCTGTTTTTGTGTTCTGCTTTTGTGGGATAGTGGTTATGATGGTGCTGTTTGAGAATTGTTATGAACATGGTTGTGAATCCCTGTTGGGCTGTGTGCATACAGTATGTGTGTGTAACGAGTGCAAACTGCAACTGTAATCAGTGCAGTGCTGTGGTTGGGGTTTGTCTTGGCTCTTGCTAAATGGAGCAGCAAATTCTGAGAGAAAACTGCATCTATCTGCATCTCTCCCTCACTCTCTGCCTTCATCTCTATCTCTCTTTCCCCTCATCTCTCTATTACATCATCTTAAACACAGACTACCCACTGGGAAACAACTGGTTGAATCAATGTTATTTCCACATAATTTCAACCCCAAAAATCAATGTGATGATGTTGCAAAAACGTGGAAAACTGATTGGATTTGCAAAAAGTCATCAACGTAAGGGCATTTCGTATTTTTTCCACCCAACTTCTAACCTAAATCAATGACGTGGTGATTTTGTATGATTATTATTTTTTATATGTTGAATTCACTTTAGTTGACAACTCAACCAAATGTAAATCAAAACTAGACGTTGAACTGACATCTGTGCCCAGTGTGTACAGCATCCTTGGTCTTTCTAGTCATGGTTAAACTAGTCATGGTTCTGCAAAGTTGGTATTGAGAGGCCTCCTTTTCAGGCCAAGGAGGAAATAGAAGATCAAGACTTTGCAACCCTGGTGTTGGGAGGGAGAAGGACACATTTCAAGACTTTACTGCTTACTGTGTTGTATTAAAAGAGAGAGGAAGAGAGGGAGATGAATTTGACATGTGTTTTTCAGGTTCTTCTCATATTTTTTACTATATTTTCAATGATTACAAATAGTTGTTCTCTCTGCTGTTTTAACTGTTCTCATCATGTGCTTTTTGGTAATGTATGTTCCGGTAACACTTTCTTCATGCTTCACTTGTCGTACCAATCTAGTGTATTAAATTGTATTGAGATGAGACAGAGTGGGAGGGATCAATCACTCAGGCTGTGACTGTTGGATGTGATAAAGCGTGAAATCTGTCTAAGCGTTCTGTCAATGTTATTGAACGTTGTTTCTGGCGGGTTAGAGTGTAGGATGACCTGTCTCTGGCCTGTCTCTGTTGAGGTGACCTTTGCCCTGCTTATTGTCAGGGTCAAAGGTTAAAGGTGGCAGTTTTACTGCAGGCAACTGGTGATATGAATTACACAGAGTTCACCAGGTCAGAGTTCACCAAGCTGCTTTTGGAGATGAGGGATCTTCTCTCCTCTCCTCTCCTCTCCTCTGTTAGACTGTCTGTAATGGCGAGACTCCTTGCTGTTAGAACACTGTTTATGTCTGACCTCTTGTTCCTCAGACACTGCAGTTTTTGGCAAACCTCCCCCAAAATCGAGTTTTTTCATTGAACTTCCATTTCCTTCCAAGAGGCTGAATGTCTCTTGCCTATTCAGTCTATACAGACTATGGCTTAGGAACCAGTGGCTTACTAATGTTAAGTGGAGTGTATGGCCCAATGTATGGAGCGATTTCAGTGCCAACAGAATTTGTATTAGGATATTGAATTTGAATTTAATATTTTTGAATTCACAAATTGAATCATTGAATTCATAAATTGAACTTGTATTTAATGATTTGAAACTAATTTGAATGAATATTGCATACATATTTCTTTTTTGACAATTCAAATTCAATATTTATATATTCATTTTCAATATGGTAGATATTGCATTCATTGTCTGTGAATCAAGTTTACAAACTATCATTTCAAGTTGATCAAAGTTTCAAATATTCACCTTCTCAGATGCATTCAGATTCAGTTTTCAAATTCAGTTGTCCAAATTCAGATTCAAAACCAGTGACAACATCCTGGTACTTTGCCAGCCAGGAACGGTAGAGGAGAACAGATAGAATAAAATGCTCTCTGTGGTAAACAGAAGCTTCTGCCGGTTTCTGAAGCCAATGTACCCTTGCCGGAGACTTGAAACTAACAGTAACACATTTCTAACTAAAACGACCACGTCAAACTAACACGTCTTCCAGTCTCAGACAAGGTTCTCATCACAGAAGCATGGATCACCAAACCGTACTCTTTTAATGAGTAACCTTGCTGGATCTTGAAGTTTTGTATTAGTGTAGCAAATGTGGATCTTTGAAACTCACTCCTCAGCCTAAAGTGTCGCCCCCTGCACAATTGAAGAAGGCCTTTTTCAATAGCAATAGCATGGTGGGTTGAATAGCTTTAGGAAGGTGGTTTGCGAGGCAGAGGTCATGAGTTTGAGTCTCTGTATTTATATTAATATTTATTAGGGATCCCCATTAGCTGCTGCCAAGGCATTTATTGCGCCTACTCGTTTATCCTTTGTTGTTTTTACTCATTAATCTGAACACATCCTATTTTGAATCATAGCACAATTTAATTGTCTAATTCGATATTCCTCTTACATATTTTTTTACATACTTGACTACCACTCATCTTCCCCCCCTCTCTGAAATATTGAATTTTAAACGTTCTTTACAGCTCAGCTTTACCACAGATAAGCAGATTTTCACATAATCAAAAAAAAATGAAAGTCTGCTTACCTGTTGGTTCGACTGTAAACTGTATCCTGTTCGTATACGCCAAATTGTTATGATGAGTTCTCTGGTATCAAGGAATTCAATATGCAAGAAGGTACTTAACACTTAGAGAGTTGATACATGTATTTCATATATGGTACCAGAAATACCAAGCTGCATGTAGGTTGCATCTTACTATCCGAATGAGAGACAAAGAGCTCTCTCAGTTTATATACTTTAAGATAAACTAGTTTTAACCAACATCTGGCAACCATAACTGGAGGACCCTCCCAACCAAGATGGTACCATCCTGTACCCCAGGCAGGATATTCCATCTATCAATCATTCTAAGATAAACACCAGTGAGCTACCTCGACATCCCGGAATCCTTGGTATTCAGACTTTGTGGCACCAAGAGTTACCTATCTAATGAATGTAACCTCGTTCCTACAACAATGTGAAAACATGTCATATCACCCTCCAATAGCCCCTGCGCGTAAAGGACGACCAGGGCGGCCTCCTCCCATCCTGCCTATCGAGCCCGGGTCCGGAACTCCACGGAGTAGTCCGCCACCGAACGGTCACCCTGCCGACAGGCCGTGATCCATCTCCCGGCCTCGTGCCCCGACACCACCCGAGAGGTGTCGAACACCTTGCGTATCTCCCGGGTGAATTGGTAGGAGTCGGATCAGGCCAGAGTTTGGCTCTCCCACTCCCCGGTAGTCCAGGAAAGGGCCCGACCCGTCAACAGAGTGATAATGTAGGCCACCCAGCCCTGCTCCGTTGGGAAGGAGGAGGGTTGTAGGCTGAATACAAGGGAACACTGGGTGAGGAATTCCCTGCAGCCCTCTGGACATCCGTCGTACCTCTCCGGAGGTGGTATGCTGGGTTCCCGCGATGTCGCAGGCGAGACTGGAGACGCCGCTGCCGCTGCTTCCGCTCCGGCTGCCGGGGCTGGTCGTGTGTCCACCCGGCTCTGCACGGCGATCGTCAGATGGCGGAGATTCTCGGTGATCTGCTGCAGGCTGCGGTCGTGCTGGTTCAGCATAGCTCCCTGCGTTGCCAATGCGCTACGATACTGTGCTGCCTGCGCTGGGTCCATATTGGCTCTGTTTTCTGTAAGGGTTGGTGTGAGGTGTGACCCAGGTGCGGTGCAGGATGAACAGTAGACAGTAGGCAGAGATGGTGAAACAAATATCTTTAATGGTGGTCCCAAAACCAGGATACAAAATAACGGACTTGTCATGATAAAATAAAGGAGGAGCAAATTGGTCTCCATAAACAGGCTGACAGCAAACATACAAAATACTAACTACGACTGAAAACAACAATGAAACAGGGAGAACACTTCTCAAGTACCTGTACATACGTCTCGCAATCAGACACTGATTAGTACTGTTTGGCATCGAGAAACTAGCAGAGAAAACAGAGCAAGGGAACACAGGGAAGTGAGGGTATAAATACACAGGTGAACAGGTAGACACAGGTGACACCAATAGGATAATGATTAGTCCAGACTATGAGTGAGGAGGTGCCTAAGGTTGTCGGAGGATGACACCTAGTGGGTCGCTCCGGAACTGAGACCCCCTCCTGTAACAACTGAATACAATATTCATTCAATTTAGTTTCAAATCATGAAATACAAGTTCAATTTATAAATTCAATGATTCAATTTGTGCAATACAAATTCAAAAATATTAAATTCAAATTCAATATCCTAATACAAAATTCTAAATTATGGAATTAAAATAAAATGTATGTTGGCACTGAAATCGCTCCATACAAGCCAAGCATTTTGGGTATACTGTACTGCAAGTGGCTGCCACTGCAATTTGAGGACCTTGGGGTGGTTAGCCCAGATCAAGACCGTTAGCAGATTGCTACAGTACATAGTCATTTCTCAAATATAGCAGCTCCCTCTCTCACTTTCTCGCTCTCTCTCTCTCCCTCCCTCTCTCTCTTCCTCTCTAATTCACCCATGGCAGTTCAAGGAGATCTCTGGCATCCAGGACACTGAATATGGTACAGTACAGTACACAGATGTTCTTACTGTATCTCTCTGCCTGTGTGTGTTTGACGAGAAATAGAGAGATGGGGAGGAAGAATGTTATATAACGCTCCTCTCTCCCAGGTCAGTAGAGTGCTGTGTGTGACCACTGTATGCATGCAAAGGCAGCTGCTCCCCTCAACCCCCAGGTGTGTGTGTGTGTGTGTGTGTGTTTGTGTGTGAGAGTGCATGACAGTCAGATCTCTTCCCCACTGCTGCATATTCTGAGCATCTTACTGTCAACTCAGTCCTTATCTAGTGCTACACAAATACAGCTGATACAAATTACAAAGTCTCTTACCATACCATAATTCTACCAGTGGACTGCTAACGCTATCTCTTTCCCCACTTAGTTACAACAAACAAGTAAAGCTAAGTCTTCGCCATTTTAGTGCGTTGATAATAAATGCTTTGCTGTGTGATCAAGCGCTGTGAAAATGCTACGTTGCTAGCTAGCTCAGTTCCCTGCTAATATAGCAGTCAACCATGCTTTCCCAACAGCCCCCAGGTCTGTGCTCAGTGATATTGATGGGATTACAACCATTGCCCTTGACCCAATTATGCCTGAGTGAGTGGCCAATTTTCTCTCTGACAAGCAGTATTGTGATGATAGCTAGAGGGTCTGAAATAGCTAGCACTGCAACCTGTGAACTTGTAAGCTGCATCCACTTAGAGCTATTGATATGCAGTGTTCAGCAGACTATGTTTGAGATTTAGAATGCTAGAAGAAGGCGCTATAGCCCTATTTGGCCGGGATTAGTTTTACTGTGGGTGGTCAGGTAATGTATTACATGCATGAGCACAAAACACCACATTCGTAATTTTAGTCCCGTCTGAATCTGCCATGTCAGTAATTTTCACATGGTGGGAGAGTTTATTTGTTTATTCAAATTCCCATTAGCTTTTGCCGAAGCAGCAGCTATTCTTCCTGGGGTCCACACAAAAACATAAAACACGACAAGTAACAAAACACTGATAGACTAGAACAGCCACACAAATTTAAAATTCAATGATATACAAACAATACAACTAAAGAATAATGTGTGAAGATTGTGTGTGTCATTTCACAGTCCCTATTGTGCCATGAGATGTTGTTTTATAAAAAGAAATTAGGGAATTTTGCTGTTTGCTTGAGTACTTGGAGATGGAAGGGAGTTCCATTCGATCATGGCTCTGTATATAATACTGTGCGTTGCTGTGAATTCGTTTTGGACTTGGGGACTGTGAACAGACCCCTGGTGGCATGTCTTGTGGGGTATGTATGGGTGTCTGAGCTGTATGTTATTTAATTATTACATTTACATTTTAGTCATTTAGCAGACGCTCTTATCCAGAGCGACTTACAGGAGCAATTAGGGTTAAGTGCCTTGCTCAAGGGCACATTTACGTCATTTAGCAGACGCTCTTATCCAGAGCGACTCACCAATTGGTGCGTTCACCCTATAGCCAGTGGGATAACCACTTTACAATTTTGGGGGGTAGAAGGATTACTTTATCCTATCCCAGGTATTCCTTAAAGAGGTGGGGTTTCAAATGCCTCCGGAAGGTGGTGAGTGACTCCGCTGTCCTGGCGTCGTGAGGGAGCTTGTTCCACCATTGGGAATTTTCCTCACAGTAATATTTCTCATAAGAACTAGAAGAGAAGCAGTTCATCTCGCATCAACCAGGAAGACTGGCATGCATGTTGTTGATGTTGGTTCTGTATGTGCAGGTAAGGGCATGGTGTGCTCTGTTTTGAGCCAGCTGCTGCTTTGCTAGGTCTTTCTTTGCTGCACTTGACCATATTACCAGACAGTAATCAAGATGGGACAGGACCAGAGCCTGAACAATTAGTACAGTTGATTTTTGTCAAAAACGCACTACATATTTTTATAACAGACATACCCCTTCCCATCTTCACACCAACTTTGTCAATATGATTTTGTATTTGTATTTATAAGGGATCCCCATTAGCTGCTGCGAAGGCACAGTCTTTTAGGGCCAAGTTTAAGTCAAGTCTCAAGTCGTTTAGGGCCAAGTCTAAGTCAAGTCACAAGTCCCTTTTGGCAATGGCTTTCTGCTTGCTGTGGGTTAGGTCTATAAACCTTGTAAATTATTTGAAGAGACTCCCTTCATTAGTCCATACTTGTATGAAAGAAAGCACACCAGGCACTATTTAAATCAAAATAAATGTCCTTTTAAAATGTAGACAGTTTACATGAATAAAAGTAACTGTACCGGATATGAAAAAAAGCTAACATAACATTTTAAAGTGCATGGTATTTTGTGGCAGACATTGTCTATCTTTCACTTCAGTCTGTCACACAAACAGAACATCTGTAGGTGAGGGAAGATAAATGACAAGTGTAAATGTAAACTAAAATGACTGACAACTGTTCAATAACTGCACTACTAAAGTGTTCTATATACCTAAAATATACTTACTGACCTGGACACTTAACAACAGAAACACAATTTCCTGTAACAAGTAGCAAATTACATCCTGTGCCCTAAGACAGAGAACATTTCTGTTGCAGACAGGTTACATTTCAGAAAGATAAAGTTTGTCAGCGTTCTTGCACTGAGCCTGGCACGATGAGGGCGCATGATGAGGCCTCCATGACTAAACACTCTCTCCACTGGGGCACTGGTGGCAGGCACAGCCAACACTGTCATTGCTACCTGCTTGTGCCTTGAAAAGTATTTCGCATGGATTCTCCAAAAATCCAAGCAATCAACTTAATTTTCATCAGAAGATACTTGAATGTAGCGAATAATCTCTGCTCTGACAGATGACTGTATGTCTCCTTTCTTCTTGCTGATCTTGTTGCGGTAGCCAGAGAACAGTCTGGAGGTGTTGGCAGGTGGTTGTTCTTCTTCTTCTCCACTACTGCTCTCCGTAACGGTGACTTTCCGTGCCTCAGTGAAAAATTCATAAAATGATGTACAGTGAGGGGGAAAAAGTATTTGATCCCCTGCTGATTTTGTACGTTTGCCCACTGACAAAGACATGATCAGTCTATAATTTTAATGGTAGGTTTATTTGAACAGTGAGAGACAGAATAACAACAATGAAATCCAGAAAAACGCATGTCAAAAATGTTATAAATTGATTTGCATTTTAATGAGGGAAATAAGTATTTGACCCCTCTGCAAAACATGACTTAGTACTTGGTGGCAAAACCCTTGTTGGCAATCACAGAGGTCAGACGTTTCTTGTAGTTGGCCACCAGGTTTGCACACATCTCAGGAGGGATTTTGTCCCACACCTCTTTGCAGATCTTCTCCAAGTCATTAAGGTTTCGAGGCTGACGTTTGGCAACTCGAACCTTCAGCTCCCTCCACAGATTTCCTATGGGATTAAGGTCTGGAGACTGGCTAGGCCACTCCAGGACCTTAATGTGCCTCTTTTTGAGCCACTCCTTTGTTGCCTTGGCCGTGTGTTTTGGGTCATTGTCATGCTGGAATACCCATCCACGACCCATTTTCAATGCCCTGGCTGAGGGAAGGAGGTTCTCACCCAAGATTTGACGGTACATGGCCACGTCCATCGTCCCTTTGATGCGGTGAAGTTGTCCTGTTCCCTTAGCAGAAAAAGACCCCCAAAGCATAATGTTTCCACCTCCATGTTTGATGGTGGGGATGGTGTTCTTGGGGTCATAGGCAGCATTCCTCCTCCTCCGAACACGGCGAGTTGAGTTGATGCGAAAGAGCTCGATTTTGGTCTCATCTGACCACAACACTTTCACCCAGTTCTCCTCTGAATCATTCAGATGTTCATTGGCAAACTTCAGACGGGCCTGTATATGTGCTTTCTTGAGCAGGGGGACCTTGCGGGCGCTGCAGGATTTCAGTGCTTCACGGCGTAGTGTGTTACCAATTGTTTTCGTGGTGACTATGGTCCCAGCTTCCTTGAGATCATTGACAAGATCCTCCTGTGTAGTTCTGGACTGATTCCTCACCGGTCTCATGATCATTGCAACTCCACGAGATGAGATCTTGCATGGAGCCCCAGGCCGAGGGAGATTGACAGTTATTTTGTGTTTCTTCCTTTTGCAAATAATCGCACCAATTGTTGTCACCTTCTCACCAAGCTGCTTGGCGATGGTCTTGTTGCCCATTCCAGCCTTGTGTAGGTCTACAATCTTGTCCCTGACATCCTTGGAGAGCTCTTTGGTCTTGGCCATGGTGGAGAGTTTGGAATCTGATTGATTGATTGCTTCTGTGGACAGGTGTCTTTTATACAGGTAACAAACTGAGATTAGGAGCACTCCCTTTAAGAGTGTGCTCCTAATCTCAGCTCGTTACCTGTATAAAAGACACCTGGGAGCCAGAAATCTTTCTGTTTGAGAGGGGGTCAAATACTTATTTCCCTCATTAAAATGCAAATCAATGTATAACATTTTTGACATGCGTTTTTCTGGATTTTTGTTGTTGTTATTCTGTCTCTCACTGTTCAAATAAACCTAACATTAAAATTATAGACTGATCATTTATTTGTCAGTGGGCAAACGTACAAAATCAGCAGGGGAACAAATACTTTTTTCCCTCACTGTATATAATCAAGAATATAACAGGATACATTATACATGAAAACAAATCATTATTATTTGAATGCAAGTGGCATAGATAACGTTGCATGTTGCAATGCATTGTACCTACCAATCAGACTCTCCTTCAATTCAGCTTTATCTTCATGTGGTATGAGGACATCATGATCAAGCCAGAACAGGCAGAAAGATGGGTCCAGCAGTGCAGCCATTATGTATACATTGTCACCAAATGGAAGTTTTGTTGCCTGTTCATCCGAGTGCTCCATTCTGACATTCACAAACACCACATGGAATCGACGTTTGAGGGACTGCTGCAGTGCTTTTACTAGACTGACTAGGTGACGACTTGTGCTCAGTATACTTTGCAGATGATAGTTGAGTGACAGTACACAAGGAAGGGCAGCACTGAGAGTCACCACTTTCTCCCCTTGAGTAAGGTCGGTGGCCTGGACAAAAGGGTCCAAAATGTCCACTAGCTCCAATAGCTGGCTCCATTCCCTTGGTGATAAGCAGAGCTCCTTGTGTCCTTGGGCCTCAAGTAGAGTATTGAGGCTTTGTTGATTCAGATTGGTGACTGCTTTAACAAGCCGGAGGATGGATTTCCATCTGGTAGACACAGCAGCAGGGATACTACGATTGGCTCCGAACTCAGCTTCAAATGCTTCTTTCAGAGCGTGTGTCAACAGCTGCTACCAACTAGCCAGCTAGCTAGATGGATTGCAATGGAGTCCGCTTCGCCTGGAATAGCTAACAAACGCTTCCAGCGCTGTAGAAACTGTGTTTATTACGCTCTTATCCAGGATAATATTGACAATCTGGAGTTCCTATGCGGCAATTGTTTGCTTGTGGAGGATTACAGGAATGAGGTGGCTATCCTTAGCAAGCAAATTTCAATTCTGTGTAAACTTATGAGGAAAACGCAAATTGGAACTTTCTCGTTCTCAACTCCTGTGGCTGGACGCTGCTCGGGCCTGATGGATGTATCTCCGCCTTGTCATCTGTCCCTATCCGAATGGCCTGTGCTACCTGGAACTTGCCTGCCGAAGAAGTCTTCTCCATCTGCTTTTCCTCCACCATCTTTTAGTGGAGTAGACGGAGAACAGCAAGAGGATTGTTCCAATCAGCGCTGGTCCCATGTCACAAGTCGTGGAAACCGAAGGCAGTGGCATGCTGCTAAGCAGACTGGAGTGTCTACGAGAGGTTTGGAGCAGATTGACATAAGGAATAACTTTGCCGCACTGGCGCCTGATCTACCTGCGCCTTCATCGCTGGGATTGCCTGTGTCTGCGACGGCTGTGCTGTCTCCTAATACGCTGACTCCAGCAGCGGCTTTGTCGTCGAGTTCGGCTCCTTTCCCTCTCTCTGGATCTGACGGGCACTGGCTGCTGTGGGAGGTCTGGACCTATCGCTGGGAGCAGCGGGCGTATGCTATCCTGCTTCTCGTGTGCCTGTGAAAGGTTCAACTAATTGTGTGAGGGGTAGGAATAGGCGGATTTCTCCATCCCCTTCTCCAGCCGTTGTATTGGGCAGTTCAATGGTGAGAAATGTCTCAGTCCCTGGAGCAAAAACGTTGTGCTATCCATGAGCACGAGTGCAGGACATCAATAAGCTGCTCCCAAACATTTTAAACCAGCATCAGGAAATTTAGTCTTTCATAGTTCATGTGGGATTCAATTCCATTATGAAGGGCAGCTCAGAACAGCTTAAGATGGATTTTAAAGAATCTCTGCTTGACACCAACAAACGCCCCATAATATCTGGTCCTGTGCCCTCCCTAAATCGTGGCATTGAACATTTCAGCAGACTTTTAGCCCTCCATGGCTATGAGACTATTGCAGCTCTGTGGGTGTAACATTTATTGACAATTTTGATACCTTCTGGAAAAAAGCTCATTTTATAAGGAGGATGGGATCTACCCAAATCATTTGGAGGATGGGATCACCTAATTTATGTCCCCCTATCTGTATGCAGTAATCATGTGCCTATGAGCCACAGTTATACTGTTAGCACTGAGGTGGTATGCCCTAGTAGGACGTCCACTGTGTGCAGCTCACCCTGCACTAACAGAAATAACATGAGCACGTCTACTTCTGCTAAGCTTCCCAGTAAAGCAATGAAATGAGGCTGCATTTATTGTAGCCGGGGATTTTAACAAAGCAAATTTGAGGACTAGGCTGCTGAAGAAATATCAACATATCGACTGTTGTACTCGCGCTGCCAAAATCCTCGACCATTGCTATTCGAACTTCCGGGATGGTTATAAGGCCCTCCTCCGCCCTCCTTTCGGCAAATCTGACCACGACTCCATTTTGCTTCTCCCTTCCTATAGGCAGAAACTCAAACAGGAAGTACCCGTGCTAAGGACTATTCAACGCTGGTCTGACCAATCGGAATCCATGCTTCAAGATTGTTTTGATCACGCGGACTGGGATATGTTCGGGTTGCTTCCGAAAATAATTTAGACGAATACACTGAAACGGTGACTGAGTTTATCAGGAAGTGTATAGGTGATGTTGTGCCCAGTGTGACTATTAAAACCTACCCTAACCAGAAACCGTGGATAGATGGCAGCATTCGCGCAAATCTGAAAGCGCAAACCACTGCATTCAACCATGGCAAGGTGACTGGGAATATGGCAGAATACAAACAGTGTAGCTACTCACTCCGCAAGGCAATTAAACTGGCAAAACATCAGTATAGAGACAAAGTGGAGTCGCTATTCAACGGCTCAGACACGAGACGTATGTGGCAGGGTCTATAGACAATCACGGACTACAAAAGGAAAACCAGCCACGTCGCCGACACCGACGTCTCGCTTCCAGACAAGCTAAACACCTTCTTTGCCCGCTTTGAGGATAACACAGTGCCACTGACGAGGCCCACTACCAAGGACTGTGGCCTTTCCTTCTCCATGGCCGACGTGATTAAGACATTTAAACATGTTAACCCCCGCAAGGTTGCCGGCCCAGACGGCATCCCTAGCCGCGTCCTCAGAGCATGCGCAGACCAGCTGGCTGGTGTGTTTATGGACATATTCAATCTCTCCCTTTCCCAGTCTGCTGTTCCCACATGCTTCAAGATGGCCACCATTGTTCCTGTACCCAAGAAAGCAAAGGTAACTGAACTAAATGACTATCACCCTATAGCACTCACCTCTGTCATCATGAAGTGCTTTGAGAGACTAGTCAAGGATCATATCACCTCTACCTTACCTGTCACCCTAGACCCACTTCAATTTGCTTACCGCCCCAATAGATCCACAGACGATGCAATCGCTATCACACTGCACACTGCCCTATCCCATCTGGACAAGAGGAATACCTATGTAAGAATGCTGTTCATTGACTATAGCTCAGCATTCAACACCATAGTACCCTCCAAGCTCATAATTAAGCTTGAGGCCCTGGGTCTGAACCCCGCCCTGTGCAACTGGGTCCTGGACTTCCTGACGGGCCGCCCGCAGGTGGTGAAGGTAGGAAACAACATATCCACTTCGCTGATCCTCAACACTGGGGCCCACAAGGGTGCATGCTCAGCCCCCTCCTGTACTCCCTGTTCACCCATGACTGCATGGCCAAGCATGCCTCCAACTCAATCATCAAGTCTGCAGACGACACAACAGTAGTAGGCTTGATTACCAACAATGACGAGACCACCTACAGGGAGGAGGTGAGGGCTCTGGGAGTGTGGTGCCAGGAAAATAACCTCTCACTCAGCATCAACAAAACAAAGGAGATGATCGTGGACTTCAGGAAACAGCAGAGGGTGCACCCCACTATCCACATCGACGGGACCACAGTGGAGAAGGTGGAAAGCTTCATGTTCCTTGGCGTACACATCACCGACAAACTGAAATGGTCCACCCACGCAGACAGTGTGGTGAAGAAGGCGCAACAGAGCCTCTTCAACCTCAGGAGGCTGAAGAAATTTGGCTTAGCACCTAAAACCCTCACAAACTTTTACAGATGCACAATTGAGAGCATCCTGTCGGGCTGTATCACCGCCTGGTACGGCAACTGCACTGCCTGCAACAGCAGGGCTCTCCAGAGGGTGGTGCTGTCTGCTGAACGCAGTACCGGGGGCAAACTACCCACCCTCCAAAACACATACAGCACCCGATGTCACAGGAAGGCCAAAAAGATCATCAAGGACATTACCACCCGAGCCACTGCCTGTTCACCCCGCTATCATCCAGAAGGCGAGGTCAGTACAGGTGCATCAATGCTGGGACCGAGATAATTAAAAACAGCTTCTATCTCAAGGCCATCAGACTGTTAAATAGCCATCACTAGCACATTAGAGGCTGCTGCTGCCTATTGAAATCACTGACCACTTTAAGAAATGGAACACTAGTCACTTTAATAATGTTTACATATCTTGCACTACTCATCTCATATGTATATACTGCATTCTATTCTATAATATTCTACTGTATCTTAGTCTATGCCGCTCTGTCATTGCTTGTCCATATATGTATATATTCTTAAATTCCATCCTTACTAGTTTTGTGTGTATTGGGTATATGTTGTGAAATTGATAGATATTACTTGTTAGATATTACTGCATTGTCGGAGCTAGAAGCACAAGCATTTCGCTACACCCGCTATAACATCTGCTAAACACGTGTATGTGACAAATAAAATTTTATTTGATTTGAAAACAATCAAGCATCCCAGAAAAGTGTTAAAAATAGCCCACGTTAACGTATGTAGCTTAAGAAACAAGGTTCATGAAATCAATAATTTGCTAGTAACAGATGACATTCATATTCTGACAATCTCTGAAACTCACTTAGATAATACCTTTGATGATACAGTGGTAGCAATACATGGTTATAAAATCTACAGAAAAGACAGAAATGGCAAAGGTGGAGGTGTGGCCGTTCATATTTAGAACCACATTCCTGTAAAGCTTAGAGAGAATCTCATGATAAATACTGTTGAAGTAATATGGCTACAGGTTCATCTGCCTCACCTAAAACCCATTCTGGTGGGAAGCTGCTATAGACCACCAACAGTCAGTATCTGGATAACATGTGTGAAATGCTTGATAACGTGTGTGATATCAACAGTATATTTTCTGGGTGATATAAATATTGACTGGCTTTCATCAAGCCCACTCAAGAAAAAAAAGCTTCATGTTTCATATATACACTACCGGTCAAACGTTTTAGAATACCTACTCATTCAAGGGTTTTTCTTTATTTTTACTATTTTCTACATTGTAGAATAATAGTGAAGACATCAAAACTATGAAATAACACATATGGAATCATGTAGTAACCAAAAAAGTGTTAAACAAATCAAAATATATTTTATATTTGAGATTCTTCAAAAAGCCATCCTTTGCCTTGATGACAGCCATGCGTGTAATGCCAGTAGCCTGAATCTTTCAAACCCGCGGCCCAACGATGGTACCAGACCTGAAATAATTGGCCGCTTTTTGGAATCTTTCAGTGCTAGAATCAGCTCTTTAAAATCAATTTTCAGAAGTTCCGAGCTAGCCCTCCCAATGTCGTTTGACCCCACATGGACTACGACAGCGTCAGCTCCCGGCAGCTGTCATAAAACGGTCGGAAGCAGCCTTTTAATGTCCTTTACACATGCTCCAGGATGTCACAGGGTTTTTGCCCCGGGAACCATTATGTTTCTTACCATAGAACTGCCGATGACGACAGCTGGTGCAATGGCTGAGGAGGTCCGGCCATTCTTTCGCCTAGAGTTGTTTCGCAAATGTATTTATTACCTTTTAGTTTTATGTGTGGCATAAACACAACCAGTCAACCAGTCATAGCCTACAGAATACTAAAAAGTATTCTGTAGGCTATCTGCGCACGTTCGTCCACTCCACTAATTCCAGCATCCAAACTGTCCATTTGATGAATGGAAAGAGACATCTGGTACAAAACACTAAAAAGCTTAATGACATTCAGAGAATGTCAAGCCGAGCCTTCGATAATGGGTACAAGGTAGGGAGGGATGTATTTTCTTTTTGTCAAGATTGGCATACTCTATTTGATTGTGGTGTTGAAAACGCAAAGCATGATGTTGAAGTGCCTGAAGTCGCTAATCAGTATGCAGTTATGCTTTGCTTATTGGTTGTGTGGAGCATTGGCACAGGAACCTGTTGGTGGAAAATTCATTGCATATATTTTATAAAAAAGTTGAGAATCTGAATTCACCCTAGCTGATCATTGTCTGCAGCCAGCTCTGATTGTAGTGTAATGACACAGGCAGGGAGATTGAGCTCGTCCGTTGTGGTCGGTGAACCATCTACCTTCTGGCCCGTAGCCATGCGTGGCATCGACTGTGCCACAAAAGCATGGTGAAGTGGTAAAGTCGATGTACACGTTTATTTTAGCATCTATTTATTAGGATCCCCCAATTAGCTGCTGAGGCAGCTGCTACTCTTCCTGGGGTCCAAACAGGAAACTCAGGGTCGCTACAGTTATTGTTATTTTTTGTATTCATATTTGTTTTTGTGTTAATTCAATGAGGGTGGGGGTGCAGGGCAATTATTTGACAGTACAAGGGACATTTTTACAGTCGTGAAAATAGTTTTGACATACAGAGTTTAACATGTGCTGCACGCAGTTTGGGTAATAACATAGGAACAAATTGATGCTTAAAACTAAGTGCTATGTTTTTTCCCCATTGCCTCATTCATGAGGCGATATGACACTTTGTCATATATAAACTTTTCCAGTGCCTTCTCTTTTAAAAGATTAAACCAATGATAATGAGCCAATGAATTTATAAATTGCCAAATATGTCAATTAATTAAATGTCTGCATGCAGTTTATAGTTCTTATTGATATTATTTAGACTTTCTCCAAACTGAAAGCCATTATTAGGTTATCCCTAGACAAGTTGAAATATCTTCACGCCTAGAACAGCCTCCAGGCTTCCGTTATAACGGTCAATTGTGACCGACCGGTTCGATCTTATGTAGGTAAATTTGAAATTGTGTTTTTTACATTGGATAAAAGTAGATTCTCAGAGCTAGAAAGTGGTATATCATACACTACAGTTGAGGAATATTGGGAAAGTAATTCTGCTTTGAAAGTTGATAAACTTGTAACCCCACTTTTGAGAAAATGGCCCTTGAATGTTTTGGTACACCTACTGGAGAGCTCTTCTTTGTCTACACCCATCAGCATCATTCACACCCTCTTAAGCCTTAGCCCCACCCATCTCTTTAAGGATTCACGTGAGGCCATGTGCTAAACAGTGAGTACGGTTGTGTACTAAACAACCAAAGATTTCAAGACTAAAGGCTGGTTATACTAAGTCTATTGACATGTCTGTATACAGTTGTCATTCATTATTACAGGAAAATAAACTCACAACAAGATCATTATTTACAAGTTAATGGCTAGCTAATTACAGAAAATAGAGTGTGAAGAAATAAAAGCAGGGCATTCTACCGGAGAATTTTAGATCTTGGACACTGTCTCGTTGGCCTAACGTTATATCCTAATTTGACTTTGGTGCAGGTCATGTTGTTCTTCACATTACCATCTTTGGTAAACACACTATATCAAATAAAATCAAAGTTTATTTGTCACATACACAGGATACAGAAGGTGTAAACGGTACAGTGAAATGGTTACTTGCATAGTGGAGTCTTTTATTTAGACATGTAGCTAGCTAGCTGGCTAAACAATTAACCATAATCCCAACTCATAACGTTACTACCCTGCATGAATCTACAGCTAACCAACTATGTTCAATGTTAGCTCTCTAGCTAACATTAGGCTATAACTAGCAATGCAAATGGCTCTGAGATATGAATAATATTACTACACAGATCATACACGGAATGTTAGCTAGTGAGCCAGACAGCCAGCTAACGTTAGCTAGCTAGCTAACAGTACACTTATACTTGCAATGAAAACGACTTTCTGACAAAATTAGAAACGTATAATATCTGAAAATGTAGCTAGATAGGCTCTCTTACACATATACATGGATGAACGCTTCTCCCTCTGTCACGGATGCCATGGTTGCCCTTAGTTTGAAGATGTAATCCGGAGACAGATGTTTTATACAACAGCCTTCTGTGTTCTCTTTTCGCATTTGCAATCAAACACCTGAATTTTCATATCATATTCTGCTTCCACCGAGCATTCCACTGATTTCAAAACTCGGTCCTCCAGAAAGTAGAGAGCTATCTTTCAAAAGAATCTGCGTTAGAAAGGATTACCTACACATACTGAGCAGCTCATTATAGACAGAAGCGTGCTACATTGCAGACCAATTCGAACTAATCTCTCGGCATGTCCAGCCTATCCATTATCTCAGCCAATCATGGCTAACAGGAAGGTTCCTGTCTTTTTCCGTGGCTAAACCAACTAGGCTCGTAATTTAACAATTGTATTCGTATTTACAGATGGCACACAAGTTTGTTATTAAGGCACATGATAGTTCACATGTTCCAGAAGGCATTTCTGCCCCCCAAAAATAATATTTGGATAAAAAAAAAAAAATTACATTCAAATGCCTCTACTGTGAAACGAGTCACAATTTTGAATAAGAAAAAAATAAGAATTACTAGGGGGCAGTTTGGTAAAACTAATCCCGTCTGAATCGTCCACTGGAAAAACTAACATGCTGGGGTAATAATTACATAACAAACGTTCTATAGTAATACAAGTCCCGTGCAAATGGGGTTTTAGTTGCAACACAATGTACTTTTTCTTTTACCAACCTAGTGGTAAGGTTTGAGGACTTAAATGACACAGACACTCCAGGAAAACAGGTCATATTGGACTCTTTAGACAAGAGCTCTGTTAAAGCTCAAATTCTGTTGAAGATGCTATATAAAAAACAAGACACAATATGACTTAAACAGTATCAACAGGAAAAAGCATTTACAATTCCTGCCTGTCCCAGCTCAAGACAGATGTCCCAAAGTGACACAGGATGTGTGTCTGCGCTCGCCATTTAGAGGGCCAATCAGGCGGGCTTGTAGCTTCCCTGCCGAAGCACAGGGGTGTAAAATGAACACAGGTTCTCTTCGTTACCCAGGGTGCACCTGGAGCAGCAGGGAGCCATTCCGTGCCTTTAGGCAGCTCTACTTCTGAGGAGATTGAGACGACAAAGGTTTTCCCACAACTGGCTAACTCACACACACAGAGAGAGAGAGAGAGTCAGAGATGAAGAAAACAATCAGGTGAATTTAGTATTTAACGCTTAGCATTGGGTCACGTCTTGGTTGTTATGGACAACAACATTGATAGACACAAGCTGAGGTTCAGCTAAAGCATTTCAACCTGGGTTGTGGGAATGGCATAGTTGCGTTGATGTTGACAAAGATGTTGTGCTGTTTATTGCCAGATAGGGATTTCATAAACAGGGTTGTGTTTGGAAGCTTTTCATCCCCTCCCTACATGGCTATTAACTTAAAATTGGCATGGTACAGGTATTCCAGACTTGGTACTCCCTCACTAATATTCAAATTAGTGTTAGCCGGCTAATGTATTGATCTCTGTGAAACCCAATCCTGGTCTAGAGTCTTCTGACCCACTGACCTCTCCCAGGGTAACTGTTAGTGGTTGCGGTGTGGTTTTAAATGTGGTCAGAATGCACCCTCCTCAGTTACACTCCCCTTCCTTTACACAGATCCATGCTGTAGCTCTCAGGGAATATCAGACAGCTGAGAGTCACACACACACACATGCATGCATGCACGTGCGCAAGCGCTCACACACAGTACACACACATACACTCACACACAGTACACACACACACACACACACACACAGTCTTAAAATAGCATCGGAGTGGTGGATCGTCTCACATAAATAATTTAGTCACACAGATACAAGCAAGATCCCGCATGAACACATTGCTGCTGTGGGAACTCCTTTCATCTTCTTCAAAAAGGCACCAAAACAAAACACACACTGTCAAAACCTGGAGTAATAATAACATTTTAAGATGGCTGTCGTATTGCGAGAGAAAAAAGGGGTGCATTTGTGAACACTCCATTGATGAAAAACCCAGAATGTCAACACAACCCCTTTAATAATAAATAGTACTTTCCTTTTTTCATTCAGCAACACCGCACTCCCACTTAGAATGGTTACGCAGGGCAACGGTCATCTAGCAACCATCGGCGCATTGGGCCTGCATGCATAGTGCTGATGATAATGATGCACGCAGAGGGAGAAGCCTTCTGAACATGTGCGCCAGAGAGACACTCCGTCATCGGCAGAGAGCACACGAATCAAACCTTATTGGTCAGGTCTGAAACCCTGTGCTCAGAGGAAGGAAATGAAAGCGGAGTAGACCGATGTTATGTCACGTCAGTCCAAACCTTGTTTGTTGTGTATCACTACACCTTTTATTCACAGGTGGTTGGTGGTACCTTAATTGGGGAGAACGGGCTCGTGTTAATGACTGTAGCGGAATAAGTGGAATAGGATCAAATACATCAAACACATGGTTTCCAGGTGTTTGATGCCATTCCATTTGCTCCGTTCTGGCCATTTATTATGAGCCATTCTCCCCTCAGCAGCCTCCTGTGCTTTTATTATAGATCATTTAAATGTTGGCTGATAGTTCATTAACTTATTATCATTACAGAAGCTATGGTCTTTGCTTTGGTACCTGATATGATGCATTTTAATGAATAAGTACAAATCTGTAAGAATTATAAAGTGTTGATTAAAATCCATTATGTGTTATGGAATCCTGATGTATAATGTAATGAAACTACAATGATTCACCCTCATCACCCTCATCATGAAACCATCCAGTTTGTGTGTGTGTGAAGTGTGTGTGTGTGTGTGTGTGTGTGTGTGTACTCAACCTTTGATAGCTCTGTGCTCAGCAGCATGATTAATCAAAATCCAGATTCTTCTAGCTGGAGTTGTGCGTCATCACTACAAGCACACTCATTCAGTCACAGAAAGATTCACCATAAATACACAAACAAATACACCATGATGCGTACTCACCAAACATTTACACACACATAATTTCTCTCCCTTACAGTGGGGAGAACAAGTATTTGATACACTGCCAATTTTGCAGGTTTTCCTACTTACAAAGCATGTAGAGGTCTGTAATTTTTATCATAGGTACACTTCAACTGTGAGAGACGCAATCTAAAACAAAAATACAGAAAATCACATTGTATGATTTTTAAGTAATTAATTTGCATTTTATTGCATGACATAAGTATCAGAAAAGCAGAACTTAATATTTGGTACAGAAACCTTTGTTTGCAATTACAGAGATCATACGTTTCCTGTAGGTCTTGACCAGGTTTGCACACACTGCAGCAGGATTTTGGCCCACTCCTCCATACAGACCTTCTCCAGATCCTTCAGGTTTCGGGGCTGTCGCTGGGCAATACGGACTTTCAGCTCCCTCCAAAGATTTTCTATTGGGTTCAGGTCTGGAGACTGGCTAGGCCACTCCAGGACCTTGAGATGCTTCTTACGGAGCCACTCCTTAGTTGCCCTGGCTGTGTGTTTCGGGTCGTTGTCATGCTGGAAGACCCAGCCACGACCCATCTTCAATGCTCTTACTGAGGGAAGGAGGTTGTTGGCCAAGATTCCGCGATACATGGCCCCATCCATCCTCCCCTCAATACGGTGCAGTCGTCCTGTCCCCTTTGCAGAAAAGCATCCCCAAAGAATGATGTTTCCACCTCCATGCTTCACGGTTGGGATGGTGTTCTTGGGGTTGTACTCATCCTTCTTCTTCCTCCAAACACGGCGAGTGGAGTTTAGACCAAAAAGCTCTATTTTTGTCTCATCAGACCACATGACCTTCTCCCATTCCTCCTCTGGATCATCCAGATGGTCATTGGCAAACTTCAGACGGGCCTGGACATGCACTGGCTTGAGCAGGGGGACCTTGCGTGTGCTGCAGGATTTTAATCCATGACGGCGTAGTGTGTTACTAATGGTTTTCTTTGAGACTGTGGTCCCAGCTCTCTTCAGGTCATTGACCAGGTCCTGCCGTGTAGTTCTGGGCTGATCCCTCACCTTCCTCATGATCATTGATGCCCCATGAGGTGAGATCTTGCATGGAGCCCCAGACCGAGGGTGATTGACTGTCATCTTGAACTTCTTCCATTTTCTAATAATTGCGCCAACAGTTGTTGCCTTCTCACCAAGCTGCTTGCCTATTGTCCTGTAGCCCATCCCAGCCTTGTGCAGGTCTACAATTTTATCCCTGATGTCCTTACACAGCTCTCTGGTCTTGGCCATTGTGGAGAGGTTGGAGTCTGTTTGATTGAGTGTGTGGACAGGTGTCTTTTATACAGGTAACGAGTTCAAACAGGTGCAGTTAATACAGGTAATGAGTGGAGAACAGGAGGGCTTCTTAAAGAAAAACTAACAGGTCTGTGAGAGCCGGAATTCTTACTGGTTGGTAGGTGATCAAATACTTATGTCATGCAATAAAATGCAAATTAATTACTTAAAAATCATACAATGTGATTTTCTGGATTTTTGTTATTTACTATATATACTCTACATGCTTTGTAAGTAGGAAAACCTGCAAAATCGGCAGTGTATCAAATACTTGTTCTCCCCACTGTAGGTACACAAACACACACACTCAAACACACACTGATGCACTCGCACAATCTGGAGAGCAGGTAACGTTTAATGAGCCTGCTTTGAAGTCTCCCTGTTCCCAATTTCATCAAGGGAATAGGCACACACACAAACACACACCACAAGACAAGAGGTTGTGCGTGGAATCTTCCATAAATGTACAGCCCCTCCACTATGGGTTTAACAAGTAACCGTAGCCCTCTTACACAACAAACTCATATATTCACACACACACACACACACACACACACACACACACACACACACACACACACACACACACACACACTCTCTCTCTCTCTCTCTTTCTCTCTCCCACATACACACACACACTGCTCCCTCACTTGTTATCCAAAGCCAGTTCTGTAGTGTGTATGCTTTTCTGTACGCTCTCATTGACTATGGTATGTGCCCCTGGTTCCTGTAATAAGGGAGATAAAACTACTGTGAATAGACTTTGTGTTAGGTCAAGCCCATTCAAAGATGAACCATTCTTCCCTGCAGGACAACCAACTTCCTCATGATGATGACTTAAAGGCAAGTACAGGATTTTAGAACTTAATGTTAGATGGTTCCTCACTCTGAAAGTAGTCTATGGGCCAAGATAAACTGTTATGGTTCGGTTTTCTTTTACACAAGAATGACTGTGCCTCAAGGGGCCCCCCTTCATGCTAATGAGCAGTCATTCTGACTGCAACATTCTAACAGTGTAAGAAATAAATGTCATATATGCTATCGCAAAAATAATCATTTGGTTGTGTTTATGAAGGTCTTAGGTAACAATAGAATACCAAAACGTATAATTAATATAACAGAAATGCTGTTGTTGGGTCTGCTCTCGCAGTGATTACATTTTGTGCTTGTTCTATCCAAACAGTGCTGTCCTTTCCTCTCTCCTCTCTCACTGTTTCATTTGGTGGTGGCGCGGGCACTGGCTCAGTGCACACCGTTCTGGCTTTTTTGTGCTTAAGCCTCAGAAGTTTTATGCTGAGGCTCAGAATCAGAAAAACTATCATTAGAGATGTCATGTCATCTGAGTAGTTTTCATTCAGATTTTTTACAATGTGCAGCATGGGCACCCATTCGTCTTGGTCTTTTTGCTTTGTAAATGATGCATGCTCTCACTGTGTACTCCAGGTAAGCCAGAGTAGACTGATAAGACTGATTGGATTCGGTGGACTGATATAGGGTACATACCATTTTGAGATTAGAGTTGGAATAGGTCAACACAATAGAATGGCCCAGCTAGGGATGGGCATGAGTAATCGAGTACTCGAACGGACATTAAAACTAGATCTGTAACCAGAGATTACTTTTTTTTAAAAATATATACTGTAAAACTATTTAGTGGAATTGTGGCTGCCCGAATGGGCAAGTGACATTTTGTCCACAAAAAAAGAAAGAAATGTTGTCTTGAAGACAACGTTCATTTGCTTTGATTCTAGTTTTCCATTTAAGCGATGGAAGCGATAAAAAAGAAACCAAGCCAGGCATTACACAGTTGTTCTCCCTAAATTCCCTTTCCCCTCTGTGTCTCACTCACTCCATTGCGTTCCGACCACTCCCTCTACACGCGTGCTGTGTGTGTACACAAGCTCCCGTTAGGCCTACAGAAAAAAATGCCTATAAAAACGTACCTAACTGATGGGATACTACACAAGCTACAGTCCTTGACAAATGACGTCAGTTTTATCACAAATTCAAAATATACTGGTTGATTGAAGTAGGGAAATACAGTATGTGTTCTAACAACGATCTGCAGTTTTGAAATAATTGCGTCCCATCTATTTACCTCTTGGCTACTTTGCGAACTGCTAGTTCCATTTAGAATTGGTTAGCCTAGACCAGGGATAGGCAACTGGCGGCCCCTTTTGTAGGCCTGCGGACCAATTTAAAACATACAAATATATTATTAAAAAAATTTGGCGGGAGGACTCAGTCGGAGTCTCAACAAATCGATATTTTCCATTTTGTTTATTCTGTATATCGAAAAGAATACCCTGAAAAAAATGATTTCAACTTGCCAAATTGAGCCCCGTTTCAAATGATCACTCTTTGAGAATAACTGTTCCAGACACGAGATGCGCATCACTTCGCACTGGCAACGTTATTCATTTAGAAAAATGATATTCTGTTATATTACATTATGTTTTTTACTATAACATAGGTGTGTCTTGACTGTGATAAGGGTTCGGGAAATAAGAGCGTCATGTCTGCTAAATTAACAAAACAAGGCTATGTCGTTGCACAGCCATAGGCTTCTACAAGCAAGCGCCACTGCTGAGGTTACTGCCTTTTTGAAGATTGTGTTCCACGATATAATATACAGTGCCTTGCAAAAGTGTTCATTCCCCTTGGCGTTTTTCCTATTTTTGTTGCATTACAACCTGTAATTTAAATTGATTTTTATTTGGATTTCATTTAATGGACATACACCAAATAGTCCAAATTTGTGAAGTGAAATGAAAATAAATAACTGAAAAGTGGTGCGTGCATATGTATTCACCCCCTTTTCTATGAAGCCCCTAAATAAGATTTGGTGCAACCAATTACCTTCAGAAGTCACATAATTAGTTAAATAAAGTCCACCTGTGTGCGCAATCTAAGTGTCACGTGATCTGTCACATGATTTCAGTGTATATATACACACACCTGTTCTGAAAGGCCCCAGAGTCTGCAACACCACTAAGCAAGGGGCACCACCAAGCAAACGACACCATGAAGACCAAGGAGCTCTCCAAACAGGTCAGGGACAAAGTTGTGGAGAAGTACAGATCACGGTTGGGTAATAAAAAAATATCTGAAACTTTGAACATCCCACGGAGCACCATTAAATCCATTATTACAAAATGGAAAGAATATGGCACCACAACAAACCTGCCAAGAGAGGGCCGCCCACCAAAACTCACAGACCAGGCAAGGAGGGCATTAATCAGAGAGGCAACAAAGAGACCAAATATAACCCTGAAGGAGCTGCAAAGCTCCACAGCGGAGATTGTAGTATCTGTCCATAGGACCACTTTGAGCCGTACACTCCACAGAGCTGGGCTTTACGGAAGAGTGGCCAGAAAAAAAGCCATCGCTTAAAGAAAAAAATAAACAAACACGTTTGGTGTTCACCAAAAGGCATGTGTGAGACTCCCCAAACATATGGAAGAAGGTACTCTGGTCATATGAGCTTTTTGGCTAGCAAGGAAAACGCTACGTCTGGCGCAAACCCAACACCTCTCATCAACCCGAGAACACCATCCCCACAGTGAAGCACGATGGTAGCAGCATCATGCTGTGGGGATATTTTTCATCGGCAGGGACTGGGAAACTGGTCAGAATTGAAGGAATGATGGATGCCGCTAAATACAGGGAAATTCTTGAGGGAAACCTGTTTCATTCTTCCAGAGATTTGAGACTGGGACGGAGGTTCACCTTCCAGCAGGACAATGACCCTAATTATACTGCTAAAGCAACACTTGAGTGCATATCTATTTATTATTGCCATCGAGATGTTAGCTATTATAATCAGATCCAACAATAATATCAAGGGATTAGAAATCCAGGGCTTAAAAACAAAGGTGTCATTTTATGCGGATGATTCATGTTTTCTTTTAAATCCACAACTTGAATCCCTCCACTGCCTCATAGAGGATCTAGATACAATTTCTAAACTCTCTGGATTACAACCAAATTATGATAAATTTACTATATTACGTATTGGATCACTAAAGAATACAATTTTTTACATTACCATGTACAGTGGGGAAAAAAAGTATTTAGTCAGCCACCAATTGTGCAAGTTCTTCCACTTAAAAAGATGAGAGAGGCCTGTCATTTTCATCATAGGTACACGTCAACTATGACAGACAAAATGAGAATTTCTTTTCCAGAAAATCACATTGTAGGATTTTTTATGAATGTATTTGCAAATTGTCACACCCTGGCTCTAGGGACTCTTTTAAGTTGAGCCAGGGTGTGTAGAGTTTATGTTTTGTCCTCGTTGTGTCTAGTCTAGTTTTGTATATCTATGTTGGCCAGAGTGGTTCTCAATCAGAGGCAACGAGTATCAGCTGTTGCTGGTTGTCTCTGATTGGGAACCATATTTAGTCAGGTGGTTTTCCCACAGTGTTTGTGGGATCTTGTTCCGTGTTGGTTTGTGTTTTGCACCTGTGGACGTCACGTATCGATTTGTTGTTTTGTTCGTTTATCATTTAATAAATAAGTATGTTTACCTTCCACGCTGCGCCTTGGTCCTCTATATCCGACGATCGTGACACAAATTATGGTGGAAAATAAGTATTTGGTCAATAACAAAAGTTTCTCAATACTTTGTTATATACCCTTTGTTGGCAATGACACAGGTCAAACGTTTTCTGTAAGTCTTCACAAGGTTTTCACACACTGTTGCTGGTATTTTGGCCCATTCCTCCATGCAGATCTCCTCTAGAGCAGTGATGTTTTGGGGCTGTCGCTGGGCAACACGGACTTTCAACTCCCCTCCAAAGATTTTCTATGGGGTTGAGATCTGGAGACTGGCTAGGCCACTCCAGGACCTTGAAATGCTTCTTACGAAGCCACTCTTTCGTTGCCCGGGCGGTGTGTTTGGGATCATTGTCATGCTGAAAGACCCAGCCACGTTTCATCTTCAATGCCCTTGCTGATGGAAGGAGGTTTTCACTCAAAATCTCACGATACATGGCCCCATTCATTCTTTCCTTTACACGGATCAGTCGTACTGGTCCCTTTGCAGAAAAACAGCCCCAAAGCATGATGTTTCCACCCCCATGCTTCACAGTAGATATGGTGTTCTTTGGATGCAACTCAGCATTCTTTGTCCTCCAAACACGACGAGTTGAGTTTTTACCAAAAAGTTATATTTTGGTTTCATCTGACCATATGACATTCTCCCAATCCTCTTCTGAAACATCCAAATGCACTCTAGCAAACTTCAGATGGGCCTGGACATGTACTGGCTTAAGCAGGGGGACACGTCTGGCACTGCAGGATTTGAGTCCCTGGCGGCGTAGTGTGTTACTGATGGTAGGCTTTGTTACTTTGGTCCCAGCTCTCTGCAGGTCATTCACTAGGTCCCCCCGTGTGGTTCTGTGATTTTTGCTCACCGTTCTTGTGATCATTTTGATCAGGTATTTACCTTTCCATGGTGGCAAGATCTTTTCTATTTTTGCTAACTTTCTATTAAAAAAATTGTAGTGAGATCATTTATTTCATTTAACTGATTAACTCTTTAGTATTATCCCAGTTTACCTATTTGCTTATGGTCTTGCCTACGCCTAGTTTTTTAAATTATATGAGAAAAAAATATTCCATTTTATTTGGAACTGCAAGCTAGACAAAATTAAACGGGCCTATTTATATAATGAATATGAATTTGGAGGACAGAAATTATTAAATATTAAAGCATTAGACCTATCACTAAAAGCTTCAGTCATACAAAAATGATACTTAAATCCCAGTCATACAAAAATTATACTTAAATCCGAACTGGTTCTCTAGCAAACTAGTAAGATTGTCTCACCCAATGTTCAAGAAGGGACTTTTTCCCTTTATTCAGATTACAACCCCTCACTTTCAGGTATTTGAAAAGGAAATCATCTCCCAAATATCACTATTTCTAAAACAAGCCATAGAAAGTTGGTTGCAATTTCAATTTAATCCTCCAGAAATAACAGAACAAATATTGCAACAAATATTGTGGTTAAACTCAAATATACTAATTGATTTAAAAAACGTTATTTTTTTAGATTTTTTTTTTAAAAGTATAATCTTCGTAAATGATATTATCGGTAGGAATGGTGGAGTTGTCGCACATGCAGCTACCAAAAACATATGAAAATGTCTGCTCTACCCAAAATTACAACCAAATAATTGCAGCATTACCGCAAAAATGGAAGAGGAAAGTGGAAGGAGGAAAAAGTAAGGAACTTGTCTGTCGGCCTTGCATTAAAGAACATAATTGGTTAAAGAAAATTGTGATAAATAAAAAAGTTTACCAGTTTCATTTAAGGACCAAAAGATTGACAGCCGTCCCATACAGATTGCAAAATAGTTGGGAAGAGATTTTTGACGTACCGATTCCATGGCATAGTGTTTATGAACTGATACGCAAAACGACGCCGGATTCACAACTTAGAATTTTTTTATTTAAATTATTATATACAATTCTTGCTACCAATAGAATGTTATTTGTATGGGGGATACACTCTTCCCAGCTCTGCAGATTTGGCTGTGAAGAGACAGAATCATTAGATCATTTGTTTTGGTACTGTCCATTTGTAGCTTGTTTCTGGACACAGGTCAAGACAAGGTGAGCGCTACCATCAGTCCTGTGTCATGCCAACAGTAAAGCATCCTGAGACCATTCATGTGTGGTGTTGCTTCTCAGCCAAGGGAGTGGGCTCACTCACAATTTTGCCTAAGAACACAGTCATGAATAAAGAATGGTACCAACACATCCTCCGAGAGCAACTTCTCCCAACCATCCAAGAACAGTTTGGTGACGACCAATGCCTTTTCCAGCATGATGGAGCACCTTGCCATAAGGCAAAAGTGATAACTAAGTGGCTCGGGGAACAAAACATCGACATTTTGGGTCCATGGCCAGGAAACTCCCCAGACCTTAATCCCATTGAGAACTTGTGGTCGATCCTCAAGAGACGGGTTGACAAACAAAAACCCACAAATTCTGACAAACTCCAAGCATTGATTATGCAAGAATGGGCTTCCATCAGTCAGGATGTGGCCCAGAAGTTAATTGACAGCATGCCAGGGCGGATTGCAGAGGTCTTGAAAAAGAAGGGTCAACACTGCATATTTAGACTCTTTGCATAAACTTAATGTAATTGTCAATAAAAGCCTTTGACACTTATGGAATGCTTGTAATTATACTTCAGTATACCATAGTAACATCTGACAAAAATATCTCATAACACTGAAGCAGCAAACTTTGTGAAGACCAATACTTGTGTCATTCTCAAAACCTTTGACCACGACTGTAGGCCTACCTGTCACAAGAAAAAAAGTTACCATTATGAGATGATACTCTAGGTCTACATGCATTCTGAACTGTGCTCCATACTGAGATGGGCTGTCTGTCCCCACCCTGAGCATTGATTCATAATGCAGAAACCCGATTTTGACATCACATATAGCCTAATTTAGCAGTTCCATTTCATGCCATGCTGTTCATATAAATAAGTTATTATAATTTACCAGTACTCGTAGTTATCCCGGGAAAAGGGAGTGGTTTTGGGCGGTAAATCCCGGTAACCGGGTTCCCGCCATTCAACCCTAGTTAAGATGTGGTTGGAAAAACTCAAACTGGTACCCATGGTTGCAGAGTGGTCACTAGCTGGTACATCCACAATGTCATAAAATCAGATGTTAAACCTAACCTTAACCCTAACCTTAACCACACTGCTAACCCTAATGCCTTACCCTAACCTTAAAATAAAGACCAAAAAACACATTTTTGTTTTTGTTAATTGTTACAATATAGGCAATTTTGACTTTGCAACTGGCCCATCTAGTGGAAATCGCTCAGTTATGCCGCAAGGACAAGACTCATCCCAATAAATGTCAACCTGCTTAAGAGGCATTAGAAGAAGACAATAATGAATATTACCAATTGAACTACATCTATTGCAGGATAAATCAATGTTAGAGTTTACATAACTGGCCATAAGTGGTGTTGCATTTTACTTTATGGGTTGGTTATGTTGGCTTCTTCTAACCCATTGTTTTCTACTACAGATAATAATATGATTAGGCTATATCTTTACATAAAGAAACAAAGTCTGTCAGATTTTCAGTCATTCCAATAAATGTAATACTCCTTGATATTCAAGAATAGGACTTGGAAATATGGAAATATAGATTAGCCAAATTGTTTTACCTGAATATAACCCAAAAACAAAGGACTTACTAGCCTATTCTGTTGTCACTGAGGACTGATTGGGCTCATTGCTTCGAGTTTAAAAAGAAATGCTGCTCTCGGAATGGCATGCTTTGAGTACTACCGAAAAGTGCTACTGTATTTCATGTGAAAAATGTATGGCATATGCTGCATTTGCTACAGGCCTATATATTGTTTTCACTTTTGTTGGTGTCACTATAATATCTTAATATTTTGCAGGTGTTAAGTCTATCAAAAGTGTGTGAGTTAGAGCATGTGTCCATTCCCACTGGGCAAAAACTGGTTGAATCAACATTGTTTACATGTCATTCCAACCAAAAAATTCAATGTGATGATGTTGAATCAACATGGAAAACTGATTGAATTTGCAAAAAGGCATGAATGTAATGGAATTTAGTCTTTTTTTCACCTAACTTTTAACCTAACTCCAATGACATGGTGAATTTTGGGGTTGATTTGACATTGAATTCACGTTAGTTGACAACTCAACCAAATGTAAATCAAAACTAGACGTTGAACTGACGTCAGTGGGTTAGGCCTACAGTATAAAAATAAAACAATTCAGCATGCATTAGGTTGAGCAATAAAGCCCCATTCGTGGTCTTCTTAAATTAAACTTGTTTTTGACAGTATGGAGCAAAAATACCACAGGGGAGGTTAGAAGAGAGGAACTCCCTCAAACTTTATTTAGGCTGGGATCCGCATTATGCAGCTGTTGCAAGAGCTGTTTACAATTCAACCACTATTGGGTTAAAATAGACATTGTGAACAGCCATCCACAACAACCACAATCCATAAGGTGCAAATAGATAAATGAGAGAGCAGCAGTGTGATTCACATCAATGCACTATGTAGCCTAGATATCAATAATAAGTGAAATCCGTATCGCCCGTAGGCTACACCACTGCTGTCGTCATTACCTCCAAGTGTTTATTCAAGTTGGATAATCTTTGGATGCCGACAGCTGTCGCACCATTGGAAGACATATGGACTATAGCCTACCAAAGCTTATTCCTGCTCTTTTCCCGTGATCCATCAAACACATTTGGTGTGGTCTCTAACTTGTGGTCCGACTAGCTCAGGCAGAACAAATTTAAATTAGCGAGATAAACAAATTATGCTGATTTCAATGTCATTGAGAAAACAGAAAGGTGTCAAACATCCTTTCAGAATGTTTAAGTAATCCTAGAAGTAATCATCTAGTTTTTCAAAAGTGTCTGTAATCTGATTACAATATTTTGTTAGTTTTTTTGTAATCTGTTACTACCCAACCCTGCTGGTACCCACTTCTGAGAATCTCATCAGAACTTTAGGAATGGAGAATCCGGGAATCCAAGTAATCAAAACAAAGAGAAACAGAGCTGTCTTACTCTAATATGGGGTTTAGGGGAACATCTGCCCCAGCCCTGGCAGTCCCTCTGCCAAGTTGTGCCAACCCATTGACAACCCATGTCAATGTACCTAATTTGATGATCTTAGGTCAGGTTATACCCAGTGTCTGTGTGACTCTCCAATCCACTCTCCCTCTTCCTCCCCTCCTTTTACTTCCATTCTCAGTAAACATGACCCCATTGGCCAAATGTATTTGTATTTATTAAAGATCCCCATTAGCTGCTGCCAAGGCAGCAGCTACTCTTCCTGGAGTCCAGCAACATTAAGGCAGTTATTTACAATAAAAATATATTACATGACATTACATTTCACAACACTTTTAAGGCAGTTATTTACAATAAAAAAAATATTACATGACATTACATTTCACAACACTTTTCACAACACATTAAGTGTGTGCCCTCAGGCCACTACTCTACTACCACATATCTACAAAATCCATGTGTACGTGTGTGTAGAGTGCGTGTGTTAGCATGTGTATGTGTAGGCGTGTGTCTGTGCCTGTGTGTGTGTGTCTCTTCACAGTCCCCGCTGTTCCATAAGGTGTATTTGTATCTGTTTTATTTATTCTGATTCTACTGCTTGCATCAGTTACCTTATGTGGAATAGACTTCCATGTAGCCATGGTTCTATGTAGTACTGTGCGCCTCCCATAGTCTGTTCTGGACTTGGGGATTGTGAAGAGACCTCTGGTGGCATGTCTTGTGGGGTATGCATGGGTGTCCAAGCTGTGTGCTAGCAGTTTAAACAGACAGCTCGGTGCATTCAGCATGTCAATACTTCTTACAAAAACAAGTAGTGGTGAAGTCAGTCTCTCCTCTACTTTGAGCCATCAGCGATTGACGTGCATATTATTAATGTTAGCTCTCCGTGTACATTTAAGGGGCAGCATTGCTGCCCTGTTCTGAGCCAATTGTAATTTTCAAGTTCCTCTTTGTCGCACCTGAGCACACGACTGGACAGTAGTCCAGGTGAAATAAAACTAGAGCCTGTAGGACCTGCCTCGTTAAGAGTGTTGTTAAAAAGGCAGAGCAGCGCTTTATTATGGACAGACAGTGTTATGAAATGTAATGTCATGTAATATCTGTAATTGTATACAACTGCCTTAATGTTGCTGGACACCAGGAAGAGTAGCTGCTGCCTTAGCATCAGCTAATGGGGATCCTTAATAAATACAAATACTGTTGTATCGACATGTTTTGACCATGACAGTTTACAATCCAGGGTACTCCAAGCAGTGTACTCACCTTAATTTCCACATTATTCATTACAAGATTTAGTTAAGGTTTAGTGAATGATTTGTCCCAAATGCAATGCTTTGAATTTTTTTAATATTTAGGACTAACTTATTTCTTGCCACCCATTCTGAAACTGACTGCAGCTCTTTGTTAAGTGTTGCAGTGATTTCACTCACTGAAGTAGCTGACGTGTATAGTGTTGAGTCATCCACATACATACTGTAGATACCAGAGATGTTCACAAGTCTTTGGGGTAGAGTCCAAGTCAAGTCTCAAGTCTTTTAGGGCCAAGTCTAAGTCAAGTCAAGTCCCTTTTGGCAATGGCTTTCTGCTTGCTGTGGGTTAGGTCTATAAACCTTGTAAATTATTTGAAGAGACTCCCTTCATTAGTCCATACTTGTATGAAAGAAAGCACACCAGGCACTATTTAAATCAAAATAAAATTTCTTTTAAAATGTAGACAGTTTACATGAATAAAAGTAACTGTACCGGATATGAAAAAAAGCTAACATAACATTTTAAAGTGCATGGTATTTTGTGGCAGACATTGTCTATCTTTCACTTCAGTCACACAAACAGAACATCTGTAGGTGAGGGAAGATAAATGAAAGTGTACATGTAAACTAAAATGACTGACAACTGTTCAATAACTGCACTACTAAAGTGTTCTATATATCTAAAATATACTTACTGACCTGGACACTTAACAACAGAAACACAATTTCCTGTAACAAGTAGCAAATTACATCCTGTGCCCTAAGACAGAGAACATTTCTGTTGCAGACAGGTTACATTTCAGAAAGATCAAATCTGTCAGCGTTCTTGCGCTGAGCCTGGCACGATGAGGGCGCATGATGAGGCCTCCATGACTAAACACTCTCTCCACTGGGGCACTGGTGGCAGGCACAGCCAACACTGTCATTGCTACCTGCTTGAGCCTTGGAAAGTATTTCGCATGGATTCTCCAAAAAATCCAACAATCAACTTCATTTTCATCAGAAGATACTTGAATGTAGCGAATAATCTCTGCTCTGACAGATGACTGTATGTCTCCTTTCTTCTTGCTGATCTTGTTGCGGTAGCCAGAGAACAGTCTGGAGGTTTTGGCAGGTGGTTGTTCTTCTTCTTCTCCACTACTGCTCTATGTAACAGTGACTTTCCGTGCCTCAGTGAAAACAAGGTCTGAAAAAAATTCATAAAATGATGTATATAATCAAGAATATAACAGGATACATTATACATGAAAACAAATCATTATTATTTGAATGCAAGTGGCATAGATAACGTTGCATGTTGCAATGCATTGTACCTACCAATCAGACTCTCCTTCAATTCAGCTTCATCTTCATGTGGTATGAGGACATCATGATCAAGCCAGAACAGGCAGAAAGATGGGTCCAGCAGTGCAGCCATTATGTATACATTGTCACCAAATGGAAGTTTTGTTGCCTGTTCATCCGAGTGCTCTATTCTGACATTCACAAACACCCCATGGAATCGACGTTTGAGGGACTGCTGCAGTGCTTTTACTAGACTGACTAGGTGACGACTTGTGCTCAGTATACTTTGCAGATGATAGTTGAGTGACAGTACACAAGGAAGGGCAGCACTGAGAGTCACCACTTTCTCCCCTTGAGTAAGGTCGGTGGCCTGCACAAAAGGGTCCAAAATGTCCACTAGCTCCAATAGCTGGCTCCATTCCCTTGGTGATAAGCAGAGCTACTTGTGTCCTTGGGCCTCAAGTAGAGTATTGAGGCTTTGTTGATTCAGATTGGTGAGTGTTTTAACAAGCCGGAGGATGGATTTCCATCTGGTAGACACAGCAGCAGGGATACTACGATTGGCTCCGAACTCAGCTTCAAATGCTTCTTTCAGACCACAGGTAGTATGTAGTAAGCTGCAAAGTTTAGTTACCTTAGCCATCACACTGTTTATGATTTTTGTTTCCTTTAGTCCATCTCTAATCACCAGTTGTAATGAATGGGCAAAGCACTGTAAGCGCTGTTGCCTGCAGTTGGTTTGGATAGCTTCAACATCAGCATTGTACTCTTCACCAAATTCTTAACATAGGCTGGGGTTATCCACATCATCATCATCATCATCATGATCATTGCTTGCTTTGGGGAAACAAACTGTAAAGGCCATTTTCATATTTGCAGCGTTATCACATATGAAATAATCTAATTTATGTTTTATGCCAATATTATCACATATTACTTCAAATCTATCACTGATTCTTTCCCCAGTGTGTGACCCTGTGAACCTATCACAGCTCAACAGAACTGACTCCAGTCTGGGAGTAATTTTCTCTTCCATGGCCATGTAATGGGCCGTTACTCCCATGAAGCCCCTCATGGTCCTGTCAGTCCATATATCTACAGTGACAGACACTGATTCTGTCTTCTCTAGGGCACTTTTGATTGTAGCCTCTTTGTTCAGTGTTAAGTCATGCAGGCGCCTGGTCAACGTGGGCCTACTTACTGGTCTATATTTGTCATCTACCACTGACATGAAATGCCTAAAATGAGGGTTGTCCACTAAGGACATAGGCAGGTTGCAGGAAATGATCAGGTCTTGCAGTATAGCCTCTGTTATGGCCTTCTGCCTGGGGTGGCCCTGGCTGTACACATGGACACCTGTGTTGGTCAAGAATGAGTCAATGCTGCTCTGTCCTTCTGTCCCTGTGCTGGCCACCTTTGCTTTGCAGAATTCAGTGAACCTGCAGATGAACAACATGATGGATAGTTGTTGCTGACTTGAGATGGAAGTACAAGGACACAAACAAATATATATGGTCTATGGGACATTTCTGCAGAAATGTCCAAGAAGTTGCATGCTTTGAACTCTCGTTTTATACTAAGTTACTTCCTAGGACCATGCTACAACAGAAAGTATATTCAATCCCATAGTGATATGCATATCGCTGAGATGTAATTTAATAATCTCTGCTAACAAGTAGGCCTAGCTATCTGACAACCCACCTCTTAACCATTCGAGAAATATTAGACAGTAATACATTTCCAGTTAGCTACAAGATGACACACAAGAAAGCTAGCTATATCAAGCTGGCATCTGCTAAACAGGCTATTATTAGTCTAACCACATTGTAACGTTGTTAGCTAGCTAGCCTAACTGACATTTCGCGGTGAGTTTTCAAATGTTAGATGAAGTTAGATGTAGTTGCACCAGCATCTTTAATGTTAATTCCACAAGTTTTGCAAACAGCATTTCGTTTTTTGCCACTGGCATTATACTGCAGGTTCTTGTAACCAAATTTAATAACGAAAGCCTCACCACCTGATGACATTGTTTCTGATTACAATTGTTTAGCTGTAGTACTACAGTAACGTACAAATGACGCAGCCGTTCTAGAACGCATTCAGCCCTCTGTATTAAACTACTATCTCTATGTTACAATGCCACCTGTTCCATGTTATCTGACAGAATGCACAACAAAAACTTATCCCAGTACTGACTTGCATTGTTCACGAGTCTCTCATCTAGAGTCCAAGTCAAGTTGAAGATATGGCAAATAGGAGTGGCAATATCGTCCACTATTATCCTCAGTAATTTTTCATCCAAGTTGTCAGACCCAGATGGCTTGTCATTGTTGATAGACAACAATACTTTTTTCACCTCTTCCACACACAATGCTTATCTTTCATAATTTGGTCAGTTATACTTAGATGTGTAGGGTCGGCATTTGTTGCTGGCATGCCATGCCTAAATATGCTAATCTTGCCAATTAAAAAACATTAAAGTATTTGGCAATATCAGTGGGTTTTGTGATGAATGAGCCATCTGATTCAATGAATGATGAAGCTGAGTTTGCCTTTTTTCCCAACATTTAATTTAAGGTGCTCCAAATCTTATTACTATCATTCTTTATATCATTTATCTTTGTTTCATAGTATAGTTGCTTGTCACATGATTTCTCAATTTTTAGTACTTTTGCCAATCGGTTGTGCAACCAGACTTATTTGCCATTCCCTCACAATCATAAAATTTTTCTAATCCTTATCAATCCATTCATTTTCATTATGGGTGCATGCTTATTACTAACTGGAATAAGCAATTTTATAAATGGGTCAGGTGCAGCATCTGGTTGCTCCTCATTACACACCACAGACCAGCAAATATTATTTACATCATCAACACAGGAATCAATACAAAACGTATTGTATGGCTTCTTATGCTCTATTCTAGGCCCAGCCTTCGGAACTTTGGTTTTCCAAGATATGGCTACTATATTGTTATCACTACATGGATTTGGATACTGCTTTAAAGCATATTTCTGTAGCATTAGTAAAGATGTGATCAATACATGTGGATGATTTCATTCCTGGGCTGTCTGTAAATACCCTGGTAGGTTGACTGATAACCTGAACCAGGTTGCAGGCACTGGTTACAGTTTGAAGCTTTTTCTTGAGTCGGAAGCTTGATGAAAGCCAGTCAATATTTAGGTCACCCAGAAAATATACCTCTCTGTTGATATCACATACATTATCAAGCATTTCTTACATATTATTCAGATACTGACTGTTAGCACTTGGTGGTCTATAGCAGCTTCCCACAAGAATGTGCTTTAGGTGAGGCAGGTGAACCTGTAGCCATATTACTTCAACAGTATTTGACATGAGATCCTCTCTAAGCTTTACAGGAATGTGGCATTGAATATAGACAACAACACCACCCCCAGTGGCATTCCTGTCTTTTATGTAGATGTTATAACCATGTATTGCTACCACTGTGTCATCAAAGTGGGTATTCAATGGGCAAGGTGGGCACAGTAGCCCACACCAAGCCCAAACCAGCCCAACACGGACTAGCCCACAACAAGCCCAACACAGGTTAGTCCAGATCAGCCCAACACAGGCCAGCCCACACCAGCCCAACAAGGGATAGCGTACACCAACCCATCACAGGCTAGCCCACACCAGCCCAAGATGGGCCAGCCCACACCAAGCCCAATGCGGGTTAGCCCACACCAAGCTCACACCAGCCCGACACGGGTTAGCCTAGAATAGCCAAACACAGGCTAGCCCATATCAGCCCTACACAGGCCAGCCCACACCAAGCCCAACAGGTGCTAGCCCAGACCAAGCCTAGCACAGGATAGCCCACACCAAGCCCAGCTAGAGGCGGGCGCTCATTCAAAATTTGGGGGGTGTGGTTGCACACAGTTATTTTTGTGCAACCATTACTGAGAATGTCGTTCCAGTTTTTGTATTTTGTGATCCCCATTTGTTTACATTTTTAAAAACTCAACAGTTTCAGTAAAAATTTATAATAGTAACAACTTGGTTGTCTTTCTGATACAATGTATCAAATTCCCTAAATACCTTTAAGGCTTGAAAATTATGCAATTTATGCATTGAATTAAATTGTAATGAACAAATTCTAAATAAATAAGTTCCTATTAAATAGACAAAAGCTCATTGGCCCAAAGTGAGCAGTATACATAAGGCCAATATTTAGCCTGCATTGGGCCCACATCGTGCCAATGTGGGTATGTCTTTTGGTCTTATTTCAGTTAAAGTGAGGGTTGCCCACCAGATATGGGTTGCCCACACTGAGCAAATGGCTTGGTTGCCAACGTGGAGCCGATGCGCAAAGGCGCATTGGCCCAATGTTGGCAGCCTACATGGGGCCAATATTTTAGCCCACATCGTGCCAATGTGGGCATGTTTGCTGGGATCCCTTCCCTCGCTCTCTCCCCCTCTCTCCCTGTCCCCTCTATTCCTATCCTCCTGTCTTTCTTCTTTAGTCTCCCTCTCGTCTCTCTTTCTTCCTCATCACTCTCTCTCCCCTACTCTCTTTCCCCCCTCCTCTCTATATCTAGGGCAAATGCCTAACTAGTAACTGTATTTTTATCCCAGTGTCTCTGCAGTCATAATGATTGTCTACCTGGTTTGGCAGAGTTGAGAGGAGCAGGGCCCAGATTAAATTAGGCTAGCAGCTATAATGAGATTAGGAGGCATCAGGGGCGTCTCTCTCTCTCGCTCTCGCTCTCACTCTCGCTCTCGCTCTCGCTCTCGCTCTCTCTCTCTCTCTCTCTCCCCCCCAAGTGAACGTGGTGCCTGTGGTTACTGTTGCCATGGTTTTACTCACACACAGATCTGGAATCTCTGAATGGATGAGGTTTCCATGGTTACTAGACCAAATTCACACCGTCACAACTGTATTGTGTTATACTGTTGTGTGTGTGTGTTAGAGCACAGATATAAACTCAGTCTTTCAAAGATAATTAGTACAAATCCAAATAACTTCACAGATCTTCATTGTAAAGGGTTTAAACACTGTTTCCCATGCTTGTTCAATGAACCATAAACAATTAATTAACATGCACCTGTGGAACGGTCATTAAGACACTAACAGTTTACAGACGGTAGGCAATTAAGGTCACAGTTATGAAAACGTAGGACACTAAAGAGGCCTTTCTACTGACTCTGAAAAACACCAAAAGAAAGATGCCCAGGGTCCCTGCTCATCTGCGTGAATGTGCCTTAGGCATGCTGCAAGGAGGCATGAGGACTGCAGATGTGGCCAGGGCAATAGATTGTAATATCCGTACTGTGAGACACCTAAGACAGCGCTACAGGGAGACAGGATGGACAGCTGATCGTCCTCGCAATGGCAGACCACGTGTAACAACACCTGCACATGATCGGTACATCCGAACATCACACCTGCGGGACAGGTACAGGATGGCAACAACAACTGCCTGAGTTACACCAGGAACGCACAATCCCTCCATCAGTGCTCAGACTGTCCGCAATAGGCTGTGAGAGGCTGGACTGAGGGCTTGTAGGCCTGTTGTAAGGCAGGTCCTCACCAGACATCACCGGCAACAACGTCGCCTATGGGCACAAACCCACCGTCGCTGGACCAGACAGGAATGGCAAAAAGTGCTCTTCACTGACGAGTCGCGGTTTTGTCTCACCAGGGGTGATGGTCGGATTCGCGTTTATCGTCGAAGGAATGAGCGTTACACCGAGGCCTGTACTCTGGAGCGGGATGGATTTGGAGGTGGAGGGTCCGTCATGGTCTGGGGCAGTGTGTCACTGCATCATCGGACTGAGCTTGTTGTCATTGCGTTACAGGGAAGACATCCTCCTCCCTCATGTGGTACCCTTCCTGCAGGCTCATCCTGACATGACCCTCCAGCATGACAATGCCACCAGCCATACTGCTCATTCTGTGCATGATTTCCTGCAAGACAGGAATGTCAGTGTTCTGCCATGGGCAGCGAAGAGCACGGATCTCAATCCCATTGAGCACGTCTCGGACCGGTTGGACCGGAGGGTGAGGGCTAGGGCCATTCCCCTCAGAAATGTCCAGGAGCTTGCAGGTGCCTTGGTGGAAGAGTGGGGTAACATCTCACAGCAAGAACTGGCAAATCTGGTACAGTCCATGAGGAGGAGATGCACAGAAGTACTTAATGCAGCTGGTGGCCACACCAGATACTAACTGTTACTTTTGATTTTGACCTCCCCTTTGTTCAGGGACACATTATTCCATTTCTGTTAGTCACATGTCTGTGGAACTTGTTCAGTTTATGTCTCAGTTGTTGAATCTTGTTATGTTCATACAAATATTTACACATGTTAAGTTTGCTGAAAATAAACGCAGTTGACAGTGAGAGGATGTTTCTTTTTTTGCTGAGTTTATAAATATGTGTATTGTAAGAGTGTGTGTTGTGTGTGTTGTTAGGTGAACCAGGAGAATGTGGTGAAGGTGGGCCACAGGCAGGTGGTCAACATGATCCGTCATGCAGGGAACAGCCTCATCATCAAAGTGGTAACGGTCAGCAGGAATATGGACCCTGAGGATACCGCACGCAAAAAAGGTACTACACCCCTACACCACGTTATGGTAGAAAAAGGTACGCACCACCTCGGTAGTAGCACAATGGTGCCCCAACAACCAACGCTATGCAAAAATGCTAAATGGATTTTGGGTGTTGAAATGTGCCAATAAAGGCCAAATTCCTTTGTTATGTCTCTGCCTCTCTCTCTCTTTATCTCTCTCTCACTCTCTCTCTGTCTCTCCATCTCGCTCTTTCTCTTAGCCCCCCACCGCCAAAGAGAGCCCCCACCACCGCCCTGTCTATGCGCTCCAAGTCTATGACCTCTGAATTGGAAGAACTAGGTAAGGAGCAATCTGATAGGCTCTCACAAGCCTCTCTAACCACGCCCTCTTATCGATCTTTCCCTTCTGTTCCTATTCGTTTGTTATTTAGTGGGAATCAGTAAAGGTAAGGAGTGGAGCTGAACATACAGTATGTCGCATACTGGTGTGGGAAGTACATCTAATATTCAACTAATTCAACATGCTGATTCATTGACGTTTTATTCATCTTTTGAACCTGTGAAGCTAAGCTGTAGTGTCAAGCCCATTGGTTCAAACCAAGACATGCTGTTAATTATGTTAACCATGTATTATTTTAGATTGTCATATTTTTGCTATTATTTATTACGGATTTCTCCCAGTGATTTGCTGCGTCATTGCATGAGGAGTGGTCGTTTGTGAAAATACCTCCACAGATTTTTTTAGCGTAACTACCATGGAAACGAGGAGCTGGCTATTTGTAAAGATGGCATTAGAGTTGCATTAGTGTCTTCGAGTTAGAAACACAGACACGGTTGTGTGTGTGTGTGTGTGTGTATGTGTCTGTGTGTGAGAGCGTGCATCTGCGTGTGTGAATATGTGTCTGCGTTTGTGAGTGTGTGTATGCACGTGTGTATGGGTGAATGTGTGGTGGCCTAAGATCTTATTTGAGGGCCCATGTGTGGAATGGGAGTGCAGTGTGGTGGTAATGTGTTCTGACAGAGGGAACAGTCAGCGCTTCTGAGACGGGTTGCTCTAGAACACTGGTGAGAGGAGGAGAAACTGGTGGGCAGCTAGGGATGCACGCTACGCTATAGCACCACCCTGCTAACTCAGCTAGGGGAAAGAGAGACAGAGAAAGAAAAGGAGAAGGAGGAGGAAGAAAGAGAGAGGAACAGAGAGGGAAAATGGGAGGGAACCAGGGAGAGAGAAAAGAGAGAGAGAGGAGACCAGGAGGAAAGACAGGGCATAGGGAGAGAGAGAAACAGAGAGAGGGAGAATGGGGATGAAACTTGCAGTGTTAATTTTGGCCGCTATTTTAGATGTAGTTTTAGTCTTAAAATACCTTTTAGTCTTAGTCACATTTGAGTCATTTCATCCTTCGTTAGTATTAGGTAAATTCGGGACAATTTTAGTGTAGTTTTAGTCACAGCCATTTTAGTCACATAATAGTCAGTGCATTTTTATCTATTAAAGCTACAATATGTAACTTTTTGGGTTACCTGACCAAATTCACATAGAAAACTGAGATATAGATCTGTCATTCGCTTTGAAAGCAAGTCTATGAAGCAGTAGATCTGTTCTGTGTGTGCTATTTCTATGCTTCCCGTTCTTAAGTTTAGTTTTTGCATCTTTTACTTTCGGTTTTGTACACCAGCTTCAAACAGCTGAAAATACAATATTTTTGGTTATGGAAAATATATTTCACAGTGTTGTAGATGGTACAATGATTATCTATACTATACTTACTTGTTTTGTCACATAAAATGAAATTAGGCAAACTATTAGAATTTTAGCAACCAGGAAATGGCATAGTGCACCTTTAAATAATGAATATTGAGGCTACCTCTAACTTCCATCATGTGCACATGCAGATAGTCTTGTCCAACTAGGCCTACTATCCCCTTGTATAACTTAGCTGGCAACATTGATATTGTGGCAGATTGTAACCAATGCCATTCATAATTAACCATATAGGCTATAAAGCCTTGGCTACAGGTTTAACAATTTACAGCTCTGATTTTGTCTCCATCATAACTGTCAAGGGGGTAAATAACAGCGGTTTCCTTGAAAAGGGAAGAATGAGCTTTACAAAAATGCCAGAAGTATTACTGTACTCCTAATATTCAACAATTAGCATTTGTTTTTCCCATAGGAAAAAAGCAACCGCAACTCGCATTTGCGGACCGTGGCGCAAGAGCTGCAGCACAGATGAATGAATAACAGCGCACATGGGAAAATAGATCTTCTGATGTGATCAGAGCAAAAATAGTCTACATGAAAGTAAGAGAGAGAGTAAACATTGTTTCTAATTTAGGTTACTTACAAGACAAGTGTCCTTGCTTCGCATCAGTTCAAAAGATTGACTAATGACTGAAGTGACCGCCTGGGAGCTCTGTGGGAGAGCCAGGCAGATCAGCTCAGTCAGACCGGGCAACTGAAAGATGTCAATTCTACCAATGAGAGGATTGCATGAAATATGATGTATGCATGCATGCTTAGGATTGGACAAAACATACAGTATAAAACTGAACTTCATGTCAAAATAAATGTCCATTAGTCTCACGTGGAATTCTCATCTCGTCACATTTTCATTGACTAAAATGAAAAGTAACTTGTCATAGTTTTATTCCAGGGCCTCTTATCTCGTTATTGTCATAGTTTTTGTCAGGAAAATAGGTAGTTGACAAGTGTTTTTCATCATAGTTATTGTTGACGAAATTAACACTATGTGCAAGGTAGGAAACAGGAGACACACTTTACACATCAATAACACTACTGAATGAACACAGTGGGAGGAAAGGAAGAGAGAGATCGAGAAAGAGAGGAGCAGATACATGAAGGGACAGGGGAGCTGTAGAGATAGAGAGAAGAGGAGAGGTGAAGAGAGAGCGAGAGAGAGAGAGAGAGAGAGAGAGAGAGCTCTTGCTGAACTGAAACGTGTCAGGCCAATGTCACTATTGTACAGTACGTCCCTGATCTCAGTTGACACATGCATGAATTCGACTACTAATTTTGCTGTTTATTGCTGTCATGTCAGTGTATGGCTGCTCATTACAAATGTGGTATTTTGATTTTCATGCATATACATTTACAAAATGCTAATACTACATTTACAAAATGCTGCTCGACATTTACATATAACATGCTTGTCATGCAGATAATGTACACTATATGGCCAAAAGTATGTGGACACCTGTTCGTCGAACATCTCATTCCATAATCACGGGCATTAATATGGAGTTGGTCCCCCCTTTGCTGCTATAACAGCCTCCACTATTCTGGGAAGGCTTTCCTCTAGATGTTTGAACATTGCTGCGGGGACTTGCTTCCATTCAGCCACAAGAGCATTAGTGAGGTTGGGCACTGATGTTGGGCGATTAGGCCTGGCTCGCAGTCGGCATTCCAATTAATCCCAAAGGTGTTCGATGGGGTTGAGGTCAGGGCTCTGTACAGGCCAGTCAAGTTCTTCCACACCAATCTCGACAAACCATTTCTGTATGGACTTCGCTTTGTGCACAGGGGCATTGTCATGCTGAAACAGGAAAGGGCCTTCCCCAAACTGTTGCCACAAAGTCACAGAATTGTCTAGAATGTAATTGTATGCTGTAGCGTTAAGGCCTAACCCGAACCATGAAAAACAATCCCAGGCCATTATTCCTCCTCCACCAAACTTTACAGTTGGCACTATGCATTCAGGCAGATAGCGTTCTCCTGGCATCCACCAAACTCAGATTAGTCCGTCGGACTGCCAGATGGTGAAGCGTAATTCATCACTCCAGATAACGCGTTTCCACTGCTCCGGAGTCCAATGGCGGCGAGCTTTACACCACTCCAACCGACGCTTGGCATTGCGCATGGTGATCTTAGGCTTGTGTGCGGCTGCTCGGCCATGGAAACCCATTTCATGAAGCTCCCGACGAACAGTCCTTGTGCTGACGTTGCTTCCAAAGGCAGTTTGGAACTCGGTAGTGAGTGTTGCAACCGAGGACAGACATTTTTCGCACTATGCGCTTCAGCACTCAGCGGTCCCGTTTTCTGAGCTTGTGTGGCCTACCACTTCGCGGCTGAGCCGTTGTTGCTCCTAGACTTTTCCACTTCATAATAACAGCACTTACAGTTGCCCGGGGAAGCTCTAACAAGGTAGAAGTTTGACGAACTGACTTGTTGGAAAGGTGGCATCCAATGACGGTGCCACGTTGAAAGTCACTGAGCTCTTCAGTACAGGCCATTCTACTGCCAACGTTTGTCTATGGAGATTGCATGGCTATGTGCTCGATTTTATACACCTGTCAGCAACGGGTGTGGCTGAAATAGCCGAATCCACTAATTTGAAGGGGTGTCCACAAACTTTTGGCCATGTAGTGTACTTTTCATCAGACCCGAGTCTAATACACATATCAAATACAGAGCACTCTTTCTCTATCCCTCCCAAGCCACACTAAGGAAAAAGACAGGTGGTAAGTTACGTAGGCATGTTTCACACAAAGTCCAGTATGTTGGATGGATGACTTGAGCACTAACCCACAAATCACTGACTTGTGTCTTGGTTTTATTGACTGTATTAACAATATTTTGTTATTATATTTACAAAGTGTTTTTGTATAATTTACAAATGTGTTTTCCCCCTGAGAAAGATACCTACTCAGTATGTCATTGTCTGGTAATATTTGCATGATAAAGTTGGTACAACAAGCAGGGTTTGGTGTCAGTTCCATTCAAATTGTGCTAAACAAGTTAAATGTCTTACCTGTGATTCAATGTTTTCTGCACACATTGCAATGTGTAGCCTACTTGGACACCGCGTCTCCACATTTCCCACTGTCTATTTCCCTACGTGGGAGCATTACGAAACCGCAGGTCGGGATTTTTGACCTGGCTACATGTACTGTGAACAACACAGCAGCTTTTCAGCATGTTTTGTTATTTCTGTATAACAAAAAATCAACATCGAAGTTGCCTCTTTTACAATGGGGGTCAATAGGAAAGAATGTTGGTTTACCCCAATTTGTGGCCGTGGTCGAGGGGAATTTCTGATTATTACGTGAATACCGACTGACTATTCAGAAAGTAAACTAAATTCCAATTCGGAATATCAGTGCACTTCCCGAATTGACTGGAAATTAAATGGACTTGACCCCAACCCTGACAACAAGTACTGTAACTTACAGTAGTAAGTTGATTTGTCATTGAATGGAGTTGTTTGCACCAATGAGAATGCATGATTTTATTCCAGTCTAATCTCTGTGCATATTGAATGGGCATCACAGACTCAATAACGTGATAACATGGTATTGTATTTCAAACATTGCTTATGTTTGAAATATGAATAGTCACATATGTGAAACATTGAACTTTGGTTTATTCAGGTAACTCAAGAACTATTAAAGGGATAGTTCACCCCAAAATCAAAGAGTGTCAGAGGTTTTCACATCTCAAACCTGGTCTGTAAAAACATGAGTTCATGCCATCTGTTTTGTTGATCCTGCAACATGAATTAGAATAAATCTGCAGTCTTCAATCCCATATGAATGGACAGATTGGCAACATATAGGCAATAATGTTATATAGCAGGATCTAGACGGCATAACAGATTGCATGGGGTATGGATGAAGTTAGAGTGGTTTCATTAACTGAAGTGGCATTGGAAACAGAACCTATACACATCATGCCTCAGAAAATAGAAGAAGTCACCCATAGTGTCAGAATATGTGTGTATGTTCATATGATTCTGTGTGTGTGTGTGTGTGTGTGTGTTAGAGGTTGTTACTAATATGTCCTGGTTAAGGCTGAATCCACTCTCTTCCCTCTGTGTGTAGATGGTCAGAAGAAGAGGATATGTTTTCAAGTCACTCTAAGTACAGTAACATCCCCAAATGCATGGAGGCTTTACAAAAACGAATACAACTAAATATTACATAATATAAGCTTAAAGGCTTGCACGGCTTCCAAGGCTGGCCTCTTCCCAAAATTACATGTTTTTTAATTTTATTTTATTGTGTTCCTTTTTTCTCAGTTTCAGCCTCAGTTTAGTTTAGAAATTGAGGAAGGTGTCATGAAAATGACTGGCTTGCGAACGCATTTTACCCATTACATTTTTAGGCTTAAGGAAGTCCCGCCCTATTTACCCTGTCACTCATAGAGGGTGGGGTTTGTCTTGCAGATAAAGTGGACGAGGTGTCACCTTCCCAGAAGGCTGTGGACATGAAGGTGGCCACCATTAAGCCACGCCCCTCCAGCCGCTGTTTGGTCACACCTACTGACATGAATGTGAGTTACTCCACACAGTATAATATATGCTATTTAGCAGACGTTTCTATCTAAAGCAATGTACAGTACGGAATTGGTCAATACTTATTGTTTTGTGGATATGTCAAACTCTAACCCTACCCAACTCTGGTTTACAGTCCATGTACGACCGCCAGGGTGGTGTGGCAGTGGTACCACCCACCGTGCCAGGCAGTCCTAGAGGGGGGGCATTCCTGGGCATACTTGCCAAGGGTGGCACCATGAGGAGACAGAAGTCCATAGGTGTGTGTGTGTGTGTGTCTAATGTATGGCCCCACTTTACCATGATTACCGTTTCCAGAGAGTTCACTTCAGAGAGTAACTGGCTTCATTAAGTGTGATAATGGAGAAATTAGAGTGATCCACTTGCCAAATTGTGCTCTGAGGCGACAATATTATAACCCATTACCCATACACTGAAACCACAGTCTATGATGAAGCAATAGTATTTAATAGAAACTAATTATATTTATGGTCCATCCAATTCATCACGCCACTCAGAGCCAATAGTAGCCCAAAGGCAGGTCTGTGTGTTATGACTGCGCTAGCTTCAGTAGATAGTAACTTCAGTATATGCAGTAGCTTGAGCATACTTTGTAATATCTGGAACATAGAAGGCAATCCTCACACCTGACCCATAGACAACTTCCTAAAACTGATTACAGAATTAAAAAGGTTAAGTGAACTATCCCCAAAATGTATCTCGATAAGAAAGGTGAAATGGAATAGAATCACACATGTAAAATTGACAGATATCTCTTTCTCTCTCTCTCCATCTCTCATTATCTCTCTTTATTTCTCTCTCTCTCAGGTAGAACAGAAGAGGAGAAGACGCTCCTCACCCCTCCCCCGCTCAAGTTCACCCGCAGCCTCTCCATGCCAGACACGTCCGAGGACATCCCCCCTCCCCCGGCCATCTCCCCCCCGTCGCCCCCCTCCTCCTACAACTCTCCCTCCATCTCCCCCACGCCACGGGGCTACGGCACCACCCGACCGGGCCTCACCCTCAACTCCGCTGGAAAATGTTCCAACGCCACTACCCTAGGCAACCGCACGTTAGATGTAGGGACGCTAAGGCGAGGTTATCACCGCCAGAGCTCAGAACAGTACGATAGTAGAAGCCGAGGACGGGCGCCCGTGCCCGAGAACCCGTACTCGGAGGTTGGCAACAAGGCGTTGTACGTGCCCGCCAAGCCAGCGAGGAGGAAGGGCATGCTGGTCAAGCAGCCCAATGTGGAGGACAGCCCAGAGAAGACTTGCTGCGCCCCGCCCTCAGGCGCCGTTTCCATGCCGACCACACCCACTGAGAGGACCGTCTCGTCCATTCCCATCCCCACCATCATCGTCAAGGAGCCGTCCACCAGTAGCAGTGGAAAGAGCAGCCAGGGCAGCAGTATGGAGATCGAGCCCACCACACCCGAACACCCACCATTAACGCCTGGGGCAGGGGGCAGGGGGCTGAGGCCTGAAGACCCAATTGTCAACAACCCCTTTGCGGCTGCCATCGCAGGGGCAGTGAGGGACCGGGAGAAAAGGCTGGAGGCGCGGAGGAACTCGCCCAGCTTCCTCTCCACCGACATGGGGGATGAGGACTTGGGAGACCCTGCCCCGCGCCTACGCCAGTCCAAGTCCATCGATGAGGGGATGTTCAGCAACGACGAGCACCTGCGGAGGATAATGGCGCCCCCGCCGGCCGCCACCCTGCTGCGGTCCCAAGAAGGGGGTGACCGTGGGGGTAACGTGACAGACTTTAACACCCCTGAGCCCGGCCAGGTGGTGAGGGAGCCCCTGACCGCGCGTACCGGCCAGTACCCCAACCTGGACAGCCCCGTCAGTCTCCCGGCCACCTACAGCTCCAACGGAGGAGGGGGCTACATGCACCCCGTCACGGGTAAGGCCCTGGACCCTAACTCGCCCCTCGCCCTGGCGCTGGCGGCCCGGGACAGAGCCATGAAGGAGCAGACGCAAATGACCATGGCGACGCAAGCCCCACCCCCTTCTCAACCTCAACCGCATCCCAAGAGCGATGCCCCCCAGTCCCTCCCCCCCAACCCCCACAAACCTGGCCTCAATCAGCCCCTCTTCATCAATACCAAGCTCCGCTCCAGCATTGAGGTGGGCTTCGCCACCTCCACGACAACCCTGGGGCGAGGCAGAGGGGGGGGCCTGAGGAGGCAGATGACGGAGCAGAAGTACGAGTTGGACGGAGCGAGGGAGGAGAGGCAGCAGGCGGCGGAGGATGGGAAGAGCATACAGATCGACGTTGTGGACACGTCACAACCGCAGAAAGCGGCCGGGCTGCTGATGGTGCACACCAAAAACAGCCCAGAGGGGGACGACAGGGGGCAGGAGAACACACCAGCCCAGGACAACAGCATCCCCAGCGAACTGAGAGACCCCAACCAGCCAAACCCCTCCACCAACAGCCACAGTACCAAACCCCTGCCCCCAGTGCCGCGGGGGAAGAGCATCACGGCTGGGGGATCGGTGGACGAGCCAGTCAAGCTGCCCTTCCGCATGCCCCCTCCCCCACTGGCCTCGGTGGACATCGAAGAGGTGGAGGAGTTTGTCTTCTCCGAGCCCCTGCCGCCGCCGCTGGAGTTCGCCAACAGCATTGATATCCCTGAGGACCAGGCAACGACCATCGCTGAGTTGCTCAAGCAACGGGACCAAGAGAGACGCAACGGGATGGGGGCCAGGGGGCCACATCCACCTTCCTACTACACCCACGCCCCGCCCCCTGTCGGCCAGTTCAGACGGGGGAGCGGGGTATCCAACTGCGTGCCCCCACCCTCCTACCCCCCTCCGCACCCCGATGGTGGCTTTGAGCAAGGTGTCACTGACTCAGGCATCGAGGAGGTAGACAGTCGCAGCAGTGGAGACCCCCATATGGAGACTACCAGCACCGTTTCCACAATTTCCAGCATCTCTATACTGTCGTCGGAGGGCGGGTACAACAACGCCCTGGAGAACACTTCTATGGTCTATACTGACGGCCAGGCTTACCTTGACGACCGACCACCAGTTCCCCCCAAGCCAAAAAACAAGCCCGTCATCAACAAGAACACTGCACTTTACCACGACGTCCTCATGGAGGAATCCCTGGACTCCTTCGGGGCGCCCCCTCCCCCTGCACCCGGGTCCATGTCCCCCCCGGACCTCCCCTGGACCCCCACCCATCGGTCGTCCAAGCTGTGGGGCGAACCCCCGGAGCTAAGGAGCCCACCCACGCCCGACCCCAAGGCCACGGTTATCAACGAGCTGAGCTCCATCTTATCACAGATGCACCGGCCCAAACCGGGGGACTCCCTGGACTCACCCACCACAGGGGCCAGGGGTGGCTTTGGAACCAGGTAACACATAAATCTACTTTACCTTTGACCTTTAGCACTTACACTGACACCTCTAACCTTTGACCTTTAAACAAACCCCTACCCTCCATCTCCAAAGAGCCAAGCTGCGGGCATTAAGAATGTTAGAATGTCTATATTTTCTCTTTTTATATATCCATTTGCTGATCAAATATTCCCTCTAAAACAGCAACCAACCAATAGTCATTTGGGAACATAAGCCTAGCTAGCTACTGTCATCTTATTAAAGTACTACTCTAGCCCAAGGTTTTCCAAACTCGGTCCTGGACCCCCCCTGGGTGCACGTTTTGGTTGTTTCCATAACACTACTCAGCTGATTCAAATAACCAACTCATCATCAAGCTTTGATTATTTGAATCAGCTGTGTAGTGCTAGGATAAAAACCAAAACGTGAACCCAGGGGGGGACACCAGGACCAGGTTTGGAATACCCTGCTCTAGCCCATCCTCTCGTAAATAATTCCACTTTCTGGAATATTTCCTCAGTTAGCCCTAATGATGCAGTTAGGGGACACCTAAGACACCTGCTACCGGGTCATTCCACCAATAGAGTGCCTTTTGGGTAGTGTAATTTGGTTAAAAACAAGAAATAACGTTTTTATTACATTTGTATTTCTAATTCTAACATTCTGTCATAGCCCAAGGTGTTCAACTTCATAAAAAACATTCTAAAGAAAAAATAGATTAAAATTACTAGAGTAACTAAGTGCCAATTAAGTGCCAATTAAAGTAACATTGTTGACCGTAACTGGGTTACATATTTAGTCTTAAATCAGCTGTAAATCCCTTTGTGACAGGGGGAAGGGAAGCTTGATGTGTGCTACAGGGAGGGGTAATTGAATGCAAGCATCACAAAAAATGAAATTGTGAAAACATTTCTAGCATTCAATTTTCTACCACAAAACTAAAAATGTTTGGGTTAAGTGGGTTGAAATCTTCCTAGAAGTCAGAAAAACATGACGGTGGACAATGCAGATTTTTTTGCAAGTCTTTATTCATATTATAAATCAGATGTATTACATTTTCCATGTGGTTTATATTAAAGGGCACTTTATTTAATGTAACAGGCTTTTAAAATTCAATATTGGTGCACATTTTCTACTTACAATATCAAAGGCATTCAAAATGCACTCGCTGTTATAGATGGTTTCAGCTGCAATACTAGCTAAGTCATCTGAATTTTGCATGTAACGTTAGCCACAATGCTACACTAGCTAAGTGCTAACTACATTGCGATGGAGCCACAATGATAGCTATGGCTAGCTTTATCCACAATGCTAGCTAAGCCTCTGACATTATGTTTATGCCATAGGTCATGTGTGCATTGTGTATGTTATGTTGGACCTCCATTAAGGGGTATTAGCCAAGTTAGAAAGACTCTGAGATGTCAATGGTCTTATTGAGGAGGGAGCATAAACATGCTGTGCCAGCTGGAGCTCTGGCCATTGCCAATACGGTTGATGCCGTAGTTGATGTAATGGTGGCAGTAGGCTTAGTAGTGCTAAATACTAGGCCTTCCACAGCAGAATCAGCCGAGGGTCATGCCATGGTGTGGATGCTGCTGAGTTTTACATTATCTTGGATGTTCTGTCCTGTTTTGTCAATTTGAGAGGGGAAGGTGTTTAGTAGACATCACAACAAGGTGATGAGACTGTGCGTGCATGTGTGTGTGCGTCTCAGGGTTGTGGTCAATTCTAATTGAAAGCAGTCAATTCGAAAGTGATTTGAATTTTTTTTTTTTTATGGAAAAACTTTAAATAAATAGCTTCTCATTTTCATTTTATTGAGAAGTCATTGAAGATAGATGTCATTTTTTCAATGAATTAATACATTCAGTTTGCTTCCTGAATTGACAGCCTTCATTTCGAATTGACCCCAACCCTGATGTGTGTGTGTGTGTGTGTGTGTGTGTGTGTGTGTGCATTCTTTCAGGTAGCTCATGCTTTTTAAAACTGTCCTTCCTCTTTCGTAATGAAGAATAAAAAAATATGTTAAATTATTCACGGGTCACATGCATTTTGTATGAAATGCACCATCCTTCATCGCTCAGGTGTAAAGGGGAGGAAAAAGAGAAATATATATGTCCTCCTCCTTTCTCTTTATCTCTGTCTCCTCTTCCCCCTGTCTGTATCTAATTAAGATGAGGATGGAAGGGGGTGGAAGTATTTAAGTAAGAGGGGTTGGCTCTTTGCTCTATTTCTAATAGGAGGTTAGCGGTGGGTTTCTGCTCTTGTGTTGACAGGAAATGGTTGCCTGACGACTTAAAATGAATTCTTCCACTGCTCTATGTTTGCTACATAATTCAGTCTGAGACTGCCATCATTGAAGCAAATGGTGACGTCAAAATGAGGGGTGTTGTACAAAACAAAGTCATCAACGATTGGATCGGCATCCAGAGGTTTAAGAGTAGAGGCAGCTGCACTTTGATAAATAGTATCACCATAATCAAGAACAGGTAGAAAGGTTGACTGCACAATCTGCTTCCTGCTGACTAGAGAGAGACAATATATTTTTCTGTTGCCTCTGAGAATTCCATTCAAATACATTTCAATTCAAGAAGCTTTATTTATTTATTGGCATGTGTTAGGTTTTTATTATGACAGATAAGACAAGAGGGTGCCCTGTAGCGTTGAGGTTTTTCTGGGAGCTGTTAGGTCTAATAGATTAAAGAGTCCTCAGTGTTTGACTATGGAATGTGTTAGAGAATGTGTTTTTGTCACCAAAGCCCCATATACTACCCACCACTGTGACCTGTACGCTCTTGTTGGCTGGTCCTCACTACATATTAGTCGCCAAACCCACTGGCTCCAGGCCATCTATAAATCACTGCTAGGCAAATCCCCACCTTATCTTAGCTCATTGGTCACCATAGCAACACCCACCCATAGTATGCGCTCCAGCAGGTATATCTCACTGGCCATCCCCAAAGCCAACACCTCCTTTGGCCGCCTTTCCTTCCAGTTCTCTGCTGCAAATGACTGGAACGAACTGCAAAAATCTCACTAACTTTAAGCATCAGTTGTCAGAGCACCTTACCGATCACTGCACCTGTACACAGCCCATCTGAAATTAGCCCATCCAACTACCTCATCCCCATATTGTTATTTATTTTGCTCATTTGCACTCCAGTATCTCTATTTGCACATAATCTCTTGGACATCTATCATTCCAGTGTTAATACTAATTGTAATTATTTTGCACTATGGCCTATTTATTGCCTTACCTCCATAACTTGCTACATTTGCATACACTGTATATATATTTTCTATTTTCTGTTGTATTTTTGACTTTATGTTTTGTTTTACACCATATGTAACTCTGTGTTGTTGTTTTTATCGCACTGCTTTGCTTTATCTTGGTTAGGTCGCAGTTGTAAATGAGAACTTGTTCTCAACTGGCTTACCTGGTTAAATAAAGGTGAAATAAAAAAAAAATAAAAAAAAATAAAGAGCCAGAAGGGAGAGAGTGGCCTATATAGCTACCTGGTTGAAAAAACACTCTCCCAGCCTAGTGCAGTTACTTCTCCAGTGTATTAATTTTAAATTAAAGTTTTATTTTTAGGGGGTAGATCAGCTTTAATATTGCAGATAGACTGTGGCTTCTATCAATGTAATTGTCTGCATCATTTCCAATCCCACATATATATTGTTTTGTATATATACAGTACCAGTCAAAAGTTTGAACACACCTACTCATTCCAGGGTTTTTCTTTATTTTTACTATTTTCTACATTGTAGAATAATAGTGAATACATTTTTATTCATCACAATTTTCTTTAACCAATTTTGGTGTTTAATGCAGGTCTGACAGACAAGTTCCTTACCTTCTCCCCCTTCCACTTGCCTCCTCCATTTTTGCGGTAATGCTGCAATCAGTTGGTTGTAATTTTGGATAGAGCAGACATTTCCATATATTTATGCTAACTGCATGTGTGACATAACTCCACCAGTCCTATTTGTTGTAATATTTGTTCTGTCTTTTCTGGTGGATTAAAGGGAAATTGCAACCAGCTTTCTATGGCTTGTTTTAAAAATAGCAATATTTTGGAGATAATTTCATTTTCAAATAACCGAAAGTGAGAGGTTGTAATCTGAATAAAGGGGAAAAGGCCATTCTTATACACGGGGTAAGCCATTCTTACTGATCTGCTAGAGAACCATTTCGGATTTAAGTATAGCTTTTGTATGACTGAAGCCTTTAGTGAGAGGTACAATGCTTTCATATTTAATCATTTCTGCTCTCCGAGTTCATATTCATTATATAAATAGGCCTGTTTAGTTTTGTCTGGCTTGCTGTTCCAAATAAAGTGGAATATTTTTTGCTCATATAATTTAAAAAACAAGTCATTAGGTGTAGACAGGGCCATAAGTAAATAGGTATACTGGGATATGACTAAAGAGTTAATCAGGGTGATGTTTCCACAAATAGACAGGTATTGTCCTTTCCATGGTAGCAAGATCTTATCTATTTTTGCTAACTTTCTATTAAAATGTATTGTAGTGAGATTATTTATTTATTTCCGGATATTAATATTTATCCAGTGTTTGCAGATCTGTTTGTGGACTAGGTATGAGTAAATGATATGGTGATGGTTTACACTACACCTATCCTTCCAATGGACTGACCAGAGCTTCCTTCCGCTATATTGCTTACAGCTTTCTGGTTCCCCACAGATCTGCAAACACAGAAGAGATAGGGGCTAAGGAAAGGTTGGAGGTGAGGGAAGAGTTAGGTGTTCGGGACTGGCATATTCTGTCCATTTCAAGCTGATTGATTAGAATAAGTTGGACCAATGATATTGACTGAGTCAGAGTCCACATGATTGGATAGAGGCGACAACGTGCCGTTTCACTGAGTAAAAAAAAAAAACTTGTTTATGGAAAACCGATATACTACATATTGTAGGTTAAAGGGAAAGGTGGCACTGTACTGCATAGTACAGCCTGAGGGAAGGAGAGAGATCATATAGAACAGTTGAAGTGAGGAAGCGTGTGAGGGAGCAGGTAGCAGAAGGGGCAAGGTGCCCTGTATCTGAGCGCATGGAGCAGATGGATATGAAAGAGAGGGTGGCCTATATTATCTCTCTCTCTCTCTCTCTCTCTCTCTCTCTCTCTCTCTCTCTCTCTCTCTCTCTCTCTGTCTCTCTCTCTGTCTCTCTCTCGGGCCTTCCATCTCTCTTTATATCTCTGTATCTCTCTCTCTCTGTCTCTTTCTTTTTGTCTCAGTTCCCCTTCTCTCTCTCTCTCTCTCTCCCCCTCTCTCTCTCTGACTTAGACAGGGTCATAAGAAACAGTCTCTCTCCGTCTTAAGCGTTCAGCACAGCAGAACCAGCCCAGATTTGCACTTCCTCCTTTTTAGCATTCTTACATTTTTTTACCTTTCAATTTTTATCCCTGTCTTTTAGGTTCACAGATTAGTGTGCCAGCGAACGAAAGGGGTTGCCTAGCAACGAGTTGATGAGAGCAGCCTTGAGGCTCGCCGGAGTGATGTCAGTCCGATTATAGTGTCGAGGGGGGGCTAACTCTCAGTAGGGTTCAGTGTCATCACAGTGTGCACATCCACATCACGTGCAACCTCCTTTACTAGGCCACGGTTACATAACATATCGGAGTGTTTGTGAGACTAAGTGTGTGATTCTGTGTGTGAGTGCAGGCGTGCATGTGTGATGGTGTATGGTGAGATGGAGAAAGAGTCTCTTGACTGTTTTTGTGTGCATTCGTATGTGTATGCATGTGTACAGTACAGTATATCTATAATGGTTAAATTCACTGCACTATGGCCTCCCAAGTGGCACAGCTGTCTAAGGCACTGCATCGCAGTGCTAGAGGCGTCACTACAGATCCGGGTTCGATCCCAGGCTGTGTTGCAGCTGGCCGCGACTGGGAGATCCATGAGCCGGCTGGGATGTCCTTGTCCCATCGCGCTCTAGCGACTCCTTGTGGCGGCCGGGCGCATGCACGCTGACTTCGGTCGATTATTATGCTGGCTTCCGGGTTAAGCGAGCAGTGGGTCAAGAAACAGTGCGGCTTGGTGGGGTCGTGTTTCGGAGGACGCATGGCTCTCGACCTTCGCCTCTCTCGAGTCCGTACGGGAGTTGCAGCGATGGGACAAGACTGTAACTACCAATTGGATATCACGAAATTGGGGAGAAAAAGGGGTAAAAAGTACTAACTAAAAAATAAAATATCATTTCACTGCACTAATAAGTTCAAGCATCCAGTACTAACTCTGTAGAAAATGGCTCAGATGATGTTGTGTATGCTCTCTAATGACACAGTCAAAGCTGAGCCATTTATACACAGTAAAACCATTCAGCTTCTGGGCTGTTATATCTACTATGGAAGGTTGGAGCGAAAGCTTGGTCATTAAACTCGATAAGCAAGCAAGTCAGAAAATATAATTTCTGGTATCATTGCTGGATAATGTTTGGTGTGTGTGTGCGATGAGCGCACACATGCATATGTGTGTGGTGTGTCTGCATGTGTGTGTGCGTGCCCATGTGTGTGGTCAAGGAGGTGTTTTGCTCTGGCACAGTAGGCTATTGACACCCTCATCCCACCTTGTCAGCCTGATGGTATTGATTGTGATCACAGGTTCAACAGCAAAGTATTGATCAGTTAGAAATGGATCAGTGGGTCAGATAACGAAGCATCAACTTTTTATTATGCAAAGCTGCTCAAGTGCATTCATGGGGCATATACAGTACAGGGGCATGCACAGTATATGTGAAATAGACCAGACTATGACTGTTAGAGGAAATTATGACTGTGAAGTTAATTTTTTGTTTCCCATCTACACAAGCAGGGAATCACATTGGCGTGAGTTGTCAGTTTAGAAGGACGTATGTTTGTTCTTCACTGCATTTTGTCACATTTTCTTTCTCACTTTTTGCCCCTTTCTGTGTGTGTGTGTGTGTGTGTGTGCGTGCGTGATTGTGTCTCTCCATGTGTTTTGTCGTTGTGTCTCATCTTTTCATGTGTCCTCTGTTTCACTCAATCTCTCACTCCATCCTCCTTACTCCATCACGATGACTTCCTGTGGAAAAGCTGGTGCTGAAAAAACAAGCTGTAAGTTTTACCCATGGTGCAAAGTGCTACAGGTCCAGAGGAGGGACTGAGTGCTTTCACATTGGCCCAATTCCATTTGGGCCAAATAACGCCCTTTCCCAATTCACTTCCCCTCCCTAACTTCCCTCAGGGTTATCCATATAGTACGAGGGAAAGAGGGGACAACCAACCCGGTCGTCAAGGGCTGCCGTGTCTTCTGGTTTTGTCCATACTTAGGAGTGTAATTACAGTATATTAAATGACTTCTACACATATATTAGTCGATGAATTAGCAGGCATTGCAGCCCTTCAGAGCCCGATCAGTATGGAACCACAGAAGGAAGTTTAGAGGGGGAATTGAATGAGGGTGTTAATCTGAATGGAATGGAGCATAGTTGTGTGTTTTGGGGGGAGGTGATGGGTTTGCCCTGTGTGTCCCTGCTCTCACTCCATACGCCTCTTCATCCATCTCCCCATCGATCCATCACTCCATCTGGCGCTGCACAAATCTCTGTGGTCCGTGGGGGGCTGATATGTACACTACACACTACACTGTTCGTAAAAAAAAAATGTTTACATTAGATTGCAAACCAGATCTAGGTTCTGTCTTCTCTCCCTCTTGTGTTGAGTCTCAAGCCCACTGCATGTTTGTGCTAGGTATATTTTTTTGTGAGTTGAGGATACTGTGATGCTGAAGCCAGATGGTCAAATGGTATTCTTCTGAAATGAACTGCTGGACATGAGAGTAATAATCACTTCATAATGATTATTCCCAGCTGAGCTGACCTCAAATACTGTATAATCCTCTTCCTCGATATGTTGCATTGTTGTTCTGTGTACAGTTCAACTACCAAAAGACTTGTATGAACGCATGCACATAGATGTACTCTCTAAACACGCACACACACACTCAGATATAGAGAGTGAATCACATTACGACATGCTCTGTGGACTTAATGCTGCAAGCTTCCCTCCGGCCTCAGTGCTCTCTGAGTTTTTTTTTCTACATGCAATGTATTGTGTGTGTGTGTGTGTGTGTGTGTGTGTGTGTGTTTGTGTGTGTTCGTGTGTGTTCCTGGTTGTCGGCATTCTTCTCGTAAACAGAATCCGTCACTGTTACTGTTACTGTTTTGTTAGACTTCAGTGTGGCTTTTGACATTATCAATCATAGTCTGCTGCTGGAAAATTGTATGTGTTATGCCTTTACACCCCCTGCTATATTGTGGATAAAGAGTTACCTGTCTAACAGAACACAGAGGGTGTTCTTTAATGGAAGCCTCTCCAACATAATCCAGGTAGAATCAGGAATTCCCCAGGGCAGCTGTCTAGGCCCCTTACTTTTTTCAATCTTTACTAACGACATGCCACTGGCTTTGAGTAAAGCCAGTGTGTCTATGTATGCGGATGACTCAACACTATACACGCCAGCTACTACAGCGACTGAAATGACTGCAACACTTAACAAAGAGCTGCAGTTAGTTTCAGAATAGGTGGCAAGGAATAAGATAGTCCTAAATATTTCAAAAACTAAAAGCATTGTATTTGGGACAAATCATTCACTAAACCCTAAACCTCAACTAAATCTTATAATGTGGAAATTGAGCAAGTTGAGGTGACTAAACTGCATGGAGTCACCCTGGATTGTAAACTGTCATGGTAAAAACATGTTGATACAACAGTTGCTAAGATGGGGAGAAGTCTGTCCATAATAAAGCGCTACTCTGCCTTCTTAACAACACTATCAACAAGGCAGGTCCTACAAGCCCTAGTTTTGTCGCACATGGACTACTGTTCAGTCATGTGGTCAGGTGCCAGAAAGAGGCCCTTAAATGTACACAGAGAGCTAACATTAATAATATGCATGTCAATCTCTCATGACTGTGGAGAGAGAGTGGAGGAGAGATTGACTTCATTTTTGTAAGAAGTGTTGACAAGCTCGGACACCAATGCATACCCCACAAGACATGCCACCAGAGGTCTCTTCACAATCCCCAAGTCCAGAACAGACTATGGAAAGCGCACAGTACTACATAGAGCCATGAATACATGGAACTCTATTCCACATCAGGTAACTGATGCAAGCAGTAGAATCAGATTTAATAAACAGATAAAAATACACCTTATGGAACAGCGTGTACTGTGAAGAGACACACATACACAGGTACAGACACACGCATACGCACACAAACGCTAGCGCATGCGCTCTACACACAAGTACAGTACATTGTAATATTGTTGTATGGTGGTATTATACATTTTGTATTGTAGATATGTAGTGGTGTAATAATGTTATATGATGTACTGTTTTATCCTTTGTTTTATGTGTGATGTAAGTGCCTTAATGTGTTTGGACCCCAGGAAGAGTAGTTGCTGCCTTAACAGTAGCTAATGCGGATCCCTAATAAATACAAATACATATACTGTATCGTGAACCTTAGAGGGAATGCCAGCTGAAATATGCTATGGTGAAAATCACATGAGATATAGGGTTATTTCAATTTAAATTAATTCCCCAGTCAAATACGCCACGTCCAAATGACAGTGTTTTTTTTTTACCAATGATGTATATAAACCCTGTATTGCAGATGCTATGTATTGGCCATTGAGAGGCTTTGAAGCCACCGGTCGGCCATATTGGCACTACCCAGAAGAAGCTGACTTCCATAGCAATTAATGGAATTCTACAGTTTTTCAATTCATGGTTTCAAGGACAAAATTACAGTGAGTGAAAAAAGGTATTTGATCCCCTGCTGATTTTGTACGTTTGCCCACTGACAAAGACATGATCCGTCTATAATTTTAATGGTAGGTTTATTTGAACAGTGAGAGACAGAATAACAACAACAAAAAAATCCAGAAAACGCATGTCAAAAATGTTATAAATTGATTTGCATTTTAATGAGGGAAATAAGTATTTGACCCCTCTGCAAAACATGACTTAGTGTCACGAACAGAAGAGGACCCAAGAGCGCAAGTTCAAATTCAGAGTTCTTTATTCAAGGTTACAGGCGGGAAGAGGAGTCCCAGGGGTGTCAGGGGTCTTTCAGGATCCTCCTGTGGGTACCTGTGCTCCGGGGGTCACCAAATGTCCGGGGGTGTCCAGTCCAAGTGCTTAGTGTGTGTGTTCCCCAGTGATGGAGCGGCGTATCGGGCTGAGGGTGGTGAAACGTCTGGGCACGCTCATCTGGTGGTCGGAGACCTGGGGGAACACACACACACAACAGCAATATGAATGGCAGGCAGAAGTACAGATCAGGGCTGGGCAAATATCGTGGTGAGAGACAGAAGGCAGAAACGAGTTACCGGAGGGGCTGAAGATCGGAGAGTAGTCGAGGTCCAGAAGGCAGGTTGGGATAGACGGGGCAGTAGAACAAGGAGGCAGTCAAGAAAGGATCGGTATCACAAACAGGAGTCAGAGCGCAGACAGGCAGGTTACTGGTCCGGGTTTGAAGACGATCTGACAGGGCTTGGCTGAAAAACAGGGCTTGATATACTGGGAGAGGTAGTGGGGAAATGCAGTTCAGCTGGCAGAGTAATTAGAACAGAGTGAGGCAAGGTGAGGATGGTGAGTGGGAAATGCAGTGCAGCTGGCCAGGTAACAAGAGCAGAGCAGGGCAGGTGGAGCTAGTTAGGCTGAGTAGAGAGAGGGAGGTGAGCAGAGTGGAAGATAATTGAATGCAATTAATGTTGCTACCAGGGAGAGAGAGTGCTCATGACAGGACCCCCCCTCCAAGGGACGGCCCCAGAAGTCCCAAGAACAACATCATGCCGGGAGGGTGGAGGGGAGCAGGCGGCGGGTCAGAACTCCTCCGAGCGGTCCGAGTGAATCTCCTCATCCTCAGAAGGAGCTGGAGGGTCACGGTCGGGAGACAGGACAGGCACTGAGACAGGAGCAGGGCGGGCCGGACGGCTAGGAACCCCTCTTGGACGGCCCCTACGGATTGCAGGCTGATCAGGATGTAGTCGGTGGAAGTCAGTGATAAGGGTCCGGTCCACTATCCTCCTGGCCGGGATCCAGGTCCTCTCCTCTGGACCATATCCCTCCCAATCAACGAGGTACTGGAGACCCCTACCCCTTCGCCTAGAGCGGAGCAGCCGCCGGACGGTGAAGACAGGACCGCCATCTACGAGGCGCGGAGGAGGTGGCGCCGGAGCTGCAGGGACCAGGGGACTTTCATGGACCGGCTTGACCTTGGAGACGTGGAAGGTGGGGTGGACCCGCATGGAAGCGGGCAACTGAAGTCGGACCGCCGTTGGACTGATGACTTTCTGCACAGGAAAAGGACCAATGAAGCGAGGGGCCAGCTTTCGTGATACAACCCGCAGCGGCAGATCCCGGGCAGACAGCCAGACCTTCTGACCAACCCGGTAAGTAGGTGCTGGGGTCCTCCGTCGGTTGGCACCGACGGCGTAGCTGGTTCCAGACTTCAGGAGCACAGTGCGAGCCTGGGCCCAAGTGCGGCGGCAGCGGCGGGCATACGCAAGAGCAGACGGACAGGTGGCATCCGCCTCCTGGCTGGCAAACAGTGGAGGTTGATACCCGTAGACACACTGAAAGGGGGAGAGCCCGGTGGAGGAACTGGTGAGTGAATTATGGGCATATTCCACCCAGAGCAGGTGTTGAGCCCAGGCCCGGGGATTTTGGGAAGCCACACACCTCAGTGCCTTCTCCAGCTCCTGGTTCATGCGTTCAGTCTGGCCGTTTGACTGCGGGTGGAATCCAGACGATAGGCTGGCGGTGGCCCCAAGGAGATGACAGAACTCCTTCCAAAAGGTTGCTGAGAATTGCGGGCCCCGGTCTGACACTATATCCTGGGGTAGGCCATGGATACGAAACACATGTTCCAGGACCACCTGGGAGGTCTCTTTAGCAGAGGGTAGTTTGGGAAGGGGCACGAAGTGGGTCATCTTACTAAAGCGGTCAACAATGGTAAGGATGACTGTGTGTCCGTCAGAGGGCGGAAGGCCCGTAACAAAGTCCAGTGAAACGTGGGACCAGGGCCTCTTGGGTATGAGTAGGGGTTGCAGCAACCCAGCAGGAGGCTGGTTGGGAGTCTTGTTTCGGTTACAAGTGGGACAAGCTCGGATGAATTCTCGGACATCCCGTCTCATCCCCCGCCACCAGAACCGCTGGCGGACCAGATGAAGGGTGCGAGTGATGCCGGGATGACAGGCCAGACGGGATTCGTGCCCCCACTGAATCACAGGTGACCTGAGATTTGCTGGAACAAACAGACGGTTGGGGGCGCTGGTGCTTGGACCTGGCTGGTCCCGAAGAGCCTCCATGACCTGCTTCTCGATCTCCCAGGTGAGGGCCGCTACGACCAAGTGGCTGGGAAGAATGGGAGCTGTCATGGCGGTGGTCTCGTCCTTCTGAAACATCCGGGAAAGAGCATCAGGTTTGATGTTGCGAGATCCCGGGCGGTAGGAGAGCGTGAAATTGAAGCGCGTAAAGAACAGAGACCACCGCTGTTGACGGGAGTTCAGCCTCCTGGCTGTTTGGATATACTCCAGGTTCTTGTGGTCTGTCCACACTACGAATGGTTCCTTTGACCCCTCTAACCAGTGCCGCCATTCTTCAAGGGCGAGCTTGACAGCCAACAGCTCGCGGTTCCCAATGTCGTAGTTGCATTCGGCAGGGGTTAGCCGACGGGAGTAGAAGGCACAGGGGTGCATCTTGCCATCCTCAGCTGCTCTTTGAGAAAGCACTGCACCCACTCCCACGTCCGAAGCATCTACCTCCACCACAAACTGCCTTGCTGCATCTGGCATCTGGAGGATGGGAGCAGAAGTGAAACATGTCTTGAGGATATTGAAGGCCTTATCAGCAGCTGATGTCCATTGGTACGGTTGTTTAGTGCTGGTTAGCGCCGTGAGGGGTGCAGCCACTGTGCTATAGTTTCTGATGAATCTCCTATAAAAGTTGGCAAAGCCCAGGAACTGTTGCAACTTCTTCCGAGACTCAGGAACTGGCCAGGAAGTGACAGCCGACACCTTCGTGAGATCCATCTGAATGCTGCCCTCGGTCACCACATACCCCAGGAATGAAACGGTCTTGGCATGGAACTCGCACTTCTCTGCCTTCACGAAAAGAGAGTTCTCCAGCAGGCGGCGCAGGACCAACCGGACGTGGTGCGTGTGTTCTGACAGAGTCTTTGAGAATATTAAAATATCGTCAAGGTACACAAATACGAACGTATTTAGCATGTCCCTGAGGATATCATTCACTAGGGCTTGAAAAACTGCTGGGGCATTGGTGAGGCCGAAGGGCATGACGAGATATTCATAGTGGCCGGTTGGTGTGTTGAACGCTGTCTTCCATTCGTCTCCCTCCCTCATCCGCACCAGATGGTAGGCATTGCGAAGGTCCAGCTTAGTGAATACAGTGGCTCCCTGCAGCAGTTCGAAGGCAGACGAAAGTAAGGGCAGTGGGTAGCGATTCTTAACCGTGATGTCGTTCAGACCCCGGTAATCTATGCATGGACGAAGAGAACCGTCCTTCTTGCCGACAAAGAAGAATCCCGCTCCTGCGGGGAAGACGACGGTCTAATTATCCCGGAGGCAAGAGAGTCATTAATGTAGTCCTCCATGGCCTTTCTTTCCGGGGCTGACAGTGAATACAGACGACCCTTGGGAGGTGCTGTGCCAGGCAGGAGATCAATCGCGCAGTCATAGGGTCTGTGTGGGGGTAGAGATGTCGCCTTGGATTTGTTGAACACCTCTTTCAGGCTGTGGTAACAGGCCGGAACATTGGATATGTCGGAGGTAGCGCTAGATCCTTCCCGGTGAACGGGCAGGGTGGCCCCCTTAAACAGGTCTGGTGACAACTCCTTCCCCACTCACGGACTGTTCCTGTCTCCCAGTCGATGTGGGGGTTGTGCTGACGGAGCCACGGGTATCCAAGAATGAGTGGTTGGCCAGGTGAGTGTAGGAGGTGAAACTGGATGGACTCCTGGTGGTTTCCTGACAGCAGGATTGTCACAGGGGCGGAGATATGAGTGACAGTGCCAAGATGATGCCCATCCAGGGCTCGTGCAGGAATGGGTTGTGTCAGTTGATGATGGTTCACGCCCAGTTGCTGTGCAAGCTCAGGGTCCATGATGTTTGCTTCGGCTCCGGAATCCACAAGGGCGGCCAATGTATGAGTCTTGTCAGAAAGCTGAAGGCGGAGATGAAGCAGGGTCTTTCGGATGGAGGGAGACTGAAGGCTTGTTGAGCTCACCCGGATCTCCCCTACACCTGGTGAGCTGCGGCTTTTGCCGGACAAGTAGCGACACGGTGATTCTCGCCACCACAGTAGAGGCAAAGGTTGGAGCTTAGACGGCGCCGACGCTCCTCGGGAGTCAGAGAGGCACGGCCAATCTCCATGGGCTCAGGCTGATTGAGTTGGCTATGGGACTTGACAGGCAGGGGCTGGACAGAAGCGGTATCGACCCGAGTACGGATGGCAGGTTGACTGAGACGGCCCTTCTCCCTCCTCCGGGTCTGTATACGGCGGTCAATGCGAACGGCAAGGTCAATGGCGGCATCAAGCGTTGAGGGCGGGTCATGGGAAACAAGCTCGTCCTTGATATAGTCCGCCAGGCTATGGAGGAAGGCTTGCACCAGTGCCTCTGGGTTAAACGAGCTTTGACTGGCCAGGGTACGAAAGTCAATGGAGAAGTCTGCCACTGTCCGATTGCCCTGACGGATGGTGAGCAGAGCTTGTGACGCTTCGGCTGTAGGCGAGCCTAGGTCAAAGACCTTTAACATCTCCTCCTCAAAGGCACTGAAGGAGGCACAGGCTGGGGTTTGCCGGTCGAATTCCGCCGTTCCCCACAACCGAGCTCGACCGGTGAGATGTGTGATGACATACCCCACCTTGGCTCCCTCTGTTGAGAAAGTCCTGGGCTGTAGTGCAAACTGGATTCGGCAGCTGCTCAAGAATGGTCTTACTTGCTTCTGGTTGCCATCAAAAGCGTTCCGGGTTCCCAATCCTTGGTTCAGGAGCGTGGGGATCTGGTGGCAGCACTGCCGGGCCTGCAGCATGGGGACCTCCAGCGGAGGGATGAAGGAGTATCGGTGGTACAGGAACAAAAGGACCAGGGGGGTGCAGGTGGAGTAGCCGGGCTTGAGAGTAGTTGCAGGGCTTGGGCTAGCTGTTGTTGCTGCAGTTGGAACTGTTGTTGCTGCTGGTTGAATAGCTGGAGAAGGGGAAGCGATGTCGCCAGCCATCCGATTTATGTCTCCCTCAGAGCGTTCCAGTCGCTGTAGGGCAGTCCTCTCTGGCTCTTCCTCCATCGTGGTCAGGGAGTGCGCTGGGTCCATGATGGTCAGATCGTTCTGTCACGAACAGAAGAGGACCCAAGAGCGCAAGTTCAAATTCAGAGTTCTTTATTCAAGGTTACAGGCGGGAAGAGGAGTCCCAGGGGTGTCAGGGGTCTTTCAGGATCCTCCTGTGGGTACCTGTGCTCGGGGGTCACCAAATGTCCGGGGGTGTCCAGTCCAAGTGCTTAGTGTGTGTGTTCCCCAGTGATGGAGCGGCGTATCGGGCTGAGGGTGGTGAAACGTCTGGGCACGCTCATCTGGTGGTCGGAGACCTGGGGGAACACACACACACAACAGCAATATGAATGGCAGGCAGAAGTACAGATCAGGGCTGGGCAAATATCGTGGTGAGAGACAGAAGGCAGAAACGAGTTACCGGAGGGGCTGAAGATCGGAGAGTAGTCGAGGTCCAGAAGGCAGGTTGGGATAGACGGGGCAGTAGAACAAGGAGGCAGTCAAGAAAGGATCGGTATCACAAACAGGAGTCAGAGCGCAGACAGGCAGGTTACTGGTCCGGGTTTGAAGACGATCTGACAGGGCTTGGCTGAAAAACAGGGCTTGATATACTGGGAGAGGTAGTGGGGAAATGCAGTTCAGCTGGCAGAGTAATTAGAACAGAGTGAGGCAAGGTGAGGATGGTGAGTGGGAAATGCAGTGCAGCTGGCCAGGTAACAAGAGCAGAGCAGGGCAGGTGGAGCTAGTTAGGCTGAGTAGAGAGAGGGAGGTGAGCAGAGTGGAAGATAATTGAATGCAATTAATGTTGCTACCAGGGAGAGAGAGTGCTCATGACAACTTAGTACTTGGTGGCAAAACCCTTGTTGGCAATCACAGAGGTCAGACGTTTCTTGTAGTTGGCCACCAGGTTTGCACACATCTCAAGAGGGATTTTGTCCCACTCCTCTTTGCAGATCTTCTCCAAGTCATTAAGGTTTCGAGGCTGATGTTTGGGAACTCGAACCTTCAGCTCCCTCCACAGATTTTCTATGGGATTAAGGTCTGGAGACTGGCTAGGCCACTCCAGGACCTTAATGTGCTTTTTCTTGAGCCACTCCTTTGTTGCCTTGGCCGTGTGTTTTGGGTCATTGTCATGCTGGAATACCCATCCACGACCCATTTTCAATGCCCTGGCTGAGGGAAGGAGGTTCTCACCCAAGATTTGACGGTACATGGCCCCGTTCATCGTCCCTTTGATGCGGTGAAGTTGTCCTGTCCCCTTAGCAGAAAAACACCCCCAAAGCATAATGTTTCCACCTCCATGTTTGACGGTGGGGATGGTGTTCTTGGGGTCATAGGCAGCATTCCTCCTCCTCCAAACATGGCGAGTTGAGTTGATGCCAAAGAGCTCCATTTTGGTCTCATCTGACCACAACACTTTCACCCAGTTCTCCTCTGAATCATTCAGATGTTCATTGGCAAACTTCAGACGGCCATGTATATGTGCTTTCTTGACCAGGGGGACCTTGCGGGCGCTGCAGGATTTCAGTCCTTCACGGCGTAGTGTGTTACCAATTGTTTTTTTGGTGACTATGGTCCCAGCTGCCTTGAGATCATTGACAAGATCCTCCCGTGTAGTTCTGGGCTGATTCCTCACCGTTCTCATGATCATTGCAACTCCACGAGGTGAGATCTTGCATGGAGCCCCAGGCCGAGGGAGATTGACAGTTATTTAGTTTCTTCCATTTGCGAATATTCGCACCACCTGTTGTCACCTTCTCACCAAGCTGCTTTGCGATGGTCTTGTAGCCCATTCCAGCCTTGTGTAGGTCTACAATCTTGTCCCCAACATTCTTGGAGAGCTCTTTGGTCTTGGCCATGGTGGAGAGTTTGGAATCTGATTGATTGATTGCTTCTGTGGACAGGTGTCTTTTATACAGGTAACAAGCTGAGATTAGGAGCACTCCCTTTAAGAGTGTGCTCCTAATCTCAGCTCGTTACCTGTATAAAAGACACCTGGGAGCCAGAAATCTTTCTGAATGAGAGGGGGTCAAATACTTATTTCCCTCATTAAAATGCAAATCAATTTATAACATTTTTGACATGCGTTTTTCTGGATTTCTTTGTTGTTATTCTGTCTCTCACTGTTCAAATAAACCTACCATTAAAATTATAGACTGATCATTTCTTTGTCAGTGGGCAAACGTACAAAATCAGCAGGGGATCAAATACTTTTTTCCCTCACTGTACTGGGGACAGTAACATTAGCAATCTCAAAAACTATACTTTAAGGATTTTTTGTAAATATATTTTTTCATTGTTTACTATGTTACTTATGTTTAGCTCCCATAATATAATTAAAAAGTATGCATTAAGGTGTCTGTAATAGAATAAATGTGGCCAAAACGAATGTAGACATTAATAAATGTATTTATATAGCTTCAAAAAAAAAAACATTTAATGATGAGGGAGTGCCAAGATGTAGGCACGGTGGCTTCAACACAGCGCCGACTACAGTTGTCTAGTGCATTGGGAAAGTATTCAGACCCATTTACTTTTTCCACATTTTGTTACGTTACAGACGTAACATTTTTTCCTCATCAATCTACACACAATACCCCATAATGACAGAGCAAAAACAGGTTTTTAGACATTTTTGCAAATGTATTAAAAGTAAAAACAGAAAACCTTATTTACATAAGTATTCAGACCCTTTGCTCAGCTCACTGATCATCCTTGAGATGTTTCTACAACTTGATTGGAGTCCGCCTGTGGTAAATTCAACTGATTGCACATGATTTGGAAAGGCACACACCTGTCTATATAAGGTCCCACAGTTGACAGTGCATGTCAGAGCAAAAACCAAGCCATGTGGTTGAAAGAACTGTCCATAGAGCTCCAACACAGGATTGTGTCGAGGCACAGATCTGGGGAAGGGTACCAAAAAATGTCTGCAGCATTGAAGGTCCCCAAGAACACAGTGGCCTCCATCATTCTTAAATGGAAGAAGTTTGGAACCATCAAGACTCTTCCAAGAGCTGGCCGCCCGGCCAAACTGAGCAATCGTGGGAGAAGGGCCTTGGTCAGGGAGGTGACCAAGAACCCGATGGTCACTCTGACAGAGCTCCAGAGTTCCACTGTGGAGATGGGAGAACCTTCCAGAAGGACAACCATCTCTGCAGCACTCCACCAATCAGGCCTTTATGGTAGAGTGGCCAGACGGAAGCCACTCCTCAGTAAAAGGCACATGACAGCCCACTTGGAGTTTCCCAAAAGGCACCTAAAGGACTCTCAGACCATGAGAAACAAGATTCTCTAGTCTGATGAGACCAAGATTGAACTCTTTGGCCTGAATGCCAAGCGTCACGTCTGGAGGAAACCTGGCACCATCCCTACGGTGAAGCATTTTGGTGGCAGCATCGTGCTGTGGGGATGTTTTTCAGCGGCAGGGACTGAGAGACTAGTAAGGATCGAGGGAAATATTAATGGAGCAAAGTACAGAGATCCTTGATGAAAACCTGCTCCAGAGCACTCAGGACCTCAGACTGGGGTGAAGGTTCACCTTCCAACAGGACAACAACCCTAAGCACACAGCCAAGACAACGCAGGAGTGGCTTCGAGACAAGTCTCTGAATATTCTTGAGTGGCCTAGCCAGAGCCCGGACTTGAACCCGATCGAACATCTCTGGAGAGACCTTAAAATAGCTGTGCAGCGACACTCAACATCCAACCTGACAGAGCTTGAGAGGATCTGCAGAGAAGAATTGGAGAAACTCCCCAAATACAGGTGTGCGAAGTTTGTAGCGTCATACTCAAGAAGACTCAAGGCTGTAAACGCTGCCAAAGGTGCTTCAACAAAGTACTGAGTAAAGGGTCTGATTACTTATGTAAATGTAATATTTCATTTTTTTATTTTAATACATTTGCAAAAAAATATTCTGTTTCTTTAAAAGAATGACCACCTGTCAGGAGGATACAGACAGCTCAAGAGATATGCTTAGATATGCAGAAAAATTAACATATTTTTTACACAAAATTAAGCATATTGATTATGGCTCTAGATTTCAGGAAAAAGCTTTTTCAGGTGTTTGAAAAATGCTAAATATGGACCACCTACTTGGTAAATAGGAAACTGTTAAATTCCAGTGAAGTAAAGGTTTAGGTAAAAATCCACTGACAACACTGCACCCTAGTGGCTCTTTCAGGTATTTCATTATAATTATGTGCTTAGATTAGTAAAATACTGTATGTTCATGAACTTCATGTTTATTTTGAAAGCTCTAGGCGATCCCCACTTCCACACCAAGCCTCAGCAGGTTTGCCACACGTCAAGGTCAGCGAACACTACATCCATTTTACACCAGCCAGGTCTGAACACACACACACACCCACACACAAATGCTGTAGTTGGGGGTTGTGAGTCACATGTGGAGGGGGAGGAGTCTGCTTCTTGCCGGAGGTTTCTATCTGGCCAAGATTCTCTAGGTTGCCATGGTCCTCTTTGGTTGCCATGTTCTGATCATTATGGTCTGGATTAGTTTGGTACAGCCACTCTATACCATAGTTCATCACTGTGCCGTACAAATGGTAGGTTCTCATGATCTCTTTTCTCCCTCTATTTTTTCTTTCTCTTTCTCTCTCTCTTTCACTCTCTCTCTCTCTCGCTCTCTCCAGCTCTCCAGCCTCAGGAAGCCAGCGGAACTCCAGCGTGTCCTTTGGCCTGCCCCCCTCCTCCTGCACCCCTCCTTCCAGCCTGCCCCCTCACCTCTGCAGCCCCCCGGACACCTCGTCCCTCTCCTCGCCCCCCTGCCCCTCCTCTTTACCCCACTCTGCCTCGCCCAGCCTCAGCGACATCTTCGGTCTGCCCAACCCGCCCATGGAGAGTGCGAGTGGCATCGGCAGCATGGGCGGTAGCCTTGGTGGAGGGTCCTCGTGCGGTGGCTCGCGCTCCCCCTCGCCGCTCACCCTAATGCAGGCCGTAGCCGCCTCGGGCAAGCCCTTCGCCTCCAAGCCCGTGGAGCTGTGGAGCAAGCTGGACGTGGCCGACTGGCTGGACAGCCTGAATCTGTCGGAGCATAAAGACGCCTTCCTGGACAACGAGATCGAGGGCGCCCACCTGCCCTCGCTGCAGAAAGAGGATCTGATTGACCTGGGGGTGACGCGGGTGGGCCACCGCATGAACATCGAGAGGGCCCTCAAAATGCTGCAGGACAGATAAAGCCATGGGGTGTGGATTTATCTGGAACACTCTCTCCTACCTGTTCTCCTTCTCAGTCTGGGACAGTCTGGGACGATTTAGGAATCGGCCTCTGACTCCTCCCTTCCTGCCTCTGTGTTTGTGTTTGATCGTTCCCATTCTGCTTCCAGAGTGTCAGGGGATGTTGGAATCCTAGAGGAACTGCTGGGAATAGCCTGGAGAAAGGCGGCATTCCCGAATCCAGAATGGAGAAAGAGTGGAAAAAATCCTGCATCTTTTTCGGGATGCTCATGTTACAAAAGACCACACTTTGGAATACTCTTGAAACGTAGCCCTCAAACACTTTAAAATACTGATAGAAATCCAACCCGGACATTGTTGGAATACTCAAGACTACAGCTCCCAGTCGCTTTGGAATACTCAATACTTTTTCAAGCTGCCCCAGTGTGGGTGTTTGAAACCAGCTGAGCTGGTTGGCGCTCCTTTTCTATCTTTGCTAGAGTTTCTTCAGAGAATATTTGTTCACTAGAGTAAAAGGGTTATGTTTATGAACGCATCTGACGTTTGAAAAACGGACATTTGAAAAACATTAGAAACGAGAACCTTTGTAGAAATGTTTAGATGAATCCTAAACCATATCACTCGCTGCAAGCAAATACACACACACATCCGGCGATGGCCTTCTTCTCCTGAGAGAGAAACATGATGATGTGTTGGTCACTCTAATGCATGGCTGGAGGGGCTCCACTGTAGCAGGCGCCACTGTCCCTTTCACATCCCTGTTCACAGTGGAAGGTGTGTGTATTTGGGTTTTGTCAGAGACATGTTTGTGAGGTGTACAGTCGTGGTCAAAAGTTTTGAGAATGACACAAATACTAATTTTCACAAAGTCTGCTGCCTCAGTTTTTATGATGGCAATTTGCATATACTCCAGAATGTTATGAAGAGTGATCAGATGAATTGCAACTAATTACAAAGTCCCTCTTTGCCATGAAAATGAACTTAATCCCCCAAAAACATTTCCACTGCATTTCAGCCCTGCCACAAAAGGACCAGCTGACATCATGTCAGTGATTCTCTCATTAACACAGGTGAGAGTGTTGATGAGGACAAGGCTGGAGATCACTCTGTCATGCTGATTGAGTTAGAATAACAGACTGGAAGCTTTAAAAGGAGGGTGAAATCATTGTTCTTCCTCTGTTAACCATGGTTACCTGCAAGGAAACATGTGCTGTCATCATTGCTTTGCACAAAAAGGGCTTCACAGGCAAGGATATTGCTGCTAGTAAGATTGCACCTAAATCAACCATTTATCGGATCATCAAGAACTTCAAGGAGAGAGGTTAAATTGTTGTGAAGAAGGCTTCAGGGCGCCCAAGAAAGTCCAGCAAGCGCCAGGACCGTCTCCTAAAGTTGATTCAGCTGCGGGATCGGGGCACCACCAGTGCAGAGCTTGCTCAGGAATGGCAGCAGGCAGGTGTGAGTGCATCTGCACGCACAGTGAGGCGAATACTTTTGGAGGATGGCCTGGTGTCAAGAAGGTCAGCGAGGAAGGCACTTCTCTCCAGGAAAAACATCAGGGACAGACTGATATTCTGCAAAGGTACAGGGATTGGACTGCTGAGGACTGGGGTAAAGTCATTTTCTCTGATGAATCCCCTTTCCGATTGTTTGGGGCATCCGGAAAAAAGCTTGTCCGGAGAAGACAAGGTGAGCACTACCATCAGTCCTGTGTCATGCCAACAGTAAAGCATTCTGAGACCATGTGTGGGGTTGCTTCTCAGCCAAGGGAGAGGGCTCACTCACAATTTTGCCTAAGAACACAGCCATGAATAAAGAATGGTACCAACACATCCTCCGAGAGCAACTTATCCCAACCATCCAAGAACAGTTTGGTGACGAACAATGCCTTTTCCAGCATGATGGAGCACCTTGCCATAAGGCAAAAGTGGTAACTAAGTGGCTTGGGGAACAAAACATCGACATTTTGGGTCCATGGCCAGGAAACTCCCCAGACCTTAATTCCATTGAGAACTTGTGGTCAATCCTCAAGAGGCGGGTGGACATTGATTATGCAAGAATGGACTGCCATCAGTTAGGATGTGGCCCAGAAGTTAATTGACAGCATGCCAGGGTGGATTGCAGAGGTCTTGAAAAAGAAGGGTCAACACTGCAAATATTGACTCTTTGCATAAACTTAATGTAATTGTCAATAAAAGCCTTTGACAATTATGGAATGCTTGTAATTATACTTCAGTATACCATAGTAACATCTGACAAAAATATCTAAAAACACTGAAGCAGCAAACTTTGTGAAGACCAATACTTGTGTCATTCTCAAAACTTTTGACCACGACTGTATGTGCATGCTGTGGGAGGTTTGTTAAAGGTGTTTTAGAAAGACATGAGTGAGAGTGTAAGGCCTAGATTCAATCAGATCAAGCGTTAACCAGTGCTAGCCGACACCCGCATAGCTGATGTTTTGGCGATGTAGGAGGTGTAACTGTGTTGGAGCTGTCAAATCGGTGATCATTGTCACGAAGCCACACCCGTCCCTTTCATGTTAGAAATTCAAAAAGAGAAACTGTATGCTATATAGAAATAATGACGCTCAAATTGAAAATCATTAAACAAAATAATGAGGATTGCATCTCACATTCCAGTGTTCGAACTTGTAAACATGGCTGCATGGGATTTATCTTAATAAGACTCCGTGCAGCCAATGGCAATGTCTGCATTAGGTATAATGCCGGGAGCCGCTTGTGGACTTGACAGCTCTAACACAGTTCCACCTCTGACACCGCCAAAACAACCTCTACGCGGGTTTTGGCTGGCGCGGATCTGATAGAATGTGCCCTAAGTGTTGGTGTCATGTGTGTTGTCATCGTCTTCCACACACTTGACAGTGTCCCGGACAGGAGTGGAATGCCACCCCCCTACTCCCTACCCCCCAACCCACCAATCTCCCTTCAGGCCTATGACAGAAATAATCCACCTATCACAACAACTTGGGGAAAAAAAATTTCTTCCATAATATCGCCATCTCTCTCCTCTTTGTTCAGCCATCTTTAATCATTTCTAATCACTGAGTGATTCCCTTCACAGATCAAACATTGTTTCTATATTAATACCAGTGTATGCTGTTGTGGTATAGGTGAGGGTTGATTTTTTTGGGGGACATAATGATTCTTGGCGAGTATTTGAAGACGACCATTTTGAAAGGATGAGAGCAAAACTGACATTACTTTGTGATCTGTGTTAGCGTAGGACACTGTGGTTGACCGTGTGCTTGTTTTTAGACAGCTCACCTATACTGTGTAGTGCAGGGGCCAAGAATACTAGGAATAATATTAATTCACTCAAATCTGCTACCCAGACATTCACACAATCACCAAAAACGATTTAAAAAAGATTTATAGGAAAGTTGACAAAGTTTGTGTATAATCAGTGTTTGCATCGCCGATGTCATTATTGACAAGAAGAGGTGTTAGTCCTACCTGGTGTTTCCAGAGGGAAGAAAAGAGGTGTGACAGCAGCACCGACCAAGCAGCTATTAGAGGGGTATGGTTTGATCCAGCCGATAAAGGCTTTAGATTATGCATTTGGTCCCTGTTCATTTGAGAATGAGAGGGAGAGTCCTCTGTAACACTTTACTTAAGCCTGCAGGTATAACCCTTTATAAAGCTTGCTTATAAAAAGTTATAAAGTATTATTACTACAGGCTTCAAGTAAAGTGTTACTGAGTCCTTTTCTCAACACCAGTGATAAGCTCTCACACCAATGAGCAGGTAGAACATGCTTATCTTCCAATCAGAGCTCCCATTAATTGTCCCCATCACTTTTCATGAAACACCATTACGTCAATGTTACTATGAGAACTGCTGATAGGTCAGTACCCAGGAAGTGTTTGATGGCATTGATTTTAAGTAAATGGAATATATTTATTGTTTTGAATGTGTATAAAGGAATGATTTAAAGAAAATAGTATATCTATAGAATAATTATATGTATAATATTTTAAAAGGTTTAGAGAGAGAATTTCTATGAAAGACTATGGCCATTGCATCCACCCTCAGAACTTATTTCCTTGTCACTCTATCCCTGTTTTATCTTTGGATAGCTCATTATTCTCTACATAGTGCCCCATTTCTGGCCTCTCTGCCTCTGACCTAGATTAGAACTACTCCAGAATGCACTGCAAAGAGAAGTGTGGAAGCCATGTATGCTACTGTATCCATATCACTAAAAAGTGAAAAGTATTTTGTGGTCATTCGAGACATTTCCATGATTCTATCAGTTCACAGTGATGTTCTATGAACATAACCATGATTGTTTGGATTGTCTGCAATTTAGGGTCTCCTGTTGGACAAAAAAAAGCTACCTTGGTGAGATTCCTTCCTCTCTCTCCCTGTCCCTGAGTGCAACTGTATGATGATGAAGGGAAGACAAAGGGATGATTTTAAAAAAGGGAATACCAGGCCGACAGAAAGAGAGGACTTACAGGAGTTATAATGCTGCTATAATCCATTCATTTTTAAATATAATTTATTTTAAAAGAAACAACAAAAGAGTGACGTAGAAAAAAGCACAGTTTTTTATGATTTGTATAGAATTATATGGAATTTTATAAAAGACATTTGGACAAAATTGTTCAACGCTGAAGTGTGGTTTGCCAAAAAGTGAAGAAACAACAACAACAACAACAACAACTATATTATATATAAATATATATTAATAGAAATTAATATTATCAGATTTATGAGGAAGCTAAGAAGCAATATTTATACTGAATGGATCTCCTTGGTTGTGGTTTATCCCAGTTTTAAGATGAACTATCATGATATATTATCACCTGTTGATGTTATGAACACTGATAGATGGAGTGGACAGAAGACATTTGTCCAATCAAAATATATTTTATATACTATCCTCTGGCCATCACCTGCCTATCTTGAATATTGTAATTTTTGACAATTCCAATCGCTTAGTCTGTGTATAATGTGTGTATAAATGACTGAATCGCTTTAAATTTATACATAACCTCACAGTCCACTGGATCGAAAACTGTCCCGATGAAACTTTAATTCTCAACGTATATAGAAATGTAAAAAGACTAGTTGTGACTGTTGACTTCATGGAAAAAACAACATATCACTAAGATAATTTATATGTGGAATCTTAGAACTGTGTAGTAGTATTAAGATGCTATACTAATCATCACTGTGTGACTATAAGGCTATGCTACATAAGGACTGGCATGGCTCACTATCCCCCCTACCATCACAACACAGTCCTTCACTTACTCATCGGAAACTACAGTGAGGGAAAAAAGTATTTGATCCCCTGCTGATTTTGTACGTTTGCCCACTGACAAAGACATGATCAGTCTATAATTTTAATGGTAGGTTTATTTGAACAGTGAGAGACAGAATAACAACATATACATCCAGAAAAATGCATGTCAAAAATGTTATAAATTGATTTGCATTTTAATGAGGGAAATAAGTATTTGACCCCTCTGCAAAACATGACTTAGTACTTGGTGGCAAAACCCTTGTTGGCAATCACAGAGGTCAGACGTTTCTTGTAGTTGGCCATCAGGTTTGCACACATCTCAGGAGGGATTTTGTCCAACTCCTCTTTGCAGATCTTCTCCAAGTCATTAAGGTTTCGAGTCTGACGTTTGGCAACTCGAACCTTCAGCTCCCTCCACAGATTTTCTATGGGATTAAGGTCTGGAGACTGGCTAGGCCACTCCAGGACCTTAATGTGCTTCTTCTTGAGCCACTCCTTTGTTGCCTTGGCCGTGTGTTTTGGGTCATTGTCATGCTGGAATACCCATCCACGACCCATTTTCAATGCCCTGGCTGAGGGAAGGAGGTTCTCACCCAAGATTTGACGGTACATGGCCCCGTCCATCGTCCCTTTGATGTGGTGAAGTTGTCCTGTCCCCTTAGCAGAAAAACACCCCCAAAGCATAATGTTTCCACCTCCATGTTTGACGGTGGGGATGGTGTTCTTGGGGTCATAGGCAGCATTCCTCCTCCTCCAAACACGGTGAGTTGAGTTGATGGAAAAGAGCTCGAATTTGGTCTCATCTGACCACAACACTTTCACCCAGTTCTCCTCTGAATCATTCAGATGTTCATTGGCAAACTTCAGACGGGCCTGTATATGTGCTTTCTTGAGCAGGGGGACCTTGCGGGCGCTGCAGGATTTCAGTCCTTCACAGTGTAGTGTGTTACCAATTGTTTTCTTGGTGACTATGGTCCCAGCTGCCTTAAGATCATTGACAAGATCCTCCTGTGTAGTTCTGGGCTGATTCCTCACCGTTCTCATGATCATTGCAACTCCACGAGGTGAGATCTTGCATGGAGCCCCAGGCCGAGGGAGATTGAGTTGTTTTGTGTTTCTTCCATTTGCGAATAATCGCACCAACTGTTGTCACCTTCTCACCAAGCTGCTTGGCGATGGTCTTGTAGCCCATTCCAGCCTTGTGTAGGTCTACAATGTTGTCCCTGACATCCTTGGAGAGCTCTTTGGTCTTGGCCATGGTGGAGAGTTTGGAATCTGATTGATTGATTGCTTCTGTGGACAGGTGTCTTTTATACAGGTAACAAACTGAGATTAGGAGCACTCCTCCTCCCTTTAAGAGTGTGCTCCTAATCTCAGCTCGTTACCTGTATAAAAGACACCTGGGAGCCAGAAATCGTTCTGATTGAGAGGGGGTCAAATACTTATTTCCCTCATTAAAATGCAAATCAATTTATAACATTTTTGACATGCGTTTTTCTGGATTTTGTTGTTGTTATTCTGTCTCTCACTGTTCAAATAAACCTACCATTAAAAGTATAGACTGATCATGTCTTTGTCAGTGGGCAAACGTACAAAATCAGCAGGGGATCAAATACTTTTTTCCCTCACTGTATTTGGATACTTTTGGTACTTCTTTGGTTGAATTTTATTCTACATAAATACTAAGACATTTCCGGCTCTTTTGTGTATATTTGTGTTCATGTTCTCTATGTTCTAATTCCTCATACTTAGAGTCGACTATCTAATTATCAAAATGAAAAAGAAAGAGAAGTTCCTTGTAACTGCACTCTTCCTTCCCCCAAAATTCTCAATACTTCTTGTATGGCAACCAAAAGTTACTGTAAGAAATAAATATAATATTGCACTATGGTTGTATTAATTTAATTCCTGATGTGCCTATTTTTGTGTTTCAAGCATCTTGCTTCTTTGGATACGTCTCGAAGGACCATGAAAAAGAGTGGCACCTCCTGAGTCCACTACAAGGTATCCCAGTCATGACACCACTGTAATGGGGGTCACGCTGCCGCTCAACAGTATAGCTTCCTTCCTCACAAGCCCTTACTACTACACGTGAACACCCTCTCACTACACATGAACACCCTCTCGACAACCGCCTTAGCCAGCTAAGCCACCGAAAAGCTAGCAATTTGATGGCACGGGTGGTGGCATTGCAAGCTGAGGAGCGAGGTTAACCAATTCAACTCAGTTACACTAGCACTGTTTTTCAATAGTTGTTGGCAAACTGGACGTCCAATAGACTGATACTGCCAACATGTTGATACAAACTACAATAATGTTTGCTTAAACATTGCCTACAATGCCACTAGGGCCTGATTCCGACCCGAGCTAAGCGCTCGTAAATGTAACGTAATACCTCTCTATGCGTATTCTCACCTTGAACTTAAGCGTGAGAATGGGTGGAGATCGAATAAATGAATGTGTGGCGGAGGTGTATCTATAGATATTCCATATTGACTTAATTTCCTAATAATTCCACCACCTTTAAATCAAAATCAAATCACATTTTATTGGTTGCATACACATATTTAGGAGATGTTATAGCGGGTGTAGTGAAATGCTTGTGTTCCTAGCTCCAACAGTGCAGTAATATCTAACAGTACACAACACTACACACAAATAAATAAAAAAGTAAAATAATGTAATTAAGAAATATAGAAATATTAGGAAGAGCAATGTCGGAGTCCGGAGTGTGCATTCGGAAAGTATTCTGACCCGTTTACTTTTTACACATTTTGTTACGTTTACAGTCTTATTCTAAAATTGATTCAATTGTTTGTTTTCCTCATCAATCTACACACAATACCCCATAATAACTAAGCAAAAACAGTTTTTTATAGATTTCTGCACATTTTATTACACATTTAAAAAACTTCAGAGCCTTTACTCAGTACTTTGTTGAAGCACCTTTGGCAGCGATTACAGCCTCGATTCTTCTTCGGTATGACGCTACAAACTTGGCACACCTGTATTAGAGGAGTTTCTCCAATTCTTCTCTGCATATCCTCTCTAGCTCTGTCACATTGGATGGGGAGCGTCGCTGCACAGCTATTTTCAGGTCTATCCAGAGGTGTTCAATCGGGTTCAAGTCCGGGCTCTGGCTGGGCCTCTCAAGGACATTCAGAGACTTGTCCCGAAGCCACTCCTGCGTTGTCTTGACTGTGGGCTTAGGGTCGTTGTCCTGTTGGAAGGTGAACCTTCACCCCAGTCTGAGGTCCTGAGCGCTCTGGAGCAAGTTTTTATCAAGGATCTCTCTGTACTTTGCTCCATTCATCTTTCCCTCAATTCTCACGGTCTGAGTCCTTTAGTTGCCTTTTGGCAAACCAAGCGGGCTGTCATGTGCCTTTTAGTGAGGAGTGGCTTCTGTCTGGCCACTCTACCATAAAGGACTGATTGGTGGATTGCTGCAGAGATGGTTGTCCTTCTGGAAGGTTATCCCATCTCCACAAAAGAACTCTGGAGCTCTGCCAGAGTGACCATCGGGTTCTTGGTCACCTACCTGACCAAGGCCCTTTTCCCCCGATTGCTCAGTTTGGTCTGGCGGCCAGCTCTAGGAAGAGTCTTGGTTCCAAACGTCTTCCATTTAAGAATGATGGAGGCCACTGTGTTCTTGGGGACCTTCAATGCTGCAGACATTTTTTGGTACCCTTCCACAGATCTGTGCCTCGACACAATCCTGTCTCGGACCTCTACGGAAAATGTCTTCGACCTCATGGCTTGATTTTTGCTCTGACATGCACTGTCAACTGTGGGACCTTATATAGACAGGTGTGTGCCTTTCCAAATCATGTCCAATCAATTGAATTTACCACAGGTGGACTCCAATCAAGTTGTTGAAACATCTTACAGATGATCAATGGAAACAGGATGCACCTGAGCTCAATTTTGAGTCTCATAGCAAAGGGTCTGAATATTTACGTAAATAAGGTATTTCTGTTTTTTATTTTTCTCTAAATTTGCGAAAATTTCTAAATACCTGTTTATTATTATGGGGTATTGTATGTAGATTGATGAGGAAAAATATTTATTTAATCAATTTTAGAATAAGGCTGTAACGTAACAAAATGTGGAAAAAGTCAAGGGGTCTGAATCCTTTCCGAATGCACTTTATATACACTACCAGTTTGGACACACCTACTCATTTCTTTATTTTTACTATTTTCTACATTGTAGAATAATAGTGAAGACATCAAAACTATGAAATGACACACATGGAATCATGTAGTAACCAAAAACGTGTTAAACAAATCAAAATATATTTTATATTTGAGATTCTTCAAAGTAGCCACTTTTGCCGTGATGACAGCTTTGCACACTCTTGGCATTCTCTCAATCAGCTTCATGAGGAATGCTTTTCCAACACTCTTGAAGGAGTTCCCACAAATTCTGAGCACTTGGGTTGAGGTCGGGTGATTGTCATCTGATGCAGCACTCCATCACTCTCCTTCTTGGTAAAATAGCCCTTACACAGCCTGGAGGTGTGTTTTAGGTCATTGTCCTGTTGAAAAACAAATGATTGTCTAACTAAGCGCAAACCAGATGGGATGGCGTATCGTTGCAGAATGCTGTGATAGCCATGCTGGTTAAGTGTGCCTTGAATTCTTAATAAATGTGTCACCAGCAAAGCACCCCCACACCATCACGTGGATTCCACGACTCGGTTAGCTTTAAACAGGTAGGACCGCTATTTCTTGTCCCGGAATCCCACTTAACAGAGACGCTAAGCTGCTAGCCATCAAGCTAATGAATTTGGCACCAGATGAGTTTTGCAATGGAGCCCTCTTTGTCTGGAGAACTAAATGAACTTGTTCCAGCACTGTAGGAACTGTATCTATTACGCTTTGATTCGGGACAAACCGGATCACTCGGAGTTCCAATGCGGCAATTGTTTACTTGCCGAGGATTATAGGCTTGAGGTGGCTTCCTTGATCACGCAGGTCGCCAGCCTACGTAAGAAATTGGGGGAAAAGCAGAGTAGAATGTTTAAATTTTCTACACCGGTGGCTGGACGGCATTTGCGCTTGTTGGATGCATCGCCGCCATGTCGTTTGTCGTTATCCGAATGGCCGGTGTTGCCCGGAGCTCCCCCATCTGATAGCGGAGTCGAAGGAGCACAGCATGAGGAGAAAGGCAATCAACGATGGTCACATGTCATGAGCCATGGAAGCCGAAGACAGCGACCTGCCGCAAAGCAGTCTACACTCCCAACGAGAGGCCCGGCGCGGATACAATCAACAAATATTTTCGCCATCCTGGAGCCTGATCTTCCTGCACCTTCGCCGCAGTGCCTACTACTACGATTTCGAAGTCAACGTCGGCAACCTTCTGTCCCTGCTCTGGATCGAGTGGGGCTTCTCCGTCTGTCGGAGGCCTGCACCAGGCGCCGGGAGCAACGGGCTCAAGTTATCCTGCCTCTCACCCATCCATAAAGGGTTCTCCGAATCCTGTGAAGCATGGGAGTGGGCAGATTTTCTTGTCCTTCTCGCCAGCCGTGATTTTGGGCAGCTCCATGGTAAGAAATGTGACCGTTCCTGGTGCAAAAACAATGTCCTATCCCGGAGCTCAAGTAAATTACATTACTAAGCTGCTCCCGAATTTACTACATCAGGACATAGACATCGATTCTATCGTGGTCCATGTGGGTTTTAATGACAATATGAAGGGCAGCTCTGAACAGTTGAAACTGGATTTTAAAGAGCTGATTGACTCTCTGCTAGACACTAACAAAAAACCATCATATCTGGCCATGTGCCCTCTCTGAATCGTGGCATTGAACGCTTTGCAGGATTATTTCTCTTCACAACTGGCGTGATTATTGCAGCTCAATGGGTGTAACTTTTGTTGACAATCTCGATACCTTTTAGAAACAAAACATGTTTTATAAGGAAGATGGGATCCACCCAAATAATTTGGGTTCCTGGATCCTTTCACAGCATTATAAGGCTGCGTTGAGACCATGACTTATCAATGACCAAGCCCAGCTCAGCTAATACCTACCATTGTGACGCAGAGTTCTCATAATTCTTCAGCAAATGTACGTTACACCATGGGCGTCGGTAGACACAATATAAGTAACCTAATTTATGTCCCTCTAACTGCCCTGAATGCCTCTGCTGTTCCTACAGCTATTGTATGCAGTAATCATGTGCCTAAGAACCAGATGTACACTGTTAGCACTGAGCCAGTGTGCCCTAGGAGGAAGTCCACTGTGTGCAGCTCACCCTGCACTAACATAAAGAACATGACCACATCTACTGCTGCTAAGCTTCCCAGTAAAGCAACAAAAACAAGTAAGCATCCCAGAAGAAAAGTGCTCAAAATAGCCCACGTTAACATATGTAGCTTAAGAAACAAGGTTCATGAAATCAATAATTTGCCTGTAACAGATGACACTCATATTCTGACTATCTCTGAAACACTTAGATAATACCTTTGATGATACAGTGGTAGCAATACAAGATTATAACATTTACAGAAATATATGGAAATGCCAATGGTGGAGGTGTTGCTGTTTATATTCAGAACCACATTCCTGTGAAGATTAGAGAGGATCTCATGTTAAATACTGTTGAAGTAATATGGCTACAGGTTCATCTGCCTCACCTAAAGCCCATTCTGGTGGGAAGCTGCTATAGACCACCAAGTGCTAACAGTCATTATCTGGATAACATGTGTGAAATGCTTGAAAATGTATGTGATATCAATAGAGAGGTATACTTTCTGGGTGATTTAAATATTGACTGGCTTTCATCAGGCTGCCCACTCAAGAGAAAGCTTCAAACTGTAACCAGTGCCTGCAACCTGGTTCAGGTTATCAGTCAACCTACCAGGGTAGTTACTAACAGTACAGGAATGAGATCATCAACATGTATTGATAATATCTTTACTAATGCTGCAGATATTTTTTTGAAAGCAGTATCCAAATCCATTGGATGTAGTGATCACAATATAGCCATATCTAGGAAAACCAACGTTCCAAAGGCTGGGCCTAAAATGTGTGTATAAGAGGTCATACAATAAGTTTTGTAGTGATTCCTATGTTGTTGATGCAAATAATATATGTTGGTCCGTGGTGTGTAATGAGGAGCAAACAGACACTGCACTTGACACATTTATGAAATTGCTTATTCTAGTTACTAATAAGCAGGCACCCATTACGAAAATGACTGTAAACACTGTTAAATCCCCGTGGATTGATGAGGAATTGAAAAATTGTATGGTTGAGAGGGATGAGGCGAAAGGAATGGCAAATACGTCTGGCTGCACAACTGATTGGCAACCGTATTCCAAATTGAGAAATCATGTGAATAAAATGAATAAAAAGAAGAAGAAACTACACTATGAAACAAAGATAAATTACATAAATAATGATAGTAAAAAGCTTTGGAGCATCTTAAATGCAATTTTGGGAAAAAAGGCAAACTCAGCTCCATAATTCATTGAATCAGATGGCTCATTCATCACAAAACCCACTGATATTGCCAACTACTTTAGTGATTTTTTAATTGGCAAGATTAGCAAACTTGGGCATGACATGCCAGCAACAATTGCTGACACTACACATCCAAGTATATCTGACCAAATTATGAAAGACAAGCATTGTAATTTTGAATTCCGTAAAGTGAGTGTGGAAGAGGTGAAAAAAGTATTGTTGTCTATCAACAATGACAAGCCCCCGGGGTCTGACAACTTGGATGGAAAAGTACTGAGGATAATAGCGGACAATATTGCCACTCCTATTTGCCATATTTTCAATTTCTACTAGAATGTGTGTTACCCCAGGCTTGGAGGGAAGCAAAAGTCATTCCGCTACCTAAGAATAGTAAAGCCCCCTTTACTGGCTCAAATTGCTGACCAATCAACCTGTTACCAACCCTTAGTAAACTATTGGAAAAAATGGTGTTTTACTAGATACAATGCTATTTTACAGTAAACAAATTGACAAAAAACTTTCAGCATGCTTATAGAGAAGGACATTCAACAAGCACAGCACTTACACAAATGACTGATGAATGGCTGAGAGAAATTGATGATAAAAAGATTGTGGGGGCTGTTTTGTTAGACTTCAGTGCGGCTTTTGACATTATCGATCATAGCCTGATGCTGTAAAAACGTATGTGTTATGGCTTTACTCCCCCTGCTATATTGTGGATAAAGAGTTACCTGTCTAACAGAACACAGAGGGTGTTCTTTAATGGAAGCCTCTCCAACATAATCCAGGTAGAATCAGGATTTCCCCAGGGCAGCTGTCTAGGTCCATTACTTTTTTCAATCTTTACTAATGACATGCCACTGGCTTTGCGTAAAGCCAGAGTGTCTATGTATGCGGATGACTCAACACTATACATGTCAGCTACTACAGCGACTGAAATGACTGCAACACTTAACAAAGAGTTGCAGTTAGTTTCAGAGTGGGTGGCAAGGAATAAGTTAGTCCTAAATATTTCGAAAAAAACTAAAAGCATTTGATTTGGGACAAATCATTCACTAAACCCTGAACCTCAACTAAATCTTGTAATAAATCATGTGGAAATTTAGCAAGTTGAGATGACTAAACTGCTTGGAGTAACCCTGGATTGTAAACTGTCATGGTCAAAACATATTGATACAACAGTAGCTAAAATGGGGAGAAGTATGTCCATAATGAAGCACTGCTCTACCTTCTTAACAGCACTATCAACAAGGCAGGTCCTACAGGCCCTAGTTTTGTCACACCTGGACTACTGTTCAGTCGTGTGGTCAGGTGCCACAAAAAAGGACTTAGAAAAATTGCAATTGGCTCAGAACAGGGCAGAACGGCTGGCCCTTGGATTTACACATAGAGCTAATATTAATAATGTGCATGTCAATCTCCCCTGGCTCAAAGTGGAGGAGAGAATGACTTCATCACTAGTATTTATGAGAGGTATTGACATGCATTGAATGCACCGAGCTGTCTGTTTGAACTACTGGCGCACAGCTCGGACACCCATGCATACCCCACAAGACATGCCACCAGAGGTCTCTTCACAATCCCCAAGTTCAGAACAGACTGCCTACATGGAACTCTATTCCAGATCAAGTAACTAATGCCAGCAGGAAAATTAGATTTAAAAAACAGATAAAAATACACCGTATGGAACAACGGGCACTGTGAAGCAACACAAACATAGACACATGCATACAAACACACGATAACATACGCACTATACACACACGTACACATAGATTTTTTGTTATAGATATGTGGTAGTAGAGTAGAGGTCTGAGGGCACACACTTAATATGTTGTGAAATCTGTTATGAATGTATTGTAATGTTTTTAAAATGTATATGCCTTAATTTCGCTGGACCCCAGGAAGGGTATTTGTCAAAAGAGTCAAAAGTTTGGACACACCTACTCATTCCAGGGTTTTTCTTTATTTTTGCTATGTTCTACATTGTAGAATAATAGTGAAGACATCAAAACTCTGAAATAACACATATGGAATCATGTAGTAACCAATTTTTTTTTTTACAAATCTAAATATATGTTATATTTGAGATTCTTCAACGTAGCCACCCTTTGCCTTGATGACAGCTTTGCACACTCTTGACATTCTCTCAACCAGCTTCATGAGGTAGTCACCTGGAATGCATTTCAATTAACAGGTGTGCCTTCTTAAAAGTTAATTTGTGGAATTTCTTTCCTTCTTAATGCGTTTGAGCCAATCACTGGTGGGAGGGGGGTTACAGAAGATAGCCCTATTTAGTAAAAGACCAAGTCCATATTATGGCAAGAACAGCTCAAATAAGCATAGAGAAACGACAGTCCATCCTTACTTTAAGACATGAAGGTCAGTCAATACGGAAAATGTCAAGAACTTTTAAAGTTTCTTCAAATGCAGTCGCAAAAACCATCAAGCACTATGATGAAACTGTCTCTCATGTGGACCGCCACAGGAATGGAAGACCCAGAGTTACCTCTGCTGCAGAGGATAAGTTAATTAGAGTTACCAGCCCAAATAAACGCTTCACAGAGTTCAAGTCACAGACACATCTCAACATCAACTGTTCAGAGGGGACTGTGTGAATCAGGCCTTCATGGTCCAAATTTGAGATTTTTGGTTAGAACCAAATCAAATCAAATCAAAACATGTATTTGTCACATACACGTGTTTAGCAGATGTTATTACGGGTGTAGCGAAATTTTTGTGCTTCTAGCTCCGACATTGCAGTAATATCTAGCAAGTAATATCTAACATTTTCACGACATATACCCAATACACACAAATCTAGTAAGGAATGGAATTTAAGAATATATACATATATGGACAAGGAATGACAGAGCGGCATGGACTAAAATATTATAGAATAGAATACAGTATATACATACGAGATGAGTAGTGCAAGATATGTAAACATTATTAAAGTGACTAGTGTTCCATTTCTTTGTGAGACGCGGTGTGGGTGAACGGATGATCTCTGCATGTGTAGTTCCCACTATAAAGCATGGAGGAGGAGGTGTTTACATTTACATTTACGTCATTTAGCAGACGCTCTTATCCAGAGCGACTTACAAATTGGTGCATTCACCTTATAGCCAGTGGGATAACCACTTTACAATGTTTTTTTTTTTTTTTGGGGGTAAGGGGGGTAGAAGGATTACTTTATCCTATCCCAGGTATTCCTTATGGTGTTATGGTGTGGGGGTGCTTTGCTGGTGACACTGTCTGTGATTCATTTAGAATTCAAGGCACACTTAACCAGCATGGCTACCACAGCATTCTGCAGCGATACGCCATCCCATCTGGTTTGGGCTTAGTGGGACTATCATTTGTTTTTCAACAGGGCAATGACCCAACACACCTCCAGGCTGTGTAAGGGCTATTTTACCAAGAAGGAGAGTGATGGAGTGCTAGATCAGATGATTTGGCCTCCACAATTCCCCGACTTCAACCCAATTGAGATGGTTTGGGATGAGTCGGACGGCAGAGTGAAGGAAAAGCAGCCAACAAGTGCTCAGCACATGTGAGAACTCCTCCAAGACTGTTGGAAAAGCATTCCAGGTGAAACTGGTTGAGAAAATGCCAAGAGTGTGCAAAGCTGTCATCAAGGCAAAGGGTGGCTATTTGAAGAATCTCAAATGGAAAATATATTTTGATTTGTTTAACACTTTTTGGTTACTACATGATTCCATATGTGTTATTTCATAGTTTTGATGTCTTCACTATTATTCTACAATGTAGAAAATAGTAAAAATAAAGAAAAACCCTTGAATGAGTAGGTGTGTCCAAACTTTTGACTGGTACTGTATGTATATACACTACCGTTCAAAAGTTTGCGGTCACTTTGAAATGTCCTTGTTTTCGAAAGAAAAGCTATTTTTTTGTCCATTAAAATAACATCAAATTCATCAGAAAAACTGTGTAGACATTGTTAATTTTACATTTACATTTTAGTCATTTAGCAGACGCTCTTATCCAGAGCGACTTACAGTTAGTGAATACATTTTTTTTATTTATTTTTTTTATACTGGCCCCCCGTGGGAATCGAACCCACAACCCTGGCGTTGCAAACGCCATGCTCTATCAACTGAGCTATATCCCTGCCGGCCATTCCCTCCCCTACCCTGGACGACGCTGGGCCAATTGTGCGCCGCCCATGAGTCTCCCGGTCGCGGCCGGCTGCGACAGAGCCTGGATTCGAACCAGGATCTCTAGTGACACAGTTAGCACTGCGATGCAGTGCCTTAGACCACCGCATACTCAGGAGTATGATGTTAATGTTGTAAATGGCTATTGTAGCTGGAAAAGACTGTTCTTAATGGAATATCTACATAGGCGTACAGAGGCCCATTATCAGCAACCATCAGTCCTGTGTTCCAATGGCAAGTTGTGTTTGCTAATTCAAGTTGATCATTTTAAAAGGCTAATTGATCATTAGAAAACCCTTTTGCAATTATGTTAGCACAGCTGAAAACGGTTGTGCTGATTAAAGAAGCAATAAAACTGGCCTTCTTGAGACTAGTTGAGTATCTGGCGCATCAGCAATTGTGGGTTCGATTACAGGCTCAAAATGGCCAGAAACAAATAACTTTCTTCTGAAACTCGTCAGTCTAGTCTTGTTCTGAGATATGAAGGCCATTCCATGCGAGAAATTGCCAAGAAACTGAAGATCTTGTACAACGCTGTGTACTACTCCATTCACAGAACAGCGCAAACTGGCTCTAACCAGAATAGAAAGAGGAGTGGGAGGCCCCGGTGCACAACAGAGCAAGAGGACAAATATATTAGAGTGTCTAGTTTGAGAAACAGACGCCTCACAGGTCAACATTGAAGAGGCGACTCCGGGATGCTGACCTTCTAGGCAGAGTTGCAAAGAAAAAAGCCATATCTGGAGCAGCAGCATGACCAGGTGGACTGGGGACAGCAAGGAGTCATCAGGCCAGGTAGTCCTGAGGCATGCACCTAGGGCTCAGGTCCTCCGGGATGGGAGGGAGAGAGGGAGAGCATGACAGTCAAATGTATTTACACCCAGAAATTAGAGCCGGAAATTGGGGGATTTTTGTAGGGTGAATTATTATGTGGATTATAATAAATTGACATATCTGTAGGGGTTGTTGCATTTGTCATTGTATCTGGATGGCCAGGTACAAATTAGTTTAGATCACCTGTTTTGCATGTTATTTTGGCAGTAATACGTGTCACATATCAGTTTGCAAACAATGTAAAAAATAATAATAGAGTTAATAAAGCTGCATACAAACACAGTGTCTTTTTTGCTTTCTTGAATAAGGCAGCTCCAAAATACAGGTGTTTCAGCCTAGCTCAGTGTTTTCTGTGGTGGTGGGGTTTCCTACGGAGCGTAGGGGTTGGTAATGTTCTCTAGTTGCGCCGTGATTGGCTCAGTGTTCTGTCACTCATGTGGACACTACGTCACCGCAGAATCTACGGGGTGAGCTCGAAAATTCAAGCCCCTTAGGTGCTGCCATAGAGTTACATTAGAAGTGCCCATCCAAGAAGGCTCAAGGTCATTGGCCACAGCTAAAATGACGTCAAATCACGTTATATCTACCGTAGCTTTGATTGGACTGATCATGTCAACATCATACTTTTAAATTCTTAGCTAGCAAGCTAGACAACTAGTCATCATCATGAATCTACTGACAAATCCTTTTCAATCCTTGTCATATGAAGAGAAATTATAAATAAAACGTATCGGTGCTCATCGACCGTTGGACTTAAACATTACACAACAAGTTGGAAATCGCAAATTCAACAATGAGTGGTTTGGAAGGAACCAGTGGCTAACTGCAAGCTTTGCAAAGCAATCACTAGCCTGCTATTCAGTGGGGTGGGAAAATATGTTTTGAATGGTCATCCAACTCAGAATTCCATGTCGGGAACTCGGGCCTCTTTCTAGAGCTCCAACCTGAAGATCACTGACGTCATGATTCGACCTTGTTTTTTTCTGAGTTCTGAAAGCACCATAAATCCAGAGAATTCCAGACTTTGATGACAAAGTTTGATGACAAAATTGGCCCACATGGACCGCCGCGTCACCTTCCTGTTCAAGGGCGCACAGCACAACAAGGTGATTCCAAAAATGTATTGTATGCTGCTGCATAAATGATGTAATATGGAAGGAAGATATGTACAGTATACTGTAGCTAAGAAATAAATAAGTGTATGTTGTGTAGTAAGCTGTTAGTAGCCCATGTGCCTCATCCTAATAATGTGGTCCCTTTCCCCCTCATTATTTAGCCTACTGTTCTGACTTGGTGCACATGTAGCCTATAACCTGTTTTAGAGAAATGTAATCATCGAATATTGTAAGAGCTTTCATTGTCTGCTTATATTCCCCCTGTATTTATCCTACGGTTCTGACTTGGTGTACAGGGAGAATACTGAAAGAATGGCCCATGTTCTGAATTCGGTCGCTGTACAGTGGTTCCTCAATTAAAGATTTTGAGATTATGCAGCGGGATTCAGAGGTAATTTGTGGTTTAGTACATTACTCTGCGTCACTGTTTCATTGCTCCAGACCACCGCAAGGGGGAGTTAGAGCGCTGATTGTGCTTTTGGGTCCCAAGGCGCTAATGTGTCTCTACCTGAATTAATGCTGTCAATGAATGGGCGATATAAACCAAATAGAAACGGATAATTGCCCATGACTTCAAAATTGAATTTGAATTAACTGAATGATGAGGATGAAGAAGAAGAACAGGGTGATTGCATTTAGAACAATAGTGTAAGAATTGCTATTCCTCTGTCCCGCACGCACACGTGAAAAAATACACTTTCTTTGTTTCTACTTTTGTTTCTACTTTGTCAGAAGAAGCTGTAACTGGACTGTAGCATATTACTTACTAAAACTGTTGTTACACTAAGGTTTTTATTCTAGGTGAAACGAAAATGTTCAGTTATATTCCATGATATTCTTAAAATATGTGTTGATTGAATATAAGCAGCAAGTGATGTCTGCTAAATAAACAAGTTGATTGCGCAGTCATATAGCCTTGGCTACTAGGCACATATAAAATACAACTCCAAATACAGACTTGAGCTATTGAATTGATTTGTTTTATTTATTACATTTACTTGTGGAATGTTACCGAATAGATAACAACAATATAAATAAACATCTGGTGGAGCATGGAGTGAAAGTGCGCTGTGAGTACTCTACAATGCTGTGGGCCAGGTGGAAATGGTTTAGCAGCCTTTCCAATAAATTGGAATACAAAATAATAATAATAATAATAATATTATAATATTATTTTGCTCAATCGTGTACAGTATAGGCAACTCCAAACGCCCGCAGAGGTTGTGAACATACAGCATGAACACGAGACTCGCGTGTTGCCTTTCATTTATTGTTTCATTATTCAAGGCTCCCTGTGTTATTTCGTTTTCGTTAAAATAAATATAATGCTTGAACGAATGAATGATATATATTGAAGTAGCAATTGAAAGAGAACACTTTGGAGATGATGGGGAAATTATCAGACCAAATGTGAAGACACAACAGTTCACCTGATACAAGACTAAAGTTAGAAATGTATCAATATCACATACCTTATTTGCCCTAACGAAAATGCCATGAGCCCTCTACAAATATGTCAATTTATTATAATCCACATAATAATCTAATCAACCTTATAATAGGTAATGATTTATATATTTCCAAAAGAAAGACACATATATACAGAATTTGTTCATCAACATCTTTATGTTTTCGTTAATAAATAATGATAAAAAAGACTTTCAAAATGCAGATGTTTATTTCAACTACATCTCAACTACATTTTAGTTGCACTTTCCCCCAGCTCCACGATCACGGGGAAAACCCTGCTGAGATTATCAATGTATTTGTTGCATTGTTGTGTCGTGAGTTTCTCAAGCCAAAACGTCTTGATGGCCTTCACCAGTTCATCTTTGCTCGTAAGATTGGCAAAGTTACGGATTAATGTTTTCAGTTGATGCCAAACAAGTTCGATCAGGTTTAAATCAGGGAGACCTACGTGTAGATATACTGTAGGCCTACCGTAGGCGAGGTGAGGCTCTCATCTGCAATGCAAACCCTGGCGGCAGTGTGTTTTGGGTCATTGTCTGCATTTGAGAGAGATTGCTCATCATCATACAGTGAGGGAAACAAGTATTTGATTTATTTGAACAGTGAGAGACAGAATAACAACAAAAAAATCCATAAAAACGCATGTCAAAAATGTTATAAATTGATTTGCATTTTAATGAGGGAAATAAGTATTTGACCCCCTCTCAATCAGAAAGATTTCTGGATCCCAGGTGTCTTTTATACAGGTAACGAGCTGAGATTAGGAGCACACTCTTAAAGGGAGTGCTCCTCATCTCAGTTTGTTACCTGTATAAAAGACACCTGTCCACAGAAGCAATCAATCAATCAGATTCCAAACTCTCCACCATGGCCAAGACCAAAGAGCTATCCAAGGCTGTCAGGGACAATATTGTAGACCTACACAAGGCTGGAATGGGCTACAAGACCATCGCCAAGCAGCTTGGTGAGAAGGTGACAACAGTTGGTGCGATTATTCGCAAATGGAAGAAACACAAAATAACTGTCAATCTCCTTCGGCCTGGGGCTCCATGCAAGATCTCACCTCGTGGAGTTGCAATTATCATGAGAACGGTGAGGAATCAGCCCAGAACTACACGGGAGGATCTTGTCAATGATCTCAAGGCAGCTGGGACCATAGTCACCAAGAAAACAATTGGTAACACACTACGCCGTGAAGGACTGAAATCCTGCAGCGCCCGCAAGGTCCCCCTGCTCAAGAAAGCACATATACAGGGCCGTCTGAAGTTTGCCAATGAACATCTGAATGATTCAGAGGAGAACTGGGTGAAAGTGTTGTGGTCAGATGAGACCAAAATCAAGCTCTTTCGCATCAACTCAACTCGCCGTGTTTGGAGGAGGAGGAATGCTGCCTATGACCCCAAGAACACCATCCCCACGTCAAACATGGAGGTGGAAACATTATGCTTTGGGGGTGTTTTTCTGCTAAGGGGACAGGACAACTTCACCGCATCAAAGGGATGATGGATGGGGCAATGTACCGTCAAATCTTGGGTGAGAACCTCCTTCCCTCAGCCAGGGCATTGAAAATGGGTCGTGGATGGGTATTCCCGCATGACAATGACCCAAAACACACGGCCAAGGCAACAAAGGAGTGGCTCAAGAAGAAGCACATTAAGGTCCTGGAGTGGCCTAGCCAGTATCCAGACCTTAATCCCATAGAAAATCTGTGGAGGGAGCTTAAGGTTCGAGTTGCCAAACGTCAGCCTCGAAACCTTAATGACTTGGAGAAGATCTGCAAAGAGGAGTGGAACAAAATCCCTCCTGAGATGTGTGCAAACCTGGTGGCCAACTACAAGAAACGTCTGACCTCTGTGATTGCCAACAAGGGTTTTGCCACCAAGTACTAAGTCATATTTTGCAGAGGGGTCAAATACTTATTTCCCTTATCAAAATGCAAATAAATTTATAACATTTTTGACATGCGTTTTTCTGGATTTTTTTGTTGTTATTCTGTCTCTCACTGTTCAAATAAACCTACCATTAAAATTATAGACTGATCATGTATTTGTCAGTGGGCAAACATACTAAATCAGCAAGGGATCAAATACTTATTTCCCTCACTGTAGCTACAGTATGTGTCACAGCATAATCAAAGTGAGGACAGTGGGTGGTCTGCTGTATACTTATGGCCTATTGTAACCTGGAGTCCCACCTTTCCAGTACTCATCACCCCACCATAAACTCCGCCCTTAACACAGTTACCATTCAAAAATGATATTTTTATCTCAGAATGTTTTCATTGAGACCAAAGAGAACAGACGGAATGGACGTAGTTTTCAGCAAGCCAGCTTCTTTCTATGGTGCTACCCGTTCCAGAGATACGGGCGATACGGAGAGTCAGTTAGGAGAATGACGCGCTGAAGAGGGTGAGGGACGAGATAATGGAGTCACAATCCATGCCAGGCATACCTGTGAGCTCTGGAACTCCACCTCCGACAGGCAGAGGCAACAATCGCGGCGGGTTCGTCAGGTCGTTGGTTCACCCTGACCTTTCTATTCCTCTTCCTCTTCTGACACCAGAACTTGATGAACTGCTCACCACGAAGTGATACCACAAGTGGACACAACTGGGATGGATCCAGAGGCAAATTTGGCTTACCAGTGAACCTCTGAGTATTCATCTTGAATAGTGTGTCTCAGAAGTTTCTGTCCATGAGTGATGCAACCCGAAAAAGCATTAAAAGACAAAGTTAATGAGTACTTGAGGTTGCCGAGAAAGTCTGGACATGGCCTGCTCTCCCTTATCTAAGGAATTAAGCATACAGTATATGTAGGCTACAGTAAACATATCATTGTCCTGTTGGTTTTTGGCACACTGCACGGTAGCCTAACAAACATATGCATTTTGAAACAGTTTTTAAAATAAAACATCTAATTCAATAATATATTTCTACCACTGTAGATGCTGTGTTTTTATTTTTAGAATACAGTTCTCGGCTTACAGTAGTGATGGACATTGGTCACAGTTCACGCATTGACGAGCCATTAAATTGGACAATAGCCAGCCGAAACCCTCATAATAGCAAATTGGTGATCTAAACTAATTTGTATCTGGCCTTCCAGATACAATGACAAATGCAACAACCCCTACAGATATGTCAATTTATTATGATCCATATAATAATTCACCCTACAAAAATCCCCCAATTTCTGGCTCTAATTTCTGGGTGTAAATACATTTGACTGTCATGCTCTCCCTCCCATCCCAGAGGACCTGAGCCCTAGAAGCATGCCTCAGGACTACCTGGCCGGATGACTCCATGCTGTCCCCAGTCCACCTGGTCATGCTGCTGCTCCAGTTTCCACTCTTCTGCCTGTGGCTATGGAACCCTGACCTGTTCACCGGACGTGCTACCTTGTCCCAGACCTGCTGTTTTCAACGCTCTTTACCGCACCTGCTATTTCAACCTCTAAATGCCCGGCTATGAAAAGCCAAGTGACATTTACTCCTGATGTACTGACCTGTTGCAACCTCTACAACCACTGTGATTATTATTTGACCCTGCTGGTTATCTATGAACGTTAGAACATCTTGGAGAAAAATCTGGCCTTAATGACCATGTACTGTTATAATCTCCACCCGGCACAGCCAGAAGGGGACTGGCATCCCCTCAGAGCCTGGTTCCTCTCTAGGTTTCTTCCTAGGTTTCTGCCTTTCTAGGGAGTTTTTCCTAGCCACCGTGCTTCTACATCTGCATTGCTTGCTGTTTGGGGTTTTAGGCTGGGTTTCTGTATAGCACTTTGTGACATCTGGTGATGTAAAAAGCTTTATAAATAAATAAATTGTGATTGATTGATTGATTGATTGATGCTTCAAGTGCAGGCAACAGGCTATCAGCACATCACCCACCACTTTACAATGTGAGCTGGAGGCATTTTGAAAACATGTTTTCAAACACTTGTTTTTCACAACTGTAGCAGGTTGTGAACTCTGCAAACAATGTTTCCACTAAAAGAATGAGAATGGTAAATTACTACTTAATACATTCATTCAATACATTGGAATACAAAAGAAGCCATCTACCCATTGTGGGCTATTAGCAGGACAATAGACTCTTGCCAAGTTGATATCTATTTTTAGGGACTTGAAATGTATTAATGGATGTTTAATGGATGTTTGCCTACTAATTATAATGACGTGAAGGACATCAAGGAGGGTAGGAGGAGCAAGCTCTGCATGCTTATTACAGTATGTGTGATTAATCTTTTTTCTGACCATTCTGAGCAGTGTAAAAAACATAACAAATACAATAATAATTTACAACAAATTAAAATCAATCCCATATGGTCTGTTCTAACAAAAAAGGTTTCAAAGTCTTTAGTACAGCCAAGATTAAAAACAGTTGAATTAATTCCTGAATTCATGTTGAGGTTTATTTATTGTTTAATTATTCAAGGCTCCTTTCTCTTCTCTGTGCTGGAGTTCTTTTAAGAACTTGATGTTCTTTTAAGAACTTGATGGTTTAGCGATAGCCGAATAAACTTGACATGAACTTGAATCTTCTCTCTTCATTTTACCCTCAAACAAAATCACTAATAGTATAGTATAGTCTAGTCCCATGTAGCTCAGTTGGTAGAGCATGGAGCTTGCAACGCCAGGGTTGTGGGTTTGATTCCCACGGGGACAAATATGAAGAAAAAATACAGTGGTGAAAGAAAGTATTTAGTCAGCCACCAATTGTGCAAGTTCTCCCACTTAAAAAGAGAGAGGACTGTAATTTTCATCATAGGTACACGTCAACTATGACAGACAAAATGAGAAAAAAAAATCCAGAAAATCACATTGTAGGATTTTTAATGAATTTATTTGCAAATTATGGTGGAAAATAAGTATTTGGTCACCTACAAACAAGCAAGATTTCTGGCTCTCACAGACCTGTAACTTCTTCTTTAAGAGGCTCCTCTGTCCTCCACTCGTTACCTGTATTAATGGCACCTGTTTGAACGTGTTATCAGTATAAAAGACACCTGTCCACAACCTCAAACAGTCACACTCCAAACTCCACTATGGCCAAGACCAAAGAGCTGTCAAAGGACACCAGAAACAAAATTGTAGACCTGCACCAGGCTGGGAAGACTGAATCTGCAATAGGTAAGCAGCTTGGTTTGAAGAAATCAACTGTGGGAGCAATTATTAGGAAATGGAAGACATACAAAACCACTGATAATCTCACGCAAGATCTCACCCCGTGGGGTCAAAATGATCACAAGAACGGTGAGCAAAAATCCCAGAACCACACGGGGGGACCTAGTGAATGACCTGCAGAGAGCTGGGACCAAAGTAACAAAGCCTACCATCAGTAACACACTACGCCGCCAGGGAATCAAATCCTGCAGTGCCAGATGTGTCCCCCTGCTTAAGCCAGTACATGTCCAGGCCCGTCTGAAGATTGATAGAGTGCATTTGGATGATCCAGAAGAGGATTGGGAGAATGTCATATGGTCAGATGAAACCAAAATATAACTTTTTGGTAAAAACTCAACTCGTCGTGTTTGGAGGACAAAGAATGCTGAGTTGCATCCAAAGAACACCATACCTACTGTGAAGCATGGGGGTGGAAACATCATGCTTTGGGGCTGTTTTTCTGCAAAGGGACCAGGACGACTGATCCGTGTAAAGGAAATAATGAATGGGGCCATGTATCGTGAGATTTTGAGTGAAAACCTCCTTCCATCAGCAAGGGCATTGAAGATGAAACGTGGCTGGGTCTTTCAGCATGACAATGATCCCAAACACACCGCCCGGGCAACGAAGGAGTGGCTTCGTAAGAAGCATTTCAAGGTCCTGGAGTGGCCTAGCCAGTCTCCAGATCTCAACCCCATAGAAAATCTTTGGAGGGAGTTGAAAGTCTGTGTTGCCCAGCGACAGCCCCAAAACATCACTGCTCTAGATGAGATCTGCATGGAGGAATGGGCCAAAATACCAGCAACAGTGTGTGAAAACCTTGTGAAGACTTACAGAAAACGTTTGACCTGTGTCATTGCCAACAAAAGGGTATATAACAAAGTATTGAGTAACTTTTGTTATTGACCATATACTTATTTTCCACCATCATTTGCAAATAAATTCATAAAAAATCCTACAATGTGATTTTCTGGAATTTTTTTTCTCATTTTGTCTGTCATAGTTGACTTGTACCTATGATGAAAATTACAGGCCTCTCTCATCTTTTTAAGTGGGAGAACTTGCACAATTGGTGGCTGACTAAATTACTTTTTTTCCCCACTGTATATATATCTGCTAAATGACTAAAATGTAACTCGTGGCCATCGCAAAGCCCTGACCTCAATCCTATAGAACATTTGTGGGCAGAACTGAAAAAGTGTTTGTAGGCCTTCTTGCTCGCACATGCTTTTTCAGTTCTGCCCACAAGTTTTCTATAGGATTGAGGTCAGGGCTTTGTGATGGCCAATCCAATACCTTGACTTTGTTGTCCTTAAGGCATTTTGCCACAACTTTGGAAGTATGCTTGGGGTCATTGTCCATTTGGAAGACCCATTTGCAACCAAGCTTTAACTTCCTGACTGATGTCTTGAGATGTTGCTTCAATATATCCACATCATTTTCCTTCCTCATGATGCCATCTATTTTGTGAAGTGCACCAGTTCCTCCTGCAGCAAAGCACCCCCACAGCATGATGCTGCCACCCCCGTGCTTCACGGTTGGGATGGTGTTCTTCTAATTGCAAGCGTCCCACTTTTTCCTCCAAACATAACGATGGTCATTATGGCCAAACAGTTCTATTTTTGTTTCATCAGACCAAAGGACATTTCTCCAAAAAGTACGATCTTTGTCCCCATGTGCAGTTGCAAACCGTAGTCTGGCTTTTTTATGGCGGTTTTGGAGCAGTGGCTTCTTCCTTGCTGAGCGGCCTTTCAGATTATGTCGATATAGGACTCGTTTTATTGTGGATATAGACACTTTTGTACCGGTTTCCTCCAGCATCTTCACAAGGTCCTTTGCTGTTGTTCTGGGATTGATTTGCACTTTTCACACCAAAGTACGTTAATCTCTAGGAGACAGAACGCGTCTCCTTCCTGAGCGGTATGACGGCTGCGTGGTCCCATGGTGTTTATACTTGCGTACTATTGTTTGTACAGATGAACGTGGTACCTTCAGGCGTTTGGAAATTGCTCCCAAGGATGAACCAGACTTGTGGAGGTCTACAATTTTTTTTCTGAGGTCTTGGCTGATTTCTTTTGATTTTCCCATGATGTCAAGCGAAGATAGACCTTGAAATACATCCACAGGTACACCTCCAATTGACTCAAATGATGTCAATTAGCCTATCAGAAGCTTCAAAAGCCATGACATCATTTTCTGGAATTTTCCAAGCTTTTTAATGGCACAGTCAACTTAGTGACCCACTGGAATTGTGATAGTGAATTATAAGTTAAATAATCTATCTGTAAACAATAGCTGGAAAAACTACTTGCCAAAACTATAGTTTGTTAACAAGACATTTGTGGAGTGGTTGAAAAATGAGTTTTAATGACTCCAACCTAAGTGTATGTAAACTTCCGACTTCAACTGTAGGTATATTTTAGCAATTAGATTTACTTTTGATACTTAAGTATATTTAAAACTAAATACATTGACATTTACTCAAGTAGTATTTTACTGGGTGACTTTCACTTTTACTTGAGTCATTTTCTATTAAGGTATCTTTACTTTTACTCAAGTATGACAATTGGATACTTTTTCCACCACTGTTATTTCTATCAAGATAAATATTAGCCACTATCAGTATCGACCATCAGTAGGCCTAATAACACATATTCAACTACTGTTGTTCCCTTCAGTTCGTATACAGTGCCTTGCAAAAGTAATCATCCCCCTTGGCGTTTTTCCTATTTTGTTGCATTAAAACCTGTAATTTAAATTTATTTTTATTTGGATTTCATGTAATGGACATACACAAAATAGTCCAAAATGGTGAAGTGAAATGAAAAAAATGTCAAAAAAATAAATAACAGAAAAGTGGTGCATATGCATATGTATTCACCCCCTTTGCTATGAAGCTCCAAAATAAGATCTGGTGCAACCAATTACCTTCAGAAGTCACATAATTAGTTAAATAAAGTCCACCTGTGTGCAATCTAAGTGTTACATGATCTGTCACATGATCTCAGTATATATACACACCTGTCTGAAAGGCCCCAGAGTCTGCAACACCACCAAGCAAGCGGCTCCATGAAGACCAAGGAGCTCTCCAAACAGGTCAGGGACAAAGTTGTGGAGAAGTACAGATCAGGGTTGGGTTATAAAAAAATATCAGAAACTTTGAACATCCCACGGAGCACCATTAAATACGTTATTCAAAAATGGAAAGAATATGGCACCACAACAAACCTGCCAAGAGGGCCGCCCACCAAAACTCACGGACCAGGCAAGGAGGGCATTAATCAGAGGCAACAAAGAGACCAAAGATAACCCTGAAGGAGCTACAAAGCTCCACAGCGGAGATTGGAGCATCTGTCTATAGGACCACTTTAAGCCGTATACTCCACAGAGCTCGGCTTTACGGAAGAGTGGCCAGAAAAAAGCTATTGCTTAAAGAAAAAAATAAGCAAACACGTTTGGTGTTCGCCAAAAGGCATGTGGGAGACTCCCCAAACATATGGAAGAAGGTACTCTGGTCAGATGAGACAAAAATTGAGCTTTTTGGTCATCAAGGAAAACGCCATGTCTGGCGCAAACCCAACACCTCTCATCACCCCGAGAACACCATCCCCACAGTGAAGCATGGTGGTGGCAGCATCATGCTGTGGGGATGTTTTTCCATCGGCAGGGACTGGGAAACTGGTCAGAATTGAAGGAATGATGGATGACGCTAAATACAGGGAAATTCTTGAGGGAAACCTGTGTCATTCTTCCAAAGATTTGAGACTGGGACGGAGGTTCACCTTCCAGCAGGACAATGACCCTAAGCATACTGCTAAAGCAACACTCGAGTGGTTTAAGGGGAAACATTTAAATGTCTTGGAATGGCCTAGTCAAAGCCCAGACCTCAATCCAATTGAGAATCTGTGGTATGACTTAAAGATTGCTGTACACCAGCGGAACCCATCCAAGAGACTTGCAGCAGTAATTGCTGCAAAAGGTGTCTCTACAAAGTATTAAGTTTGGGGGGGGTGAATGGTTATGCACACTCAAGTTCTGTTTTTTTTGTCTTATTTCTTGTTTGTTTCACAAGAAAAATGTTTTTCCATCTTCAAAGTGGTAGGCATGTTGTGTAAATGAAATGATAGAACCCCCCCAAAAGTCTATTTTAATTCCAGGTTGTAAGGCAACAAAATAGGAAAAATGCCAAGGGGGTGGAATACTTTCGCAAGCCACTGTACATTCTCATGATCTACATTATTACTCCATTTCATTACATTGCTTCCTCTGTAAACGCCGTCACGGCCAGGTGTTTTTTGCGGAGGATCATTAGTAACAGTTGATATAAAAAAAGACATTTAAGCAAATTAAATCGTTTAGGAGTGGAGAGCAGACCAAGCAGTAACGGTTTAAACGCGACGCATGGCACAATACTTGGCTGTGTCATCGCACAGTTCCATGGTTTGTGCAGGCAATAGACGAGGGTATAGCCTACCATTGTACTCTATTCTCCCTATTATAATTATATGTATACCTATCTTCCAACATCACCATGGGTTAAAGAACTGAATGTGGTCATTTTCAGAAAGAATCAAAAACCACTTTTCTTTCGTGCATAAAGGCTCTCCAAACCTGTTTATGATTCATAAATACTTTCCTAACCCCAAATAATCTACAAGATCAGAGCATTTTGAAATCTACCACTTGGTGCTGGAAGAGACGAATATGCATATATTCAGATGGCTTTCTTTCATTGACCCCTAATATTCTGAACCCATTCTCTTGATATATTCTATTGAGTCTGTCGACAAAATTCAAACTAAAAAGGGTACACCGTATTTAAAGAAAAGGCTTAAGATAAATGTACTGAAAACCCTATTGAATGAAAACTCCACAAGAAAATCTGTTGGCCAGCAAGTGGGACGGTTTCAGTGGTTGAATTACATTTATTCAGCGCGCGCAAGAGAACCACGCCTGCAAAGCCCGTTACGCACCTTCATAAGGTTGAGGATTTGTTATACAGAAGCTGTTCATTTCAGGATGTACATAGCAGGTGTAACAATTAATCGAAGTAACCAAAATACTATCCATACATTGTTTTTTGAAACTACTTACTTACAAAAAAAAGAACAAGCAGGTAATGTGGTGACTTGAGCAAGCAGAAGTACAGATAAAAATAAACAAATATAAAAAGGTCACTTTTAATTATAAAACCCCAAAGAATTTATTTGATGAGATCCCATCACCACTCACCCACACACACACCTACTGAAGCTACACTACTGCATTAGATCGCTGTGACGTTGGGGTGAGATAATCATCGGTTAAAATAATCACTCTGCGTTTTAGAAACGACCACAGTCAGAATCCCCTTATAGCCCAATATTGTTACAGAGCATTATTTGAGTACTTATAGCCCCCTATAGATAAATATCACTTCAGTCAACAGTACACATGTTGGTCATGATAAGGATGTCAATGTGGCCCCAGACATAATAAAATACCAAGTACCCACATACATGTACAGTACATGAACACGCGGCAGACATGACACATACAGTACATGAACACGTGACAGACTCCTGTCACAGGCAGCGTGACATCAAGCCTGTGACAAAATATAAAGGTCTTGTCTACGTCGAACACGCAGCGATGGCAGGGGTTAGAGCATCATAAAAACATTTCTGTACATCATTTATTTTCAGCGTCCTATTTGACATGATCTACTGCAGGACTATGGGCGGGTGATTAAAAATACAATTACATTATTTATTTTCTTCTGCTGCTTTCTGGTGTCTTCTTTCATGACAATGAGAAAAGGAGGAGACTAGAAGAAGCAACAGAGATTTACAACATCTATGGTGATCGTATTGGCCCCATGATTAAGCAAATGCAGGCGTTACACCAAAAATGTGGGTAACCCCAGGCAAACATACTGTTTTCAATAACACATCTTCAAAACCATCCCAATTCGGTTTCTTAGCATTATCTGATCTCTGCTAACTAAAGCAAACAATAGTGTTCCAAAGAGAAAGAAATCACTGCAGCTCAAACCGTGTCAGAGTTCTCTCCGAACCAGCTACACACCAATCAATTCACCACTGGTCTGTACTATTACCAAACTGATCCAAAGTGCTAGTTCCCCAATCAACGTCAAACAACTTCTGGAAGTGGCATTATTTAATCAAAACATAATAAATCTCCAGTTGTGTTTGTCATCATGCTAGTTCCAAACTTGGGTCTAAAAGTTACTTTAAGCAGTCATAAAAAGAGGACCACAACGTCGCCATACGCACATAAAGCCTGGGGTTCATTTCTACGTCACCTCTATCTTTAGTGATCTTAATATCTATACTGCGAGTGATACTGTAGCCACCAGGTCTCAATCGATACCATGGAAGTTTGAATACATGTCAGAGGGAATATTTCAATTTAAAGTAAATTAACTAACAGGTGCAAGTGGGGCAAAGCAGCAAGAGTTCCTGGCATCTTATAGAACCAAGAATTTAACTAGCTATTATAATGGGAGTAGTGTTTTTCTGATGTCCTGCTTTACAATGAAAGGCCTTTCTGTCATAGCAGGGTTCGCCCGCTCACTTTATCTCTCTCTATTGCGTAGCCGAGCCAGGGTGAGTGTTTGTCCGTGACTCTTCTTTTATTCTAAGTCCTTTATCAGGCTGAAGCCTCTTCCCAAGGAGAGGAGCGAGAGAAAGGAAGACGGACAGGGACAGCTGAAAGACCTGAGAATGTCCAGCACACTTGAAAGAAGCACCGTGATCAATAGAATGACGGAGCGCGAGAGAAAGAGGAATCAGAAGTGATGGAGGGATGGGGAGAGACAGTTTGGTGTAGTGGGCGGGCTCATTGCCGAACCTCAACGTAATTGGCTGGGAAGAGGCCGTAGGCTCCCCGGCACACGCCCCTCCACCAGCCCTCGTCAATCATCTCAATGTTAGTGATGATGTCATCAGGGTCGAAGGAGATCTCGTCATCACCAGCTGGAAGGCAGACATTCCATATCAGTTTACTTTGCATTCCACTGCCCTCATATTATAAAGAATGTCAAAAGGGTTTGTTTATATCATAAATGTGTCTGAGTATTGTATTATATATTGTATCTATTGTAGTACTGTATTTTTGGGGTAATTATGAGGAGATATTGATCTTAAAAATGAGGGTTTTGATAGATGTGATGATCAAAGTATAGACTATAGAGGGCTTGCCTCCACTCACCTGCTTGGTAGTCATACAGGGCCACTGCGGTTACCCCCAAGTCCTCCCCGTACTCATATGTCTTGGCGTCTGCAGGGAAAAGGTCACAGTTCATTCACAGAGGACACAGGAAGACAAAACACAATGGGAGATTGTCAATTGGGCAAAATTCGGTCCTCTCCTTGACTCCTCCGTCCTCCTCTCCCTCTTGGCCTGGAAACCGATAAGTGGTCACCATATGTGGGAGTGTCAATTCATTAATAGGTGAACGGAGGAGTTTGTGCCTCTCCTCGATAGCCTTTTCCGGCCGAGGATACTTAAGTGTATACTATCGGGAAAAGTGTTGTAATCCGCCACACCCCCTTTGAATCAGCTGTTGTTTTCACGTAGGATGAACACATGCACACCATTAAAAACAATACTCTAGTAATCTTTTTATCAATAACATATCTGGCACTAGCGCTCCTATTTTTAGTACTTTTCACATATTTAGGGATTCCTCCTCTGTAAACGTAATTTGCCTGAAACGCGCTACTGGAGAAGGAGAGTCATTTCATGCATTTGTTTCCACATTTCCTCTATTCCCCTCCGCACTTCCTGCTGAAAAAGGTCAAAGTTAATCGAGGAGAGGATGCAAGGAATTGAGCAGATCCAATCGAGATTCTCCCAATGGCTCAATCTCAATTGCTTAAAAATATGTCCTTTTCTCCTCCTCTCCCCTTCATTTGCACTGATTGGAAAATACTTGACAGGTGAAAACAAGAAGGTAGAAACTCTCATTAGGCTGGCTTTCACCTGGTCAGTTCTTTCAGATCAGTGCAATGAAGGAGGGGACAGTGACTCAGCAAATGGCACTAAAAATATCCTGCTCCTCCCCCCTCACCTCGTTCACTCTCATTCTCTCACCTCCTGTCTCGTCAGGACTCTGGTATAGCGCCTCCTCCTGGGCGGGAGGCTCCTCATACATCTGCTCGGCAGAGGGCCGGGAGTTAGGCTCTGCCTCGTACAGCTCCTCCCCATTCTCCGCTGCTGCAGGATCCTCGTACTCACCAGAGTCCTGACTCAGCCAGCAGAGGGAGAAACACCGTCAGATAATAGCTCCCTGGGTCAATTCAAATTCCTCCTTAACTGAATGTTTTTCAATTTTGGGGACTTTACCTTCTTTTTCTTCCTCTATGAAAACATCACAGAAAGCATGGTAAGGAAAGTCACAAAGGAAAAGCGAGAAGACTGCGGCATTGGAATAAATCAGATCATCCTTGTTCACGCCAATGTCACTAAACTGCATGAAGGATTGATTTCATCCATTTTTGAAGGATGTACTCATCCATATTTTACTCAGCAAACTAACTACTGGCAAAAAAAAGTGATGAGCATGTAGGCATGTTAAGCAAACAGGCATTTGTGGGAGTGCAGTGATTGGTGGAACCTGTTGTCATTCACCTGGTAAACTGGGTCGGCGGCTGCAGATACAGGCGAAGGTGCGGCTTGCTGGGCAGGAGGGGTGGGGCGAATGGTAGGGCTGGGCTCAGGAGCCGGGGAGGCAGGCTTGGCCTTGGCTGTCTCCTCTATCTTGCGCCGCGCCTCCTCTTGCTCCTGCTTCTCCTTGGCCTGGCGGCGGGTTCTCTCCTCATCCGCCCGCTTCTTGTCCTCCTCCTCCTTCTGCTTGGCGATGTTCTCGAAGCGGGCCTTGATGCTGCCCGTGCTGCTGCCAGCTAAGGAGGGCGGATCATAATCAAACCAGTGGTTCAAATTCATATTTTGCAATGATCTTGACAAACATATCGCACATTAACACACACACGCTGGTTTTGTGGTTACTTACCAGTTTCCACAGGCTTGGTCCTCTGGTAGGCAGGGCTTGGTTTCTCCACATCCTCAAAGTTACCTGCACTCTGCCATTCAAATGAGAGGGAGGAGAGTAACTACACACAATAGTTCAGAAATCCCCAGTCTTCAGATATTAGGTATAGAGACAATGTACCTTATCCATTCTGTCCTTCTGGACGCCAAACTTCCCTCCGAACCCATGGGAGTAGTCTGTAAACAGCAGACAATAAATAGTTAGTGTGCCTTTAATTCACAAATTCAATTGATAGTTCCCTAAAGAATCACTTTACGGGTGAACTATCGCTTAAATTTAAGAAAGGGTTAAAGTAAAAAAAGGCATGCAGACCTGTGAAAGAGCATAAAATAAAATAAAAATGCTGACAATGGAGGAAGGGTAGGGCTGGGCGATCATTGTGTATTTGTCGGTATCGCGATAAAGATGTGCACTGATGAGTATTTTGCCAGTTGTAGCGTGAATATCGTGGAATACAAGTTGGCTACAATCTGTAGCCATTGTAGCCAACTTGGATTTATGTTAACATTTCTGAATAGTGGTTGCGTTACCATACAATAGGAATGTCTGAAAGGAATGTATTTAAATGTATTTATAATACCAATTATATCCTAGGATCCTACAAGTTTGTTTATCGATCTATATACACACACAAAAGTATGTGGACATCCCTTCAAATTAGTTGATTCGGCTAGTTCAGCCACACTCAGTGTATATAATCGAGCACACAGCCATGAAATCTCCATAGACAAACATTGCCCATAGAATGGCCTTACTGAAGAGCTCAGTGACTTTCAACGTGGCACCGTCATAGGATGCCACCTTTCCAACAAGTCAAATTTCTGCCCTGCCCCAATCAACTGTAAGTGCTGTTATTAAGTGGAAACATCTAGGAGCAAAAACAGTTCAGCCGTAAAGTGGTAGGCCAAACAAGCTCACAGAACGGGACCACCGAGTAATGAAGCACGTAGCACATAAAAATTGTCTGTCCTTGGTTGCAACACGCACTACCGAGTTCCAAACTGCCTCTAGAAGCAATGTCAGCACAATAACTGTTCGTCAGGAGATTCGTGAAATGGGTTTCCATGGCCGAGCAGCCGCACACAAGTCAAATATCACCATGCGCAATGCCAAGCGCCGGTTGGAGTGGTGTAAAGCTCGCTGTCATTGGACTCTGGAACAGTGAAAATGCGTTCTTTGGAGTGATGAATCACTGGCAGTCCGACAGATTAATCTGGGTTTGAAGGATTCCAGGAGAACGCTACCTGCCCCAATGCATAGTGCCAACTGTAACGTTCAGGCTAGGCCCCTTAGTTCCAGTGAAGGAAAATCTTAACGCTACAGCATACAAAGACATTCTAGACAATTCTGTGCTTCCAGCTTTGTGGCAACAATTTGGGGAAGGCCCTTAGCCATTTCAGCATGACAATGCCCCTGTGCACAAAGCGAGGTCCATACAGAAATGGTTTGTCGAGATCGGTGTGGAAGAACTTGACTGGCCTGCACAGAGCCCTGACCTCAACCCCATTGAACAGCTCTCATTACGCTTGTGGAATTTCTTTCCTTCTTAATGCGTTTGAGCCAATTAGTTGTGATGTGACATGGTGGGGGGGGGGGGGTATACATAAGATAGCCCTATTTGGTAAAAGACCAAGTCCATATTATGGCAAGAACAGCTCAAATAAGCAAAGAGAAACAACAGTTCATCAATACTTTAAGACACGAAGGTCAGTCAATACCAAAAGTTTCTTCAAGTGCAGTCGCAAAATTTATCAAGCACTATGATGAACCTGGCTCTCATGAGGACCGCCACAGGAATGGAAGACCCAGAGTTACCTCTGCTGCAGAGGATACGTTCATTAGAGTTACCAGCCTCAGAAATTGCAGCCCAAATAAATGCTTCACAGAGTTCAAGTAACCGACACATCTCAATATCAACTGTTCAGAGGGGACTGTTTGAAATCAGGCATTCGTGGTCGAATTGCTGCAAAGAAACCACTACTAAATGACACCAATAAGAAGAAGAGACCTGCTTGGGCCAAGAAACACGAGCAATGGACATTAGACAGGTGGAAATGTGTCCAAATTTGCACCGGTGTAGAAAATAGTAAAAACCTGGAATGAGTAGGTGTCCAAACTTTTGACTGGTAATGAATGAATGAAAGAATGAATGTATATTATTGCTATTGGTGATGAATATCTATTTTTGTCGATATCGTCCGGCCCTGGGGGTAGTTTGTACAGGGTGATGTTTTGAAGGGGGACGGGTAAAGGGCAAAGGCGCTTTAGACATTCCAAAACAGTTCTTGGGCAAAAAATAAACTTTGGAAAGAAAAGGAGGGACGGTGTGTGCTGTGCCTTGCTGAGACTCGTGCTTGGCCAGCCTCTCCTTGTGCTCATAACCCAGGGCACACTGGTCTTGCTTCTCCAGCTCTACCCCATACTGCCCTCCGAACCCACGCTTATAGTCTGAAACAATACAATACACACAAACATATACATATATAGACACACACATACAAACACACAGAGTATATACAGTTGAAGTCGGAAGTTTACATACACTTAGGTTGGAGTCATTAAAACTTGTTTTTCAACCACTCCACAGATTTCTTGTTAACAAACTATAGTTTTGGCAAGTCGGTTAGGACATCTACTTTGTGCATGACAAGTAATTTTTCCAACAATTGTTTACATACAGATTATTTCACTTATAATTCACTGTATCACAAATTCAGTGGGTCAGAAGTTTACATACACTAAGTTGACTGTGCCTTTAAATAGCTCGGAAAACTCCAGAAAATGATGTCATGGCTTTAGAAGCTTCTGATAGGCTAATTGACATCATGAGTCAATTGGAAGTGTACCTGTGGATGTATTTCAAGGTCTACCTTCAAACTCAGTGCCTCTTTGCTTGACATCATGGGAAAATCAAACGAAATCAGCCAAGAAAAGAAATTGTAGACCTCCACAAGTCTGATTCATCCTTGGGAGCAATTTCCAAACGCCTGAAGGTACCACGTTCATCTGTACAAACAATAGTGCGCAAGTATAAACACCATGGGACCACGTAGCCGTCATACCGCTCAGGAAGGAGACGTGTTCTGTCTCCTAGAGATGAACGTACTTTGGTGCGAAAAGTGCAAATCAATCCCAGAACAGCAGCAAATGACCTTGTAAAGATGCTGGAGGAAACAGGTACAAAAGTATCTATATCCACAGTAAAACGAGTCCTATATCGACATAACCTGAAAGGCCGCTCAGCAAGGAAGAAGCCACTGCTCCAAAACCACCATAAAAAAGCCAGTCTACGGTTTGCAACTGCACATGGGGACAAAGACCTTACTTTTTGGAGAAATGTCCTCTTGTCTGATGAAACAAAAATAGAACTGTTTGGCCAAAATGACCATCGTTATGTTTGGAGGAAAAAGGGGGACTTGCAAGCCGAAGAACACCATCCCAACCGTGAAGCACGGGGGTGGCAGCATCATGCTGTGGGGGTGCTTTGCTGCAGGAGGGACTGGTGCGCTTCACAAAAGAGATGGCATCATGAGGAAGGAAAATTATGTGGATATATTGAAGCAACATCTCAAGACATCAGTCAGGAAGTTAAAGCTTGGTCGCAAATGGGTCTTCCAAATGGACAATGACCCCAAGCATTCTTCCAAAGTTGTGGCAAAATGGCTTAAGGACAACAAACTCAAGGTATTGGAGTGGCCATCACAAAGCCCTGACCTCAATCCTATAGAACATTTGTGGGCAGAACTGAAAAAGCGTGTGCGAGCAAGGAGGCCTACAAACCTGACTCAGTTACACCAGCTCTGTCAGGAGGAATGGGCCAAAATTCACCCAACTTATTGTGGGAAGCTTGTGGAAGGCTACCCAAAATGTTTGACCGAAGTTTAAATTGTTTAAGGCAATGCTACCAAATACTAATTGAGTGTATGTAAACTTCTGACCCACTGGGAATGTGATGAAATAAATAAAAGCTGAAATAAATCACTCTACTATTATTCTGACATTTCACATTCTTAAAATAAAGTGGTGATCCTAACTGACATAAGACAGTGAATTTTTACTAGTATTAAATGTCAGGAATTGTGAAAAACTGAGTTTAAATGTATTTGGCTAAGGTGTATGTAAACTTCCGACTTCAACTGTATAGGCACAAACAGACATTTACATACAGATATAAACAAGTACACAAGTCCTGCCGCACTCAGACCAAACACACACACACACAGAGAGACGTACGCACACACACACACACACACACATAGCAATCCTGCCTTACTTACTACATACAGTATATAAAAGCATACACACACAGAATAGAAACATACAGAATTACAGTACATAAAACACACATCAAATGAAAAACTTTGTCAACAACTTAAACCAAAAGAACCAAGGTGCTATGCACATCCAGTAAATCCAGCCTGAGCGCTAGACTGATCAGTCCTCTGTCTGTCTAGCGCTGTCTGTTCTCACTTCTTCTATTATGAGCCTGTGGCAGATGCCACGGCACCAGACAAAGGAAATACTTAAACCTCAATGACTCAATAGTAAAACCACAAAATAACCACATCAGTAAAAAGTGTGTTGGGTGGGTGGGTTAGGATGTGAACACATTTCCTGTGTGCGTTTTCCTGCTACTAAGGTTAGGTGTTAGGTGGAATAAAACGCTTGTAAACACAGGGTAAACACAGGTCAAACACGGGTACCTTTCTGTGACTCGTGGAGCTGCAGTTTCTCCTGGTGGTCCCATCCCAAGGCTGACTTGTCCTGTCTGTCCGTCTGCACGCCAAACTTGCCACCAAAGCCCTTCACGTAATCTGTGAAGGGCACAGAGAATATCAGCATGGATACTAAAGTGCAAAGTAGGAAGTGTCTCCCGAGTGGCGCAGCGGTCTAAGGCACTGCATCATAGTGCTTGAGGCGTCACTACAGACCCGGGTTCGATCCCGGGCTGTCACACAACCAGCCGTGACCGGGAGTCCCATAGGACGGTGCACAATTGGCACAGCGTCGTCCGGGTTAGGGGATGCTTTGGTCGGAGGGGCTTTATTTGGCTCATCGCGCTCTAGCGACTGCTTGTGGCGGGCCGGGCGCCTGCAGGCTGTCGCCAGTTGAACGGTGTTTCCTCTGACACATTGGTGCAGCTGGCTTCCAGGTTAAGCGGGTGGGTGTTAAGGAGCGCGGTTCGGAGGACACATGACTCGACCTTCACCTCTCCCGAGCCCGTTGGGGAGTTGTAGCGATGAGATTGGGAGAAAAAGGAGGTAAAATAAAAGTGCAATGTAGGTAGGCCCAAGTTGGATAATTCAGTCAATGGCTGATTGGCATACAGTACAATACCAGATAACATATGTGATAACATTCTGCACTACAAAATGGCTACTGTGTAGGGATTCTGGTACCCGTGTCTGAGCCACCATCTCAACCATCGTGTGACCAACACCTGGGCTGTAAACACCGCCTTGGTGCAGTATGGGTAACAATGGAAGATCACCTTTCCCTCCCTCTGATACCAGCTGATACACTCAGCCTGGGATTGCATAATCAGTGAGGGAAAGCTAATGATAAGGTAACATTTTTCCAGGCCGTCGGGAGAGCTTGAAAACAAGATCCTACAAGCAGAACTATTTAGCTAGTAGGATATTTGGGGCACTGTAGAGAAAAGCCTGGAAGAGAGAAACAAGTCTGATCAGAGCTGAAGGGGGTGTAGTACACTTGTCAGATATCTACAGCCCCACACTGTCTCTCCTCATCCCACTTGTTACACAGGCACAATAGAAAAACAAGTTAATGTGTGTGTGCATAAGGCTTAGGCGGTACACCATGGGATGGTTTGTCAATACCATTTAATCTATTTCTGTGTTTTAATAAATTAATATTTGTAGATACTTTTTAAGTAAATATCTGCAGTTAACTTGTGCAATATGTTAGGACATAAAGATTGCGTTCTTTATTTTACCTGTCACATAATTTTTCATTATGAAACTTACCAGTAGTCCCCAGTCACGTGGTGTTTGTTTACAAGCACAGAACAACGAGACCGGAGCCTTGTGAGTCACTCACTGTTGTGCAGCATGCTCCAGGTGATCTAATTACAGTATGGAATTCATAACTAAATGTTTGCCAGCTAGATATCTTATAACTATTAAGTTAACTGTCTAAAATGTGATAAATGCTCTGCAGTTGTACATTTAATGTGCTAAATTAGTAGCTAGTTAGCTATCTGCCTAACGGACTAGCTTCCTCCAAAATCAAGCAGAGTAACAGCAGAGAATCACCTCCTGGATCAACAGCCTTGCTGTCTAATATTTGTTTTGTGCGTGCAGCAAACTGTGAGCAGCATTTGTTTGTTACTTGTTTTGTTTAGGTCAGAGACTGTATACAATGTTCGTAATGTGCTTGTTAGCATTTAATTAGCATTGTCCCTGGGACAATCAGTGGGGTTTGAAAACAGCGCCCCTTGTGTTCAGTGCCGGTATTACTGAATATCCCAGTATTGCACAAGGTCGGTATGAAGGTATGACAATCTGGATACCGCCCAAGCCTTGTGTGTGTGTGTGTGTGTGTGAGACAAAGGGACATACACCTTTCTGAGACTCGTGCTTCTCTGTTTTGCCCTGGTACTCAAAGCCCAAGGCGCTCTTGTCCACCTTGTCCGTCTCCACTCCGAACTTCCCGCCAAAACCTTTGGTGTAATCTGATGATACCCGGGAAAGTGGTTGGGAAAATAGCAGATATAGTTATTCATAGAAAAAAATAGTTGGGCTTGCCCCCAAGGCAGAGAATTCAGAGTTCAGTCAAAGTCCCATCTGGATACCCATTCTATATCCTATATACACAGGCAAGTGTTATTCACTGTCATACAGTCCAAAAACCATGTTTAGCAAACACTGTACAGCAGCTGATCAAGCTAAAACACAACAAAGCCATGAATTTGGCAGCCTAATATTTAGCAAGAACATTGCAACACTGTAAACCGGTGGGCTTCAACCTTGGTTGTGGAGAGCTACAGGATGTGCAGGTATTTGTTCCAGCCCAGCAATAAAAAACAACATATCATCAAAACCTTAATAAGCCGAATTAGGTGTGTCAGATCTAGGCTGGAACTAAAGCCTGCACATCCTGTAGGGTTGTTCCACAAAATGACTGCCTTTTGCATCCCTTCGATATTTTAAGTAGAAATTGGGCAGAAATATTGATTTTTAAAAGCCTGTTATATAAAAATGAAGTGCCTTTTAAAATAGACCACATGGAAAATTCAATTAATACATTTTTTTATTTGAATAATGGCTTAATTAATCTTTTTTTTATATGAATAAAGGCTTGTTAAAGTGCCAAATTCATCATTTTGATATGTCCCTCTGTCAACCCTGTGTCACTTCTAGGAAGATTTCAACTCACTTAATTACTTTTTTTACCCAAGTTCCATCACTGTAAAGCCCTAGTTATATTGTTGCTTTGACAAAGTAATTTCTGAAGATTATTTATTTCATGTGATTAATGTACGTCTGTCTCTCATTTTAAGGTTAATGCCAGTACGTGAAAAGAAAACGTTTTAATATGGTGAAACTATTCCTTTATATATACACACATATTAATGTTACATTTTTTATAGAAACACTAAACATCCAATAGTCATGTCAACCCTGTTACACATCCAGGCCAGAATTGTTTTTTGTAAAGCTTGCATTCAATTGCCCCTCCCCGTTGCACATAACAAGCTTCCATTCCCACTGTCACAAAGGGACTCATGGCTGATTTACGATGAAATCGTCAACCCTGTTACTTTATTTGACACTTAATAGGCACTTTCTATAGTCATTTTTTTATGTAACCTCTTGAGATGGGAAAACGTGTTTGTTATTAAGTTTAACATGTGTTCTTTATGACAGAATGCTAAAATGAGGAGAAATCAAAAAGGCACTGAATTGGTGGATCGACCCAGTAGCTCTCCAGGACCAGGGTTGCTGACTACTGCTGTAAAATAATGTAATCAAGGAGTAAAAAAAAAGCTCAGACATCAATGTGGCTGGCTTTGACCTGCGCACGCACACACACACACACACACACAGAGCGTGGGCGGGTGTTTGTGTGGGTAGGGGGGTGCAGCAAGGCAATGATACATACTCTGTAGCAGGTTTTGCCTTCATAAATACTATGTATGTGAGACACCAGGACAGACTGTATTTCCCTACTTTGCCCTCAGTGTGTGTATGTGTACTCATGTTATGCTACACAAACCTTTCTCGGACGTAACTTTCGCTATATTTTTCCCCCACTAATGCATGTGTGCACGAATGTATATGTGGGTGTGCCCATGTACAAATGATGTGTGTTTTACTCGCTACACAAACCTTTCTGGGAGTCGTGTTTTTCCGTTTTGCCCTGGTATTCAAAGCCCATTGCTGTCTTGTCCACGCGGTCTGCCTGCACCCCGTATTTCCCCCCAAACCCTGTGGAGTAGTCTGCACATCAAAGCAGGGGGAGGGGTCAAAGGTCAAGAATGAAGCAGGGAGTGGTGGCTGCAGTGATGAATACTCAATCCAAAATCAACCCCTAGCCCATATCATCTAGGCACTTAATGTACAGTAGGTCTGTTGTAAAATTCAGATTCAGAGTGTTTAATAGGATAGGTGTGAGCAATATTGGTACATTTCCACCTAGCCTATCAGAGGGCAAGGTGGAGCTGTTGTCATCTTGATTACACCGATGTAGTCATTTTAGATCAAGTGCCTTACGCAGTAGGAGCTAGGGGTTCATTTGGGATTGGGCACATAGCGCTAGCAACTAGAGGGGGGGTAAGGAACAATGGTGGTCACAGCACAGAATCACGGGAGTGCAGCTGGAGTGGGGAGCACAGAGCTAAGAGCCACCCATGCTTATACCATAAAGGTCTGGCTGGGCGAGATACTATTACATCCAGATGGTCTACAGAGCAGAAACTTCTGAACAATGTGAAGTGTCTAAACAACTAGGATGTATTCAGAATGCTCAGGTCAGATTGGCCTTTTACCCTCTGATGGATACAGTTAGGATTTGTGGGGACTAAGGATGGTGAGCTGATCATAGATCAGAGCAAATTGTGCAACTTCTACCTAGAGTTTCAAAACATTGAACTGTTCAACTTGTGTTGTTTGCCCGTTTTAACAGACCGTGTAAAATCACCTTTCTGCGACGCGTGTTTCTCAGTCTTCCCGGCATAGTCAAACCCAACAGCGGACTGAAAAGGGAGAGGAGATCTCCATGTTGATGTTAGCAAAGTCAGCAGCCAAAGGAGAACGCAGCATTTCTCAGCACCATCATCCAGTATCTTTTCATGCTATTCAAGTATTCTCATCTAAATGACACACCTTGAGAGATGGGCACTTACTCAAATTCTATTATTTTCATTCATCCTATAATTGGGTATTCCTATTGGGTCCCTCAAACTATATCTTACAAGGGAGATATGTCCCAAAATGCTACATCATACAGATGTCAAGTTAGCATTCAGACCTAAAATCACTGTGTAGTCATGAGTAGGGTCAGGAGTTTTTTCCTGACCATGTGACCTGACCGTGAGAGCCCAATGTGACCGTGATGAGCATACCTTGTCGACGCGGTCGCCCTGCACTCCAAACTTCCCCCCGAAGCCTTTGGATGTGTCTGTCTGAGAGCAGTGCTTGGACAGCTTACTCTGGTACTCATGGCCCACCGCAGACTTGGAGAGGGAGAGGGAGTCAAAGAGACAGAGGGAGACAGAGAGAAAGAGAGAGGGAAAGAGGGAGAGAGAGGTGAATAAATGCAAACAGTGTGAGGCTGACTGCAGGGTATGCAGTGGTTTGATCAGGTGTTGACAGCTGAGTCACACACAGACACAGTGGGGTAAACAGTGCTGGGTCATAACATTCACAACACACTGACCAGTGTGCTGGCAGAGTGAGGGGGGTGGGTCAAATGGCCCACTGCCTGCTCACGGTCACACATTACACACACATGCATACATATACACGCATACACGGTAAAACAGTGCACACAAACAGAGAGAGAGATATAGTTAAGAGAGGGCTAGAGCATTGTGGATAACAACACAAGACTCAAACAGCAATGATTAGCTCAGCTGCTTTTGCCACAAATCCCAGTCAACGCACGGCAACATTCCTGCGTGTGTGTAAAAGTAAACATATCAGTAGAAGACTGAAATGCAATTGCCAATGCTATGCCAATCAGATCAGGTTAAACTAATTCCATTCCAAAAGAATGTTCCCGCCCTCCCTCTGGAGACTGTTGTAATATCGATCAGCTGTTGGGTCCTGGGCTTTGAATCATTGGATAAGCAGCTTTTCTACAGATATGGTCACCAAAATAAAAAAATACAATCAAATTGCTGTGGTCTGAGGGGCATTTCCCGTTCTAGTAATTATATTACTATGGTCACCACTCACCTTGTCCATGCGGTCCTGCTGCACCCCAAACTTGCCCCCATAGCCGTCCGAGGCCTTGGGCATGGTGGCCTGCTCCTTCTGCCTCAGGTCACTGTGCTCCGATGACACGTTCTCACGCAGCTGGTGGATACTGGAGAGGGGGTAGGAGGGAAAAGAGGGGGAGGAGGGAGAGAAATAATGGGGTAAGAATGACTGTGGGCTTCACTGACCATCCTCAAAAACCTTATGAAAGGTCAAAAATAAAAATAAAGTTAACTGAATAATGAAATGACCAAATATGTATGAACATCGACAGGTAGACAATGAGAAAATCATGATTACAATGACGTTGAAATGATCCTGTTTGAAATGGTACTGACGCTGATGATGAAAACTGTTGTTGATAAGGATGATGAAGACAGCAGTGGTACTCACTTAATGTGTTCCTGGTGACCGGAGCCTTCCACCGTCTTGGCCCCCCACCGCTGCTCCTTCTCTGAAATGTCATTCTGTTAGCACGGAAACAAGGAGAAAGGGGTCAGCGGGGAAGGAGAGGAAAGAGGAAGATATAATAGGGAAAGGGGGGGGGCAGAGGAACATGGAGAGGAAGAGGAGGAATAGTAAAAGAAAGAGTGGGCACGGGGTAAAGAGGGAGGAGAGGATATGGTGAGGTGTTAATAAGATGAGAGGAAATAGCAGAAACAGGTGAAAAACATCCATTGCTCTGGACTGAAACCAAAGTGGGACTTCATTACCGTGGTTGACTTACCTCAAAGTCTGGGTCTGTCTCCCAGTCGTCACCTCCATCATCCACCGCCACGGTAACGGACTGACCTGCTGCTGCCTTCCACATCTGGGGAGAATACGCTTGTTTTACTGGCTTGCATGCTCAAACATACACACACTTAGCTACTTATGTCAGATAATGTGACTGCCGGAAATGATCGCTCCAAATTTCCTGTGAGCTATTAGTTTCTAACATTGCGTTGGTATATCAATATTCAAACATGCATCTTCCTATGAATTTGATCGGACCTGAAACCCATCTGAATGTCATTAAACATGAGCAGACAATTGAATAACCTAATAATCATCAACCAGTAAGAAGTCTTTAAAAAGCTGGGATGGGGGTATTGTGGTGTATTTGGATTTTTTGAGGTTGCCTTTGGCCATCATCCAGCACCCAAGTCTCAGCAAGAAGGGCAACTTTTAACTAAGGCCTAACTCAGCACAAGACTGGATTCTGTGTTCAATGAGCGGCTAGTACGCAACGTGGCTCAATTCATTCCGAGGGGAAACGGAGGGAGGATGCACCCCGTTACAACATGGGACTCTCTTTCTGTAACAACAACAAAATGATGTCTTCCGTCTGGCGCTGTTGTAACATACATACATACCACACCCCATATATAACAAAGCCCCTTAAAAAACGTATCAAATAAGAAAGAGGTGCGACCATAGACGGGTTGGTTGTTTAGCTACAAAACCGACGTGTGCGCAACTATGGGGCAAAACAGACGGGGTTGGCTTAGAATGTTGACAACATGTAAACGATATTTCATCTCCAATGTTTATTGAAAACATTTGCACAATAAACACTTATTTCTCAAATACATAGTAACAGTTGTTGGTTAGCTAGCTAGCGAATTTTAGCCATAGCATTGACATCAAATCAGTGAAAATAAGACATGGTATCAAGTCCAGAACAAGACGAAACTAGCTTAAACTTACGATTCCACACATCGAAGTTTCTTGTTAGCCATCTGGCCATCCAGCATCACAACTACACACGGACGTCTGCCCCATTGAAACGTGCTCATTGACTTTGTCAGCTAAACGATCCATTTAAGCTATTCCAAGTTAACCACAAAGGTCCCTCTTGTATTGCACATTGATGGTGAGTAGTCATAGTATTGAAGGCTGCCAGCCCCACCAGATGAAGTGTTTAGTTAGAAAAGCTACGCCCATGATACAAATGTAAGACAATTGGCTTAATTAGCTAGCTAGAATTGTTTTTCCAGGCAGCTGTTTTCATAATGTAGCTAACTAGTATTTCCGCGTTCTGTAGCTGGACTGTTCGACTGGACCACTGCACAGGGACAATGCAGCAACAACAGCCATTCAAATGTGCTGCCTTGTCAAGTGCACATGTGAGAGATTACAAACAAATAACATTGGCATAGTTAGCTAGCTTGTAAAGAACCTACAGTTTTTTATCTTTATCAAACCTTGCGACATATTTTAATTTGCAGTGGTTTAACAGTGGAATCAGAAAAGACGATACCGGGAACGAGATATTTCTATTAGAAAATGACAGAAATGAATTTCAAGCGTAGCTAGATTTATAGCTACTAAACATGAAGAGGTTCATAGTAATAGTATTTCCTGTTCCAGTTAGCTAGCTCTGCCTTGTCTCGAAAATGATTTAGCCACTGGCACTGGTCGAGCTCGGACTGGTTTTTCCAATTCAGCCTGCATTCCATCCTGCAAAGCGCTCGAGCGCGTAGTAGTTAGAGATACTTTCATGTTTATCGCAATTACTTACTTTTTATGAAAATTCCCTGTTGTCAAAAATATATTTGAGATGTGAAAATAATGCAGCTCTTGACAGTCCTCGGGGTGTGATGGAACATTCCGTTTAGGCCCGATCTCTTCCGGCTCTCCCAATATCCCACTTCCTGCTTGGGGAGTGACGCAGTCTCATAGAGCTAGACAGAGGACTCATATTTTGCTGCGTTTGTCGCGTTCAGAACAACTGGGAGCTCGGAACTCGGAAATCTCTGACTTCAGTGCGTTCAAAACAACTGGGAACTCGGGAAAAAACGAGCTCCGACTGAGATTTTTTTTTTTTATGGCAGACTAGAACCTATTGGTGCATTGCCTCCACCTACTAAGCTGCAAAAAACACTCAAACTGAACAGATTTATCTCCATCTCTTCATTCAAAGACTCAATCATAGACAGTCTTACTGACAGTTGTGGTTGCTTCAGGTGATGTATTGTTGTCTCTACCTTCTTGCCCTTTGTGCTGTTGTCTGTGCCCAATCATGTTTGTACCATGTTATGCTGCTACCATGTTGTGCTGCTACCATGTTGTGCTGCTGCCATGTTGTGTTGCTACCATGTTGTTGTCATGTGGTGTTGCTACCATGTTGTTGTCATGTTGTGTTGCTACCATGCTATGTTGTTGTCTTAGGTCTCTCTTTATGTAGTGTTGTGGTGTCTCTCTTGTCGTGATGTGTGTTTTGTCCTATATTTTTTTATTCCAGCCCCTTTCCCCGCAGGAGGCCTTTTGCCTTTGGGTAGGCCGTCATTGTAAATAAGAAGATAAAAATCAATCCAGAACCATCCCACTTCTTCAGTCACAGTTCAAATCACATCCCTAGACAGGCTCAGGGGCCTGTGAGGACGGAGCATTCATCGAAAGGATTCCTTGTAATGCATCTGCTGTAAAATCCCTGAAGCCTCATTCACATTAACCATAAGCACTCAGCAGGGTTGGGGAGTAACGCCACGTGCACACTGCTTGCATCATCACGTTGCCGTACTGTACATTTTATGCAATTGTCACAATCCATGCTCTGCATCTTCACAGTTGAGATCACACAAAGGGAAAACACGCCTTCGGGGAGATGGCGGAAGGGGGGGGGGAGAGACCCGACCAACTTGGTCGGGGATTGTTGAGTTAGTAGGGAGGAGTGTGGAGAGGGTCAACGTCAAAGGTAGAGGGGAGGATCGGAAATGGCGGCGAGTAGTGCGGATGAAATTGAGAAAAAGTTGGTGAAGCAACAGCTGTGCTGGAATGCGAACAATATGGGTGTCAGTTCTGATGGTATGGAGCGGGAGGATGAGGGTCAAGGACCGGAATGGTCGGTAGTGGAAAGTCATAGGAAGAAGAGCGATCATGATACAGAAAGCAGTGGAGCGTCTAGTGAAGAAAGCATAAAGAGGGCCAAGGTAGGAAGCAAGAGTAATCATGTGTTGGAGTGGAAAGTGGTGATGGTGTTTGATGAAACCACAGGGCCTCACTTACAACCTATCCGACTAACTAATTCCGTAGAGAAAGAGGTAGGTGAAGTCAAATTAGTTTGGTTAAATGGAAATGTTAGGTTGTTAATATTTTGTGGTAGCCAGGCTCAGCAAGAAAATATTCTGAAAATGGAAACGCTTAATGGGAAGAAGATTAAAAGCCATGTCCCTGGTGCTTATGCTAGATTGAGGGGAGTCATCACTGGGGTCCCTATATCTATGTCCATGGATGATATTAAAGAAAATGTGAAGGGAGGAAGCGTGATTGAGGCCAAAAGGTTGATCAGTAGGAAAGAGGGTCAAAGAAGTGAAAGTCTATCAGTGCTGCTGAGATTTGAGAAAGTTTTGCCTGGAAAAGTACAGATAGGATTCCTTAGTTTCAATGTCAGAGAATTTGTCTCATCCCCATTGCAGTGTTTTAAATGCCAAATAATGGGACATATACAGTGAGGGAAAAAAGTATTTGATCCCCTGCTGATTTTGTGCGTTTTCCCACTGACAAAGAAATGATCAGTCTATAATTTGAATGGTAGGTTTATTTGAACAGTGCGAGACAGAATAACAACAAAAAAATCCAGAAAAACGCATGGCAAAAATGTTTTAAATTGATTTGCATTTTAATGAGGGAAAAAAGTATTTGACCCCTCTGCAAAACATGACTTAGTACTTGGTGGCAAAACCCTTGTTGGCAATCACAGAGGTCAGACGTTTCTTGTAGTTGACCACCAGGTTTGCACAAATCTCAGGAGGGATTTTGTCTCACTTCTCTTTGCAGATCTACTCCAAGTCATTAAAGTTTTGAGGCTGACGTTTGGCAAATCGAACCTTCAGCTCCCTCCACAGATTTTCTATGGGATTAAGGTCTGGAGACTGGCTAGGCCACTCCAGGACCTTAATGTGCTTCTTCTTGAGCCACTCCTTTGTTGCCTTGGCTGTGTGTTTTGGGTCATTGTCATGCTGGAATACCCATCCACGACCCATTTTCAATGCCCTGACTGAGGGAAGGAGGTTCTCACCCAAGATTTGACGGTACATGGCCCCGTCCATCGTCCCTTTGATGCGGTGAAGTCGTCCTGTCCCCTTAGCAGAAAAACACCCCCAAAGCATAATGTTTCCACCTCCATGTTTGACGGTGGGGATGGTGTTTTTGGGGTCATAGGCAGCATTCCTCCTCCTCCAAACACAGCGAGTTGAGTTGATGCCAAAGAGCTCGATTTTGGTCTCATCTGACCACAACACTTTCACCCAGTTCTCCTCTGAATCATTCAGATGTTCATTGGCAAACTTCAGACGGGCCTATATATGTGCTTTCTTGAGCAGGGGACCTTGCGGGCACTGCAGGATTTCAGTCCTTCACGGTGTAGTCTGTTACCAATTGTTTTCTTGGTGACTATGGTCCCAGCTGCCTTGAGATCATTGACAAGATCCTCCCGTGTAGTTCTGGGCTGATTCCTCACCGTTCTCATGATCATTGCAACTCCACGAGGTGAGATCTTGCATGGAGCCCCAGGCCAAGGGAGATTGACAGTTCTTTTGTGTTTCTTCCATTTGCGAATAATCGCACCAACTGTTGTCACCTTCTCACCAAGCTGCTTGGCGATGGTCTTGTAGCCCATTCCAGCCTCGTGTAGGTCTACAATCTTGTTCCTGACATCCTTGGAGAGCTCCTTGATCTTGGCCATGGTGGAGAGTTTGGAATCTGATTGATTGATTGCTTCTGTGGACAGGTGTCTTTTATACAGGTAACAAACTGAGATTAGGAGCACTCCCTTTAAGAGTGTGCTCCTAATCTCAGTTCGTTACCTGTATAAAAGACACCTGGGAGCCAGAAATCTTTCTGATTGAGAAGGGGTCAAATACTTATTTCCCTCGTTAAAATGCAAATCAATTTATAACATTTTTGACATGCGTTTTTCTGGATTTTTTTGTTGTTATTCTGTCTCTCACTGTTCAAATAAACCTACCATTAAAATTATAGACTGATAATTTCTTTGTCAGTGGGCAAACGTACAAAATCAGCAGGGGATCAAATACTTTTTTTCCCTCACTGTAGCTGTTCACCAGAAAGGAAGGAAAAGATGTGCCAAGTGTGGAGGGGAACATGATTACGGTGAATGTGGGAGCAATTTGAAGGTGTTGAAGTGTTGTAAATGTGGGGGGGAACATAGTGCAGCATTTGGTGGATGCCAGGTGCAGAGAGAGGGTAAAGAGACTCAGAGATATAGAATTAGTCATGATGTATCGTATGCAGAGGCTGTAAGACAGATGGGTGGAACTACATTGTGTAATGATGGAGCTTCCATGGCTGTTCCTTTACTAAGTGGACCTACTGTCGGGGCTGGTGTTTCTGCTGGTCCTGGCATGGTTTCGAGGCCTGTTCAGAAATATTGTGCTCATGAATGTGCGGTGTCAAAGGACACTTTAATAATGAACTAAGTTGACTTCATAGCTTTTATTGGTAAGGTTATCAATACGACTCGGGTTGTGGAAAGCAGAAATGCCAGGTTGAAGGTTATTGTGGAGACGGCAAAAGAGGGTAACTGATGTTACTGTTGAAATGGTTGTTGACATGCTGAACAATCCTAAGGGTGGAGTGTTTCAGCATAATATAGATACAGTTTAATGGGGTAGGGGGGTTGGGGAGGGGTTTTGGGGGGAAGGGAAGGGTGTGTTAGAAGTTAGTATGGATTTATTTTATTTTTATTTTATTTTCATGGTAGTACAGAATTGGTAAGATCATGATTGATCGTACATTCCAGCACAGTAGGTGGCGGCATGCACTTAAACGATTGTTTGCAGACCTCCATGATATCGAAGAAGAAGAAGAAGAAGAAGATGGCGGAAGGGGGAGTGCTGGTTGATGGCATGTCGTTGAGTAAAGTTGGTGAGAATGAATGGAAGACGGTGACAACGGGAAATGGAGCAAAAAGAGTGAAAGTTGTAAACTAACATTTGTTTCTTGTAGGAGTGTGATTAATCAACAATGATGTATTTCTGGGAGATCCATTTGAGGTCACGAAGATGGTTAAGGTGGCATTAGGAAAGGTAGAGTCAGTCAGAGTGACCAGGAGTGGTTTTGTTTTGATTTTCTACTTCTCAAAAGAGGAGAAGGAGAAGGCATTGTGGCTATATAAACTATCAGGAGAGTTTTGATTTTCGGAGCAAAGCACTGATAAAAGGTGTTATATCTAGAGTCTCGTTGGACATTGTGACTAGTTATCTGACGAAACAGATTCCAGGAGTGGTTGGAGCACGTCGCCTAAACCGTGTAGCAGATAGAAAGGAGGAAAGTCAATCGTTGTTACTGATGTTTGAAGAAGAGTATTTGCCTACTCATGTGAAGCTGGGATACATGAGAGCATTTGTGAATAAACATTTGCAGTGTCGAATTGCGAAAGGTTTGGTCATTTATCAAGTCTATGCCAACGGAAGCAATATGTTGGTGAAGAAGGTGATGATCTACGGTTTTGTAATTGTGGTGGAAATTACGTTGCCGAATTCCCGGAGTGCCCTGCTAGGTTGGAGGAGTTTGAAGTAGCACGAATCTGGGCTGTACAGCAGGTCTCCTATACGGAGGCACAGGAAATTGTTGAAGGAGCGAGTGGAGCTGAGGACGCTATGGCAGTGGATGCCCAGCAGCCAGTTGAGATTCAAGAATGTCATTCATCAGTTGAAGGATACAGATACATTGATAGTGAAGAAGGTGTATTTAATTGTACTGCCTGAATGAGCAAGAAGTCCAAGAAGCTGGACATAATTGTATCTGCAGCTGCAAGGTTATTGGGTATTCAGGAATTAACAGCTGAAACATTGTGGGGAATACTGACTGAAGATGATCCCCTCCCAGGCTCCTGAGTGTGTGGGATGGTTTTTTGATTAATCTATTTTAGTAATTTGTATGATGTATTTATTTTCCCTTTGCGCAATGGTTGACATTTTTTTATCCAGTTCATTACCTGTACAGTTGGTGGCGGCATGCACATTAAATTAGTGCCATTATATCAGAGAAGAAGAAGAAGAAGTGATCACGCAAAAACATGGGGGAGAGACTCATTTTGTCCCTGTCAGGGTACCCTGCGCTATTCGATACAACTTCTGATGTATACTGTGACCAGAATTCCCAAAATGCAGCCTGGAAACTTATTGCAGCGCTCATTAAGATGCCAGGTTGGTTAATAGGCTATAGAATTAAGAAAGACCACATTTCTAGCTAGCTAACGCATGTTAGCTTGCCACCTTAGTTTGTGTGTGGTGTGTGTGTGTGTGTGTGAGAGAGAGAGAGAGAGAGAGAGAGAGAGAGAGAGAGAATAAAGGAGAAAAGGGCAGAGAAGGAAAGAAAGAGGAGTGAGACTGCAGCCAGCAACCACTGTCTCTGGCATTTTATCCCAATCAACAAGTGGGAATATGACAGACAAAGACAGCCAGGTGCAGGGAGAGGAGAGGTAGAAAACACCCAGCTAGAACGAGACAGGTGAACACTCGAGGTCGCTATCTGGGAAGAGCCTATGTCTTCAGAGTAACCCTATGCTGACCCTGAGCACCACTCAAGCTACCAGACCTCCGACCCCAAGCACCTCTCAAGCCACCCAACCCACTAGAACTCATACCCAGAAACACCAAGCCACTAGACCCCTTTCCAGCAGCGCATTCTGATTGCAATCGAAGCAGAAGCAGATAACCTGTCCGTTCCACCACCAGCACTACCTGGACTTACTGCAGTTGACGAAGATGAGCTCGGAAGTCAATCTTAAACAAATCTCTCTTTATTGTCAGCAAGCTGGAGAGGTCACAGTCAAACTTAAATGCATAAAGTACCGGTCTGAGGTGAGCTCTAAAAGGGCGTTCCTTACATAGAGCCTTATATACGGCTACCTAAACCTACATAAACATGATTCATTAGATTGGTTCCTACATGTGACTGGCTCCGTCTCCTATCTTAACTGAAATAATATATTCTGGGCGTTCTGCCAGATGTTCCTCTGGAGGGGGCCATGACGGCCCCCATCTCATATCTTGACCAGACACAGGCAGGAACCAAGGATTGTTTATGACACCAAAGATAAGATGCACAAAGTAACATTTCCTTTACATTCCATCATTTTATTACTTGTGTGATAATAATAATTGCATTTTTAAGTAAGGATTAGATTTGAGCTTCTATTAAAAGGAGGTTTTATCAAATTTCATCACTATAATAAATCATAATATGGGTTATACTTCTATTAACTACGTCATTATAATGAATCATAATATAGCTAAAATCTACAATCAAAAGGTTATAATCAACGGGAGTGAGTATCACAAATACACACACATACTCAAGGGATCTGTAGAGTTAGAGGTAAATAAATCTCTCAATGTTAACCATTGTTTCCATATATCTTACCACAATCGGGTTGGATTGACATATGTTTTTCTAACTGTCCCTGGGACATCGACTTAGTCAAAATATATAACCTTGTAGTTTAACAATTCTGCTAAGACCCTCAAAAGGTTGGTGCTGGCTCATAAGCTCAGTGTTCCACATAATGGAAACAGATTAAGGGTTTAGATTAATTTACCCTCAATTTGTTTAACGAAAACAACCTTCAATCATTACTCATCATCCGTATCTACAGGGGGAAATGGGAGCTCATCCAGAGATGGCAGCTCATTAGTTTCACCATCGTCTGGAGGAGCAGAAAACATGATAGCTGCTGAAATCTTACCAGCCAGAGAGGCACAGATCGCCTTACAGCATGTTAATAACACAATTAAGCAAACTAGACAAAAAACACACGCTGCCGCCCATTGGCCAATTTGGGATCCCCAACTTCCAAACAGGGATTCCAACGAAGTAGCAACAGTTGCAATGTATTCGGCGAGATCAGTCATATTAGAAGAGTGATCTGGGACAAAAGTACAACATTCATTGCCAATGATTGCACAAGTGCCCCCTTGACCTGCCAAAAGATAGTCAAGAGCCTCTCTGTTTTGCAGAGCCAATTTACACAATTATTTTAGCATTGCCAATTTTCTCTACTTTTCTAGAGATCTCCCGAATTTGGTCTAGGGCACATGCATATTGACTTTCACAGGGAAGAGAGAGAACACATGTTATAACAGTTTCACACCAACCTTGATAAGAATGAGATTGGGGCAAGGTTAGCCCAAGCTACAGTCTAGTGGCTCTCCTCACTATTTGGGGGCATAGTTCTGTCTCTAGAAGCCTCGCCTTCCCAAATCATACTTATAACTATTGATAAATTATCCAACGCAAATTTAGAATGACAGTCCTTAGTGCTTCACGTTGGTTCTATCACTTTAATTTAAGACCCTCAACTTAGCACACACCGATGCTGGCAGAATGTACATTTATATTGATATACAGTATATTGATCTTATATCTTTAGCGTTAACTATTCTCATCACTTGTGGTAATGACAGATTGGTGTCTCAATGCATTCTTAGTCGAAATTACTATAAATTGTGCAGTGTGCAGACCTCCACAATCAACCTGATACCCCAAAGAAACAATTTTGGATAAGCCTAAATCAATTATAGGCATGGTTGACCACCCCCCTCCCTCCCGGAACTCATCCTTCTGCCGTTTCTTCATGTTCTTCTTCAGATAGTGTTTCAGTTCCTTTTAATGACACATGTTCAAAGTGGATGACCCTTGATAATGTCTCTCACCTGAGCCGCCACTGTCCTTAACTGTTCATTATTTCTTGTCCATTTTCCTACCAGTACACCAGCAGCATGAGAGACGTTTGGATGGGATCTCTCTCCATGCTCACTCCACGTGGACTCATGTCGCACTCCTGAGAGAAAAGGCATGAGAGAAAAGGCAGTTGATAGCTTCGACTGGATGCTATGTACAGGTCGCTGGCTTGGACTCAGTTCTCAAGGTAGAAGTGGTGAAAGACCATATTGAATGCCATTTTCGCCATTACTTCAGCCTGTTAGGGGGGTTTGAGGTTCACACTGTTCTTGGTCAAATTATCCCTTCCATACATCTAGATACCATCTGTGGTCATCTTCACCATAACCTCGAGATAGGACAGACCAGAACAACAGTTTAGTTTAGTTTAGGGCATATCTGATTCAGGAAATCCAGACAAATGATTTACTGTATAACAAATTATTACTACTACCAATATTCTATTTTTTTTTTTTTTTAATTTGAGGGGGTAGATCAGCTTAATATTGCAGATAGATTGTAACTTCCATCAATGTAATTGTCTGCATCACTTCCAATCCCCCATGTTTTTTATATATATACTCCCCTTTATTACTTTTCAACCCCGCCATCCTTTCCCTACTTGGGGTAAATTAGTGAACAACAATGCTTAGGCCTCTACTTCCAGCTTATACTTACTATCTACATTTTATGGACACAGTCAATTTTACAATAATTCTATTTTATTTGTTTTTGCTCCTGAACTTCTTCTACTCTCAACCTCTCCGATCATTTTCATGATGTCCATCCGGTTTGCTTCTATATGCCATATCTTTCTAACTGTGCTCTTTCCCAAAAGCTCCCAACATACAACCTATATACTTATTATGGACACAGTATGCTTACATTATTAGTTATCTTGTTATAATTTGTTGTTATTTGTTATTAGTCCCATCCTTCAACTCCATTCAACACCTCCCATCTATCTCTTAACACCATCCATATAGGATTTCTATTTGCCATATATTTGCCCCAGAGATGCAACACCACTAAGCAAGGGGCACCACCAAGCAAGTGGCACCATGAAGACCAAGGAGCTCTCCAAACAGGTAAGGGACAAAGTTGTGGAGAAGTACAGATCAGGGTTGGGTTATAAAAAAATATCAGAAACATTGAACATCCCACGGAGCACCATTAAATCCATTATTAAAAAATGGAAAGAATATGGCACCACAACAAACCTGCCAAGAGAGGGCCACTCACCAAAACTCACGGACCAGGCAAGGAGGGCATTAATCAGAGGCAACAAAGAGACCAAAGATAACCCTGAAGGAGCTGCAAAGCTCCACAGCGGAGATTGGAGTATCTGTCCATAGGGCCACTTTAATCCGTACACACCACAGAGCTGGGCTTTACAGAAGAGTGGCCAGAAAAAAGCCATTGCTTAAAGAAATAAAATAAGCAAACACGTTTGGTGTTCGCCAAAAGCCATGTGGGAGACTCCCCAAACATATGGAAGAAGGTACTCTGGTCAGATGAGTCTAAAATTGAGCTTTTTGGCCATCAAAGAAAACACTATGTCTGCCGCAAACACAACACCTCTCATCACCCCGAGAACACCATCCCCACAGTGAAGAATGGTGGTGGCAGCATCATGCTGTGGGGATGTTTTTAAATGGCAGGGACTGAGAAACTGGTCAGAATTGAAGGAATGATGCAGGAATACAGGAAAATTCTTGAGGGAAACCTGTTTCAGTCTTCCATAGATTTGAGACTGGGACGGAGGTTCACCTTCCAGCAGGTCAATGACCCTAAGCATACTGCTAAAGCAACACTCGAGTGGTTAAAGGGGAAACATTTAAATGTCTTGGAATGGCCTAGTCAAAGCCCAGACCTCAATCCTATTGAGAATCTGTGGTATGACTTAAAGATTGCTGTACATTAGCGGAACCCATCCAACTTGAAGTAGCTGGAGCAGTTTTGCCTTGAAGAATGGGCAAAAATCCCAGTGGCTAGATGTGCCAAGCTTATAGAGACATACCCCAAGAGACTTGCAGCTGTAATTGCTGCAAAAGGTGGCTCTAAAAGTATTGACTTTGGGGGGGGTGAATAGTAATGCATCTTCAAAGTGGTAGGCATGTTGTGTAAATCAAATGATACAACCCCCCCAAAAATCCATTTTAATTACAGGCTGTAAGGCAACAAAATAGGAAAAATGCCAAGGGGGGTGAATACTTTCGCAAGCCACTGTACCTGTGCCTTCATAGCTGGAATTGCCTGTGTCTGCAACGGCTGTGCTGACTCCATCTACGCTGACTCCAGCAGCGGCTTCGTCGGCGAGTTCGGCTCCTTTCCCTCTCTCTGGATCTGCCTGCTGTGGGAGCTTTGGACCTATCGCCAGGAGGAGCAGGTGTACGCTATCCTACTTCTCGTGGGCCCTCCTCGTTGGGGCTGTGAAAGGCTCAACTAATTGTGTGAGGGGTCGGAATAGGCAGATTTCTCCATCCCCTTCTCCAGCCGTTGTATTGGGCAGTTCAATGGTGAGAAATGTCTCAGTCCCTGGAGCAAAAACGTTGTGTTATCCAAGAGCACGAGTACAGGACATCAATAAGCTGCTCCCAAACATTTTAAACCAGCAACAGGAAATGTAGTCTTTCATAGTTCATATGGGATTTAATTACATTATGAAGGGCAGCTCAGAACAGCTGAAGATGGATTTTAAAGAACTGATTGGGTCTCTGCTTGACACCAACAAACGCACAATAAAATCTGGCCCTGTGCCCTCCCTAAATCGTGGCATTGAACGTTTCAGAAGACTTTTAGCCCTCCATAACTGGCTATGAGACTATTGCAGCTCTGTGGGTATAACATTTATTGACAATTTTGATACCTTCTGGAAACAAAGCTAGTTTTATAAGAAGGATGGGATCCACCCAAATAATTTGGGTTCCTGGATCCTTTCACATCATTATTAGGCAGCGTTGAGACAATTAATTATCAATTACCCAAGCCCAGCTCAGTTAATCGCTACCATTGTGTCGCTTAGTTGTCATAATGCTTCAGCAAATATAGATTATCCCAGGGGCGTTGGAAGAAACAATGTAAGGAACCTAATTTATGTCCCTCTAACTGCCCTGAATGCCTCTGCTGATCCTACAGCTATTGTATGCATTAATCATGTGAAATCCAAATCAAATTAAATGTTATTTGTCACATGCGCCGAATACCACAGGTGTAGACCTTACTGTGAAATGCTTACTTACAAGCCCTTAACCAACAATGCCGTTCAAGAAATAGTTAAGAAAATATGAATGTAAATAGTCCGGGTGGCCATTTGATTAATTGTTCAGTAGTCTTGTGGCTTGGGAGTAGAAGCTGTTAAGGAGCCTTTTGGACCTAGACTTAGTGCTCCGGTAACGCTTGCCGTGCAGTAGCAGAGAGAACAGTCTATGATTTGGGTGACTGAAGTCCTTGACAATTTTTTGGCCCATCCTCTGACACCGCCTAGTATGTAGATCCTGGATGGCAGGAAGCTTGGCCCCAGTGATGTCCTGGGCCATATGCATTACCCTCTGTAGTGCCTTACGGTCGGATGCCGAGCAGGTTCCATACCAGGCAGAGATGCAACCGGTCAGGATGCTCTCAATGGTGCAGCTGTAGAACGTTTTGAGGATCTGGGGACCCATGCCAAAGCTTTCCAGTCTCCTGAGGGGAAAAGGTGTTGTCATGCCCTCTTCACGACTGTCTTCGTGTGTTTGGACCATGATAATTTGTTGGTGTGGACACCAAGGAACTTGAAACTCTCGACCCGCTCCACAACAGCCCCGTCGATGTGAATGGGGGTGTGTTCAGCCCTCCTTTTCCTGTAGTCCACGATCGGCTCCTTTGTCTGGCTCACGATAAGGGAGAGGTTGTTGTCCTGGCACCACACTGCCAGATTGCTGACCTCCTCCCTATAGGCTGTCGTTGTCGGTGATCAGACCTACCACTGTTGTGTCGTCAGCAAACTTAATGTTGGAGTCGTGCTTGGCCATGCAGTCGTGGGTGAACAGGGAGTACAGGAGGGGACTAAGCACGCACCCCTGAGGGGCACCAGTGTTGAGGATCAGCGCGGCAGATGTGTTGTTGCCTACCCTTACCACCTGGGGGTGGCCCGTCAGGAAGTCCAGGATCCAGTTGCAGAGGGAGGTGTTTAGTCCCAGGGTCCTTAGCTTAGTGATGAGCTTTGTGGGCACTATGGTGTTGAACGCTGAGCTGTAGTCAATGAACAGCATTCTCACATAGGTGTTCCTTTTGTCCAGGTGGGAAAGGGCAGTGTGGAGTGCAATAGTGATTGCGTCATCTGTTTATCTGTTGGGGTGGTATGCAAATTGGAGTGGGTCTAGGGTTTCCGGGATGATGGTGTTGATGTGAGCCATGACCAACCTTTCAAAGCACTTCATGGCTAGCGACGTGAGTGCTACGGGGCGGTAGTCATTTAGGCAGGTAACCTTCACATTCTTGGGCACAGGGACTACGGTGGTCTGCTTGAAACATGTAGGTATTACAGACTCGGTTAGGGAGAGGTTGAAAATGTCAATGAAAACACTTGCCAGGTAGTCCGCGCATGCTCTGAGTACACACCCTGGTAATCTGTCTGGCCCCCGCGGCCTTGTGAATGTTGACCTGTTTAAAGGTCTTGCTCACATCGGCTACAGAGAGTGTGATCACACAGTCGTCCGGAACAGCTGGTGCTCTCATGCGTGCTTCAGTGTTGCTTGCCTCAAAGCGAGCATAAATGGCATTTAGCTCGTCTGGTAGGCTCGCGTCAGTGGGCAGCTCGCGGCTGGGTTTCCCTTTGTAGTCCGTAATAGTTTGCAAGCCCAGCCACTTCCGACGAGCGTCAGAGCCAGTGTAGTAGGATTCAATCTTAGTTCTGTATTGATGCTTTGCCTGTTTGATGGTTTGTCTGAGAGCACAGCGGGATTTCTTATAAGCGTCCGGATTAGTGTCCCGCTCCTTGAAAAGGGCAGCTCTAGCCTTTAGCTCGGTGCCGATGTAGCCTGTAATCCATGGCTTCTGGTTGGGATATGTACGTACGGTCACTGTGGGGACGACGTCGTCGATGCACTTATTGATGAAGCCAATGACTGAGGTGGTATACTCCTCAATGCTATTGGATGAATCACAGAATATATTCCAGTCTGTGGTAGCAAAACAGTCCTGTAGCGTACATCCGCGTCATCTGACCACTTCCGTATTGAGCGAGTCACTGGTACTTCCTGCTTTAGTTTTGGCTTGTAAGCAGGAATCGGGGGATAGAATTATGGTCAGATTTGCCAAATGGAGGGCGAGGGAGAGCTTTGTATGTGTCTCCTTGTGTCGAGTAAAGGTGGTCTAGAGTTATTTTTCCTCTGGTTGCACATGTGACATGCTAGTAGAAATGAGATAAAACTGATTAAGTTTGGCTGCATTAAAGTCCCCGGCCACTAGGAGCGCCGCTTCTGGATGAACTTTTTTTGTTTGCTTATGGCCTTATACAGCTTGTTGAGTGCAGTCTTAGGTAAATAGACGGCTACGAATAATATAGATGTGAACTCTCTTCGTAGATAGTGTGGTCTACAGCTTATCGTGACCTACTCTACTTCAGGCGAGCAATTCCTCAAGACTTTTCTCAGAGGTCAAATTATATTTCAACAAAACAATGTTGCAGGAATGCTAGTCTTGTTTCTAACTACAGAAACCATTTCAGAACAATCTGAGATGGTGGGTGTCAAAATACTTTTCTTCCATTCTATTTGACCTGTAATGACTCCTAAGTGTCAAGTGTAGACATGTGTAAGCTGATCTGACCACTTTCCAAATTCTGAAGACAGCATGCATAGATACAGTGCATACGGAAAGTATTCAGACCCCTTGACTTCTTCCACATTTTGTTACGTTACGGCCTTATTCTAAAATTGATTAAATAGTTTTTTCCCCCCTCATCAATTTACACACAATAACACATAATGACAAAGCAAAAAAAGGTTTTTAGAAATGTTTGCAAACATTTTTTACAAATAGAATGAAATATCACATTTACACAAGTATTCAGACCCTTTCCTCAGTACTTTGCTGAAGCACGTTTAGCAGCCTCAAGTCTTTTTGGGTATGACGCTACAAGCTTGGCACACCTGTAATTGGGGAGTTTCTCCCATTCTTCTCTGCAGATCCTCTCAAGCTCTGTCAGGTTGGACGGGGAGCTTCGCTGCACAGCTATGTTCAGGTCTCTCCAGAGATGTTCTTCTGGCCACGGACGGCACAGAGAACAATACCTGTTCACATCTGAAAAACAAAGCAATGAGCGCTCCAAACAGCTGACTGACAAAAGCAAACAATGATAAATCAACTGATAAATCTAATGCATTGGAATAAATGCTATTTTTATCAAGGGTGCATGGCAAACAAATGGCGAAAATGAGCAAGTAGCCTACAAATAAAAATTTATGCGTTTAAAGGAGCTCAGCTGAGGCTGAAATTCAGCACTACTGAGTGGACAGTGCTGTGGACAGGGAGACAGTTTGTGCAGCCATGTAGAAATAAAGGGTTTAAACCATGACAGAGAGGTGGGGGTGTTCTTTCATTTGGAAGCTTTTATTTTCATATTTACCACTGTAAAACATATTAACCACTGCATTTTAAACAAATAGGAGAATGGTTAAATTAGCATTATTTAGAGACCCCCCAAAATATTGACTTTTGTTGCATTTAGGGGAGCTAATGTCTCATTCAGGGGAGCTAAGCACTTTCTAGCTACCCCGTAATTCGCACCCTGCTTGTAAAGATAACATAAACAAACAATCTTTATACACATTTTATTGAAAATAGATTCTTAAAATGAGTCTAATTGATATTCAACAGGTGACAATGATCTATACTACAGAACATTAAATACCTTTCATCATTGTGAACAGCTGAGTTAATTTGTTTTTGTTTTTCATCAATGCTGTCTGTTGTCATGTAAATTCAGGAGTAGCAACGGATGCCATCAATTTGAGGCAAAGGGTCTGACAGAGAGGTGCAGTCCTAGCTAAGCACACCATAGGAGTTCCCATAGTATATAGACACTTCGGTTTACACAAAACATAATGGGAACAGGGGATTTAAGCAATGGCACTGTGTTAAGGAATTTACATATTTTCAATGGATTTTTTCACAGACCATCTATCATAATGTTCTTCATAGTCAACTAGCTTGACTGGAATATATTCCTTTATCATTATTCTATTACTAAATTCTATATATATCCTATATGTCTTTTTTTGCAGTCGCAGGCTAGGCAATAGGCTCCTCTAGTAAAGTCACAGTGAAAGTAACCTTTAAGGCGAAGAACACCAATTTCACCTCAGACTGTTACAGTAATAAGCTGTTGGGTCATCTCATCCCCAAATGCTCCTAAATACAGTAGGGATCGTCTTGTTCCCTGTGCATCTTCAAAAGTGTAACTTCTGTATATGGAGGAGATCCACTTTTCTGTGCTGTAAAAAACAACAATTCATATTCTGTACTTTTACTGTCCATGTCCTCTATTCAACATTCCTATTCTTTCTCGCTTGTATTCCTATTGCCCAGTCGCAAATCAACCACTAGCCCCTAACCGAAGACACTCATCTTGATGCCCACTTGAAGAGCTGATAGAACTAAATACCCCTGTAGGAAACAAGGCAGAAACTTCACCCCCACCTATTCTGCCTTTCCGATCTGAGGGAGGATCAAGTGTCCAGGGTTAGGCACTAGCTGTTCGTTTTGGACTGGACCACAGTCTGTTCTAGCCTTCCTTCATAATGTGACAGTATGGTGGTTAGAGCGCTGTGTCCTCAGATCCAAACAGCTTGGTAGCGATGGCCTTGCAGTCAGTGATGGGGGCTTTCCCGTCGAAGTCTGCAGGCAGGATGTCAGCGTCAAAGTCCTTCAGGTAGCCATCCAACTCATCACCGTGAACAAAGACCTGCCAAGAGGAGGAGCCACAGACCAAAATTAGAGGAGAGGAAAAGGTAGGTGCACAACACATTTATAATTAACAATTTCAGAGACATGGTTGAATACCAATATTTGAGGCACTGAGTAAAAAATTCAGGGTTACATGTTAAATAGAATTGATAGGTGCACTCGAGGTGGGGCAGAAGCAACCTATGTCCTCGATAAATTACCTTCTATTTCACCTGAGATTGTCCCTTTAGATTTTGAAGGTTTATTTATTAAAATAACTACATGAGAAAAGGTAATTGATTATTGGTAACATTTACAGACCACCCAATGCCCCCAGTAGACTCCATTAACAATATTATCAACACTGTTAATTCAATGCATTGGTCAAATAAATGTATCATCCTAAGTGACTTTAATAAGAATTGGCTCGGAAAATCCTTTGCTAAGGGACAGATTGAAATTTACGTTGGATGGGGGAGCGTCGCTGCACAGCTATTTTCAGGTCTCTCCAGAGATGTTCGATTGGGTTCAAGTCCGGGCACTGGCTGGGCCACTCAAGGACATTCAGAGACTTGACCCGAAGCCAGTCCTGCGATGTCTTGGCTATGTGCTTAGGGTCATTGTCCTGTTAGAAGGTGAACCTTAGCCCCAGTCTGAGGTCCTGAGCACTCTCGAGCAGGTTTTCATCAAGGGTCTCTCTGTACTTTGCTCCATTCATCTTTTTACAGACAATTCCTTCGACCTCATTACTTAGTTTTGCTCTGACATGCCCTGTCAACTCTGGGACCTTATATAGACAGGTGTGTGCCTTTCCAAATCATGTCCAATCAATTGAATCTACCACAGGTGGACTCCAATCAAGTTGTAGAAACATCTCAATGATGATCAATGGAAACAGGATGCACCTGAGCTCAATTTCGAGTCTCACAGCAAAGAGTCTGAATCCTTATGTAAATAAAGTATTTTCTGTTTTTATTTTTTATAAATTTGCAAACATTTCTAAAAAACCTGTTTTCACTTTGTTATATGGGGTATTGTGTGTTGATTGAGGGAAATCCATTTTAGAATAAGGCTGTAACGTAACAAAATGTGTAAAAGGTCAAGGGGTCTGAATACTTTCCGAATGCACAGTGGCTTGCGAAAGTATTCACCCCCCTTGGCATTTTTCCTATTTTGTTGCCTTACAACCTGGAATTAAAATGGATTTTTGGGGGGGTTGTATCATTTGATTTACACAACATGCCTACCACTTTGAAGATGCAAAATATTTTTTTATTGGGAAACAGCGTGCTATAACTATTCATTCTTCAAGGCAAAACTGCTCCAGCTCCTTCAAGTTGGATGGGTTCCGTTGGTGTACAGCAATCGTTAAGTCATACCACAGATTCTCAATTGGATTGAGGTCTGGGCTTTGACTAGGTCATTCCAAGACATTTAAATGTTTCCCCTTAAACCACTCAAGTGTTGCTTTAGCAGTATGCTTAGGGTCATTGTCCTGCTGGAAGGTGGAACCTCCGTCCCAGTCTCAAATCTCTGGAAGAAAGACAGGTTTCCCTCAAGAATTTCCCTGCATTTAGCGTCATCCATCATTCCTTCAATTCTGACCAGTTTCCCAGTCCCTGCCGATGAAAAACATCCCCACAGCATGATGCTGCCACCACCATGCTTCACTGTGGGGATGGTGTTCTCGGGGTGATGAGAGGTGTTGGGATTGCGCCAGACATAGCATTTTCCTTGATGGCCAAAAAGCTCAATTTTAGTCTCATCTGACCAGAGTACCTTCTTCCATATGTTTGGGGAGTCTCCCACATGCCTTTTGGCGAACACCAAACGTGTTTGCTTATTTTTTTCCTTTAAGCAATGGCTTTTTTCTGGCCACTCTTCTGTAAAGCCCAGCTCTGTGGAGTGTACGGCTTAAAGTGGTCCTATGGACAGATACTCCAATCTCTGCTGTTTCAGGGTTATCGTTGGTCTCTTTGTTGCCTCTCTGATTAATGCCCTCCTTTCCTAGTCAGTGAGTTTTTGTGGGCGGCCCTCTCTTGGCAGGTTTGTTGTGGTGCCATATTCTTTCCATTTTTTAATAATGGATTTAATGGTGCTCCGTGGGATGTTCAAAGTGTTGGATATTTTTTTATAACCCAACCCTGATCTGTACTTCTCCACAACTTTGTCCCTGACCTGTTTTGGAGAGCTCCTTGGTCTTCACAGTGCCACTTGCTTGGTGGTGCCCCTTGCTTAGTGGTGTTGCAGACTCTGGGGCCTTTCAGAACTGGTGTATACAGTGGGGGAAAAAAGTATTTAGTCAGCCACCAATTGTGCAAGTTCTCCCACTTAAAAAGATGAGAGAGGCCTGTAATTTTCATCATAGGTACACATCAACTATGACGGACAAAATGAGAAAATAAAATCCAGAAAATCACATTGTAGGATTTTTTATGAATTTATTTGCAAATTATGGTGGAAAATAAGTATTTGGTCAATAACAAAAGTTTGTCAATACTTTGTTATATACCCTTTGTTGGCAATGACACAGGTCAAACGTTTTCTGTAAGTCTTCACAAGGTTTTCACACACTGTTGCTGGTATTTTGGCCCATTCCTCCATGCAGATCTCCTCTAGAGCAGTGATATTTTGGGGCTGTCGCTGGGCAACACAGACTTTCAACTCCCTCCAAAGATTTTCTATGGGGTTGAGATCTGGAGCCTGGCTAGGCCACTCCAGGACCTTGAAATGCTTCTTACGAAGCCACTCCTTCGTTGCCCGGGCGGTGTGTTTGGGATCATTGTCATGCTGAAAGACCCAGCCACGTTTCATCTTCAATGCCCTTGCTGATGGAAGGAGGTTTTCACTCAAAATCTCACGATACATGGCCCCATTTATTCTTTCCTTTACACGGATCAGTCGTCCTGGTCCCTTTGCAGAAAAACAGCCCCAAAGCATGATGTTTCCACCCCCATGCTTCACAGTAGGTATGGTGTTCTTTGGATGCAACTCAGCATTCTTTGTCCTCCAAACACGACGAGTTGAGTTTTTACCAAAAAGTTATATTTTGGTTTCATCTGACCATATGACATTCTCCCCAATCCTCTTCTGGATCATCCAAATGCACTCTAGCAAACTTCAGACGGGCCTGGACATGTACTGGCTTAAGCAGGGGGACACGTCTGGCACTGCAGGATTTGAGTCCCTGGCGGCGTAGTGTGTTACTGATGGTAGGCTTTGTTACTTTGGTCCCAGCTCTCTGCAGGTCATTCACTAGGTCCCCCCGTGTGGTTCTGGGATTTTTGCTCACCGTTCTTGTGATCATTTTGACCCCACGGGGTGAGATCTTGCGTGGAGCCCCAGATCGAGGGAGATTATCAGTGGTCTTGTATGTCTTCCATTTCCTAATAATTGCTCCCACAGTTGATTTCTTCAAACCAAGCTGCTTACCTATTGCAGATTCAGTCTTCCCAGCCTGGTGCAGGTCTACAATTTTGTTTCTGGTGTCCTTTGACAGCTCTTTGGTCTTGGCCATAGTGGAATTTGGAGTGTGACTGTTTGAGGTTGTGGACAGGTGTCTTTTATACTGACAACAAGCTCAAACAGGTGCCATTAATACAGGTAACGAGTGGAGGACAGAGGAGCCTCTTAAAGAAGAAGTTACAGGTCTGTGAGAGCCAGAAATCTTGCTTGTTTGTAGGTGACCAAAAACTTATTTTCCACCATAATTTGCAAATAAATTCATTAAAAATCCTACAATGTGATTTTCTGGAATTTATTTTCTCAATTTGTCTGTCATAGTTGACGTGTACCTATGATGAAAATAACAGGCCTCTCTAATTGTTTTAAGTGGGAGAACTTGCACAATTGGTGGCTGACTAAATACTTTTTTTCCACACTGTACCGTCAATTCTTGGGTGAGAACCTCCTTCCCTCAGCCAGGGCATTGAAAATGGGTCGTGGATGGGTATTCCAGCATGACAATGACCCAAAACACACGGCCAAGGCAGCAAAGGAGTGGCTCAAGAAGAAGCACATTAAGGTCCTGAAGTGGCCTAGCCAGTCTCCAGACCTTAATCCCATAGAAAATCTGTTGCCAAACATCAGCCTCGAAACCTTAATGACTTGGAGAAGATCTGCAAAGAGGAGTGGGACAAAATCCCTCCTGAGATGTGTGCAAACCTGGTGGCCAACTACAAGAAACGTCTGACCTCTGTGATTGCCAACAAGGGTTTTGCCACCAAGTACTAAGTCATGTTTTGCAGAGGGGTCAAATACTTATTCCCCTCATTAAAATGCAAATCAATTTATAACATTTTTGACATGCGTTTTTCTGGATTTTTTTGTTGTTATTCTGTCTCTCACTGTTCAAATAAACCTACCATTAAAATTATAGACTGATCATTTCTTTGTCAGTGGGCAAACGTACAAAATCAGCAGGGGAACAAATACTTTTTTTACCTCACTGCATATTCTCAAAGAAATTACCGGTATTTCAAAAACTTGCCATCATATTTTTGCCATGCTGCTTTCTTTGTTGACAACTTCAACCACCTCACGCACCTGCTATTCAGCCAATTAGCGGCCGCCACTGATTGGTACCAATTTCTTTTTAAATGTATCGACTTAAATTTCCCTGTATACAGTAAGGAAAACCTAACTATACAAGACTCACACTACTTCTTTCGACAACAGCAGCTATTACAAATTCCAAGGGTACATCATGAGATTGGAGTAAGATCTTTCAGATACAAAGGCCCAACTGACTGGAATCATTTACCTATAGAAATCAGGGCATTAAATCACACAGTGAATTTAAGAAAGCCCTTTTTCAAATGTTAAGAACAAACTGTTTTTAACTATTAGAAAAATCACCATGTAATATGTATAGCTGTAATATAGGTACTTCAGTAGTAGTGTTTTTTTGCTGTTAATGTAAGTTTGGATTTTTTATTGTTTCATTGTTGTTATTATTATTAGAAAGTAGTTGCCATATTATTTTTGTTTCGAAGTATAAAAAAAAAAAAACTTGGACACCTGCATCCTGCAAAATGTCAAATAAATAAATACATTTCTGGTATCTGTATGGAACTACAGAAAAACTATTACGCCAAATACATTGATTATGTTCCCTAATGCTGACATCTTGTTGGAAGCTAAGCTAGAGTGCAAAAACCTTGCCAAACAAGACAATGGAGGAGCCTGAAGGAGAAACAGGTAGCTTAGCGCCATGTAGCCTAGCGGTTAAGACCATTGGGCCAGTAACCAAAAGGTTGCAGGTTCGAATCCCAGAGCCAGCTAGGTGAAAAATCTGTCGATGTGCCCTTGAGAAAGGCGCAACCCTAATTGCTCCTGTAAGTCACTCTGGATAAGAGTGTCTGCTAAAAATGTTTTATCAGACTGGCTATTTGCATCTCCTGCTGCCCTTCTCCCTCCTTTAACCTACCCATCCCTTCTGCCATTCTCCTTTTCCTCCCGCTCACCCTCTGCCACCATCCCCTTGCACCTCTATTCATACCCTCCAACTCCCCCACCTCTTCCTCCTCCTTCTTACCCTCTCCAGCAGCTTGCTCTTCATGAATGGTTTGACCACGTTGTAAGTGGTGGTGAAGTACCAGGGCTGGTGGGTCACGTGGATTGCCTTGAAACGGGCCGGGAATGAGTCCTGCAGTGCATACAACATAGAGACCAACACAGGCTGGGTCAGACACACTTAGGCAATAAGCACATTTAGCACATCCAGAGAGACATTCCGATAAGAATGCTGAACCACATAATACAAATAGTATCAGTGATCATATTGAATGGACTTCGTTTTCTGTTTGTGGGGAGTGGGACAGCTGGACTGATCACATACTGTACATTGATCTTTCTGTTTTGTTTGGACTGGCTGGTCTGATCAGATCTGAGTAGTTCCTAGACGGTCATGTTAGAATGGATGAATGGTAGTGATAACCACTGGTCTGATTAGGGCCTTGCCTTGTTCAGAAGGCATTCATTATTATAATTGTTTTAATGTACTGAAACAGATAGGCACTACTTGAACTGTAACACTTTACTTGACACCCAGTGTCATAACCATGTCATAATATGTCCTAACAGCTGACATAACTTGTCATAACCTGGTCATAACACTGTCAAGACCCATATATTTATACCTGTTGTGACATATATTGCATTATTTTATGGCTGGTTATGACACCTACATAAGAGTGTCAAAACCCACATTTATTCAAATTAGTTTTTTCCCTGCCAAGAAGTTTCCTTTCGTTTAAAAGTTTGTTTCTTAATTATTTACAGTAATGTTTTTTTAATCATATTTTAAATAACTTTATGACACTGTCATGAAGCATTATGATCATCCTGTGTCACTTTACTTGGACTAAGAAAATACACTTTATGACACTGTCTAGAAGCATTATGACCATTCTGTGTCACTTTACTTGGACTAAGAAAATGCACTTTATGACACTGTCAAGAAGCATTATGACCATCATATCATATAAGCCAGATAGGCCTATCACGTACATGCCCTTATATCAGTCATCAGTCAAAAAGAGGGTGTCTTGTCCTGCTCCTGAAATCTGCTCCTGCATTCATCCCAGTCACCAGCAACAGAGCATTGGGGAAGGTTAATGTCTGACATCAATGTGTGCGCAATTACAATGATAATTTAATATGGCAAATAAATAATATATATATAACATAAACATACTGTTGACACATAGGCTATGGTGTAATGGAAAGTTTTGCCTTGTGTGGTAGGTTTTGTGGGTTTTGACACTCTTATGTAGCTGTCATAACCAGACATAAAATAACTACGTGGTAGTTTTTGTGGGTTTTTACACTCTTATGTAGGTGTCATAACCAGCCATAAAATAAGGCAATATATGTCACAACAGGTCTAAATATGTGTCATGACAGTGTTATTACCATATTATAACAGGTTATGACAAGTAATGTCTGCTGTTATGACATATTATGACATGTTATGACCATGTCATAACGTGTTATGACGCTGGGTGTCACGTAAAGTGTTACCACTTGAACTGTCCCATTAAGAACGCCCATTTAATTTTTTCGTAGCAAAATGTCTTGCTACATTGTGCCTTACGGAACTGCATCCAGAACTAACAATCTATGGGTATAACTATTTTCTGTGTAAGGGTGCCTTTAAGTCTGATATTGTGTATTGATTTGTGTGTGTTGCTGCTCTGACCTGCATCATGTCCACCATCTTCTTGAGCTCAGTGGGTTTGATGCCAGAGGCGTGCTGCATGGTGAAACCCTTAAAGTTCTCTATCAGGACAAAACCATTGATCTGGGTCTCCTCATTCTCCAACAACTTCTCCAGGATCACACAGTATGCTCGCAGGGTCTATTACAGAGTGGGAGAGAGAGAGGAGGAAGAGGGAGAAAGGAGAGAGAAATTCATAAGGTTTGAATGTTTGTCCTAAGAGAAACTGCAGTGTGGCAAATTAAGTAGCTAAGTGCTTTTGGCTTTCAGTTTGTGAGGTAAGCTTTCCTGGTAGTCCAGATCTTCTATAACACCTCTCTGTTTTTTTTTATTGTCAGGCCCAAAATATGAACTCTTTAGGATTGGCCTCATTGGTGGTAGTCTGAGTGCCAGTCTGTTTGTATAGCCCCTGGGTAGCCCGCCTCTGGTGCTGCGGACATGAGGACAAAATTGGCTACACAGAACAGATAATACAGAACCAGTCTGATCTGTGGGTTTGGATGAGGATTACAACATTTTGGAAACTTTCCCAAAGTTACCAGGATTTTCAGAAATCCCAGTTGGAGGATTCCCTCCAATCGGGATTTCTAAAATAAAAAAAATAAAAATAAAAATCTGGAATTTTGCAGCCGTAGTTTGTATACTCTACCTCATCGAAGGTGACCTCCTCCAGGTCCCAGTTCTCGATGTTGAAGAGGATCACTACACGGCCGTACTTGTCCCTGCTGGGCAGGACCACAGGGTAGCCCGCCTCGATGGTGCTGCGGACCGCCTCGGGGGTTAGGTTCTCAAACAGCTCAGGGTAGTCCCTCCTAAAGCGCACATAACCTTTGCAGAAACAGCCACAGATATGAAATCAATGAGGTTCCTCTTGAAGAGCACGTATTAACATTGCCCTAACACCACCAATGTAGCCTGTTCCCAGATCTGTTTGGGCTCTTGCCTACTCCATTGGTGTCATTTTGAAGCCAACATTGGCATGACAATGAGTGACATGGAGTTAGCGTGATAGAATAAACAGAATCAGAATCACCTTTATTCGCCAAATACATTTACACATACTCAGAATTGTACTGGTGATATGGTGCTGCTAGTGATAGACAACATTTAGAGACAGAATACAGACAGAGGAATTTAGGCAACACAAAGTTTACATACATTATATACAAACAGACTGGCACTCAGGCTACGACCAATGAGGTCAATCCTAAAGAGTTCATACATTAACCTGACTGAATACATTAACCTGACTGAAAGCCCCAGCAAAATGGGATCAATGGTTTAACTACTCATAACACCTGCAAATTCAGATGAATGAAGTCCTTTTTGAAGAACACATGAGGTCAGTACAGTTCATAAGGCTGACACCCCTACGCCCCAAGCAGCACCGAAGCACCACCGCAAAGCGCTATATTTTACAGAGAATGCTGCAGAAGAAGCAACTCTTTCATCCGAGCGCGCGCGCACACACACGGTTGGTTGTTTAAACCTGTCTGAAAAGAGCCTATACTGCACTGAGTATACAAAACATTAAGAACACCTGCTCTTTCCATGGCATTGACTGACCAGGTGAATCCAGGCAAAAGCTATCATCCCTTATTGTTGTCACTTGTTAAATCCACTTCGATCAGTGTAGATGAACGGGAGGAGACAGGTTAAATAATAATTTTTAAGTCTTGAGACAATTTAGACATGGATTGTGTATGTGTGCCATTCAGAGGGTGAATGGACACTACAAAAGATTGAAGTGCTTTTGAACAGTAGTAGGTGTCAGGTGCACTGGTTTGTGTCAACAACTGCAATGCTGCTGGGTTTTTTACGCTCAACAGTTTCCCGTGTGTATCAAGAATGGTCCACCACCCAAAGGACATCCAGACAACTTGAGGCTGTTCTGAGGGCAAAAGGGGGTGCAACTCAATATTAGGAAGGTGTTCCTAATGTTTGCTTTACTCAGTGTATTTCTTTGTCAAAAAACATAATCTGAGCTGCATGCGCTCCTTCCATTGCCTTCCTTGTAGACAAAATAAAACAGGGTTGGGCGGATTACTTGAAAAATGTACTAGCCTACTAAGCCTACTAACATATTTATTAATAAAGAAAAAACATGCACATATTCAATAGCCTAGAAGAAACAAAGAAACCAAAAGATACGTTATTTTAACTTTGTAATAATTAATTTTCTTTCAATTTGCTCTAGAATCTATTATCAATAATAAAACTAGGCCTACAATATTTCCTTGAAAAGTAGACTCAAACCGCATATGTTGAATAGGAATTGCCTTGAACTTGTCAGCAGCACACCAAATCTCTCCAGACTCCATCCATTGGAGGAGTATTAGGCTACTAGTGATTGGCACCAATATGTAAAGTCTGCCTGCAGGCTATTAATAGGATACCAGTTGCATTTTTTACGATATGATAAGAAGGGGGAATGTGACTGAACTGCACAGATAGGAAAGTGTCCAGACAACTGTGTGCTGATTGACCAGTAGGCTAGATTTTAATGTTCTGAAAGATTAATTATAATCAATCATCTGAATACTTTTAGAGCCCCCATTGACACCTGATTGGCCATCAGCGGGACAATTAGTCAATATCCCTATATTGATGTTGGTCGTCTGCTATTGTCTGCTTGATTTAAAGCAGTGTCTAGTAACATTTAACAAAGAAAGCAAGGATGTTTCGAAACTGCATTTGTTTTTCCAAACTGCCCCCTGTAATTATTTTTCTTTCATTTAATTGAGTCTTATGATGGAAGCCTGGAGGTTTTTATTCTAGGCATGAAGATATTTCATCATCATGTCTAGATGTGTCACGGTCGTTGAGAGACGGGTCAAACCAAGGTGCACCATGGTATGCGTACATGTTTATTAAGACGAATAAACACTTGACAAAAATAACAAAACAACGAAAACGTGTAATCCTATGGGCTATACACACAACAAGCCTAACAGGAACACAAACGAGATCCCACAACTAAGGTAGGCAACCAGGCTGCCTAAGTATGATCCCCAATCAGAGACAACGATCGACAGCTGCCTCTGATTGGGAACCACACCCGGCCAACATAGATATACAAAACTAGATATACACATAGAAATTCACACCCTGACCAAACCAACTAAAGACAACCGGGCTCTCAAGGCCAGGGCGTGACAGTACCCCCCCCCCCCCCCAAAGGTGCGTACTCCGGCCGGCGGCCTCACCAACCTGACTCATTAGGGGAGGGTCCGGGTGGGCATTCAGCCTCGGAGGCGGCTCCGGGCCTGATGACCTCTCCCTCTCTGCCACCCCGTTGCGCCCCTGGTCTGGTCTGGACCTCGGCGCGATGCTTCCCCTCTCCTTCCTCCCACGATGCACCAAGCCCTGTCTGGACCCTGGTGTGGGAGACCCCGAACCTGGAGAGGGGCTGACGTCTGGGCCTGGATCGGCAATCCTCCCGCGATGCACCAAGCCCTGTCTGGACCCTGGTGTGGGAGGCCCCAACCCTGGAGAGGGGCTGACGTCTGGGCCTGGAGTGGAGCCGCTGACCGGAGCTGAACTGGACCCCGGTGGAGCGGACTGCTCTGGCTCCGGAGTGGAGCCACTGACCGGAGCTGGACTTGGCACCGGTGGAGCGGACTGCTCTGGCTCCGGAGTGGAGCCGCTGACCGGAGCTGGACTGAGCACCGGTGGAGCGGACTGCCCTGGCTCCGGAGTGGAACCGCTGACCAGAGCTGAACTGGACCCCGGTGGAGCGGACTGCCCTTGCTCCGGAGTGGAACCACTGACCGGAGCTGGACTGGGCACCGGTGGAGCGGACTGCTCTGGCTCCGGAGTGGAGCAGCTGACCGGAGCTGGACTGAGCACCGGTGGAGCGGACTACTCTGGCTCCGGAGTGGAGACGCTGACCGGAGCTGGACAAGGCACCGGTGGAGCGGACTGCTCTGGCTCCGGAGTGGATCCGCTGACTGTAGCTGAACTGGTCCCCGGTGGAGCGGACTGCCCTGGCTCCGGAGCGGTACCGCTGACCGGAGCTGGACTGGGCACTGGTGGAGCGGACTACTCTGGCTCCGGAGTGGAGCAGCTGACCGGAGCTGGATTTGGCACCGGTGGAGCGGACTATTCTGGCTTCGGAGTGGAGCAGCTGACCGGACCCGTATCCATCCCCATCTCTGGAGCAGGACTAAACGTTGTGCCCAGCCTGGGCACCGACGCAGAGGAAAATTCCAGCCCTGTAGTAGGACTGGTTGCCGGCCCCAGACTGGGCACCGACACGTTTAGGAGCTCCTGCTCCAAAACGGGGCTGTACGTTGTGCCCACCCTGGGCACCGACGCAGAGGTAGTTTCCAACCCTGTAGTTGGGCTGGTTGCCGGCCCCAGACTGGGCACCGACACAGTGCTCCCTGCAGGGGACCGTCGCTGGAGGTCGGGTGAGTTGTGTGGTTGGAGGAGGTGTAGAAACGCCACCTCTCTCCCATTGCTCCAATGTACTCACCACGCGCTCCATTGCGCTGCCGAGAGCCTGGATCCTGCTCGCCTGCCGTTGGATACGTTCCTCCAAAGATCCGGACGTACCTGCTGACTCCATTTTAGGTGCGTGTTTCTGTCCTGGAACGGACCGTGCCGGACTGGGAACACGCACCACTGGCTTGGTGCGAGGAGCAGGCACGGGTCGTGCCGGACTGGGAACACGCACCACCGGCTTGGTGCGAGGAGCAGGCACGGGCCGTGCCGGACTGGGAACATGCACCACTTGCTTGGTGCGAGAAGCAGGCACGGGGCATACCGGGCTGGGAACTGGTGTTGGAGATCCACGACTGTTCCAGTCCTTCTCTCTCCACCACCAATCCCCCTCCAGTGAGGACTCCTCCGGGATCCCCCACGAGTGAGGGAACAGAAATTAATCGTCGTCTTCCTCCGACTCCTCTGTGTAAAACTGCTCCCATTCCTGCTCCCATGGTTGTAGGGAATCCACCTAGAACCCCCACGGGTGCAATGGTTGGGGCTCTTCTCTCTCGATCCCCGACCACCCCTTTAGCCCCACCCCAACATTTTATTGGGGCTGCCTCTCAGGCTTCCTCTTCGGCCGGCACCGTTGATGTCGCCGTTGATCCTCTCCTACCCGGGCTTCGTCCTTCGCCCAGGGTCCTTTATCGGCTACACTCTCCTTCATTGCCTCCCGGTAACGACGGCCTCCTCCTCAGTAATTTTCCCCCAACCAAGGAGGACATCTACCAAGGTTACCTCCTGTTGAGTCCCAGGCGTTTGCTCCTTCTGGGCACGCTGCTTGGTCCTTTTATGGTGGGATCTTCTGTCACGGTCGTTGAGAGACGGGTCAGACCAAGGTGCAGCGTGGTATGCGTACATGTTTATTAAGACAAATAAACACTTGACAAAAATAACAAAACAACGAAAATGTGAAGTCCTATGGGCTATACACACAACAAGCCTAACAGGAACACAAATAAAATCCCACAACTAAGGTAGGCAACCAGGCTGCCTAAGTATGATCCCCAATCAGAGACAACGATCGACAGCTGCCTCTGATTGGGAACCACACCCGGCCAACATAGATATACAAAACTAGATATACACATAGAAATTCACACCCTGACCAAACCAACTAAAGACAACCGGGCTCTCAAGGCCAGGGCGTGACAAGATGATAAAAGACTACACTGATATCTTGTGCTTGGCTGCGAAATGTATGTGTCCACATAATATTTACATTGAGGAAGTGTTATCATAATCATTATTTTACATCCACGGTAGACGTCCCTCCTAATGAAAAGGCAGCCCATCCTGCTGACATGAGCTGCTGAACAGCGCACTTGCCCTTGAGATGCATTCATGGATGAGATAGTAAACTTGCCATTTCCAAAATGTTTTCAATGTAGTCCATTCATATGAAATATGTGCACAGTACTTGATTTTAAGTATCAATTTATCAAATCAGTTCTTGTTTTCTTGCTCTAACTGCAAGCAGCACCTGTCAAACTGTAATGTCTTGGAAAACACAGGGATGTCGTTGCGCACGAAACTCGTAGGCTATTATCATAGGACCTTGGAGTTTGCCAACAAACTGTAGGTTATTCTGTCTGGAATTGTTACTCTCCACCACGTACAAATTGCGATAGAAACAGGCCAATAAGAAAGCTGATAATTTTGCATGTGACTTGATGGTGAGAGCCCAATAATACATTCCCATGCAGTCCCTTTAATCATAGGCTATTGGTACTTTGTGCCTCCATTTCTATACAAATAGTATTTTTTTTACCAGATCCGAATATTTTACCAGATCCGAATATTTTCTCATGAACTGTATAATCACAGTTTCTAAACCCAGAGACGCAACATCGCTAGACTTCTGGGAACGCTTGCGAAACAGACCAAACAGACCAGGCCGGGGGTTGGGGTTTGAGAAGTCAGTGAAAGAAGTGAACAATTATTTCTTAGTTGTTAATTTTCTCAAAATCGAATGGCACAACCTAGATTCGAGCCAATGTCTTAAATAGTTGAACATCTTATTACTCCAACCTCGTGAAAGTGACAAACTGACACGTTTTCATTTTAGTCAAAAACGACTTTATATTGAAGGAGTGCATTATGATTTGATGGTAAGCCACGGCTGCCACCTCTACAATATATTTTTTAAAGGTTCAAAATGTAACCCCTCCCATCACAAAAATGTTCCGGTTTGAACCTTTACACAGGGGTTCCTCAAATACCCTTTTCAGAGGGGTTCCTCAAGGAACCTTTTTAAACTAGAAAGGTTCCGCCGGTGTGGCACCCAAAAGGTTATTCCAGGCACCTTTACATCTAAGAGTGTAAAGTGCATAGAGGGCGAGTGTGCTGTGGGCTCTGTATACAGCGTTGGCCCCTCGCTGATGTATTTTCCTCAACAAAAAGCAGCATAAGCCCCACCACTAGTATTTAGGACAGTCCGCAATTGTAAACATTTGTCGCTGTGCTTTCACATGGTGAGCAAAGACAATAACACCAGTTTCCCCCGCCTCTCCTCTCCTGCCCTAGCCCCTTCATACTGCAGAACCAATTAACCTCACGGTGTGTGTGTGCCTCGCCATATCCCTTTATACTGGACCACCAATTAACTCCAGAGAACAAGTGCATTCCTCTCTCACATTGAACCCACAAGGAAATAATGTGTGTGTTACATAATCATAGTATAATGCAATAAAAGTTACAACTAACTCATTTCACCTCTTTAGCGCAGTCCGCTGTAAGAGACGTGTGTTTATTTGCATGTCTCTGTAGCATGTTTATAGCCAGGTGTGTGTGTGTGTGTGTGTGTGTGTGCACATAAGTGTACACGTCTGTGTGTGTATGTGTGTGTGTGCATATATATGATTGTGCGTGGGTGTGTGAAAGAGAGGAAGAGGAGGGATGAAAGCACAGCCCGTCTCTGTCTCTGTTCCCAGCAGAACACTGCAGGCGTATAGGCTTAACAGACTTTCTGCCCTATTTGTGTATAAAAGAGCTCCTTTGTCCAGGGGACTTTGAAAATAACTAAGTCCACAATTAATGAACAGTATTCTCTCTGTCTTGGTGATGAGCAGGCTTCAGAGACTCAAAACAGAGCACAAAAGAGATTTGGCACTAAATTACTCAATCTATTACACAATGTTTATGGCAGAGAAAGCATGGGAGACCAGAGGTACAATATGCAGTGTGGGACAGAGAGATGCTATTTCATCTGAACACACATCAGGGTAATTCAGACAGGATGAAGATGATGATAACAACACTACATATGATGAATATGATGTCTCCCCAATATTCTTCTCTACAATTCTTTGATTAATTTATTGACCATTTACCACAGCTTGATTAAATGGCTGGATGGGTTGGTGGGTGAGTGGATGGATGGTGGGAGGGAGAGATTAACGGATAGATTTATGGGTGGGTGGATGGATGGATGCCATTTTTTTCCTTTGAGGCCTCCACACCAGCCAATATTTGTCCTTGAGGCCTCCATTATTAGCCAGATAATGATCAAGTCAGACAGGCCCACTGGGCTGAAAATGGACCAGCCCAACTGGCCAATTCACTCCTGATGGATGGATTGAACTAGTCTGATCCTTCCGGCCATTGAGAAAAGGAGCATCATGCAGGAAACATGCATCCCTTAGAAAAATAGGAGCTATCTAGGACCTAAATGGATTATTCGGCTGTCCCCATAGGAGAACCCTTTGAAGAACCCTTTTTGGTTCCAGGTAGAACCCTTTTGGTTCCAGGTAGGACCCTTTCCACAGAGGGTTCTACATTAAACCCAAAAGGGTTCTACGTGGAACCAAAAAGGGTTCTCCCTAGAACCAAAAAGGGTTATCCTATGGTGACAGCCGAAGAACCCTTTTGGAACCCTTTTTTTCTAAGAGTGTACACAGAGTAGGCACCCCCTCTACCTCTTACGCAGTTTTTCCAGAAATCGTGATTGGAAGATTCCAGAATCAGGAAGAAATCAGCAGAATATCCTCCAACCAGGATTAATGGAACATTTGGGGAACGTTACTGGAATTTTTGCAAACCTACTCTTACTATAGCCTTTCCCACTCACCCTTCAGGAGCTCGTGGGCTCTGGCCACGTCAAACTTGCGGGCTCTGATGAAGCGCAGCAGCAGGGAGTCTGGTTTGTCCCCGAAGCACTCCTGCACCGTCTTAGCCAGGTCATCCCCCTCTCCCGCCTTTTCTTTCATCATGGCCCTAAGCTCCTTCAGAGATGACACTCTCCTTTCTTCCGTCTCGTTGAGTTCATCCTTCGCCTGGAAGAGACACGAGTTAATCTAATTTGGAAGGAACAGGCGCGATTCTTGCTGTAACTCAGGGTGTTTTCACATATAGTACTCTTTAAAAGAACCAATCTCAGTCTGGGGTAAAATAAATAGCAAAATAATTCAGTTCTCTTTGTGTTCACACTGCCCTCTTCTTTGAATGAGGACTCAACTCTTTTGCCAGTTCAGTTCACCTATTTTGTGGTCTGAGTCATCTTTGCATTCACATTGTTATGTTTAGAAAGGAACCAAGATCGTTTTCCAACATTCACTCAATACAAAGGGCAGGACAAGCCATTTTGTACACTGCTCAAAAAAATAAAGGGAACACTAAAATAACACATCCTAGATCTGAATGAATGAAATAATCTTATTAAATACTTTTTTCTTTACATAGTTGAATGTGCTGACAACAAAATCACAAAAAAATTATCAATGGAAATCAAATTTATCAACCCATGGAGGTCTGGATTTGGAGTCACCCTCAAAATTAAAGTGGAAAACCACACTACAGGCTGATCCAACTTTGATGTAATGTCCTTAAAACAAGTCAAAATTAGGCTCAGTAGTGTGTGTGGCCTCCACGTGCCTGTATGACCTCCCTACAACGCCTGGGCATGCTCCTGATGAGGTGGCGGATGGTCTCCTGAGGGATCTCCTCCCAGGCCTGGACTAAAGCATCCGCCAACTCCTGGACAGTCTGTGGTGCAACGTGGCGTTGATGGATGGAGCGAGACATGATGTCCCAGATGTGCTCAATTGGATTCAGGTCTGGGGAACGGGCGGTCCATAGCATCAATACCTTCCTCTTGCAGGAACTGCTGACACACTCCAGCCACATGAGGTCTAGCATTGTCTTGCATTAGGAGGAACCCAGGGCCAACCGCAACAACATATGGTCTCACAAGGGGTCTGAGGATCTCATCTCGGTACCTAATGGCAGTCAGGCTACCTCTGGCGAGCACATGGAGGGCTGTGCGGCCCCCCAAAGAAATGCCACCCCACACCATGACTGACCCAACGCCAAACCGGTCATTCTGGAGGATGTTGCAGGCAGCAGAACGTTCTCCACGGCGTCTCCAGACTCTGTCATGTCTGTCACATGTGCTCAGTGTGAACCTGCTTTCATCTGTGAAGAGCACAGGGCGCCAGTGGCGAATTTGCCAATCAATTTGCCAACCCCCACCTGTGGACGTCGGGCCCTCATACCACCCTCATGGAGTCTGTTTCTGACCGTTTGAGCAGACACATGCACATTTGTGGCCTGCTGGAGGTCATTTTGCAGGGCTCTGGCAGTGCTCCTCCTGCTCCTCCTTGCACAAAGGCGGAGGTAGCAGTCCTGCTGCTGGGTTGTTGCCCTCCTACGGCCTCCTCCATGTCTCCTGATGTACTGGCCTGTCTCCTGGTAGCGCCTCCATGCTCTGGACACTACGCTGACAGACACAGCAAACCTTCTTGCCACAGCTCGCATTGATGTGCCATCCTGGATGAGCTGCACTACCTGAGCCACTTGTGTGGGTTGTAGACTCCGTCTCATGCTACCACTAGAGTGAAAGCACTGCCAGCATTCAAAAGTGACCAAAACATCAGCCAGGAAGCATAGGAACTGAGAAGTGGTCTGTTGTCACCACCTGCAAAACCACTCCTTTATTGGGGGTGTCTTGCTAATTGCCTATAATTTCCACCTGTTGTCTATTCCATTTGCACAACAGCATGTGACATTTATTGTCAATCAGTGTTGGTTCCTAAGTGGACAGTTTGATTTCACAGAAGTGTGATTGACTTGGAGTTACATTGTGTTGTTTAAGTGTTCCCTTTATTTTTTTGAGCAGTGTATTATCGGACAGCTATATAAACCTACTTACATTTTGGAAGCTAATAGCTTAATTTTTTATAGCTTTATAGTATTCACACCCCTTGGCATTTGTCCTATTTTGTTGCCTTACAACCTGGAATTCAAATGGATTTTTTTGGGGTTTGTATCATTTGATTTACACAACATGCCACTTTGAAGATGCAAACAATTTTTTGGGGTGAAATAAACAAGAAATAAGACAAAAAAACTGAAAACTTGAGCGTGCATAACTATTCACCCCCAAAGTCAATACTTTGTAGAGCCACCTTTTGCAGCAATTACAGCTGCAAGTCTCTTGGGGTACAGTTAAAGTTGGAATATTACATACACTTAGGTTGGAGTCATTAAAACTGTTTTTTCAACCACTCCACAAATTTCTTGTTAACAAACCATAGTTTTGGCAAGTCGGTTATGACATCTACTTTGTCCATGACACAAGTACGTTTTCCAACAATTGTTTATAATTCACTGTATCACAATTCCAGTGGGTCAGAAGTTTACATACACTAAGTTGACTGTGCCATTAAACAGCTTGGAAAATTCCAGAAAATTATGTCATGACTTTAGAAACTTCTGATAGGCTAATTGACATAATTTGAGTCAATTGGAGGTGTACCTGTGGATGTATTTCAAGGCCTACCTTCAAACGCAGTGCCTCTTTGCTTGACATCATGGGAAAATCAAAAGAAATCAGCCAAGACCTCAGAAAAAAAATTGTAGACCTCCACAAATCTGGTTCATCCTTAGGAGCAATTTCCAAATGCCTGAAGGTACCACGTTCATCAGTACAAACAATAGTATGCAAGTATAAACACCATGGGACCACGCAGCCGTCATACAGCTCAGGAAGGAGACGCGTTCTGTCTACTAGAGATGAACGTACTTTGGTGCGAAAAGTGCAAATCAATCCCAGAACAACAGCAAAGGACCTTGTGAAGATGCTGGAGGAAAAAGGTACAAAAGTATCTATATCCACAGTAAAACGAGTCCTATATCGACATAACCTGAAAGGCCGCTCAGCAAGGAAGAAGCCACTGCTCCAAAACCGCCATAAAAAACACAGACTACGTTTTGCAACTGCACATGGGGACAAATATCGTACTTTTTGGAGAAATGTCCTCTGGTCTGATGAAACAAAAATAAAACAGTTTGGCCATAATAACCATCTTTATGTTTGGAGGAAAAAGAGGGATCCTTGCAAGCCGAATAACACCATCCCAACCGTGAAGCACGGGGGTGGCAGCATCATGCCGTGGGGGTGCTTTGCTGCACGAGGGACTGGTGCACTTCACAAAATAAATGGCATCATGACGAAGGAAAATTATGTGGATATATTGAAGCAACATCTCAAGACATCAGTCAGTAAGTTAAAGCTTGGTCTCAAATGGGTCTTCCAAATGGACAATGACCCCAAGCATACTTCCAAAGTTGTGGCAAAATGGCTTAAGGACAACAAAGTCAAGGTATTGGAGTGGCCATCACAAAGCCCTGACCTCAATCCTATAGAAAATCTGTGGGCAGAACTGAAAAAGCATGTGCGAGCAAGGAGTCCTACAAACCTGATTCAGTTACACCAGCTCTGTCAGGAGGAATGGGCCAAAATCCACCCAACTTATTGTGTAGGGGTGTAACGATCCATCTACTACATCGATGTATTGATTTATATTCCTATGATTCAACTACATCGATCTGTGCTCGGCGAGTTGGCCTTTTGGACAACATATATCGATCTAACATCGTTTTAAAATGTAATAAATCGATTGTATCGATACTAGGAAATAACCCATTGGATTTAAGCACGTCAGACTTTATATGAATGTTTTTTCTTAGCACTTTTAATGATAAAGGCTTTAAACATTACTCGATTCAGTCTGCCTATCCGTGACGTCATCGCGCCAGCAGCAGCGCAAAGGCGCCAAGACAACAAAACATAGCGGACGACAGAGGAGAAGCCGACGAGCGAGAAATTATCAAGCCACCATTGCGGTCCTTACAAGAAACAGGAATCTAGGAAACTTCACCTGCACTGTCCAGTATCCAGGTATTTATTTCAGTCACACTGGTTGAATTTTTGTTAGGCCTACTGCTGCTAGGTAGCTCTCTCTATGCTCTCCCCCTCCCCTCTGTCTGTCCTTGATTGCAGGAGTGAAGTCTGGTGTGCGGGAGTCAGGGTTCCAGCTGCAGCTCATTCACCATAATCACCTCAGCCTTTAAGACCCGGTCAAACTTGCCACTCATCGTCAGATCATAGTCAAGACGACCATGTTAATCTCGCTGCCGACTCAACCTGTTTGTTTTCGCTCTTTGTGTTTTTGGCCTGTTCTATTTACTTTTCTCCTGTGCCACAGATTATTGGAACCTGACTCCTGCCTCCGCTTCACTCCTGCCACCACCATCCTACTTTCCACTACCGGACCTCCCTTTTGGACTCACCACGGACACTAGGAAATTACGGTACCACACCTGCCCTGACCTGGATCTGTTACCCTCCCTGTAACCTGGACTTGCTCTTCCCCTATTATTGGAAACCTGGACTAATTGAACATTGTAAATAAACCTGTTAAACCTTCTCTGGCTTGGTGTAGTTGTCTGCATTTGGGTTCAAATCCAGTTAAATCATGACAATTTTTGGCTAAAAGGTTACTGAATCGATTTCAAGTCACTGAATCGTTTCGGATCGTATCATTCTAAATGAACCAATATCGTCCTTGAATCGTATCGACAACCACGAATCGTGATACAAATCGAATCGTTGTTAAAACGAATCGTTACACCCCTATTATTGTGGGAAGCTTGTGGAAGTCTACACGAAACGTTTGACCCAAGTTAAACAATTTAAAGGCAATGCTACCAAATACCAATTGAGTGTATGTTAACTTCTGACCCACTGGGAATGTGATGAAAGAAATAAAAGCTGAAATAAATAATTCTCTCTACTATTATTCTGACATTTCTCATTCTTAAAATAAATTGGTGATCCTAACTGACCTCAGACAGGGATTTTTTTACTAGGATTAAATGTCAGGAATTGTGAAAAACTGAGTTTAAATGTACTTGGCTAAGGTGTATGTAAACCTCAGATTTCAACTGTATGTCTCTATAAGCTTGGCACATCTAGCCACTGGGATTTTTGCCCATTCTTCAAGGCAAAACTGCTCCCGCTCCTTCAAATTGGATGGGTTCTGCTGGTGTACAGCAATCTTTAAGTCATACCACATATTCTCAATTGGATTGAGGTCTGGGCTTTGACTAGGCCATTCCAAGACATTTAAATGTTTCCCCTTAAACCACTCGAGTGTTGCTTTAGCAGTATGCTTAGGGTCATTGTCCTGCTGGAAGGTGAACCTCCGTCCAAGTCTCAAATCTCTGGAAGACTGAAACAGCTTTCCCTCAAGAATTTCCCTTTTATTTAGCACCATCCATCATTCCTTCAATTCTGACCAGTCTCCCAGTCCCTGCCGATGAAAAACATCAGATGGTGTTCTCGGGGTGATGAGAGGTGTTGGGTTGGTGCCAGACATAGCATTTTCCTTGATGGCCAAAAAGCTCAATTTTAGTCTCATCTGACCAGAGTACCTTCTTCCATATGTTTGGGGAGTCTCCCACATGGCTTTTGGTGAACACCAAACGTGTTTGCTTATTTTTTTATTTAAGCAAAGGCTTTTTTCTGGCCACTCTTCCGTAAAGCCCAGCTCTGTGGAGTGTACAGCTTAAAGTGGTCCTATAGACAGATACTCCAATCTCCGCTGTGGGGCTTTGCAGCTCCTTCAGGGTTATCTTTGGTCTCTTTGTTGCTCTCTGATTAATGCCCTCCTTGCCTGGTCCATGAGTTTTGGTGGGAGGCCCTCTATTGGCATGTTTGTTGTGGTGCCATATTCTTTCCATTTTTTAATAATGGATTTAATGGTGCTCCGTGGGATGTTCAAATTTTCGGATATTTTTTTATAACCCAACCCTGATCTGTACTTCTCCACAACTTTGTCCCTGACCTGTTTGGAGAGCTCCTTAGTCTTCATGGTGCCGCTTGCTTGGTGGTGCCCCTTGCTTAGTTGTGTTGCAGACTCTGGGGCCTTTCAGAACAGTTGTATATATACTGAGATCATGTGACACTTAGATTGCACACAGGTGGACTTTATTTAACTAATTATGTGACTTCTGAAGGTAATTGGTTGCACCAGATCTTATTTAGGGGCTTCATAGCAAAGGGGGTGAATACATATGCACGCACCACTTTTCCGGTATTAGTTTTTTAGAATATTTTGAAACAAGTTATTTTTTTAATTTCACTTCACCAATTTGGACTATTTTGTGTATGTCCATTACATGAAATCCAAATTAAAATCTGAAATATTTTGTTGTCTTCTCACACTATTCAAAGCCCACAATCAAATAAACTGTTCATGAAGCTCTCTTAGCCTGTAGATCACATATTGCAAACAAATAATCTGAACATCGTGTCGGTACAAAGCTCCACACACATTTTTGTATTTCTGTGCATCCTTGACAATCGCTATGGTTCACTCCTACAGACTGTGAGTCATGTGGCCGTGGCTTGCTATATAAAGCAGGCAGACAGGCATCGAGGCATTCAGTTACTGTTTGATTGAATGTTAGAATTGGCAAAACTAGTGACCTAAGCGACTTTGAGCGTGGTATAATTGTCGGTGCCAGGCAAGCTGGTTCCAGTATCTCAGAAATGGCCAGCCTCCTGGGCTTTTCACGTACGACAGTGTCTAGGGTTTACCGAAAATGGTGCGACAAACAAAAAACATCCAGTCAGCGGCAGTCCTGTGGGTGAAAACAGCTTGTTGATGAGAGAGGTCGAAGGAGAATGGCAAGAATCGTGCAAGCTAAGAGGCGGGTCACAAACACGCAAATATTGGTGGTGCGCACAATGGCATCTCGGAACGCACAATTCATCGGTCCTTGTCACGGATGGGCTATTGCAGCAGGCGACCACACCGGCTTCCACTCCTTTCAGCTAAAAACAAGAAGAAGTGGGCATGCGATCACCAACACTGGACAATTGAGGAGTGGAAAAACATTGCCTGGTCCGACAAATCCTGGTCCTGTAGCGTCATGCTGATGGCAGAGTCAGGATTTGGCGTAAGCAGCATGAGTTCATGGCCTCATCCTGCCTGGTGTCAATGGTACAGGCTGGTGCCGGTGGTGTAATAGTGTGGGGAATGTTTTCCTGGCACACGTTAGATCCCTTGATACCAATTGAGAAACGTGTCCATGCCCCGAAGAATTCAGGCTGTTCTGGAGGCAAAGGGGGTTCGACCTGGTACTAGATGGGTGCACCTAATAAACTGGCCACTGAGTGTATGTGCAGGCAATACGTTATTTTTTATAGTACATATTTTATTGGGATTGAAAATGTCATAAACAACAATAGGATTTTTAAGGTGTTATAGGTATTACCTTCTGTATTGTGTGTACAGGCAGTTTGGGACAGGGTCCAAACACAGGCCCGTGGTCCTTCACAGTCAGATGCTCCAGCTTGGACCTCATGGCCTGCTCCTCCTCCGACACCATACGGAACGTTCCGGTCTAGACAGATGGACATGATCAGGGTTTCACTGATAGATGAAGAACCTGTTTGAATTCCTTCATTCTTCATTTCCTCCTTTCCTTGTGTAATCATTGATCCAACATGATTTAATCGGTGAAAGTAACGTTAATGAATCTTTGCTGTCATCTTTTTGGTGGCCCTATTTGAATACTTTAAAAAATGCATCACTCCATCATTCCTTTACTTAACCTTTACGGGATCGGTGTCCTGTATATGGGATGGTTGAGCTAACGTGCGCTTATGTGATTAGCATGACTGTTGTAAGTAACATCAAACTTTCCAGGACATAGACATGTCTTATATGGGCAGAAAGCTTACATTCTTGTTAATCTAACTGCACTGTCCAATTTACAGTAGCTATTACAGTGAAAAAATACCATGCTATTGTTTGAGGAGAGTGCACAACAACGAAAAATTGGTTTGATACATTCACCTCTGAAGGTAAATAATGTACTTACATTCAGTAATCTTGCTCTGATTTGTCATCCTAAGGGTCCCAGAGATAAAATATAGCATAGTTTTGTTTGATAAAATCCATTTTTATATTCAAATGTAGGAACTGGGTTCTACAGTTTGAACCCCTGCTGTCTCGGGCTCCACACCCACCCCACCCTGCCAGCTAGATCTGTGAAAGTTAGTGTATAAGCTGTATCATGATCCACCCTCCTGTAGCTCAGTTGGTAGAGCATGGCGCTTGCAACGCCAGGGTTGTGGGTTCAATTCCCACAGGGTGCCAGTATGAAAAATGTATGCACTCACTAACTGTAAGTCGCTCTGGATAAGAGCGTCTGCTAAATGACTAACATGTAAATGTATGACATTCCTGGGAGTGTGTAAACTTACATTTTGTATTACCATATCATTTTTTTGTATGTTCTCTATAGTTATGTACTTGCAAATGTATCAATTGACCAATTCGGCACATTTGGGCAGACTTGATACAAAATAGTCCAGTATTGCAATGCTTCACTGGATCAATCTGAAACTTTGCACACACCCTGCTGCCATCTAGTGGCCATATTCTAAATTGCGCCTAAACTGCAATATTATATTGTGGCCTTTCTCTTGTATTTAAAAAATGATGGGACAAAAATAATTATAGAAAACAGATGTTTTTTTGTTTGTATTATCTTTTACCAGATCTAATGTGTTATATTCACCTACATTAATTTAACATTTCCACAAACTTCAAAGTGTTTCCTTTCAAATGGTATCAAGAAAATGCATATCCTTGCTTCAGGTCCTGAGCTACAGGTAGTTAGATTAGGGTATGTCATTTTAGGCGAAGATTGAAAAAAAGGGTCCGATCCTTAAGAGGTTAATTCATGGAAAGGTTATTGGAATTGGCAACCTCACTCTGTAAGAGGGTTTGGGTTCAGTTCCTTTTCAATTAATGTCAATACAGGGTGAATCTCAATGTCTACGGACAAACTGCAGGTGTAGACAGAAAAACATTTGAGAAATTCATACCAGCAGATACACACAGTCAAGCAAAGACACAAACACACACACACACACGCACACGCACACGCACACACACACACACGCACACACGCACACACGCACACACACACACAATGGAGTGTTTAATCTGCCTCACATGATTATAGAGAGGGCTGCTAAGGCCACCTCTTAGATTAGGAGGAGCCCATCCCAGATCCTGCATATTTTACATAACAACATAGTTAACCAGCGACGTATAGTGACATTCAAATGTCCCCCGAAAGGAGGAGGCTATACGAACACGTCTGGTGCCCAAATTGATGATGAATGTCGCCTGTAGACGAACAGATTCAGTTCAGTCAATTGTCCTGATGAGCCCTTCCCAGCTAGCTAGTTTATGTTTGTGGCTTAAAACTTCAGTGAGAATTTGAAACTTGTCTGCCAAAGTTGGGACTTGGGAAAGTGTTCAGAATCATTCAGTTTTTATCAGATACATTTTTTGTTGTTGTTTTTTTACAAAAATGTAGACGTTAATGCCGTAGTTGTACATTTTCGGTGAAAATCACTACAATAAATGTGCTTTAGCTGTCATCCTGGCCTGATATTGGCTCCAGGTGAAGGACACTGTGCCCCGTGTTGTTGTGAGGCTGGCTTGCAGCGCAAACTCTCCCCAATAAGCAGTAGACTGTATCACATCCAGATGTTTACTACCAATATTATAAGTTATATCTCATGTAGGCTGGAACAAATTGGCCACGTTAGCTACCACCATTGACATGTGGTACAGTTGCCCGGTGGAAAGCAACTGCTGTCCAGTGGGAAACAACTCTTGTTGGCAAGCCAAGCACCTCAATACAGAGGGTACGCACTACAGAGGGTAGTGCGTACGGCCCAGTACATCACTGGGGCCAAGCTTCCTGCCATCCAGGACCTCTATACCAGGCAGTGTCAGAGGAAGGCCACCCTAGTCATTCACTGTTCTCTCTGCTACCGCACGGCAAGCGGTACCAGAGCGCCAAGTCTAGGTCCAAGAGGCTTCTAAACAGCTTCTACCCCCAAGCCATAAGACTCTTGAACATCTAATCAAATGGCTACCCAGACTATTTGCATTGCACCCCCTCTTTTACGCTGCTGCTACTCTGTTTATTATCTATGCATAGTCACTTTAATAACTCTACCTACATGTACATATTATCTCAATTACCTCGACTAACCGGAGCCCCCGCACATTGACTCGGTACCGGTACCCCTGTATATAGCCTCGCTATTGTTATTTTACTGCTGCTCTTTAATTATTTGTTACTTTTATTTCCTTTTTTTTAAGGTATTCTTTCTTAAAACTGCATTGTTGGTAAAGGGCTTGTAAGTAAGCATTTCAGTGTAAGGTCTACACCTGTTGTATTTGGCGGATGTGACAAATACAATTGGATTTGATTTGATTTTGATACAACACTGTTGCACTGATAAAGCCAGACTTAGAGTGCCACTCTAGTTATAAAAGCCTTTAGAATAGTTCACTAGTTGGCTAAAGTATAAACAGACTGGCAACCAGGATAGTAACCTTTTGAATAGTTACTCAATTAACTTACAGCAGCCATTGTCACAGGGTCTTGCAGCAGCTTCACAGACACTGTGAAGAGAAAAGAGTTGGAACAGAAAATACAATGGATTACTCTCCAGAACCCTTCAATTACTGTGCTCCCAGAAAAACCATTTAATAATGTTTGGGTTCAATACAACACTTAAAACAGTACTTTAAGAGCAGCTGTACTACTTTAGGAGTCTAAGAGTAGGTGTGCTGATTTCTGATCAGTTTATAGCCTTTTACATCATAATTAATTAGATTACATGTACTGGACGGACGGACGGACGGACGGACGGACGGGGGGGGGGGTGGCAGAGAGTCTCTTCCACATGAAGACAACAGTAAAGTTAAGTGATGAAAGAATGATCATAGGATAAGATTATCCTATTTCATGCATCTTCTCTTGACTACAGGGCTACAATGAGGGGGCACTGGGAACCCCACCCTTATGCACTCTGAATCAAAGCAAATGTTTTTCAATCAGTTTTGTAATCTGCCATGTATTTTTGACATACAAAATACATATTTTAAAAAATGGTATTTTTGACATGTTACCATATATTTTTCACATATATTTTTTCACATTGCATTACAAACGTGGTGGTCAAAGCTCTCTGAAACAACACAGAAAATGTAAAGTAAATCAGACTTCCTCTAACATCCACATAACAAAGATATAACATATAACAATTTATGTCAGATAGCCACACCGTGATAGTTATTCTGATCAACCAACGTGTTTCTGCTTTGGGACATCTTTGTTTAATCCAGATATAGAACTACATGTGGAATTTTAAGAAGCGAGCGCATCACTGTGTGCATTACAGCTAGACTTGCATTTGTCTATTTAAACTTTTTTTTAAATGTTTTAATATATATATATTTTTATTTTGCATTCTTTATCCATTTTTAATCTATTAATGATCTCTAGAGGTGTAAAAAAAAAAATCGAGAGAGACCTGGCACAATGTCAGCAATGGAAAAATATTACAGGTGTACATTTAGCATCACTCCAGCATCCCTACAAACAGAATCAGACCTAAACGCTTGTGTTTTGAAACAGTGAAACTAGCTCTTCACAACTTTTTAGATTGTATCATCATCATAATAACCACAAAGTCAACACAACACAACACGTTTCATCAGAACACTCTTAGAAAAAAGGGTTCCAAAAGGGTTCTGTGGCTGTCCCCACAGGAGAACCCTTTTTGGTTGCAGGTAGAACTCTTTTGGGTTCCATGTAGAACCCTCTGTGGAAAGGGTTCTACATGGAACTCAAAAGGGTTCTACCTGGAACCAAAAGGGGTTATTCAAAGGGTTCTCCAATGGGGACACCCGAATAACCCTGTTTGGTTTTTCTAAGAGTGTACAAAAAGAAAGAGACCATCAAAAGTACAGAAACAGAAGCAACCTCTATGAATGTGTTTTAGCAACTGATTTACCAGTGATTGCATTATATGTACACTCTTAGAAAAAAAGGTGCTATCCAGAACCTTAAAGGGTTCTTCGGCTGTCCCCATAGGATAACCCTTTTTGGTTCCAGGTTATACCTGGAACCAGAAAGGATTCTCCTATGGGGACAGCTGAAGAACCCTTTTGGAACCCTTTTTCTGAGTGTACTGTATAACCTATGCATGTACCAGCAGCATGCTTAATAAAGTGAATTAGTGTCTCCTTTCTGCTGAGCAGAGGCTGTACATGCCTTACCTTAGTGATGGGGTTCTGGGTGCTGCACAGGCAGGGATGGAGTGAGTAAGAAAACGAGCGAGAGACCGGGTGGTAGAGGATAAGGCATGCGGGAGTGAGAGAGGACAGCAGAGGGGCTGAAAGGAGGGGAGGAGTGATTTGTTGTGTCACTTTGAGAAGGATTAACCTGTCACACTACATTACTGTGATATAATTAACGAGAGAGAGAGAGAAAGAGAGAGAGAGAGAGAGAGAGAGAGAGAGAGAGAGAGAGAGAGAGAGAGAGAGAGAGAGAGAGAGAGAGAGAGAGAGAGAGAGAGAGAGAGAGAGAGAGAGAGAGAGAGAGAGACATGTCTGTCTGTCTGTGAGTCTCATCTTATCATCTATTCCCATTGACTGGAATGTATTGACATAAGCGTCAACCCTGTGATACTCTTTTTCCCCCATTGAATGCAATGTATTGACATCAGCGTCAACCCTGTGACAATCATCTTTTCCCATTGAATGCAATGGGAAAAGTTGACACTAATCTTTTCCCATTGACTGTGATGTATTGACATAAGCTTCAACCTTGTGGCACTCTTCTTTTCCCATTGACTGCCATGTATTGACATAAGCATCAACCCTTTGACACTAATCTTTTCCCATTGAATGCAATATATTGACAAAAGCATCAATTGGTTGATATTCATCTTTTCCCATTGAATACAATGTATTGACATAAGCATCAATTGGTTGACATTCATATTTTCAGATTGAATGCAATGTATTGACAGAAGTGTCAGGTGGTTGTTGTTTCTCTTTTCCCATTGACTGCAATGTATTGACATAAGCGTCAACCCTTTTACACTCATTTTTCCCATTGAATGCAATGTACTGCATAAGCGTTGACCCTGTGACACTAATCTTTTCCCACTGACTGCAATGTATTGACAGAAACATAAATTTTTTGACGCTCATCTTTTCCCATTGGCACCGCAAAGCCTGCTGGGAGCATGGCCAGTTGACATAAGTGTCAATTGGTTGAAGCCTAACTTTTTGAAAAAACATGACGGGATGACATTTTGAGGCTGACAATGGGCTGCTGTAATGATCTCCAAAAATCGAAGCATTAGCTTATCACACCGTTGATATAGCAATGGACGCTAACAGCTAATCAATTTTGGCAAGTGGACACTATTTGGCATGACAGACCTGTTTTGGCTTGTGAGTGCTACTTTTAGAACTACTGGCTAAAATTATACAAAACCCCCATAGCATCTCTTCAAAAATACAGTTAAGGTGCAGGATATTTAAGACACCTCATGAGGAGCCAATTTTGTCATTGATGATGTCAGACTGTTGAGTCTAGATTTCAATGTGAGGGGGTATGTGTGTAACTACCCCCTAACAGGGTTTGAGCCAGTTTAATTTTTTCAACAAAACAATCCACTTGAACGTCCTATCCTTAATTTAAAGCAATGCTTCAACACCCATCAACCTGTACTTAAGGATTACTGTTATACTATTCCAGGTATTCCTTAAAGAGGTAGGGTTTCAAGTGTCTCCGGAAGGTGGACAGTGACTCCGCTGTCCTGGCGTCATGGGGGAGCTTGTTCCACCATTGGGGTGCCAGAGAAGCGAATAGCTTTGACTGGGCTGAGCGGGAACTGTGCTTCCGTAGAGGTAGGGGGGCTAGCAGGCCAGAGGTGGATGAACGAAGTGCCCTCGTTTGGTTGTAGGGTCTGATCAGAGCCTGAAGGTAAGGAGGTGCCATTCCCCTCACAGCTCCGTAGGCAAGCACCATGGTTTTGTAGTAGATGCGAGCTTCAACTGGAAGCCAGTGGAGTGTGCGGAGGAGCGGGGTGACATGAGAGAACTTGGGAAGGTTGAACACCAGACGGGCTGCAGCGTTCTGGATAAGTTGTAGGGGTTTAATGGCACAGGCAGGGAGCCCAGCCAACAGCGAGTTGCAGTAATCCAGAAGGGAGATGACAAGTGCCTGGATTAGGACCTGTGCCGCTTTCTGTGTAAGGTAGGGTCGTACTCTGTGATAGTTGTAGAGCATGAACCTGCAGGATCGGGTCACCGCTTTGATGTTACCAGTAACACTTTCCTTTCCTCTTTCTCCTGTCCTCTTCTCCCCAAATCTCTCTCTCTCTCTCTCTCTCTCTCTCTCTCTCTCTCTGACCTCTCTCTCTCTCTCTCTCTCTCTCTCTCTCTCTCTCTCTCTCTCTCTCTCTCTCTCTCTCTCTCTCTCTCTCTCTCTCTCTCTCTCTCTGACCTCTCTCTGACCTCTCTCTCTCTCTCTCTCTCTCTCTCTCTCTCTCTCTCTCTCTCACTGGAACACTGACAGAGCATTGGTTAATCTAAAAGGCATCACCAAGTACTCATAGTGACCAGAAATCATGCTGAAGGTCATCTTCCATTCATCCCCCTCCCGGATGCGGATGAAATTGTAGGCACTCCGCAGGTCCAACTTGGTGAAAAACCGGGCCCCGCGGAGTTGTTCAATCGCGGCCGGCACCAACGGGAGAGGGTAGCGGTACTTTGTGGTGATGGAATTCAGATTTCTGTATTCGATGCACAGGCACAATCCTCTGTCCTTCTTGGCCACGAAGAAGAAGCCTGCCGACGCAGGGGAGGTGGACGTGCGAATGAAACCCTGCTGGAGAGCATCCTGGATGTACTCCTCCATAGCCTTGGTTTCGGCCACCGACAGAGGGTAGATGCGGCCGCGCGGAGGCGCAGAGCCTGCAAGCAGGTCGATGGCACAGTCCCAGGGGTGATGAGGAGGGAGACAGGTGGCACGGGTCTTGGAAAAAACAGGTGGCACGGGTCCCGAAGAACTTGGTATACCTCCGGGATGTTGGGCTGAAGGGCAACCACAGGACTCTTAACCGATGTGGAACCACAAGGAAAGGGTAAGCAGGTCTTCCGGCATTCATGTGCCCAGTCGTGAGATGGTGGGGTTATGACGTTGAAGCCATGGGAGGCCGAGGAAGATCTTGTGTACGGGTGCACTGATGATGAGGAAGGGAATGCTTTTTTGATGTATAGATTCCACGGTTAGGGTGAGTGGTGCTGTGATGTGTGTGATTGTCCCGGATCCCAGTGGTTGACTATCCAGTGCTTGAACCAGACAAGGAGAGGAGAACGGGCATGAGGTGATGTTAAGGGAGGAGGCGAGGGCCTGGTCAATAAAATTCCCCACGGCACCGGAGTCTACTAGAGCTGTAGAAACAAAACATGAAGGACAGCCAGCCAGTGAAATCGTTACTAGGAAAGGTTTGGCGGAAAGTGATGATGATGGAATTAGCAGGAGTGATCATCCGTCCCTCTGCTCCTGTGGACCCCCGGTTAGAACGTACCGGACACCGTTGAAGCTGGTGCCCATCCTGGCCGCAATAAGGACAGAGCCCCAGCTGTCTACGATGGCGTCGCTCTGCCGCGGAGAGACGTGTGGCCCCCACCTCCATGGGTTCAGGCTCTGACTCAGAATGATCAACGGAGGAGGGAGAGAGGCGATGGGGTATCGACACTCCCAATGAATGTTATCCAGACGGATGGCCATCGCGATGAGGGCGTCCAAGGATAGGTTGTCGTCTCGGCACGCCAACTCCGTCTGGACCTCTTTGCGCAATCCTCTTCTGAATAGGGTGCGGAGCGCCGGCGCATTCTATCCGCTGGATGCGGCCACTGTCCGAAAGGTGAGCGTGTACTCCGCCGTGGTCTGCTCATCCTGCCGCTGTTGGAGTAGGTGCTCACCCTCCTCTCTGCCCTCTGCTGGATGGTCAAAGACCCCCTTGAACAGAGCCAAGAACCACTCTTAGGAACCCAGCTCTTCCTCTCCTCTCTCCCAGACGGCCGTGGCCCGCTACAACGCCCGTCCAGTCAGCAGAGAAATAACCGTGGCAACCTCTCGGTGGTGGGGGCTCCCATCTGATGAGCGAAATACTGGAGTAGGAAGCCACAGCATTTCAATGGAGTCCCATCATATTTGTCTGGGAGGGACAATCGGCCATCGCTGACCAGTACGGACTGCTGGATGGGCTGGGGTACTGGCTCGCTGGGTCGACTTGTGGTAGAGAATCCTCCGCTGTTTGGATATGACGCCCCTTGTGTAATGTCAACTCGTTGAAGAACGTGGAGGACCTCATCCATAGCCATCCCCAAATGAGCCAGCTGGTCATGGTGTTGACGAAGTAGGTGTCCCTGTTCGCCGACCATCTGGGAGATGGTCTTGGTTAACTGCTGCTTCCATTTGTAGAGGTAGTATTCTGTAACATAGACACAGGGAGTCAGGAAGCAGGTACAGTTAGTGAGTTTAATAATAATGAACATGGAGCGATACAAAACAAGAGAAGCGTCTAACATGAAACATAAACAATACTACCTGATGACTGATAACGAAAGAGTGCTATATAAAGGGTAAGTAATCAAGGGAGTAATGATGTCCAGGTGTGACTAATGCAAATAGTCCTCTCTCGGGGATCCATTTAGTTACCAGGCAGGTTTGGGATTTAATCATCTGTATCTTGCACTACAACCACCAAGGCTGCACATACAGTTGAAGTCTGAACTTTACATACACTTAGGTTGGAGTCATTAAAACTTGTTTTTCAACCACTACACAATTTTCTTGTTAACAAACTATAGTTTTGGCAAGTCGGTTAGGACATGTACTTTGTGCATGACACAAGTCATTTTTCCAACAATTGTTTACAGATAGATTATTTCACTTATAATTCATTGTATCACAACTCCAGTGGCTCAGAAGTTTACATACACTAAATTGACTGTACCTTTTAACAGCTTGGAAAATTCCAGAAAATGATGTCATGGCTTTAGAAGCTTCTGATAAGCTAATTGACATCATTTGAGTCAATTGGAGGTGTACCTGTGGATGTATTTCAAGGCCTACCTTCAAACTCAGTGCCTCTTTGCTTGACATCATGGGAAAATCAAAAGAAATCAGCCAAGACCTCAGAAAAAACATTGTAGACCTCCACAAGTCTGGTTCATCCTTGGGAGCAATTTCCAAACGCCTGAAGGTACCATGTTCATCTGTACAAACAATAGTACGCAAGTATAAACACCATGGGACCACGCAGCCGTCATACCGCTCAGGAAGGAGATGCATTCTATCTCCTAGAGATGAATGTACTTTGGTGCGAAAAGTGCAAATCAATCCCAGAACAACAGCAAAGGACCTTGTGAAGATGCTGGAGGAAACAGGTACAAAACGATCTATATCCACAGTAAAATGAGTCCTATATTAACATAACCTGAAAGGCCGCTCAGCAAGGAAGAAGCCACTGCTCCAAAACTGCCATAAAAAAGCCAGACTACGGTTTGCAACTTCACATGGGGACAAAGATTGTACTTTTTGGAGAAATGTCCTCTGATCTGATTAAACAAAAATAGAACTGTTTGGCCATAATGACCATCGTTTTGTTTGGAGGAAAAAGGGGGATCCTTGCAAGCCGAAGAACACCATCCCAACCGTGAAGCACGGGGGTGGCAGCATCATGCTTTGGGGGTGCTTTGCTGCAGGAGGGACTGGTGCACTTCACAAAATAGATGGCATCATGACGAAGGAAAATTATGTGGATATATTGAAGCAACATCTCAAGACATCAGTCAGGAAGTTAAAGCTTGGTCGCAAATGGGTCTTCCAAATGGACAATGACGCCAAGCATACTTCCAAAGTTGTGGCAAAATGGCTTAAGGACAACAAAGTCAAGGTATTGGAGTGGCCATCACAAAGCCCTGACCTCAATCCTATAGAAAATCTGTGGGCAGAACTGAAAAAGCGTGTGCGAGCAAGGAGGCCTACAAACCTGACTCAGTTACACCAGCTATGTCAGGAGGAATGGGCCAAAATTCACCCAACTTATTGTGGGAAGCTTGTGGAAGGCTACCCGAAACGTTTGACCCAAGTTAAACAATTTAAAGGCAATGCTACCAAATACTAATTGAGTGTATGTAAACTTCTGACCCACTGGGAATGTGATGAAAGAAATAAAAGCAGAAATAAATCATTCTCTCTACTATTATTCTGACATTTCACATTTTTAAAATAAAGTTGTCATCCTAACTGATTTTTCGACAGGGCATTTTTACTACGATTAAATGTCAGGAATTGTGAAAAACTGAGTTTAAATGTATTTGGCTAAGGTCTATGTAAACTTCTGACTTCAACTGTATAATCAGCATTCAGAACATACAAACTCAAATCAAAGTTAATGGTTCACGAAGGAAAATAGCCATGATTTTTTAACTACAGCATGTACATTCCAATAAAGAAATGTTTATGGCTTTGCCTTTCTTAGGTTGAGTGTTAATCCCTATTTGTGCTGTGATATCATTTACACCTACAGTAATCAAAAATCACTTTCACTCTCTATGATTACCTTTTCCTGGTACTAATGTTGCTAACATGATGACCGCTTCACTGGAAAAGTACTCAATATAACAGCAAAGCTCCTAAACTCAAATACCGTTATAAAAGGTAAAGTAAAAACCCAAACCGGTCCGTGCATCAATACCGGTATATCGTAAAATATGTTATACCGCCCAGCCCTAACTGTGAGTAATGCAAATAGTCCTCTCTCTGAGATCCATTTAGTAACCAGGCAGGTTTGGGATTTAATAATCTGTATCTTGCACTACAACCACCAAGGCTGCACATATAATCAGCATTCAGAACATACAGTAAAAACTCAAATCAAAGTTAATGGTGCACGAAGGAAGATAGACATGATTTTTTAACTACAGCATGTAAGTTAAATTTTTTTATGGTTTTGCCTTTCTTAGATTGAGTGTTAATCCCTATTTGTGCTGTGATATCATTTACACCTACAGTAATCAAAAATCACTTTCACTCTCTATGATGACCTTTTCCTGGTACTAATGTTGCTAACATGATGACCACTTCACTGGAAAAGTACTCAATATAACAGCAAAGCTCCTAAACTCATGCTAGCCGGATGAGAAGGTCAACTGTAATTGATGAACAATGAGTTTCTCCATATGCCTCCCATAAATTAAAAACTCAGAAGTGGGCAGGTACAGTAGAGGGCATCTGAGGATAAATGTGTATGGTTCTTTAGCTGTAATTTGACTGCTCATTCTGTGTATTGCTTCAAACGTGTGTGTGTATTTATGTGTGTGTTCTTGGGTGTGTGCACGTTTGTGTGCGTGTGAACATGGGTTTGTGTGAAAGAGAGATGTTTCTCTTCACCCTCCTCTCTTCTGTGGAGAGAGCCACAGCTGAACAAGAGGTGGAGGGTTAATGAGCTGTGTGTGAATGGCGTTAGTTAGCGTCCATCCCACACCAAATGCCTTGCTGCTCTGCTGAGTTGAGACAACGCTGTGGTCCAGGCCCCTCGGAAACCTCTTCCAGGCCTGGCAGGACCGGTGCCTTCATCACCATTGTCTCTGTGTCAGCTCTCCTCATTAGTGGCTCCTCATGAATCGTCACCGTTTTTGGCCCTCAAACAAAATGTAGGGCCAACAATGTGCCTGTCTCTGACATCGGGAACAGCAATGGCTGGGCATGTTTTCACCTCTAGTATAGTATAGAGAAAAGCACTATGAAGGGGACCAGGAATGTCATGAAGACAATATGTCAGACTATGCATTACGAAACCATATAAAGAATCAGCCACCACCTTGTAACAGAGAAAAGAAAGGAGCAGGTTCAGGCCAGGGGTTAATTTGAAAGGATGTTCAAGGTACATGTGTTTGAAAGAGACTGGAATGTTTTAGCCCTTATCATTGTAGAATCTAAATTCAGAGAAATAATCAAAATGCCAACACATTTCATCACGGGGCCTTAAGCAGCTTGTATATACTCTCAGGAGCTATACAGCCTAAGACCTATATTGTTTGTTCACACTATGGGTCGGTTTCCCAGACACAGATTTGTATTTGTTAGGAATCCCTATTAGCTGCTGCCAAGGCAGCAGCTACTCTTCCATAAGGTGTATTTTTATCTGTTTATTAAAATCTGATTCTACTGCTTGTATCAGTTACCTGATGTGGAATAGAGTTCCATGTAGTCATGGCTCTACGTAGTAATGTGCGCCTCCCATATTCTGTTCTGTTCTGGAGACCTCTGGTGGCATGTCTTGTAGGGTATGCATGGGTGTCCGAGTTGTGTGCTAGTAGTTTAAACAGACAGCTTAGTACATTCAGCTTGTCAACACCTCTTACAAAAACAAGTAGTGATGACGTCAATCGCTCTTCCACTTTGAACCATGAGAGATTGACATGCATATCATTAATGTTAGCTCTCCGTGTACTTTTAAGGGCCAGCCGTGCTGCCCTGTTCTGAGCCAATTGTAATTTTCCTAAGTCCCTCTGTGGCACCTGACCACACGACTGAACAGTAGTCCAGATGCGACAAAACTAGGGCCTGTATGACCTGCCTTGTTGATAGTGTTGTTAAGGCAGAACAGCGCTTTATTATGGACAGACTTCTCCCCATCTTAGCTACTGTTGTATCAACATGTTTTGACTATGACAGTTTACAATCCAGGGTTACTCCAAGCAGTTTAGTCACCTCAAACTTGCTCAATTTCCACATCATTCATTACAAGATTTAGTTGAGGTTTGGGGTTTAGTGAATACATGCTTTTAGTTAAACCGGCCCATAATCAACTTAAAAAAACATTGATGATGGCCTGTCAATGACATGTGAGATGTACAGGGGGGAAAGGGTTGAGGTCAAGTTCAGACATGAAATAAGAATTACATTGATCAGAACCATACATAATTTGGCAACTTTGTTTTAAGGAGTAGGGAACTGTCACGGATGCCATGTTGGCACCAAAAGTTCAAAGACAGTTAAGAAGAAAGCAAATGACAATGTTATGGTCATGGGATGTTTGGGGATGAGTAGGCTTGGCATGGTGACGCCCAGGCTCTCTGCTTCTGCAGTACAAGTCAACAGCCAACAGGTGGAGATGCAGTGTGGACATATCAGTAACCAATACTCCCACCTAGTGGCACAAATGGCACAATAATAAACCATTGCCTTTTAATCAACTCATTGAAAATGTGGCTGATGCTCCACTAGAAATTTCACTATACAGAATAAATCCAATCAGTAGACATTGTAGTTACAGGCACAGACAGGCAGGTCTAATGTAACTACAGTTACACTGTTATATAGTACTTAACTTACACCTGTTTGTGGGTTGTGTAGTCTAATTACACATTTAAAAATGGTATATGCATGCGATCTGTAAACAAACTAAACTGTGGCTAAACCTCATTACCCAAGATTACCATTTTATCACACAGTTATTCACATTGTTTTATTACAGTCATCCCTCAGTTATTTTATTACTATTATCAAAATGTTAAGTTTGTTTGCAAATCCATGAAATTGTTCATCCCACAACCTGCTTCAATTGTAGGTAATGTAACAATGTGTACCTACACTGCACATGAGGCTGCTGAGGGAATGGAACAAATGGAATGGCATCAAACACATCAAAACCATGTGTTTGATACCATTCCACTCATTTCGCTCCAGCCATTTCCACAAGCCCGTTCTCCCCAATTAAGGTGCCACCAACCTCCGGTGCTACACTGTACCTACCAAGGTAACTACATCTAGTACATAGGTTTGGGGATACTTAGGCTGCGTTTACAGACAGCCCAATTCAGATATTTTGCCTACAGTGCATTCGAAAAGTATTCAGCCCCTTAACTTTTTCCACATTTTGTTACGTTATAGCATTATTCTAAAATGGATTAAAAAAAAAAAAATCCCTCATCAATCTACACACAATACCCGATAATGACAAAGCGAAAACAGGTTTTTAGAAATGTTTATACATTTATTAAAATCTTTAAAAACAGAAATACTTTATTTACATAAATATTCAGACACTTTGCTATGAGACTCGAAATTGAGCTCAGGTGCATCCTGTTTCCATTGATCATCCTTGAGACGTTTCTACAACTTGATTGGAGTCCTCCTGTGGTAAATTCAACTGATTAGACATGATTTGGAAAGGCACATACCTATCTACAGTGGGGAGAACAAGTATTTGATACACTGCCGATTTTGCAGGTTTTCCTACTTACAAAGCATGTAGAGATCTGTAATTTTTATCATAGGTACACTTGAACTGTGAGAGACGGAATCTAAAACAAAAATTCAGAAAATCACATTGTATGATTTTAAAGTAATTAATTTGCATGTTATTGCATGACATAAGTATTTGGTCACCTACCAACCAGTAAGAATTCCGGATCTCAGAGACCTGTTAGTTTTTCTTTAAGAAGCCCTCCTGTTCTCCACTCATTACCTGTATTAACTGCACCTGTTTGAACTCGTTACCTGTATAAAAGACACCTGTCCACACACTCAATCAAACAGACTCCAACCTCTCCACAATGGCCAAGACCAGAGAGCTGTGTAAGGACATCAGGGATAAAATTGTAGACCGGCACAAGGCTGGGATGGGCTACAGGACAATAGGCAAGCAGCTTGGTGAGAAGGCAACAACTGTTGGCGCAATTATTAGAAAATGGAAGAAGTTCAAGATGATGGTCAATCATCCTCGGTCTGGGGCTCCATGCAAGATCTCACCTCGTGGGGCATCAATGATCATGAGGAAGGTGAGGGATCAGCCCAGAACTACACGGCAGGACCTGGTCAATGACCTGAAAAGAGCTGGGACCACAGTCTCAAAGAAAACCATTAGTAACACACTACGCCGTCATGGATTAAAATCCTGCAGCGCACGCAAGGTCCCCCTGCTCAAGCCAGCGCATGTCTAGGCCCGTCTGAAGTTTTCCAATGACCATCTGGATGATCCAGAGGAGGAATGGGAGAAGGTCATGTGGTCTGATGAGACAAAAATAGAGCTTTTTGGTCTAAACTCCACTCGCCGTGTTTGGAGGAAGAAGAAGGATGAGTACAACCCCAAGAACACCATCTCAACCGTGAAGCATGGAGGTGGAAACATCATTCTTTGGGGATGCTTTTCTGCAAAGGGGACAGGACGACTGCACCGTATTGAGGGGAGGATGGATGGGGCCATGTATCGCGAGATCTTGGCCAACAACCTCCTTCCTTCAGTAAGAGCATTGAAGATGGGTCGTGGCTGGGTCTTCCAGCATGACAACGACCCGAAACACAGCCAGGGCAACTAAGGAGTGGCTCCGTAAGAAGCATCTCAAGGTCCTGGAGTGGCCTAGCCAGTCTCCAGACCTGAACCCAATAGAACATCTTTGGAGGGAGCTGAAAGTCCGTATTGCCCAGCGACAGCCCCGAAACCTGAAGGATCTGGAGGAGGTCTGTATGGAGGACTGGGCCAAAATCCCTGCTGCAGTGTGTGCAAACCTGGTCAAGACCTACAGGAAACGTATGATCTCTGTAATTGCAAACAAAGGTTTCTGTACCAAATACACTGCTCAAAAAAATAAAGGGAACACTTAAACAACACAATGTAACTCCAAGTCAATCACACTTCTGTGAAATCAAACTGTCCACTTAGGAAGCAACACTGATTTACAATACATTTCACATGCTGTTGTGCAAATGGAATAGACAACAGGTGGAAATTATAGGCAATTAGCAAGACACCCCCAATAAAGGACTGGTTTTGCAGGTGGTGACCACAGACCACTTCTCAGTTCCTATGCTTCCTGGCTGATGTTTTGGTCACTTTTGAATGCTGGCAGTGCTTTCACTCTAGTGGTAGCATGAGACGGAATCTACAACCCACACAAGTGGCTCAGGTAGTGCAGCTCATCCAGGATGGCACATCAATGCGAGCTGTGGCAAGAAGGTTTGCTGTCTGTCAGCGTAGTGTCCAGAGCATGGAGGCGCTACCAGGAGACAGGCCAGTACATCAGGAGACGTGGAGGAGGCCGTAGGAGGGCAACAACCCAGCAGCAGGACTGCTACCTCCGCCTTTGTGCAAGGAGGAGCAGGAGGAGCACTGCCAGAGCCCTGCAAAATGACCTCCAGCAGGCCACAAATGTGCATGTGTCTGCTCAAACGGTCAGAAACAGACTCCATGAGGGTGGTATGAGGGCCCGACGTCCACAGGTGGGGGTTGTGCTTACAGCCCAACACCGTGCAGGACGTTTGGCATTTGCCAGAGAACACCAAGATTGGCAAATTCGCCACTGGCGCCCTGTGCTCTTCACAGATGAAAGCAGGTTCACACTGAGCACGTGACAGAGTCTGGAGACGCCGTGGAGAACGTTCTGCTGCCTGCAACATCCTCCAGCATGACCGGTTTGGCGGTAGGTCAGTCATGGTGTGGGGTGGTATTTCTTTGGGGGGCCGCACAGACCTCCATGTGCTCGCCAGAGGTAGCCTGACTGCCATTAGGTACCGAGATGAGATCCTCAGACCCCTTGTGAGACCATATGCTGGTGCGGTTGGCCCTGGGTTCCTCCTAATGCAAGACAATGCTAGACCTCATGTCGCTGGAGTGTGTCAGCAGTTCCTGCAAGAGGAAAGCATTGATGCTATGGACTGGCCCGCCCGTTCCCCAGACCTGAATCCAATTGAGCACATCTGGGACATCATGTCTCGCTCCATCCACCAACGTCACGTTGCACCACAGACTGTCCAGGAGTTGGCGGATGCTTTAGTCCAGGTCTGGGAGGAGATCCCTCAGGAGACCATCCGCCACCTCATTAGGAGCATGCCCAGGCGTTGTAGGGAGGTCATACAGGCACGTGGAGGCCACACACACTACTGAGACTCATTTTGACTTGTTTTAAGGACATTACATCAAAGTTGGATCAGCCTGTTGTGTGGTTTTGAGTGTGACTCCAAATCCAGACCTCCATGGGTTGATAAATTTGATTTCCATTGATAATTTTTGTGTGATTTTGTTGTCAGCACATTCAACTATGCAAAAAAAAAAGTATTTAATAAGATTATTTCATTCATTCATATCTAGGATGTGTTATTTTAGTGTTCCCTTTATTTTTCCCCACTGTATATAAGGTCCCACAGTTGACAGTGAATGTCAGAGCAAAAACCAAGCCATGAGGTCGAAGGAATTGTCCGTAGAGCTCCGAGACAGGATTGTGTTGAGGCACAGAGAAAAAAATTCTGCAGCATTGAAGGTCCCCAAGAACACAGTGGCCTCCATCATTATTATTAAATGGAAGAAGTTTGGAACCACCAAGACCCTTCCTAGAGCTGGCCACCCGGCCAAACTGAGCAATCGGGGGAGAAGGGCCTTGGTCAGGGAGGTGACCATGAACCCAATGGTCACTCTGACAGAGCTCCAGAGTTCCTCTGTGGAAATCGGAGAACCTTCCAGAAGGACAACCATCTCTGCAGCACTCCACAAATCAGGCCTTTATGGTAGAGTGGCCAGACGAAAGCCACTCCTCAGTAAAAGGCACATGACAGCCCACTTGGAGTTTGCCAAAAGGTACCTAAAGAATCTCAGACCATGAGAAACAAGATTCTCTGGTCAGATGAAACCAAGATTGAACTCTTTGGCCTGAATGCCAAGCGTCACGTCCGGAGGAAACCTGGCACCATCCCTACGGTGAAGCATGGTGGTGGCAGCATCATGCTTTTGGGAAGTCTTTCAGTGGCAGGGACTAGGGATCAAAGGAAAGATGAATGGAGCAAAGTACAGAGAGATCCTTGATGAAAACCTGCTCCAAAGCGCTCAGTACCTCAGACTGGGCGAAAGTTCACCTTCCAACGACCCTAAGCACACAGCCAAGACAACTCAGGTAAGGCTTCGGGACAAGTCTTTGAATGTCCTTGAGTGGCCCATCAGAGACCAGACTTGAACCAGATCGAACATCTCTGGAGAGACCTGAAAATAGCTGTGCAGCGACAGTCCCCATCGAACCTGACAGAGCTTGAGAGCATCTGCAGAGAAGAATGGGAGAAACTCCCCAAATACAGGTGTGCCAAGCTTGTAGCGTCATACCCAAGAAGACTCAAGGCTGTAATCGCTGCCAAAGGTGCTTCAACAAAGTACTGAGTAAAGGGTCTGAATACTTATGTAAATGTGATATTTCAGTTTAATTTTTTATTATACATTTGCAAACATTTCTTAACCTATTTTTGCTTTGTCATCATGCGGTAGATTGATTAAGAAAATAAGCTACAGTGCCTTGCAAAGGTATTCATCCCCCTTGGCGTTTTTCCTATTTTGTTGCATTACAACCTGTAATTTAAATGGATTTTTATTTTTATTTCATGCAATGGACATACACAAAATAGTCCAAATTGGTGAAGTGAAATGAAAAAAATAACCAGTTTCAAAAAATTTGAAAAAATAAATCACGGAAAAGTGGTGCTTGCATATTTATTCACCCCCTTTGCTATGAAGCCCCTAAATAAGATCTGGTGCAACCAATTACCTTCAGAAGTCAAATAATTAGTTAAATAAAGTCCACCTGTGTGCAATCTAAGTGTCACATGATCTGAGTATATATACACCTGTTCTGAAAGGCCCCAGAGTCTGCAACACCACTAAGCAAGGGGCACCACCAAGCAAGTGGCACCATGAAGACCAAGGAGTTCTCCAAACAGGTCAGGGACAAAGTTGTGGAGAAGTACAGATCAGGGTTGGGTTATAAAAAAAATATCTGAAACTTTGAACATCCGAAGGAGCACCATTAAATCCATTATTAAAAAATTGAAAGAATATGGCACCACAACAAACCTGCCAAGAGAGGGCTGCCCACCAAAACTCACGGACCAGGCAAGGAGGGCATTAATCAGAGAGGCAACAAACAGACCAAAAATAACCCTGAAGGAGCTGCAAAGCTCCACAGCGGAGATTGGAGTATATGTCCATAGGACCACTTTAAGCCGTTCACTCCAAAGAGCTGGGCTTTACGGAAGAGTGGCCAGAAAAACGCCATTGCTTAATGAAAAAAATAAGCAAACACGTTTGGTGTTCGCCAAAAGGCATGTGGGAGACTCCCCACACATATGGAAGAAGGTACTCTGGTCAGATGAGACTAAAATTGAGCTTTTTGGCCATCAAGGAAAACGCTATGTCTGGCGCAAACCCAACACCTCTCATCACCCCGAGAACACCATCCCCACAGTGAAGCATGGTGGTGGCAGCATCATGCTGTGGGGATGCTTTTCATTGGCAGGGACTGGGAAACTGGTTAGAATTGAATGAATGATGGATGGTGCTAAATACAGGGGGGGGGGGTGAATAGTTATGCACGCTCAAGTTTTCTGTATTTTTGTCTTATTTCTTGTTTGTTTCACAAGAAAAAATATTTTGCATCTTCAAAGTGGCAGGCATGTTGTGAAAATCGAATGATACAAACCCCCCCCCAAATTTTTTTTTTTATTCCAGGCTGTAAGGCAACATAATAGGAAAAATGCCAAGGGGGGTGAATACTTTCGCAAGCCACTGTATTTCATCAATTTTAGAATAAGGCTGTAATGTAACAAAGTGGAAAAAGTCCAGGGGTCTGAATACTTACCGAATGCACTGTATAATTGGGCGAAATATTAGATTTGGGCAGCCTGTGTAAACGCAGCCTTAGTCAGACCATCCCCAGTTATTTCAGGACAAGTCACAGGCTGAACATCACTGAATCTCAACCCCTCCAGCCTACCCTCCTCCTAAAAATAAAAACCCATCATGCTTCTCTTAGTAATCGTGATGGGAGCATATTCCAAAAGCATACACAATAGACACACACTTTAAACAAATCATAGCCAACTTGTTTAATCATTATTTTACTGCAACAGTGTCAGAGAGGAGAATGGAGCAGTAAGAGGAAGCTCAGGGCCACTTGAGATAGTGTTGTTATAAACTTGAAGCCTTGTTAACAACAGAAACATGACTCATGGCTGGGGTAGGGAAACTATCAACACAATGACGAACCGAGTCAGGAAAACACGTGCTTGAACTTCTTAATCTCTCTAAATATATTGTTCTCCAAAAAGCAACCGGACTATTGCTCTGTATCAAACTCGTGATGTGGCACTGACAATACACTCTCTCAATTGCATCATGTCGATTACGAAATGAATGATGCCTCCACACAAAGTGATGACATGAGGTAAAAACTCTGGGAAAACATTACTTATACCAAGATGGTGTTTTAACGCTGAAGGACAAGAAGTATCTCTCCATACAAATCATTCAAGTATCTCACATGTAAAATAATAAATGGTAGACATTTAACATTGATATACTTAGGTACATTTAACACTTCTGTTGATTTTACAGACAACACTGTGTTAATCACAATGTTTTGTCTTTGCATATTAGCCGACAAGGTGAAAAATCTGTCAATGTGCCCTTGAGCAAGGCACTTAACCCTAATTTGCTCCAGGGGCACCGTACTACTATGGCTGACCCTGTAAAACACATTTCACTGCACCTATCCGCTGTGTGACAATAAAACATCTTCTTTATTCATTTGTAAGGCATAGTATCGTTCTCAAGGTGAAAACAATTTGTTCCACAATGGCGATAAAGCATTTAATACTTCAACTTAACTGTGGAGGCTCCAAAATAGTGCTCACATTGGGCACACATCCAAAAGGGTAAACATGATGCAATTTACATTTGACCCTGTATACATAATGAGATATTGATGCGACGGATTAATTTGACTATTAAGAGATATCATGTTAGTCTGGGTACCAGTCTTTTTAGCTAACATTCCACTCCTTGCCACCCATCAATTGCCAAAGAGACCAGGCAATCATGATGTCAGTTCCAACAGCTCTTTTTTCAGTGATCTTCAGTTATGTGCAAAAGGTTACAAACAGCGATTGTTAAAAAATAGATACTTTAAAAGAAAGATAACCAACCACTGGTATGTATACCACAGGATAAACAACCAATACATTCTGTGTGCTTATTATTTTCCCAGTGCTAAAACAATCAAATTAAAAAGAAGTATCTAACTAAATATAATCGATTTGAAATCATTAAAAGTTCTTAAATGAAAGACTGTCTTACCATCCTTGGCTGTGAAATTAAAATCTATGCTAAAAGCAGGATAAAAAATACCAATGAGTATCACACCCTTAAAAACAAAAAATACAGAGTAAGAACAGCTGTGACCCTTAAATAAAAGTGGCACATGGGCACAGCCAGACATGGGCACTGTAATCTCCCCTGCACCAACCCTGCAGTAAAACGGGACCGGTTTTATGTTGGCCGTCTCCCTGAGACACCTCTCCTTATTGCGACCCTAGTACACAACATCAAGTCCCATGATTCATATGAGCCACACCCATATTCCTGCTAGGTCAGTTGCTCCAGTGGGTGACATCCTCTCAGCCCAGGAAGGTGAGGCCCGCCATAACGCTGAAGCCCAGCAGGATGAAGAACACCTTGAGCAGCTGGTTCTCCGGGGAGTTCAGCTCGTGAGGCAGGATCTCCATGAAGGTGATGTAAATAAAGGTCCCGGCCGCCAGCCCCTCCAGGATGGCCTGGATCAAAACGCCTGCCGCTAGCTGGGCCTCGATAACCCCGATGCCCACTGCGATGCCCAGCGGAGACATCATGGCGAAGACGCCCACGTAGGCCGCAACCCACATGGGCGGGACCGCGCTCTGCACCAGCTTCACCGATAGGCTGAACACGATGATGCTCTTGTGGACCACAATGGCGATGCAGATCTCTAATACCTGGATAGGATGGAGAGAAAACGAGATCAAATGAGGTTAAATTCCTCTCCTACTTCCTTTCTCTTTCTTCATCGCAATAAGATGAAGAAAGCTGTATAATAAACACAAGCTGTATAAATGACTGCTGTATAAATTACACGTCATTTATAATTCTTTGAAAAGTCTATAAACAGGTTAGCCTAAATAGCTCTGTCACTTCAAGCCAGATAAGGGTATTTGATCAACCAGAGAAAGCAGTTTAAAAACAACATTATACTGCAAAGTTTAAAGTATTCAGATGTTTTCAGACCTCAAAAGTAGTCTAATATCAAATTAAGTTCACAACCCAGGCCATCTGTTTTGTCAGAAACTTGCATGTCTTTATAGTGTATTGACTTAGTAAAATATCTCTTGCATTAGATTCCATTGACATGGTGCATGCTGTGTGAGTGATGTTATACTGAGGATGTGAGAGAAAGTGCATGAAATCATGTATGTGTCTCGCTTCCCTCTGCCTCTCTACATTGCATAAATGAACAAGGAACTCTAAACCTCCTGACACTACGGGTGATTGGAAAGAGTTGTCCTAGGGCTTTCTCTTTCTAAGCACAGCAATAACTTTCACTATGCTTTTGTGATGGAAAGAGACTTCCCTGAATACCAACAAAGGACAATACAGTGCAAAGGAGAACTGTACGTTTAGATAAAGTCCAAGAGCACATCACATGAAAAGCAGGGGTTAGAAACATCTACTTTATTTTTCCCCCCGATAGAAATAACACCATTCTCCCTGCACTGTAATTTACAACTTGGAAAGAGCTATTGATAAAAGCTAGGTAAATGAGTAACTCGTTTGGATAAGGGAATTCTAAATATAAATGACACTTGTTTTAGATATATTTTACCTTATAAATCGCTGGAGACAAATGTGAAACCAATCATATGGCAGCAAACTGAAGCATATAAACTTTCCCACAGTATTGTTTATGAAATGCTGTGCCATTATGCAGAATTTAAATTGTACAGCCTTTTAACTTGCAGGGATGGGCACTCTCGAATGTATTAATTATAGGCTACCCCGACTTTCTCTGTTTCCTATTTCTATCATGTTAAATATTAGCCACAATCAGAATCGACCGTCAGTAGGCCTAACAACCACACATATTGAACTGCCAATTTACTTTTAGTTCCCTTCAGTTGGTACAGCCTACATTATCATTCCATTTAATAACATCGTTTTGTTTACCTACATTTGCTTCCTCTGTCAACAGCATCACGGCCATGTGGTTGTTGCTGAGGATCATTAGTAACAGTTGATAATATTTATTTAAAAAAAAAATACATGTAGGCTAATTAAATCGTTATGGAGCGGAGCTCAGTTTGATCCCGACGCATGGCGCAATACTTGGCTGTATAGTCACAGTTTCATGGTTAGTGTAGGCAATAGACGAGGGTATAGCTTACACTATTCTCCCTATTATAATTATATGTACACTAATCTTCCAACATTACCATGGTTGAAGAACTGAATGTGGCAATTTTCAGAATGAATCAAAACACAGTTCTTTCTTTCGTGCATAAAGGCTCTCTTTACCAGTTTATGATTTATAAATACTTTCCTAACCCTAAATAATCTACAAGATCAGAGTATTTATTTTATTGACCAATTGGTGCTGAAACTGAGACAAATATGCTTATTAGAAAGCTTTCTTTCATGATCCATAATATTCTGAACCAATTCTCTATAAAAAAAAATTGAGTGAGTCTGTGGACAAAATTCTAACTAAAAAAGGTACATCGTATTTAAAGGGATAGCTTAAGATAAATGTACTGAAAACCCTATTGAATGAAAACTCCACGAGAAAATATGTTGGCCAGTAAGTAGGAGGGTTTTCAGCAGTTTAATTACATTTGTTCAGCACGTGCAAGGGAACCACACCTGCAAACCCCGTACGCACCTGCACAAGGTAAGTCTGAATACTAACTACTGAGAAATACATAGGAAAGGCGTAATTTCCTAAATCGGAATTGGGCCCATTATGAGTAGGGCTGTGAGGATAGCAATATGTTTTCCATGGCAAAAATTAAAACATGAAGCAGACCAAACTCTTTGGTCCTTTAAAAACCTACTGCATGTAAAATATTGTTAGCTATAGCTTGGAAAATAAATAAATGTGATTCTGGATGACAACATAATGATGTTTGTTTCGAACATTAGGGCTGTTTTCCAGTGGCCCATTAGGGTGTTAGGGGCGGGGCCACACTTGTGATTGTTTTTTTTACTCCAGATACAAACTTATACATACAAATAACAACTTACAGACACACACACAAACAATGACTACATCTCATCTGCCCAGACCCGCATGTTCACACCCCCATCCCTAGTGCCTGCATTATTGTTTGCCACTTGGCCTTAAATTGTACCAATTTGTTTTTCCTCGGTCGACCATGCCATTTAAATAAATTATTTATATTCTTCCATTGTGTTAATGATGGCGGATTGATTAATTTCCACATTTTTAGTATACATTTTTGTCAAGATGGGTGATGAGAAGAGAATTGTCCAGCCCATTGGCTATCTCACTACACCCCCATATGCCATGTCTTGAAATATGCAGACAGACGGATTAAAAGTAAATAGCATAAATTAACAGCACAAAGTAAATGGACTGTCCTGGGGGAGCTCAAATGTGCGCTCAGTCAGAACTTCTGGGTATGCTCTAGCAGTACATACAATGACGAGATGCTCATGTCTCCGCCCTAACAATGGGAGTTGTTGTCCCAAAGGCGGGAAGGCAGGCGACAAGCTTAGGTCCAAAATAAGCCCATAGAAACGCATTGGTCGCTTCACCTCTTCCTTTCTGGCTCTAGTCTCCCTCCCAATGAGTCTCTCGCACCAGACGGCTTACTTCCACACACGAGACTAGATCTGCTCTATCAGATACAGATGGTGCTGAAGCAAAAAGCAAAATTGTAGGACAGTCGAAGGACAGAGGGATACACTAGCTAGAACTTTCTGATCGCGGATCTGGTAGGACAAAAAAGCATGACTGTGACTGGCCAATTTGATTGTTTCCCCCATGGTGTTTATCATGTTCTACTGTAGGTGACAGGGCGACATGTTGTGCGCACTAAAACAGCATAAAACCGGGTGTATCACTGTTGGGCCAAGGAGGTCATAGGTGCTCCTGCTGCCATTGAATGTAATGAAGGTTTAGACAGAGGCAGGTTCATAGTGATTTGCAATAGACACATAGCAATACATCATAATGATTTGTCATTCTCAACATATCTAAAACATGCCTATGTGTGTTTAGTTTGTAATCTCAAGTGGGCAGTGATGTCCAACGGGCATATAAAAAACAAAATACTTTCTCATAGAATATGGGGTCATCCTGCAGGTGGTTTCTGAAACGTATTAAATATTTTTAAGAATCCATTGAGTCTAAGATAAGGAGGGTTTCCCCCCAAGGTCAAGAGAGAGAGAGAGAGAAGGCCTTGTTGTACACTCCAGCCCCAAATTTGCTACTTGTATCTGTAGTCTCATGTCCACAATACTGATATAATGATTAAGTTCGTCACCTGGAAGCTTAGCCAAATAGGGTCTACCGGTTTATTGAAAAACTCTACACTCAAGCTGTTGTGATATGTTGAATTTGATTACTGTGACCAATTACTGCAAGGCACATTATGACGCAAAACCAGGTATAAAACAGAGATGAACAAGGAAGTAAGGCTTTGAGAAAATGTACTTGACATCTGTACTAGAGTTTTCGCCTGTGCGCCCTGTCAGGTCTTTCTGCTTCGATGCCTGTTATGTCTCTGCTTGTCTTTGTCAATAAAACATCTCATACTCTGGAAGCCATCCTGATCTTTCTTCATTATTGATTTCTGAGACCTTCAAATCACAAAGCATGATAAAATTAATTAGCCAGCTACAGTAATTTTGAGAAATATTAGGAAATAGTTTGGTAGATGTCTTGGTCAAATAAACCAGTTATCTACCTTTGATAAGCAGCTAGCTGGTAGCTTGCTAGCTAATTAGCTCCCATTTCAATTTCAAGTCTATAGTTTGTAGAATTTAGAGAAAAATGGGCCAACTCAAAAGGGTGCTACGAAATTAAGTTATTTGCCCCATGTCATTATACAGCACATACTTAATCATTAGATTCTTCTCTACAATATTATAACCTTAATATACTTGTACTTGACAGTGCTGATGAAATAAGAACGTTAATTTGCTGTGACCGTTGCTAGTTTAGAACGCGCCGCTCTTGGTTGTATCTTCCATATTTGGCGTAGGGAGGTGGTACCATTTGGAGGTGTTGCCGCAGGTTGGACAAATCAAAATCAACTTGATACCCTTGTCATTTTTATCTTCAGATCCTTGGCTTTCATTGGCTATATTGCCAATCAACGGTGATTTAAAGGGAAAGCCTCAGAAATACACAATGAAAACAGGAACAGATTGTCTTCGCGGAGGGTGGAAATTGAAATTCAGTCTGTTAGCTTTGCTAATACACACACACACACACACACACACACACATACATACATACAGTGGGGAAAAAAAGTATTTAGTCAGCCACCAATTGTGCAAGTTCTCCCACTTAAAAAGATGAGAGAGGCCTGTACTTTTCATCATAGGTACACGTCAACTATGACAGACAAATGAGAAGAAAAAAAACAGAAAATCACATTGTAGGATTTTTAATGAATTTATTTGCAAATGATGGTGGAAAATAAGTATTTGTTCAATAACAAAAGTTTCTCAATACTTTGTTATATACCCTTTGTTGGCAATGACACAGGTCAAACATTTTCTGTAAGTCTTCACAAGGTTTTCACACACTGTTGCTGGTATTTTGGCCCATTCCTCCATGCAGATCTCCTCTAGAGCAGTGATGTTTTGGGGCTGTCGCTGGGCAATACAGACTTTCAACTCCCTCCAAAGATTTTCTATGGGGTTGAGATCTGGAGACTGGCTAGGCCACTCCAGGACCTTGAAATGCGTCTTACGAAGCCACTCCTTCGTTGCCCGGGCGGTGTGTTTGGGATCATTGTCATGCTGAAAGACCCAGCCACGTTTCATCTTCAATGCCCTTGCTGATGGAAGGAGGTTTTCACTCAAAATGTCACGATACATACATACATACATACATACATACATACATACATACATACATACATACATACATACATACATACATACATACATACATACATACATACATACATACATACATACATACATACATACATACATACATACATACATACATACATACATACATACATACATACATACATACATACATACATACATACATACATACATACATACATACATACATACATACATACAAATACATACATACATACATACATACATACATACATACATACATACATACATACATACATACATACATACATACATACATACATACATACATACATACATACATACATACATACATACATACATACATACATACATACATACATACATACATACATACATACATACATACATACATACATACATACATACATACATACATACATACATACATACATACATACATACATACATACATACATAGTCCCTATTTCGTTTTGTATTCAGCAGATTTCATTTAGAAAAAGCCCATGTTTTTCACTGACGAACCTACAGCCACTAGTTAGCTTGTCAGTTGCCGTTCGAAGTTTGCGCTGTTCTGCCGCAGAACAGTGTCACAGAGTTGTATTGAGCAGTGACCACTTTACATTCCATTCACTCCAAACATGCTAAATTCTCAGAGTAAATCGGGGTAGACATGGGGTTTGGACTATTTGTTTTTATTGGACGTATTTGAATAAACCTTTAATGGTTTAATCATTTTATGGGTGAACATCCTAAAAGTCTATCTAAACCTATATCTGAATAACTCGTAAATATGAAGTTATTTCAGAATGAAAGTTAACTGGCTAGCGTATCATGCTTTGTGACATTTTAGACATCTCTAGTTTTTATTATTGTTTACCTTTAATTTCAACAGCGGAGTCATGTTGAGACTAAAGTCTCTTTTACAAATGAGCCCTGCACAATTCAAAAACAGGCACATACAAGTATAGATCAACATAAATATATAGACAATATACACATTAAGATACAAAACAGTCAATTAAAACATTCTTCATTATAAAAATCCTCTGTCAGCTGTCTGAATTGCCCTAGGGACCTCAAAGCATGAAATAGGTGTATTTATGAGGTTGTTCAAATGCACAGATCACTTTATATATCTTCAAAAAGAAACTACCGGTATTTAGATAATGTATTTTCACTTATTGCATCTGCATGCTTGTTGTGTTCTCCATGGTGCACTCGTTCGATCGTCAGCTTGCTGCTCTTTCTAAATAGTATAATCTAATCTGTTCGAAACAGTGGCAGCATGTGCAGCAGTGGTCATTCGTTTTTTTACATGCAAAAGTGAAATGGGTGTATTTATTCAAATGCGCAGAGTGCCTTCGGAAAGTATTCAGACCCCTTGACTTTTTCCACATTGTTACATTACAGCCTTATTCTAAAATTGATTAAATTGTTTATTTTCCTCAATCGACACACAATACCCCATAATGACAAAGCAAAAACAAAAAAATTGTGGATATTTTTGCTAATTTATTACATTTACATCATTTAGCAGACGCTCTTATCCAGAGCGACTTACAGTTAGTGCATACATGTTTTGTTTTTTTATAAAAAAAAAAATATATATATATATATATATATATATATATATATATATATATATATATATATATATATATACTGGCCCCCCGTGGGAATCGAACCCACAACCCTGGCATTGCAAACGCCATGCTCTAACAACTGAGCTACCTCCCTACCGGACATTCCCTCCCCTACCCTAGACGATTCGAACCAGGATCTCTAGTGGCACAGCTAGCACTGCGATGCAGTGCCTTAGACCACTGCGCCACTCGGGAGATATTACAAATAAATATTACAAATAAAAAATTGAAATATCACATTTACATAAGTATTCAGACCCTTTACTCAGTACTTTGTTGAAGCACCTTTGGCAGCAATTACAGCATCGAGTCTTCTTGGGTGTGATGCTACATGCTTGGCACACCTTCATTTGGGGAGTTTCTCCCATTTTTCTTTGCAGATCCTCTCAAGCTCTATCAGGTTGGATGGGGAGTGTTGCTGCACAGTTATTTTCAGGTCTCTCCAGAGATGTTCGATCGGGTTCAAGTCCGGGTTCTGGCTGGGCCACTCAAGGACGTTCAGAGACTTGTCCCGAAGCCACTCCTGCGTCGTCTTGGCTGTGTGCTTAGGGTCGTTGTCCTGTTGGAAGGTGAACCTTCGCCCCTGTCTGAGGCCCTGAGGGCTCTGGAGTAGGTTTTCATCAAGGATCTCTCTGTACTTTACTCCGTTCATCTTTGCCTCGATTCTGACTAGTTTCCCAGTCCCTGCCGCTGAAAAACATCCCCACAGCATGATGCTGCCACCACCATGCTTCACCGTAGGGATGGTGCCAGGTATCCTCCAGATGTGATGCTTGGCATTCAGGCCAAAGAGTTTAATCTTGGATTCATCAGACCTCATGGTCTGAGAGTCTTTAGGTGCCTTTTGGCAATCTCCAAGTGGGTTGTCATGTGCCTTTTACAGAGGAGTGGCTTCTGTCTGGCCACTCTACCATAAAGGCCTGATTAGTGGAGTGCTGCAGAGATGGCTGTCCTTCTGGAAGGTTCTCCCATCTCCACAGAGGAACTCTAGAGCTCTGTCAGAGTGACCATCGGGGTTGTTGTTCACCTCCCTGACCAAGGCCTTTCTACCCCGATTGCTCAGTTTGACCGGGTTGCCAGCTCTAGGAAGAGTCTTGGTGGGTCCAAACGTCTTCCATTTAAGAATGATGGAGGCCACTGTGTTCTTGGGGACCTTCAATGCTGCAGACATTTTATTGTACCCTTCCCCAGATCTGTGCCTTGACACAATCCTGTCTCGGAGCTCCACGGACAATTCCTTCGACCTCATGGCTTGGTTTTTGCTCTGACATGCACTGTCACCTGTGGGACCTTATATAGACAGGTGTGTGCCTCTCCAAATCATGTCCAATCAATTGAATTTACCACAGGTGGACACCAATCAAGTTGTAGAAACATCTCAACGATGATCAATGGAAATAGGATGCACCTGAGCTCAATTTCGGGTCTCATAGCAAAGGGTATGAATACTTAGGTAAATACAGCATTTCTGTTTTAAGATTTTAATACATTTGTAAAGATTTCTACAAACCTGTCTTCGCTTTGTCGTATTTAATCAATTTTAGAATAAGGCTGTAACGTAACAAAATGTGGAAAAAGTCAAGGGGTCTGAATACTTTCCGAAGGCACTATCTTCTCAAAGAAACTGCCGGTAGTTCGAAAACTTACCATCATATTTCTGTTATGCTGTTTGTTGACAAAGGTCCGGTTGAGCAGCTCATTTCTAAAATGTGGTTTGTTAGAGGAGGACTGGAACAAAAGCCTGCACACCCAGTAGTTCTTCTGGAGGATGGTTGACCACCCTTGTAAAACATTGCAACATTACAACCAAATACGTTCTATGCCTTTATAAAATAATTTGGTCATTCAATAGATCAAAAGATCAAATGGCTATGGTAGCCTACAAATCTTCAGCTGAAGCAAGTCCACAAATGTTCAAGAAATGTACCTTTTCTAGTTTAGTCATATTTATCTTCGCTACTTTAGAAGTGTTTACTTTGCAGGCTGACTATCATCTATTGAGTAGCAATGTCCCATACATTGGATGCCCAAATAAACTGGAAGTATCTACAAAAGGTTTTGCAGCCATATAATCCAGAAGAAAGGCTACATCTAATATTTTTTCCTAACATTACTGTTCGCGGTTCACACATTTGTATTTTTATTCACATTATTAGATTCACCGCGATTGAACAAAATCCCAACAAATACAATGGCGAAGTTAATCGTTTGTTTCGTCAAAAAAATAATATGAATCGTTCAAAAATGTGTATGGGCTAATTTGCTGTGTCGATGCAGGGCCGGACTACTGCATTTGGGGGCCCGGGGCACCAACCTCAAAACAAACTTCCTGCATTTCAACACATTTTGCCATGATGCAGAGAGAAGCATTTGCAGATTTATAATGCCATTCTATACATTTTGTCATGAGGCTAAGATAAACCTTAAAATGTACACAGGGCTCTAACATTAATGATATGCATGTCAATCTCTCATGGCTCAAATTGGAGGAGATTGATTTCATCACTACTTGTTTTTGTAAGAAGTGTTGACAAGCTGAATGCACCGAGCTGTCTGTTTAAACTACCAGCACACAGCTCGGACACCCATGCATACCCCACAAGACATGCCACCAGAGGTCTCTTCACAATCCCCAAGTCCAGAACAGACTATGGGAGGCACACAGTACTACATAGAGCCATGACTACATGAAACTCTATTCCACATCATGTAACTGATGCAAGCAGTAGAATCAGATTTAAAAAAAACAGATAAAAATACACATTTTAGAACAGTGGGGACTGTGAAGAGACACACACAAAGGTACAGACACGCATACGCACACAAACACTAGCACACACACTCTACACACAGGCACATTGTTGTATGGTGGTATTATACATTTCGTATTGCAGATATGTAGGGGTGTAATAATGTAATATGTTGTACTGTTTTATCTCTTGTTTTATATGTAATGTAAATGGCTTAATGTGTTTGGACCCCAGGAAGAGTAGCTGCTTTTGCTGTTTTTATAGCTCATCTTATGCTTTTGTTCACAGTATGCCATGAGGCTGAGAGAAAATGTTGCAGTTTTAAAGCTAATTTCCTGCAATTCTACACATTTTGTTATCTGGGGCACCCACCCGACCTCCAGGGGGAGTTGGGGGGCCCCCTGGAGGTCGGGGCCCCAGGACACATGGCCTGCGTGCCCGTTTGGTAAGCCAGCCCTGTATCGATGGAACGTTTTTTTTGGACGAAAACATAAATGTGCTGTAATAGCTAAACAGATAACTAGACAGACACACTACATGACCAAAAGTATGTGGACATCTCATTACAAAATCATGGGCATTAATATGGAGTTGGTCCCACCTTTGCAGCTATAACAGCCTCCACTCTTCTGGGAAGGCTTTCCACTAGATGTTGGAACATTGTTGCAGGGACTTGCTTCCATTCAGCCACAATAACATTAGTGAGGTCGGGCAGTTATGTTGGGCGATTAGGCCTGGCTCGCAGTCGGCGTTCCAATTCATTCCCAAAGGTGTTCGATGGGGTTGAGGTCAGGGCTCTGTGCAGGCCAGTCAAGTTATTCCACACCGACCTCGACAAACCATTTCTGTATGGACCTCGCTTTTTGTACGGGGGCATTGTCATGCTGAAACAGGAAAGGGCCTTTCCCAAACTGTTGCCACAAAGTTGGAAGCACAGAATCATCTAGAATGTCATTGTATGCTGTAGTGTTAAGATTTCCCTTCACTGGAACTAAGGGGCCAAGCCTGAACCATGAAAAACAGCCCCAGACCATTATTCCTCCTCCACCAAACTTTACAGTTAATACTATGCATTGGGGCAGGTAGCGTTCCCCTGGCATCTGCCAAACCCAGATTTGGCGGCAAGATTTACACCACTCCAGCCGACGCTTGGCATTGCGCATGGTGATCTTAGGCTTGTGTGTGGCTGCTCGGCCATGAAAACCCATTTCATGAAGCTCCCGACGAACAGTTCTTGTGCTAACGTTGCTTCCAGAAGCAGTTTGGAACTCAGTAGTGAGTGTTGCAATCGAGGACAGACGATTTTTACATGCTACGCACTTCAGCACACGGCGGTCTCGTTCTCTGAACTTGTGTGGCCTACTACTTTGTGGCTGAGTCGTTGTTGCTCCTAGACGTTTCAACTTCACAATAACAGCACTTACAGTTCACTGGGGCAGCTCTAGTAGGGCAGAAATTTGACGAACTGACTGCATCCTATGACGGTGCCTTGTTGAAAGTCACTGAGCTCTTCAGTAAGGCCATTCTACTGCCAATATCCGGGTTGCATCCGGTTTACACGGCCCAACTTTGGGAGAGGCTATACCAGAGAGGAAGAGGCAAATTGTGAGGCCCAAAATCAATTTTCTCCAGCAGATGGCGTTTTTCAACCACCAAGCAAGGAGTTTTTGGTCAACAAAATTGTGAGGCTTATTTGATCTAATATAAGTTTTGTAATGCTTAGGTTGTTACGAGTGCACTGATATAAGTAGGACACGTGACATACTGGCATCTTTGAGAAAAACGTTATATTGGAGTTGTGCCTGTTGTTCACACGCCCTGTCATTGGCTAGAATGGTCCCACCTGATCTTGCCTCCTCCAACTGCCTTCCATCTTTGAAGACAAGTATTTTCATTGCTAGAGCGGCCACTTGAGTATCTGGTCAATATAATGGATAATCTGTGGCTATACGGACACACCTGGTGCCCAAAATGTATGATGTATGTTGCTAGCTAGTTTATGCTCTCCAGCTAGCTAGTTTATGCTTGTGGCTAGAAACGTCAGCAAGAATTTGAAACTTGTTTGCCGAAGTTGGGACTTGGGAGTGTTCAGAATCATTCAGTTTTTATTAGACTACAAAAGCAATAAATGTGCTTTAGCGGTCACCCTGGCCTGATATTAGCTAATTAGGTGGTATCCAGATTTTCATAACATCATACCGTCCTTCTCACATCCCGTGATTTACGGTATTACCGGTATAGCCCACAAGGGGTGCTAAATGCAAGAAAAGCCCATTGGGCCTCTACTACCAGAATGCTAACTAAATTTGCACAAACTAATAGTGAAATCACAAACTAACATAACTAATAGGAAAGACAGGCACATCCAGCTCATAAAGTTAAACAAGCATACCTAGTAGCTACCGAATGTCATTTTCAGTGAGTGTGGACATTTACAAGCAAACAAGATAAATTAGATATACAATGAACAAAAATATAAACGCAATATGTAAAGTGTTGGTCCTATGTTTCATGAGGTGAAATAAAAGATCACAGAAATGTTCGATATGCAGAAAATATTATTTCTCTCAAATGTTGTGCACAAATTTGTTTACATCCCTGTTAGTGAGCATTTCTCCTTTGCCAAGATAACCCATCAACCTGACAGGTGTGGCATATCAAGAAGCTGATTAAACAGCATGATCATTACACAGGTGCACCTTGTGCTGGGGACAATAAAAGGCCACTCTAAAAGGTGCAGTTTTGTCACACAACACAATGCCACAGATGTATCAAGTTTTGAGGGAGCATGCAATTGGCATGCTGACTGCAGGAATGTCCACCAGAGCAGAATTTGACAGTACGTCCAACTGGCCTCACAACCGCAGACCACTTGTATGGCGTTGTGTGGGCGAGCGGTTTGCTGATGTCAACGTTGTAAACAGACTGCCCCAGGGTGGCGGTGGGGTTATGGTATGGGCAGGCATAAGCTACGCACAACGAACACAATTGCATTTAATCGATGGCAATTTGAATGCACAGCGATACATACCGTGACTAGATCCTGAAGCCCATTGTCGTGCCATTACACGCCGCCATCACCTCAAGTTTCAGCATGATAATGCACAGCCCCATGTTGCAAGGATCTGTACACAATTCCTGGAAGCTGAAAATGTCCCAGTTCTTCCATGGCCTGCATAGTCACCAGACATGTCACCCATTGAGCATGTGTGGGATGCTCTGGATCGACATGTACGACAGTGTGTTCCAGTTCCCGCCAATATCCAGCAACTTCGCACAGCCATTGAAGAGGAGAGGGACAACATTCCACAGGCCACAATCAACAGCCTGATCAACTCTATGCAAAGGAGATGTCGCGCTGCATGAGGCAAATGGTGGTCACACCAGATACTGACTGGTTTTCTGATCCATGCCCCTATCTTTTTTAAGGCATGTGTGACCAACAGATGCATATCTGTATTCCCAGTCATGTGAAATCCATAGATTAGGGCTTTATTAATTTATTTCAAATTGACTGAATTCCTTATATGAACTGTAAAATCTTTGAAATTGTTGCATGTTGCGTTTATATTTCTGTTCAGTATAAATAATACAAATTGTATTTTCATTTGAAGAAAGAAGTAGTTGAATATTATTGAAATGTATTTGAAAATACACTTGGAAAGTATTGGCATGTATTTGAAATGTATTGGTGCATTTGTTTTAGCTGACCCAGTACCACAGGTGGGCAGATATTTCACTTTTAGGACCAACGGAAAGGTCTAATATGTGCCCCGGGCGAGCTAAAACAAATGGACCTATTGAGCAATTTAAGTACAGCTCGCTCTCCAGCACCTACCTTTGAGTCTGTGGTCTGCAGCCCGATGGCCAGGCCCTCGAACACAGAATGGAGGGAGAGCGAGAAAAAGAGCATGAACGAGCGAAAGGAGGAGTGGGCCTGGAGGTCCATGTGGACGTGGTGGGCACTACCCTCCAGGTCGGTGGACGAGGCTCTCCCCTGCCCGTGCCCATGGCCGTGCCCTTTGGCCTGCATCAGAGGTGCTCTCTCCTGGTCTGATCCTTGCATGGCATCTTGTCTGCAGTTCAGAACGATCCTCTCCATGATGAGCACAGTGAAGAAGCCTGCAGCCATGACGAACTCTGGGAGGGGGAAGCTGGTCTGTTTGAGATACGGAGGTGAAAACAACCAAAGTAGGAGTTCTGTTTAAATAAACGCCAAGGATTAGGAATATACATTGCTCAAAAAAATAAAGGGAACACTAAAATAACACATCCTAGATCTGAATGAATGAAATAATCTTATTAAATACTTTTTTCTTTACATAGTTGAATGTGCTGACAACAAAATCACACAAAAATTATCAATGGAAATCAAATTTATCAACCCATGGAGGTCTGGATTTGGAGTCACCCTCAAAATTAAAGTGGAAAACCACACTACAGGCTGATCCAACTTTGATTTAATGTCCTTAAAACAAGTCAAAATGAGGCTCAGTAGTGTGTGTGGCCTCTACGTGCCTGTATGACCTCCCTACAACGCCTGGGCATGCTCCTGATGAGGTGGCGGATGGTCTCCTGAGGGATCTCCTCCCAGACCAGGACTAAAGCATCCGCCAACTCCTGGACAGTCTGTGGTGCAACGTGGCGTTGGTGGATGGAGCGAGACATGATGTCCCAGATGTGCTCAATTGGATTCAGGTCTTGTGAACGGGCGGGCCAGTCCATAGCATCAATGCCTTCCTCTTGCAGGAACTGCTGACACACTCCAGCCACATGAGGTCTAGCATTGTCTTGCATTAGGAGGAACCCAGGGCCAACCGCACCAGCATATGGTCTCACAAGGGGTCTGAGGATCTCATCTCGGTACCTAATGGCAGTCAGGCTACCTCTGGCGAGCACATGGACTGACCCACCGCCAAACCGGTCATGCTGGAAGATGTTGCAGGCAGCAGAACGTTCTCCACGGCGTCTCCAGACTCTGTCACGTCTGTCACGTGCTCAGTGTGAACCTGCTTTCATCTGTGAAGAGCACAGGGCGCCAGTGGCGAATTTGCCAATCTTGGTGTTCTCTGGCAAATGCCAAACGTCCTGCACGGTGTTGGGCTGTAAGCACAACCCCCACCTGTGGACGTCGGGCCCTCATACCACCCTCATGGAGTCTGTTTCTGACCGTTTGAGCAGACACATGCACATTTGTGGCCTGCTGGAGGTAATTTTGCATGGCTCTGGCAGTGCTCCTCCTGCTCCTCCTTGCACAAAGGCGGAGGTAGCAGTCCTGCTGCTGGGTTGTTGCCCTCCCTACGGCCTCCTCCACGTCTCCTGATGTACTGGCCTGTCTCCTGGTAGCGCCTCCATGCTCTGGACACTACGCTGACAGACACAGCAAACCTTCTTGCCACAGCTCGCATTGATGTGCCATCCTGGATGAGCTGCACTACCTGAGCCACTTGTGTGGGTTGTAGACTCCGTCTCATGCTACCACTAGAGTGAAAGCACCGCCAGCATTCAAAAGTGACCAAAACATCAGCCAGGAAGCATAGGAACTGAGAAGTGGTCTGTGGTCACCACCTGCAAAACCACTCCTTTATTGGGGGTGTCTTGCTAATTGCCTATAATTTCCACCTGTTGTCTATTCCATTTGCACAACAGCATGTGAAATGTATTGTCAATCAGTGTTGCTTCCTAAGTGGACAGTTTGATTTCACAGAAGTGTGATTGACTTGGAGTTACATTGTGTTGTTTAAGTGTTCCCTTTATTTTTTTGAGCAGTGTAGATCATAAGTAAGTAGTCCTTAACGCATCACCAGGTAATGAACCTGTGGATTAATTATAATAACTTCTGCACTAACTAGCACATTTCCCCATGTGGGAACACTGTTTTACAGATACAACAGTTATAATTTAGTTATATTGTATCTATTGTAACTATCCCTTAATACATTGGTTTGTGTCATGGATAGTCATATAGCTTTTTGACATTTTACAAAGGGGATGGGAGTAGCTGGCCCCGTGTTCATACTGGCCCCGTGTAGCTCAGTTGGTAGAGCATGGCGCTTGCAACGCCAGGGTTGTGGGTTCATTTCCCACGGGGGGCCAGTATGAAAGAAATAACAAAAATTATGCACTCACTAACTGTAAGTCGCTCTGGATAAGAGCGTCTGCTAAATGACTAAAATGTAAAATGAGTGTGGCCAGGCATCAATGACACTTTGTGATGTTGCTGACAGACAGAAGACACTTACGTCCACCCTCCGTGCGGCCAGCTCAGCATTGATGTCTGACAGGTAGTCTGGGATGATGTCCAACAGACAGGCAGCCAGGAAGACGCCTCCGGCAAAACAGCTGATGAAACTCAGGACCACCCGATGGGTTTCTGCATGATAAAAATCGCTACTGTTTAATGCTCAACATAGACAGACCCTGGGATTTTCCCTGACCATGTGACCTGACCAGGAACAACTTTGGGCCCTGATCAGGTGAGCTGTTAATGAACCCAGAGCTCTTCCTATTCAGGTCAGATGGTGGGGTTAGAATAAAGAATACCTGACCCTAGCCATATACAGTGCCTTCAGAAAGTATTCACACCCCTTGACTTTTTCCACATTGTTGTTGTTGTTATAGCCTGAATTTAAAATAGATTAAATTGAGATTTTTGGGGGGGTCACTGACAATATCCCATAATGTCAAATTGGAATTATGTTTTTGGAAATCTTTACAAATTCATAAAAAATGAAAAGCTGAAATGTCTTGAGTCAATAAGCATTCAACCTCTTTATGTCGTGTCAAGCCTAAATCAATAATTTCAGGAGTACAAATGTGCTGAACAAGTCATAATAACTTGCATGGACTGAAAATGTGCAATAATAGTGTTTAACATGATTTTTGAATTACATTTACATTTTAGTCATTTTAGCAGACGCTCTTATCCAGAGCGACTTACAGTTAGTGAGTGCATACATTTTTCATACTGGCCCCCCGTGGGAATCGAACCCACAACCCTGGCATTGCAAGCGCCATGCTCTACCAATTGAGCTACAGGAGGCATGAATGACTGCCTCATCTCTGTGCCCCACACAGTCGAGCAGTGGATTTCAAATACAGATTCAACCACAAAGAGCAGGGAGTTTTTTCAATACCTCGCAAAGAAGGGCACCTATTGGTAGATGGGTAACAAAGTAATAAAAAAAAAATCAGATATTGAATATCCCTTTGAGCATGGTGAAGTTATTAATTACACTTTGGATGGTGTATCAATACACCCAGTCACTACAAAGATACAGGCATCCTTCCTAACTGAGTTGCCGGAGAGGAAGGAAACCGCTCAGGGATTTCACCATGAGGCCAATGGTGACTTTAAAAAACAGTTACAGAGTTTTATAGCTGTGATAGGAGAATACTGAGGATGGATCAACAACATTGTAGTTAATCCATAATACTAACCTGCGCAGCGCCCATCGTTGTTGGCTCAATAACCCACATTTTTTATTTAACATTATTATCAGGAAATATTCCAAACGTATGTAAAGTAAAAAATATGGAAATCAGCTCGTGCTGCCACTCGATAAGGGCGGGGATAGTAGTGATCGTAATAATTATTGCCCCATTTCAAGGCTTCCTTGTCTAACTAAGATTATTGAATCCTTTGTAAATGTACAACTTTGCTCTTTAGTTGAGAAATTTATTTTGAATGTAAACCAATCAGGGTTTAGGCCTGGGCATAAAACTATTACAGCAGCCACTTTAGTTGTTAATGATCTTGTCAATGCTGATCTTGTCAGACACTGAAATGAAATGTGCTGCCTTGTTTGTGGACGTGTCAAAAGCTTTTGATACTGTTGATCATGCTATTTTATTGAATAAGTTGTCCACGATAGGCCTGAGCTCTGACGCCTGTTCATGGTTTCATGATTATCTTAGTGACAGAAGTCAGGCCATCGTGATTGATGGGGTGAAGTCTGAATTTCTTGAAGTACAAGGTGTACCACAGGGTCAATTTTGGGACCTATTCTCTTCACTATTTATATAAACACCATTGCTCAATCTGATACTATTATGTATGCTATTGCCGCAACTGTTGATTTGGCTGTGTCAAAACTACAGTCAGATTTTATAGCTATGCAGGAATCCCTTGCCGATTTAAAACTTGTGCTTAATACAGGTAAAACGGAAATACAAACTTTTGTAATAATTTTTCAGATGAACTACATGTTCACTCATGGTTCTCCAATCGAATGTGTTCCTGCATATAAATACTTAGGTATTTGGATTTACATGGATTTGACGTTTAAAAGAAACGTAGATGAGCTGGTTAAGAAGCTAAGATTTAAAGTTGGCTTTTTCTACAGAAACAGATCATGCCTTTCTCTAAGCAGTAGGAAGCAGATTATTCTGTCAACCTTTTTAACCCTAACCCTAACCTTTTTATCTGTTCTTGATTATGGTGACACATTCTATCAAAGTGCAGCTGCTACTACTCTTAAACCTTTGGATGCCATCTACCATAGTGCCCTTCACTTTGTTACAGGTGACAGTTTCGATACTCATGACTGCATCCTGTATCAAACGGTTGGCTGGACTTAGCTGAAGACCCGTAGAGCTCTACATTACTCCCTTTTTGTATTATACATTACTCCCTTTTTGTATTACAAGGCCCTACTTCCGTCTTATCTACCTTTGCTGCTGAAGTATACACACTGGAGTTGCCTAACCCGTTCAAAGGATTAGTTCATGGCTACCTGACTGAAGTTGTCTGATTAACTTAAGTTGTGAATCAAGGAAACTATGCATTTCCTTAACTTAATGTGACATAAGCTGTGATATGAATAATGTGTGATTATCTGACGACTGATAATTTAATCTTTCTTATGGGTCTAAATCAGCTGTTAACCGGTCAGAAAAGAGACACCCTATGGAGATACCACTAACTGTTTTTTTTTTTTTTAACTGGAAGTGATCAACAAGTGCAATCAAACACTCAGGGAGCACTGAAATGAAACGGCCATGATAGCTCCTAATGTCACCCTCTGCTTAAAGGAAAAGAGAGAAGCAACTGAGATAATCATCTTGCAGAGACCTGAAGGAAGTATTGAGCAGCATTGCACAAACACAGAAGTGAAAACTACTCATCAGCAAATCAGCCATAGCAAAGCAAAAGCTGTCTTAATATGCTGCTGAAGGGATAGGAATGGCCCATACAATTTAGGCACACATTAAACAGTCTTATCACTGTAAATGTTATGGTCCTTCATTGTTTTAGTAATGCCCTGATAATATATATGTGTATAATATATATTGGCAGCCGGACATTCACTAGTAACCAAACTGAGGCAAATGGGCTGAAACTTGGAGGGACCTACCTGAACTTGTCCAATAAGAAACACTTGTTTTTAGGCCTTTTTAATAAAACACTTTTTTAAATGGTTGCTCACAATGTTAAGAGCTTTGATTTCTGTCTACAAATGTTGCGCTACGGTTTGCACTAATACATTTACCTCTGACCCTAAACAGGGCTGCGTTCAGTACTTTTTTTACTTTCTGGAACGTTCAATTGAACGGAAACGGTGCTGTACTCAACGAGCAGTTGAAAAATTGTTAGGGGTTGGTGAACACTGTCAGCATGGTCCGCATGGCCACTGCCCTTTAAATACATCACTCATTGCTTCAAGCCACACCTTCCAAACGGGAGCAAACATACCTCAAAGTCTTTTCAAGAAAGTTTTGGAGAAACGTGTCATTCAGTACTCTCTCTCTCTCTCTCTGATCCTGGAGAACTGCAGTGGGGTCACCAATAACTGTATTTAATTATAATTTTAGGAGTACTGATTATTGTATGGGAATGAGAAAGATAATTAAAAAAATCAGTAAATGTATTTATTGGTTTCTTTTCATTTATAAGGTTATTTGTTGATGTAAAAATCTAAATTTACTGATTTTAGGGTTGTGTCATTAGATTTTGGGTGGGGTAAGGTCGGGAGAAATTCTAGTAAAAAAATAAAGAATTAAATGGGGTCCCCAGAAATTCTGGCTGGGAAAAAATGGGTGAAAAAGTTTGAATACCACTGCTCTAGTCTGTCTCCTGTACCTTGGAGGAGACTCAATGATTTCTCATCCTAAGAAATCAATGAAGTAAATGTGATAATCTAGGCCTAAATCAATTATGCAAATGTTATATATATATATATATATACACACACACACACACACACACATTATCTTTCCATCAAAATAAGAATTTTTTTGGAGAGAACACCATTGTAAGCTACAGGGGTTGGAACTGGTTCCGAAAACCATAAAATAACAAAATAATTTGATCTATACTGTTCCGGAACAGAACCGTTCGTTTAAAAGCTTGGGAACTGGTTAAAATTTTATTTCAAATAAATGTTTATTTGTCACATGCGCCGAATACAACAGGTGTAGACCTTGCTTACTTATGAGCCCTTAAAAAAATGACTCTGCATTGTTGGTTATAATAATAAGAAATGTTGTTTGCTAAATAGACAAAAGGAAAAACTAACACAATAAAATAAGAATAACCAGGCTATATACACAAGAGGTACCAGTACCATGTCAATGTGCAGGGGTGACTATACATGTACAATTACCTCGACTAACCCGTACCCGTTATTGTGTTACTATTTTTCCTTTAGTCTATTTAGCAAACAAACATTTTTGTTTTGTTTTTTTACTCTGCATTTCACAGTAAGGTCACGCCTGTTGTATTAATAAACAGAGATGTGTGGGGCGTCAATATGCATGCGTGTGTGTGTGTGTGTGTTGGAGTGTCAGTGACGTATGTGTGGGTGTACATCGAGCCTGTGCAAAAGAGTCAAAGCAAAAAAAAGAATAAAATAAGTGGCTCAATGCAAATAGTCCGGGTAGCCATTTGATTAACTGTTGAGCAGTCTTATGGCTTTGGGGTAGAAGCTGTTAAGGAGCCTTTTGGTGCTAGACTTGGCGCTCCGGTACTACTTGCATTGCGGTAGCAGAGAATAGTCTGTGGCTTGGGTGGCTGCTTCATTGTCGTCGGTGATCAGGCCTACCACCGTTGTGTCATCTGCAAACTTGATGGTGTTGGAGTCATGCGTGGCCACGCAGTCGTGGGTGAACAAGGAGTACAGGATGGGACTAAGCACTCACCCCTGAGGGCCCCCTGTGTTGAGGGTCAGCGTGGCATATGTGTTATTGCCTACCCTTACCACCTGGGGGCGGCCCGTCAGGAAGTCCAGGATCCAGTTGCAGAGGGAGGTGTTTAGTCCCAGGGTCCTTAGCTTAGTGATGAGCTTGGAGGGCACTATGGTGTTGAACGCTGAGCTGTAGTCAATGAACAGTATTCTCACGTAGGTGTTCCTTTTGTCCAGGTGGGAAAGGGCAATGTGGAGCGCAATAGAGATTGCGTCATCTGTGGATCTGTTGGGGCGGTATGCAAATTGGAGTGGGTCCAGGGTTTCTGGGATGATGGTGTTGATGTGAGCCATTACCAGCCTTTCAAAGCACTTCATGGCTACAGACGTGAGTGCTACGGGGCGGTAGTCATTTAGGCAGGTTACCTTGGCGTTCATGGGCACAGGGACTATGGTGGTCTGCTTGAAACATGTAGGTATTACAGACTGGGTCAGGGAGAGGTCGAAAATGTCAGTGAAGATACTTGCCAGCTGGTCAGCACATGCTCTGAGTACGTGTCCTGGCAATCCATCTGGCCCTGTGGCGTTGTGAATGTTAACCTGTTTAAAGGGCTTACTCACATCGGCTACAGAGAATGTGATCAAACAGTTGTCCGGAACAGCTGGTGTTCTCATGCTTGGGTCAGTGTTGCTTGCCTCGAAGCGAGCATAGAAGGCATTTGCTCTTCTGGTCGGCTCGCGTCACTAGGCAGCTCGCAGCTGGGTTTCCCCTTTGTAATCCGTGACAGTTTGCAAGCCCTGCCACATCCAACGAGCATCAGAGCCGGTGTAGTAGGATTCAATCTTAGTCCTGTATTGATGCTTTGCCTGTTGGATGGTTCGTCTGAGGGCATAGCAGGAATTCTTGTAAGCGTCTGGATTCATGTCCCGGTCCTTGCAATTGGCAGCTCGAGACTTTAACTCAGTGCGGATGTTGCCTTTAATCTATGGCTTCTGATTGGGATATGTACCTACGATCACTGTGGGCACGACGTCGTCGATGCACTTATTAATGAAGCCGGTGACTGACGTAATATACTCCTCAATGTCATCGGACGAATCCCGGAACATATTCGAGTTTGTACTAGCGAAACAGTCCTGTAGCTTAGCACCCGCTTCATCTGACCACTTCCGTATTGAGTGCGTCACTGGTACTTCCTGTTTGATTTTTTGCTTGTAAGTAGGAATCAGTTCCGAGCATTTTTTTCCAGTCCCACAAAAAAGCGCCTATGCAAAGCCCTCACTGTCACTCAGAAAAGTATTCCAGTGTCTGCCTGCCTGCCAACTGAAAATCTTTGCCTGTGTGTGTGTGTAGGCTACCTGCCCTTCCCCCTCCCTCCCTCCCTCCGAAGTATAGTCTACTGTAGATACTGACTTTACACACATGACTCAGAAATTAGGGAGATTTTTAATTAGATAATGGATTAACTTTTTCAATGCTAGTTAAGGATACTATACTTATCGCGTTTCACATTGGATTTATTAACAAAAAAAAGGTAAGGTGTGTTTTTATTTTAATTCTGGTGCCACTCTGTTAGCAAACTAGCTAGCTCTGGTCGAGCTCTCGAAAACTCTAGGTGGAATTATGTGTAATGGAATGGAACTGAGAGTCATGATCAAGGGCTAGCTCTGGTCCAATGTTAGTTAAGCCAACTCTCTGAAGTTCAAAGACATTCAAAGTTCTTTCATAGAAGCCACTCCTCTGTAGGTATAATTCTGTGGGCCTAATTCAGATAATGCATGTCATAGGAACAAGATGCCCAGCGCTCTTCTCACCCTCGAAATTTCAGTTGCATCTCACACCATACACTACACTTGTCTGTCAAATGCATGTATATAGCTTGCCCACTCCATAGCAAGCTGCTCTACCTATTGGTGAAGTAATTTAATGTTGAGCTAAATTTAAAAAAAAGTTTAAAAAAAAGGAATGATATGAGGAACAACGTTTAAAAAGGAACAGAAAGGAACGATATGTTACTTTTTGGAGTTTCGAACCGGTTCAGAACTTTATTTTTCTTGTGGAAACTGTGGAACAGAAGAAAAAAAAAATACGGTTCTGTTCACCATTGGAAAAGTATTATTTCGGTTCCAACCCATGGTAAACTATACACAGCTATTTTAGAGGCATCTTTCTTTTAAATGTAGACCTATGCGCTAAAATCAAAGGTTTGCACTACCATAAACCAATCAAACTAATCCGTAGTGGATAAATACATTTGAAAAACTTTCCTTAAAGCTCTGATTTAGGCTACATCTTTTGTAGATTACTAAAAATTATGAATGAATGAATGAATAACATTCGATTGGAATGTAAATTGTAATTTGGCGGTTATAAAAACAACGGAAGAAACAAAGATAAACACAAGCCCACAGCAAACATGTGATTGGATTTGGCAAACAAGTTGATAGGCAAATGTTGATCACATTTATGAAGGCATTGCAAAAACACTTGCATGTGATTTGCTTCGTCCCGCAACTAACTCTGGCATCCATTATCAACCAAAACTTAACTATTCGGTTTCACCAAAATAACGCTTCCATAAACAGAGGCATATCCAATATATCTAGGAACAATACTTAAGATTCGTCAGGTTGAACGTGTCCTTCGCTATCGAATAAACGTTTAAAACATGTATTTATCCAGGGTCTCCCGATTGCCGCCTGTAAAAGTGGGAGATTACGTGGTAGTTTACTCTCACGTGACTGCGTGGTCTAGAATGGCAGCCCACACAGGCGGAAAATGGGACACACTGGATAAAAACGTGTTTTAAACGCTTATGTGATAGTGAAGGACACATTCAACACGAATCGTAAGTATTGTACTTAGAGATATTGGATATGACTCGTTGACGGGAAACGTTATTTTGTTGAAACCGAATAGTTTAGGTTTGGTTGATGAAGGAAAGGACGAAAGCTTCCGCAACGAGCCATCTGGCTTGTTGTGGGACGAAGCAAGCATAACGTTTGTTCAACACATCACAAGTGTGGAATTGCATACGGGGTTACAGCATGAAACTAGCTAGCTAATATAGAACTTGTAGGCTACCTACTGAACGTACCTGTCCCACTGGTTTCTCTGAACCACTTCACCCGAGCAGGGATAAATCCGAAAAATAGGGTCAGGAGCAACAAACCCACGAGGGCACCTATCTTCACCTGTAACAAGTAGTCCATCTCGATTTGTTACTAATGTTATACCGGACTGAATCAAAACTGGCTGTTTTGGGATTACCTAGCCTAGTAAATGGCGATTTAAACCAACTAACCGTGAAGGCAATGAGATGAATACGCCATACGAACAGGTTTGCGTTACTGAAAAACGAAAACTCAAATATCCCTACTACACTGTCAATTTAAGAAGCTATTTATGCGCCTGCTAGCTACATGTTTACATTGTCCTGCAATGTGTTGGAAGACTTTGCGCTAGTAGTAGTCTTCTGCCAGCAGCACAAATGATGACGTCACTTTGTATGGTAATGAGGGAACCTTAAATAAAAGCCCGCATTTCAAAACATTGCAATATGGATAACTCATTCAAAAAGGACTGTTATTTGATATTTTTTTATCCGCCATATTGTGCCAGCATAATATCCTGCTGCTAGAACGGTAATGATCTTCGCGAGCTCTTTCTCCAGGTAGCCACGCCTACTATGCTAATTTTAAGAATACAGTACGATTTTCTAACATAGCGCAGCTCATTTCAGAGTCCACAGAAAGTTACGAATCCTTCCAAGGCACATGATAACGCCTGACCTGATTCTTGTGACCAAACGGGACATTTTATCTGTGATGTCTCACAACTTACAAGGCCTACTAGGAATGTGGTGCCTTAGTGTGTTCCACAATGTTTTATAAATCTGTTCCATGGTAGGACTAGATCTAGATGCTACACAACATAATGGAAGCTCAGATTCATGACTATGTACATATCCATAATTTTTTTTGGAAAATGTAATATCGCAATAATTGATCAAAACAGCTTCAGAAATCAGCAATTCTGTCAGCTTTTTTGTGGTCCATTCTTGCTACAGATTGGAAACTTTTGTGTGAAACCCAGCAGCATTGCAGTTCTTAACACAAACCGGTGCGCCTGACACCTATTACCATACCCCATTTCAAAGGCACTTAAAACAAAGCTTTATGATTTTGTTGATTATTAGAATCAGCTGTATAGTGCTAGGGCATAAACTTCCGTATTATCTAACTTTGCTGTTGAAGTATAGACACCTGAGTTGCCTAACCCTTTCACAGGATTGTACAAGTTACATTACATTTACATTTTAGTCATTTAGCAGATGCTCTTATCCAGAGCGACTTACAGTTAGTGAGTGCATACATTATTTTTTTTATTTTTCATACTGGCCCCCCGTGGGAATCGAACCCACAACCCTGGCGTTGCAAACGCCATGCTCTACCAACTGAGCTACATCCCTGCCGGCCATTCCCTCCCCTACCCTGGACGACGCTGGACCAATTGTGCACCGCCCCATGGGTCTCCCGGTCACGGCCAGCTACGACAGAGTCTGGAGCTATTACCTCGACTAACCTGTACCCCTGCACATTGACTCGGTACCCCCTGTACATAGCCTCGTTATTGTTATTTTGTGTTACTTTTTATTTACTTTTTTACTTTAGTTTATTTAGTAAATATTTTCTTAACTCTATTTCTTGAACTGCATTGTTGGTTAAGGGCTTGTAAGTAAGCATTTCACGGTAAGGTCTACACCTATTGTATCCGGCGCATGTGACAAATAAAAATTGATTTGATTGGTTACTCTTGAGGTTCCTATGGCAGGGATGGGCAACTCCTGTCCTCAGGCTGGAGTCGTCACACTTTTTCCCAATCCCAAGCAAACACAGCTGATTAAACTAATTGCATTGTGAACTCAAGATCATGATTAGTTGATTATTGGAGTCAGGTGTGTTAGCTGGGGCAAAAGTGTGACACCAGTCAGGCCCCTGAGACCTAGAGTTTCCCCATCCCTGTCCTAGGGTCTCCATCGAGCTAGGTAAATCTGCTTTACATTTTTATGCGCCATATTGCTGGAACAAAATACATTTCATCTTGATGTTCAGGCAATTAAAAATATTGATTGGGGACTTATTTGTGGAGGAATGTAACTGTTTTCTGGGTGATTTATTTGTGCTTCCCATGACTGTGTTTTTGTATATTTGTTGTATATGTTATACGGGGCGCATTTAAAAAAGAGACCTAGGTCTCAATGTCTTCCCTGTTAAAATAAAGATGAAAAAAAAATGTCTCAAGGCTAAAAAATCCATATTTAACCTGTCTCCTCTCCTTCATCTACAATTATTGAAGTGGATTTAACAAGTGACATCAATAAGGGATCATTGCTTTCAGGTGTTCAAAATGTTTTATATAGCTGGCTCATTTGGTTGTGTATTCTACCTGTGATCCAAAATCAAATATTGTACAAGTTACAAGCTAAGACAATGAGATGTCATGATATTACTTTGTCTTTACACATCTATTCACTACTGGCCACTAACCGTCAAGTACTGAGCAGCTGTCCAAATTAAGGAAATTCCCTGAATTTGCATTGCGATTGTTGCTTTGATGGATACCAGACACGTGTCATACAAAGTGTCTAATGTTGAACCCCCAACTCATTTACATTACATTTACGTAATTTAGCAGACACTCTTATCCAGAGCGACTTACAAATTGGTGCATTCACCTTATAGCCAGTGGGATAACCACTTTACAATATGTATTTTTTATTTTATTTCTGGGTGGTGGGGTAAGGCGGGGTAGAAGGATTACTTTATCCTATCCCAGGTATTCCTTAAAGAGGTGGGGTTTCAAGTGTCTCCGGAAGGTGGTGAGTAACTCCGCTGTTCTGGCGTCGTGAGGGAGCTTGTTCCACCATTGGGGTGCCAGAGCAGCGAACAGTTTTGACTGGGCTGAGCGGGAACTGTGCTTCCGCAGAGGTAGGGGGGCCAGCAGGCCAGAGGTGGATGAACGCAATGCCCTCGTTTGGGTGTAGAGACTGATCAGAGCCTGAAGGTACGGAGGTGCCGTTCCCCTCACAGCTCCGTAGGCAAGCACCATGGTCTTGTAGCAGATGCGAGCTTCAACTGGAAGCCAGTGGAGTGTGCGGAGGAGCGGGTGACGTGAGAGAACTTGGGAAGGTTGAACACCAGACGGGCTGCGGCATTCTGGATGAGTTGTAGGGTGTTTAATGGCACAGGCAGGGAGCTCAGCCAACAGCGAGTTGCAGTAATCCAGACGGGAGATGACAAGTGCCTGGATTAGGATCTGTGCCTCTTTCTGTGTAAAGCAGGGTCGTACTCTCCGAATGTTGTAGAGCATGAACCTACAGGATCGGGTCACCGCCTTGATGTTAGCGGAGAACGACCAGGGTGTTGTCCAGGGTCACGCCAAGGCTCTTCGCACTCTGGGAGGAGGACACAACGGAGTTGTCAACCATGATGGCGAGATCATGGAATGGGCAGTCCTTCCCCGGGAGGAAGAGCAGCTCCGTCTTGCCGAGGTTCAGCTTGAGGTGGTGATCCGTCATCCACACTGATATGTCTGCCAGACATGCAGAGATGCGATTTGCCACCTGGTTATCAGAAGGGGGAAAGGAGAAGATTAGTTGTGTGTCATCTGCGTAGCAATGATAGGAGAGGCCATGTGAGGATATGACAGAGCCAAGTGACTTGGTGTATAGCGAAAATAGGAGAGGGCCTAGAACTGAGCCCTGGGGGACACCAGTGGTGAGAGCACGTGGTGCGGAGACAGATTCTCGCCACGCCACTTGGTAGGAGCGGCCGGTCAGGTAGGACGCAATCCAAGAGTGAGCCGCGCCGGAGATGCCCAACTCGGAGAGGGTGGAGAGGAGGATCTAATGGTTCACAGTATCAAAGGCAGCAGACAGGTCTAGAAGGACAAGAGCAGAGGAGAGAGAGTTAGCTTTAGCAGTGCGGAGAGCCTCCGTGACACAGAGAAGAGCAGTCTCAGTTGAATGACCAGTCTTGAAACCTGACTGGTTTGGATCAAGAAGGTCATTCTGAGAGAGATAGCAAGAGAGTTGGCTAAAGACGGGACGCTCAAGAGTTTTGGAGAGAAAAGAAAGAAGGGATACTGGTCTGTAGTTGTTGACATCAGAGGGATCGAGTGTAGGTTTTTTGAGAAGGGGTGCAACTCTCGCTCTCTTGAAGACGGAAGGGACATAGCCAGAAGGTCACCGGAGATGGTCTGGAGAAGAGAGGAGGGGATAGGGTCAACCGGGCAGGTTGTTGGGCGGCCGGCCATCACAAGTCGCAAGATTTCATCTGGAGAGAGAGGGGAGAAAGAAGTCAAAGCATAGGGTAGGGCAGTGTGAGCAGGACCAGCAGTGTCATTTGACTTAACAAACGAGGATCGGATGTCGTCAACCTTCTTTTCAAAATGGTTGACGAAGTCATCCACAGAGGGGGAGGGAGGGGGGGAGGATTCAGCAGGGAGGAGAAGGTGGCAAAGAGCTTGCTAGGGTTAGAGGCAGATGCTTGGAATTTAGAGTGGTAGAAAGTGGCTTTAGCAGCAGAAACAGATTAAGAAAATGTAGAGAGGAGGGAGTGAAAAGATGCCAGGTCCGCAGGGAGTCTAGTTTTCCTCCATTTCCGCTCGGCTGCCCGGAGCCCTGTTCTGTGAGCTCGCAATGAGTCGTCAAGCCACGGAGCAGGAGGGGAGGACCGAGCCAGCCGGGAGGATAGGGGACATAGAGAGTCAAAGGATGCAGAAAGGGATGAGAGGAGGGTTGAGGAGATGGCGCATTACCATCTGAGTAGGGGCAGAGTGAGTAGTGTTGGAGGAGAGCGAGAGAGAAAATGATACAAAGTAGTGGTCGGAGACATGGAGGTGAGTTGCAGTGAGATTAGTAAAGATGAGGTCAAGCGTATTGCCTGCCTTGTGAGTAGGGGGGGACGGTGAGAGGGTGAGGCCAAAAGAGGAGAGGAGTGGAAAGAAGGAGGCAGAGAGAAATGAGTCAAAGGTAGACGTAGGGAGGTTGAAGTCACCCAGAACTGTGAGGGGTGAGCCATCCTCAGGAAAGGAACTTATCAAGGCGACAACTCCTGTCTGTCACTCACCCCATTTAAATATCTTAAACATATACAGTTGGAGGTGTGGTCTGTACCTTGATTGCACAAATATTCCCATTTGTTTTCTATGCTATAAAATAGTTGTTTTTCAGAATTACTGCCACTGACCTATGTTAAACACCTGAGCCTACAGCCCACTAACAAATGACCAGCCTGGCCACCACACACACCTACAGTACACTCCTCTCCCCGCCCCAACTTACTTACACAGATACAATTCAAGGAAGATCTATTTTTTTTTTGGTCATTTAGCAGACGCTCTTATCCAGAGCGACTTACAGTTAGTGAGTGCATACATTTTTCATACTGCTATAACTTCCCATTATAGGAAAAGTCACATGTAGTAAGTCATCGTGGAGATGACACAATTGTCTTAATATTGAATTGTCTTGATGACATTTTATTATAGGGAATATCATTCTGATTCACCACTCACACCTGTTTCTTGGGCCACATGCACCAAATGATTCCAAATGTGTTTTTTCCATGCCCTCGCCTATATACACTTAAGTCGTTGTTATTGACAACCAAATAAATGTGTGCTTTGGATATAAAAAAGATTTTTGGTCATTCTTAACACTTCGAAAAAGGCCAATTTAAGTTAGTACCGCTTAAAGTCCTCTGGGTGGCAGTAGCGAGCAGGAGTTCATATTCAGACCCCTTGACTTTTTCCACATTTTGTTACGTTACGGCCTTATTTTAAAATGGATTACATTGTTCCCCCCCCCCCAACAATCTACACACTACCCCCATAATGACAAATCAAAAATAGGTTATAAATTATTGCAAATTTATAAAAAATAAATAAAAATCACATTTACATAAGTATTCAGACATTTTACTCAGTACTTTGTTGAAGCACCATTGGCAGCCTCGAGTCTTCTTGGGTATAACGCTACAAGCTTGGCACACCTTTATTTGGGGAGTTTCTCCCATTCTTCTCTGCAGATCCTCAAGCTCTGTCAGGTTGGATGTGGAGCGTCGCTGCACAGCTATTTTCAGGTCTCTCCAGAGATGTTTGATCGGGTTCAAGTCCAGGCTCTGGCTGGGCCACTCAAGGACATTCAGAGACTTGTCCCGAAGCCACTCCTGCGTTGTCTTGGCTGTGTGCTTAGGGTCGTTGTCATGTTGGAAGGTGAACCTTCGCCCCAGTCTGAGGCCCTGAGCAGGTTTTCATCAAGGATCTCTCTGTACTTTACTCCGTTCATCTTTCACTCGATCCTGACTAGTCTCCCAGTCCCTGCTGCTGAAAAACATCCCCACAGCATGATGCTGCCACCACCATGCTTCACCGTAGGGATGGTGCCAGGTATCTTCCAGATGTGATGCTTGCCATTAAGGCCAAAGAGTTCAATCTTAGTTTCATCAGACCAGAGAATCTTGTTTCTCATGGTCAGAGTCCTTTTAGGTACCTTTTGGCAAACTCCAAGCGGGCTGTCATGTGCCTTTTTACTGAGGAGTGGCTTCCGTCTGGCCACTCTACCATACAGCCTGATTGGTGGAGTGCTGCAGAGATGGTTGTCCTTCTGGAAGGTTCTCCCATCTCCACAGAGGAACTCTGGAGCTCTGTCAGAGTGACCATCGGGTTCTTGGTCACCTCCCTGATCAAGGCCCTTCTCCCCCGATTGCTCAGTTTGGCCGGGTGGCCAGCTCTAGGAAGAGTCTTGGTGGTCCCAAACGTCTTCAATTTTAAGAATGATTGAGGCCACTGTGTTCTTGGACCTTCAATGCTGCATAATTTTTTTGGTACCCTTCCCCAGATCTGTGCCTCGACACAATCCTGTCTCGGAGCTCTACGGACAATTCCTTTGACCTCATGGCTTGGTTTTTGCTCTGACATGCACTGTCAACTGTGGGACCTTATATAGACCGGTGTGTGTGTGTGTGTGTCTTTCCAAATCATATCCAATCAGTTGAATTTTCTACAGGTGGACTCCATTCAAGTTGTAGAAACATCTCAAGGATGATCAATGGAAACAGGATGCACCTGAGCTCAATTTCAAGTCTCATAGCAAAGGGTCTGAATACTTATGTAAATAAGGTATTTCTGTTTTATTTTTAAATAATTATAAAAACCTTTTTTCGCTTTGTCCATTATGGGGTATTGTGTGTAGATTGAGAACATTTTTTACAAAATGTGGACAAAGTCAAGGAGTCTGAGTACTTTCCGACTGCACTGTATGTAGAACCTTAATGACAGATGACAAAATTATTAAACGCAGACACGCTCTCGGACTTTTGTATTTTTACTTTGTTTGAAAAAGATGATCAGAAAACAGTCTTATTGAAATATGCCAACAGGAGAAATTCCAGCCCAACAACTGATCTAAAATAAAAAAGGGTTGGCCTAAAGGGTCTATAAAAAATATGAAAAAGTTTGCGTAGAGGGGGTCAATTTAGAAGTGGAAAGGCTGGTCCAATCCCAAATCATCCCCTAAAAACTACGCCCTATGCACTTGTGGAGAGCCGAGATGATTTGACAGGTTTAATACATCTGGTAATAGCGCCACCTTGCTGTCCTAGGTTGAAGTTACACCATATTGGTTATACCAATCAAATCCACTCAGATCTCCACAAGTGCATAGGGCGATTCGAAAAGGGATCCTGAAAGACATTGAACATAAAAATTTAAAAAACGTTTGCGTATAGGGTGTCTACTTAAAGTGGTGAGCCTGTACCAATCCCAAATCATCCCCTAAAACCTACGCCCTATGTGCTTGTGGAGATCTGAGGGGATTTGATTGGGATAAGCAATATGGTGTAACCTGGGGGGCAAAGTGGAGCTATTACCAGATTGATTACACCTGTCAAATCATCTCAGATCTGGGATTGATTTGGGATTGGGCCAGGCTCTCCACTTCTAAATTTAACCCCCCTGTGGGAACATTCTTTTTATATTTTTTTGGGCACTTTAGGCTGACCCTTTTTTTATTTTACTGAACAGAAATCTAAATGTAACAATTTCAAAGATTGTACTGAATTACACTCCATTCATATGCAAATCCATTTGATTCATACACTGGCTTGTCTGGCTGTCATGTTTTTATTTTAACCTGCCCTTCCCTTATCTACACTGAAATAATATAATTTCAGTAGTCCTCTATTATGATTCTTTTTTCCCATCTCACATAGCTCATTAGTATGCCTTTGTGGTTGTGTGTGTGTGTATCTATTGTAGGGCCTAGGATACAACAATGAATAATGTGGAACAAATAAATACCATGTTGTTGTTTGCAAAGAGAATTACCTTCAGGTTGTTCTCCCACCATTCCTGGTACCAATCAAGGGACTTGCCCATGGCAGTCTTGGGGGTCTGGTTGGTCCATTCACCAAACCTGGAGGAGGGGGTAGGAAAGCGATATCTATTGACAATGTAAGATATTGAAATATGTCTTATGTACCATGGAAAAACAAATTGTAAAAATAAATAAAACAAACCATTGGTGACAGAATATAACCTGTAACATCCGTACCTTGTTCCAGTGTTCATGACCTCGGTCACTCAAGAAGACCTCAGGAGAACCGTCAGACACCAGCTATTGCCATTCCTGGATTTCGTGAAGGGTCCGATGAGGTCCACCCCTAACACCTGTATCTGTGTCATACAGTATGCAGATTTTCATATTTGTAAGGATACTGACACACACACATATTATATAATATTGAACTCTGCTGTGGTCAAATAAAGCAACCATTACAAAACAACTTATCAGGGCAAAATCTGAATTGGGACACTTACCGACCATGGACTACTGTTTTCATCCTCTCAAACTTCTGGCACGTTAGACAGGGTACTGACCTTTAAGCAAAAAGTGACACATTTAAACATTGTGTGCTCTCTGATATGACATTCATTGAAATCATAATAATTTCAGATATAATACAATGTGGTTGATAAACAAAAGGTTATTTCAATTGCCCAGCTGTCCACCTCCTTGACAATTCCCCGTCAGAAGAAGCATAGGTTGTTTTTGGCAATCATGCGCTTCACTCCGAAATGGCCAGCATGCATCTCGGGTCAGCACGGCCTCCTCCTCCTCAGTAAAAATCACCTTCCTGTGTTGCTGGCCATCCTCCCCCGTAGGTACATATGATTGCCTAACAAGTTGGAAGAGAAGAGTTGATTAAATACTCAAGTCTAAGTACATTTGCCACTGCTGTCTTTCTCTCTCTGTTTCTCTCTGTCTGTCTTCCACTCTCTTCCCACCTCTCTCCCTCTCTCACTTTAATCATTTTCTTTCTCACTTTCTCTCTCTCTCTCTCTGTGTCTGTCTAGTGAAGACACCTAGTTAAGGGCATTTGGAATTAACATAAAACCTAACATAGCTAGATACCTCAATATGACAGACATAACTATATCAGTGGAGGCTGCTCAGGGGAGGACGGCTCATAATAATGGCTGGAAGGAGACAATGGAATGGTATCAACCACATGGAAACCACGTGTTTGATACCATTCCATTTACTCCATTCCAGACATTATTATTATGAGCCAGCCTCCACTGAACTATATGTATAAATAGCAACATGTAGATGACCAACTAGCTAGATGGAAAATGGTTGTTGAAAAATGGTTATACATAGCTAAATCCGTCCAGTTATCTAATAGAAGTTAACTGCTCAACGTTACCCTGAATTTCTCTGAATGTTGCGCCTCTTGTCGAGATCAGTGGTTGGAAAGACAAAATAAAATCGAGAGAGACGCCATTGAAGTGCAAGCTACATACAAACCGAAAGCTACAATAACAGTTACAGTAGCTACAGTGGGGAGAACAAGTATTTGATACACTGCCAATTTTGCAGGTTTTCCTACTTACAAAGCATGTAGAGGTCTGTAATTTTTATCATAGGTACACTTCAACTGCGAGAGACGGAATCTAAAACAAAAATCCAGAAAATCACATTGTATGATTTTTAAGTAATTAATTTGCATTTTATTGCATGACATAAGTATTTGATACATCAGAAAAGCAGAACTTAATATTTGGTACAGAAACCTTTGTTTGCAATTACAGAGATCATACGTTTCCTGTAGGTCTTGAACAGGTTTGAACACACACTGCAGTAGGAATTTTGGCCCACTCCTCCATACAGACCTTCTCCAGATCCTTCAGGTTTCGGGGCTGTCGTTGGGCAATACGGACTTTCAGCTCCCTCCAAAGATTTTCTATTGGGTTCAGGTCTGGAAACTGGCTAGGCCACTCCAGGACCTTGAGATGCTTCTTACTTAGTTGCCCTGGCTGTGTGTTTCGGGTCGTTGTCATGCTGGAAGACCCAGCCACGACTCATCTTCAATGCTCTTACTGAGGTAAGGAGGTTGTTGGCCAAGATCTCGTGATACATGGCCCCATCCATCCTCCCCTCAATACGGTGCAGTCGTCCTGTCCCCTTTGCAGAAAAGCATCCCCAAAGAATGATGTTTCCACCTTCATGCTTCTCGGTTGGGATGGTGTTCTTGGGGTTGTACTCATCCTTCTTCTTCCTCCAAACACGGCGAGTGGAGTTTAGACCAAAAAGCTATATTTTTGTCTCATCAGACCACATGACCTTCTCCCATTCCTCCTCTGGATCATCCAGATGGTCATTGGCAAACTTCAGACGGGCCTGGACATGCGCTGGCTTGAGCAGGGGGACCTTGCGTTCGCTGCAGGATTTGAATCCATGATGGCGTAGTGTGTTACTAATGGTTTTCTTTGAGACTGTGGTCCCAGCTCTCTTCAGGTCATTGACCAGGTCCTGCCGTGTAGTTCTGGGCTGATCCCTCACCTTCCTCATGATCATTGATGCCCCACGAGGTGAGATCTTGCATGGAGCCCCAGACCGAGGGTGATTGACCGTCATCTTGAACTTCTTCCATTTTCTAATAATTGCGCCAACAGTTGTTGCCTTCTCACCAAGCTGCTTGCCTATTGTCCTGTAGCCCATCCCAGCCTTGTGCAGGTCTACAATTTTATCCCTGATGTCTTTACACAGCTCTCTGGTCTTGGCCATTGTGGAGAGATTGGAGTCTGTTTGATTGAGTGTGTGGATAGGTGTCTTTTATACAGGTAACGAGTTCATACAGGTGCAGTTAATACAGGTATTGAGTGGAGAACAGGAGGGCTTCTTAAAGAAAAACTAACAGGTCTGTGAGAGCCGGAAATCTTACTGGTTGGTAGGTGATCAAATACTTATGTCATGCAATAAAATGCAAATTAATTACTTAAAAATCATACAATGTGATTTTCTGGATTTTTGTTTTAGATTCCGTCTCTCACAGTTGAAGTGTACCTATGATAAAAATTACAGACCTCTACATGCTTTGTAAGTAGGAAAACCTGCAAAATCGGCAGTGTATCAAATACTTGTTCTCCCCACTGTAGCTAGCTAATGTTAGCTAAATAAAACTGTGTTCTCTTTCCAGTGTTTTCAGTCCTCTGAAGCAGCAGGTAATCAGCAGGTTGTCACCGTCAAAAACGCCATCCTTGGAGAGCAATTCTGAGGTAATAATTTTGCAAGGACTGAGCGAGTGCTTATGAGGTGAAATAGAACTAGAACTGCCCGTGTCCTCCTTCCTTCGCGACCGCTACGAGGTAAAATAGAGCCAAGCAAGCTTTGGTTCATTACGTAATCCAACAGAAGCTAGAACTCATCGAGGGGGGGACACTTTTTGGTATGGGGACACTATTTTACATGACAGGCCCTAATCTATGGATTTCACATGACTGGGCATGGGCGCAGCCATTGGTGGGCCTGGGAGGACGTAGGCCCATCAACTTGGGAGCCAGGCCCACCCACTGGGGAGCCAAGCCCAGTCAATCAGAATGAGTTTTTCCCCACAAAAGTGCTTTAATAAAGAGAGAAATACAGTGGGGAAAAAAGTATTTAGTCAGCCACCAATTGTGCAAGTTCTCCCACTTAAAAAGATGAGAGAGGCCTGTAATTTTCATCATAGGTACACGTCAACTATGACAGACAAATTGAGGAAAATAATTCCAGAAAATCACATTGTAGGATTTTTAATGAATTTATTTGCAAATTATGGTGGAAAATAAGTATTTGGTCACCTACAAACAAGCAAGATTTCTGGCTCTCACAGACCTGTAACTTCTTCTTTAAGAGGCTCCTCTGTCCTCCACTCGTTACCTGTATTAATGGCACCTGTTTGAACTTGTTATCAGTATAAAAGACACCTGTCCACAACCTCAAACAGTCACACTCTAAACTCCACTATGGCCAAGACCAAAGAGCTGTCAAAGGACACCAGAAACAAAATTGTAGACCTGCACCAGGCTGGGAAGACTGAATCTGCAATAGGTAAGCAGCTTGGTTTGAAGAAATCAACTGTGGGAGCAATTATTAGGAAATGGAAGACATACAAGACCACTGATAATCTCCCTCGATCTGGAGCTCCACGCAAGATCTCACCCCGTGGGGTCAAAATGATCACAAGAACGGTGAGCAAAAATCCCAGAACCACACAAGGGGACCTAGTGAATGACCTGCAGAGAGCTGGGACCAAAGTAACAAAGCCTACCATCAGTAACACACTACGCCGCCAGGGACTTAAATCCTGCAGTGCCAGACGTGTCCCCCTGCTTAAGCCAGTACATGTCCAGGCCCGTCTGAAGTTTGCTAGAGTGCATTTGGATGATCCAGAAGAGGATTGGGAGAATGTCATATGGTCAGATGAAACCAAAATAGAACTTTTTGGTAAAAACTCAACTCGTCGTGTTTGGAGGACAAAGAATGCTGAGTTGCATCCAAAGAACACCATACCTACTGTGAAGCATGGGGGTGGAAACATCATGCTTTGGGGCTGTTTTTCTGCAAAGGGACCAGGACGACTGATCCGTGTAAAGGAAAGAATGAATGGGGCCATGTATCGTGAGATTTTGAGTGAAAACCTCCTTCCATCAGCAAGGGCATTGAAGATGAAACATGGCTGGGTCTTTCAGCATGACAATGATCCCAAACACACCGCTCGGGCAACGAAGGAGTGGCTTCGTAAGAAGCATTTCAAGGTCCTGGAGTGGCCTAGCCAGTCTCCAGATCTCAACCCCATAGAAAATCTTTGGAGGGAGTTGAAAGTCCATGTTGCCCAGCGACAGCCCCAAAACATCACTGCTCTAGAGGAGATCTGCATGGAGGAATGGACCAAAATACCAGCAACAGTGTGTGAACCTTGTGAAGACTTACAGAATACGTTTGACCTGTGTCATTGCCAACAAAGGGTATATAACAAAGTATTGAGAAACTTTTGTTATTGACCAAATACTTATTTTCCACCATAATTTGCTAATAAATTCATTAAAAATCCTACAATGTGATTTTCTGGATTTCTTTTTCTCATTTTGTCTGTCATAGTTGACATGTACCTATGATGAAAATTACAGGCCTCTCTCATCTTTTTAAGTGGGAGAACTTGCACAATTGGTGGCTGACTAAATACTTTTTTTCCCCACTGTAGCCTCTAAATACATTTTCAACAAAATAGTTGAAGAAGCATGTGCAGTGGCTGATAGGGAAAACAGATCTGGCAAAAAGAATAGGCTACAGATAGTCTTGACCATTTGGGACTCCTTGGCTATTTCGCTCAGGACAGGTTATAGCCTAGACTTAATCAATATTTAGTTTTGTCTCATTTATTGATATGGATATAGCCTCTGAGTGATCGGGTTGTGCAACGCAAATGGCTATAAAAAGCCTCCATACAGAGTGGAATTTGCTAATCCAACATCAAAATGCCTAATATAAGGCCTACAGTCTGTGCTCCCAAATACTGGAAAAAGTGATTAATTAGGTTACATGATCACCACAGTAGCCCCACGTGGCTATACAAATAAATTATGCAATTCAGTGTTTAAGATGAGGGAGCACGATTTTTTTTCATGAGCATGGCCTTATTTCTATTACAGCATATTCCATTCACCCAGTTCAATGTAACAGTGATAGGTTTAGGCTACTACATGATACTCAAATTTTCCCTATACCCATCATGAGGTTGCTGCAACCTATGAATGAAAGTTTACAACGTAGGTGCACACAGGTCGAGAGACAAATTTGATGTGACAGACAGTGACATTCAATACCGCCTTGCACATTCCTCTTGCCTGCATCTAGCTGATAGAGTGTAATTATTAGTCCAACAGTTGCAAACGAGAGTTTCTATTGGACAAATTCAGGCATGTGTATCCCCGTTTTGTTCAATTTGCTTCCGTTTAAGAACGTTTTTCAACAGAATCGGCGGAATGAATACACCCCTGATCACGGGTAAACACAGTTCACTTTCATAGCAGACACGTTGTATTCCTTCTCGCATCTATGCGCTCTCCTCCTCTCACCTCTTGCCTTCACTTGTGGACTTCACTGCACAACACATCTGCTGTATGTGACCAGGCAAAAAAACCTTTCCAAGCCAAACCGCTACACACAGCCTACATCGGTGTCACCATATTAGCTAAAGTAACGTCATAGTCAGCATAGATAATAGAACTAGCGCGTTAGTAAACCCGCTACAATCATGCAGTAACGTTACAGTGTACAGTCAGTAAGCAGTTACACCGGCGGGCCCCGGTGGCAATAAATTAGTCATGTAGACTTGAAAGAGTTCCAGTGTTGTGTTGGAAAGACAGCCAGGTAGCTAACATAGCATCCCTCTGTTTGAGCAGGGTGTTTCAGTAGGCTAAACTAGCTAGCTAAGTAAGTGAAACTGAAAACAAATTACACTCTCTATTTCTCTCTTGCTTCTCCTTCATTTCGGAATAAATTAATTTGTTAAAAACTGTTCAACTATTGTCTTTCTCTCTGTTTGAGTCAACTACTCAACACATTTTATACACTGCAGTTCTAGCAAGCTGTAGCTTATGCTTTCAGTACTAGATTCATTATCTGATCCTTTGATTGGGTGGACAACATGTCAGTTCATGCTGGAAATGCTCTGATAGACTGGAGGACGTCCTCCGGAAGTTGTCATAATTACTGTGTAAGTCTATGGAAGGGGGTGAGAACCATGAGCCTTCTAGGTTTTGTATTAAAGTCAATGTACTCAGAGGAGGACGGAAGCTAGCTGTTCTCCGGCTACACCATGGTGCTACCCTACAGAGTGCTGTTGAGGCTACTGTACAACTTATTTGCAAATAGTGCATTTTAATCAATTATTTGGTGACGTGATTATATTTAGTATAGTTTTATCTAAAAAGGATAACTTTTTTTATGTTTTACAATTTAAATTTTTATGAAATTCACTGAGGAGGATGATCCCTCCCCTTCATCCTCTGAGGAGCCTCCACTGATGCAATTATATGGCCATTAAATAACACACGACAGCATGGCATATTTAGATAGCGGAATAGGCCTAGCCTAAATCATATTTACTTTCTATTTTGCAGTTCAGGCGGTTATTCTAGACAAGGCTTTTTCATGACAAGTCATTTGAAGGTCCAAGCCTATACTACGCCATCTACTGGTATAACGTTGTTATCGAATGCAGTTCTAAAACAAGCTCTAGACTTTAATTTTGGAAATGAAACCGGAAGCTGCAAAGCAACTCTAACTTCTGGCCTACAGTTGCTTGATTGACTAGCTAACTTAGACCGCGTTCGGTTAATGTCCTTTGCAGATGCAACATTACTGACAAGTTTGTACGTATAAAACGATCTTTAACCAAGGGAGACATAAAGTAAGAATTGAATGTGTAAGAATACAGGTTTATTCGCTCTGGATTGTCAGTACTGCATGTATTCTTGGCTATCGTGCCATGGCTGTGTCAGGGTAGATTGTAAGTTAAACTTTGGCATCACACTACCCATAAAGGAATACCTAAGACACATTTTTACTGGCATTCATTAGCGGCCGTTAGAATCTATGTTTCTTTTCCTTTTTTTTTTGGTCGGAAACAGGATATAATAATAATGAGGACTACATGAAATATGTCTTGCATGTAATGGACATAAAGAGTCAATAACGGTTACTTCTCAGAAAGTATTGAGCTTTTCAGAGGAGTAAAACAAGGCTTTCCATTGTCTCCATATCTATTTATTATGGCCATTGAAATGCTAGCTATTAAAATTAGATCCAACAAGAACATCAAGGGGTTAGAAATCCAGGGGATAAAAACTAAAGTGTCAATGTATGCCGATGACTCAGGTTTTTTCTAAAGTCCGCAATCTGGATCCCTGCACAGTCTCATTGAAAATCTTTTTTTTTTCTAGCCTCTCTGGACTAAAACCTAATTATGACAAGTGTACCATATTACGTATTGGATCGTTGAGACACAGTGTTTACACTACCTTGTAGTTGACCAATAAAATGGGCGGATGGTGAAGTAGACATACTTGGTATTCACATCTCAAAAAATACAAATGAACTTACCACAATCAATTTCAATAGAAAGTTTGCAAAAATACATAATATTCTGCAACCATGGAGAGGTAAATACTTGTCTATTTATGGAAAAATCACATTGAATAACTCTTTGGTCCTATCACAGTTTACTTACTTACTAATGGCGCTGCCTACTCCAGACGACTTGTTTTTTAAATCATATGAGCAAAAAATATTTCATTTTATTTGGAATGCTAAGCCAGACAAAATTAAACGTGCCTATTTATATAATGAATATAACTTTGGGGGGCTAAATGATTAAATATTAAAGCTTTAAACCTCTCACTAAAAGCTTCACTCATACATAAATTATACTTAAACCCTAAATGGTTCTCCAGTAGATTATTAAGAAAGGCTCATCCTTTGTTCAAAAATGGCCTTTTTGCCTTTATACAGATTACAACTTCTAATTTCCGACTAATTGAAAATGACATTTTGTTTAAAGTATCGCCCTTTCTTAAACAAGCCATACAAAGCTGGTTACAATTTCAGCTTTATCCTCCAGAAAAGATAGAACCAATGTTATGGTTAAACTCAAATATACTGATTAATTAAAAAACATTATTGAAAGATTTTTTTTTTTTTAATGGTATTATATTTATGAATGATCTTATGAATAGAAACGGTGGAGTTATGTCACATATGCAGCTATCAAAAATATATGGGAATGTCTGCTCAATCCAAACCAACTCATTGCAGAATTAACACAAAAATGGAGAAGGCAAGTGGAAAAGGGAGAAGGTAGGGAACTTGTTTGCCTGCCATATATTAAATATAAAAATTGGCTGAAAGGAATTGGTATAAATAGAAAAATATACCAGTTTCATTTGAGGACAGAAATGTTGACAGCTGCGCCATACAGGTTGCAAAATAAATGGGAAGACATTTTCGATGTACTGATTCCATGGTATATGATTTATGAACCGCTACAAAGTCCACCTTCTTAACATGCAACATGTCAGGATCCTTCTGTTGACAAGGAATAATATCTGGTGTTTCTACTCCTACTACCATCATTTCTTCAACTTCACTCCTTTCTTTCACGCTTCTCACCGCCTCCGCATAAGAGACATGCTGGACAACCCTTATTCTTACCACCTCTGTCTACTTCACTCTAACAGGACACTTCAGAAATTCGGGTGCATGTTTACCACCACAGTTGCAGCATTTAGGCTCAGCTGGCATACCTGCCGTCCACATACACTTGAGACATGAACAAATATTTTGAATTTTTCACACTACATGGATTTGGGCACCGGGTCTCTCAAGGTATCTCATAAAACCCAAATACATGTGAGAAGGGATGGACTCTTCATTAAAAGAAAACTATAGAATGAATGGAGTGGGCTTCCTCACTCCATCCACCATGTGGGTCAGTCGGTGTGCACCAACCACTTGATCCAATTCTTCACATATCCTTTGCTTTTACTTCTAGCGCCACCCCAGAGATAACACCCTTGACAGGAACCCTGCTTCGAAGATCCACACTCAACACATTCCAATCTGATATATTCTTGAGGCGCAGAGCACACTCCTTCTGTTCCATAGATAAACAAAATGAGCTCACTTCTTGTTACTCTCATCAACGCTACCTCATCCACCATTTTTAGAGACTTCAAATCGGCTCTCCCAGGTAACAAAATCGATACAAAACCCTTACTCCAACTAAAAAAGTATCAGACCTAGGCTTCGATTTACTAGATTCCACTACCACTTTACTTATTTTGCATTCGTCACTGTAATCCAATTCTTCTCACTCATCTCCACTCGACACACAATCAGATTCAAACATAACATCCGCTTCCACCTTTTTTTCACAACCGTCTAGGGTCTCTGTCTTCTTCTTCTTTGGTATATTGGCGATCACACAATTTAATGTGCATTCCGCCACCTACGGGATGGAAACAGGATTCCCCAAAATTGAACAAAACACCAAAACAACTACCAAACTAACAATAAATAAATAAATAAACTAAATCCAACAACTTTTCTGTGACATTTTTTTAATTACATCTGATCCCTACAAGGCTCAAGGGGAACCTGGGATGGAGGGTCTTCCGGTGCCAGTACAGCTTGCAAGTCTTCAGATGTAAAATCCTTAAGTCCCAAAAACCTTTCTGCCGCAGCGACAATAATGTCCAGTTTCTTAGATTTCTTTGAGACTTGTGCCGTACAATTTATAACTGTGGCAATGAATGCCACAAAATCTACATTTTTAACACACAGGGTACCTTTTGACTGGCAGCAAACATTTACTACAGGCTGTGGTGCGTCCACTACCATATCTTCACTAGCATCTCTTCTTTTCTCAATTATTTTAATTGCCTCCGCATAGGAGATTTGATTGACTGCTCTTACTTTTGCCACCTCAATCTCCTTCATCCTTACAGGGCACTCCAGGAACTCGGGATCATGATCCCCACCACAATTGCAACACCGTCGTTCTTCTACACACCGTTCTTCAATATACTCTGTCCGTCTGCACAAACTTGAAACATGGCCAAATCCTTTACAATTCTTCCACTGCAATTGTTTGGGGACGAAAGCTCTTACAACGTATCTTACTTAATCAAGCTTCACATGCGTAGGTATTTGCTCTTTATCAAAAAACAACAGAACTGACAGACTTATTTTTCTCCATTCACCCAGCGGGTCAGACGCCGGGCACCAACCACACCAGGAATTATCTTCAGGGATTCATCCTGAACATCCGTCATCACCCCTGAGATGACTCCTTTGACTGGTGCTCTACTCAGAAGTTCAAAACGCAAAACTTCTATTGTTCGGATTCTTTTGAGGCTCACTGCAATCTTCCTCTGTTCTTCAGAAATACAATTAATCAAAATAAGACCACTCCTGGTCACTCTGACAGACTCCACTTTTCCCAGCGCATACTTCATCATTTTACACCTCAAACGGGTCTCTCACATATGCATCCTTACTCAACAAATGCATCCCAACAAGAAGCAATTCATTATCATTCATACCAGTATCCTTTTAGACAATTTCCTTTTTGTTCCAGTTTTCGATACTACTGTTGTCCATTCAGAAGATTCGTCTTCACCAACTTTGCTCGACACACTGCTTGATTCGAACGGATCATCTTCTTCTGCCATCTTTCCCCGGCTCCCTCCGTTGAGCCTGGAGCTCTGTCTTCTTCTTCGATGAGGTTTAATGGCAGTTGGCATCCAATAAATGTTGCATTACCGCCACCTACTAGACTGGAGTATAACTCCGTTATACTTTGCTTGAAAATATATATAAACAAATACCTTACCATCTAAAAAAAACACTTAAAATAAAAAGAAATCTAGCAAAATCTAGATAAATAAAATATATTTTAACAAATAAATTAAATTAAATAACCCACCCTACTCCACTATTTAAATCTATTTAGTCCTACTAAAGGCCAACAGCCTGAAAGGATGGGACACCACCACTTAACACACCCGGTAACTCTTCTGACATCAAGTCTCGCACACCCAAATACCTCTCTGCAGCTGCCACCACAACCTCCATTTTCTGCAACTTATGTTCCATCCCTGCAGTACAGTTTATAACCATTGCTATAAATGCTAAAAATCCAATCTTACTGAAACATATATCACTTGTTGGCCTATCCCTCTGTACTGGTTCAGATCTACTACTCACACCACTCCTCTCAGGATCCCTCCCCCTTGACCCATCTTCCTCTACTTTCTTCACTGCCTCAGCATATGACAACTTCTGCACTACTCTAACCCTGGAAACCTCAACCTGCCTCTCTTGCACCGGACATTTCTGATCCCCAGCCCCATGGACACCCCTATAATTAACACAAATCACTACTTTCCCCAATGCTACACATTCCTTTGTCTCATGCCCTTCTGCACACTTCTCACACCTAGGAACCTCCCTCCTACACACTGCTGCCACATGCCCATAAGCTTGACACCTGTAACAATGTAATGCATTCGGAACAAAAGCTCGTACAGGATAACTTATATCCTAACATCACTTTGTCGGGCAAAGACTCAACATCAAAACTCAAAAGAACAGACAACGACTCTTCTGTTTCATCACTCACGCCACCCTGTCTGCGTCGCACCAAACGACGAGCATCACAAACACTGGGAATCTTCCCCTTCAGTTGGTAAATTTTCACATTTACCGCTACCCCGGTAATCACTCCTTTCAATGGTGCCCTTTTCTTGAGAGCAAAACAATTCACATCTCTTGTCCCCATTCGTTTAACGCGGAGCGCCTGCTCCCTCTGACCAGCAGAAACGCAAACAATTATCACAAGACCACTTCTGGTTACCCTCACCGATTCCACAACACCCAACTCTTTTTTCACCAACTCTGAAACCACAAATGGATCAGCCAAAAGGCAAGGGTACACTTTTTCCAAAAACGTAACTCCTACTGTCACAGACTCATCTTTATTCTCTGTGCAAGCCTCGGGCTCCGAGAACCTTACCACACCTACCACATCCAATACTACGCCCTCATTCACTTCCATTTCTCCTGCTGTCTTCAGCTCACTCTGCTTACACTTCCTACCATTCTTCTATAACAAACCATCTCCCTTTTTTCTGCCATCTTTAACCAACTCAAGCTCACCCTCTTCCTCCCTCTCTCTCTCTCTTAGACCTCCTCTGCCTCTCCTTTTCCCTCCATTCCTCCTCCGTATTCCAAGTATAAGTCTCCTTACGATAACACTGCACTTCTCCTGACATACATCTTGTTCTTGCCTCTTTAAGGGCCACCATTTAACCGACTGTCACAATCTCCGTACAATCAGCACGAACCTCCTGGAGCTCTGTCTGTACCGCTTCAAATCCCTTAAATATTTAGGTATGAGTTGGTGACCTCTAGTGGCCATTGTAAGTACACGTTGGAACTAGACCCGGAAGCAGCGTGTACACAGCTGAAACCAAGGAGTCAGCATGGCGGAATATACAGGTACACGTGAGAAACGTAAATAGTGATAGAAAAACGATGATAATAGAAATACTGAATGGTGCACTACAGAGAACGGTCATCATATTGTAATTTTGATATTTTGTACTTAAAATAGTTGTTAATTCGTGTGTATATTTGAAGTCTTGTCATGTTTATTGTGTAGCTAGCTAGCTAAATGAGCTAATGCATTTCATATACCGGTATGCTAATTAACTAACCTTAGCTAGCCAGCTTGCTAGCTGAGCTTCTATTGAGCATACTCCATGCAGCTTTTTGGATTACCACGTTATTCAGATAACTCAAAAGTGGTTGAACTTGTTAGGCACACATATAATGGCAATGCCCGTTGGCTACAGCTATCTAGTTAGCCAGTTCATGCAATGTTTTGATACTGACACCAAAGATTATTATAATTTACCTATCTGTGTTGACTGACACCTTTACTGACACTGTGACAGATCACGACGGTGGGGCAGGGGACGATGTGCCCGATCTCTCAGACAGTGATAATGAGGAACAGTGGCAGTGGATGGAGGAGGCAAATGACAACATCTTTCAAGTTACTTGCTTATTCTGTGACAAGTGTGTATCATTGCTGTTTTAAGCAACTCACTGATACATTTCATCTGGTGTGAAATAGTTAAGTCTCTCTGAAAGTGTTGCTGGTTAAAATAGGTCTTGTCCTTCATGTTTTCTCAGGATGTCAAATTCTGTACCAGAAACACTACAACACTGCCTAGGAGAGCATCAAGTCGACCTTGTAGAAGTGGTTAAGAAACACAGTAAGTTTGTAAACTTCTCTTATAAAGAGTTATCATTGTTTTCTGTTGTGATATAATCAATCCTCCTCACATCTGACGTTGTTAAAATCCTTCCCCGTAGAATTAGATGACTATGGCTACATCAAGATGATAAACTACATACGGACAGTGGTAAGCACATATCCCATCCCTTATTGTGTTTTGATACACAGTGACTTCAGACCTTTGGCCAAAGCATGGTCTAGGTAAAATAGTAATGACCCAGATCTCATTCTTGCTTCTTATCATTTGGAAGTGTAGTCGTCTCTTGAAGCTGAGATTGAGGTTAGACATTTTTTTAGAAATTTTCATTGCAAAAGAACAGAAGGTGTTTAGACTACCTGCTAGAAATACCTTTTGGGCAATTCCATGCCAGATGTGCCCAAAGATAGTTATACTGAACAAAAATATAAACGGAACATGTAAAGTGTTGGTCCCTTGTTTTATGAGCTGAAATAAAAGTTCCCACACATTTTTCATACGCACAAAAAGCTTATTTCGCTACAATTTGGTGCACACATTTGTTTACATCCCTGTTAGTGAGCATTTTTCCTTTTATGAGGAGTATTTATCTTCGATGAGGTTTAATTGCGTTTGGCATCGAATAAACGTTGCATTACCGCCACCTACTAGACTGGAGTATAACTCCCCTTATACTTTGCTTGAAAAAAATTAAATAATAATAATAATAATATAACAAATACCCTACCATCTAACACTACACTCACAAAAAATACAATAATAATAATAATAAATACCATACTCCAGTATTTAAATCTATTTAGTATCTAAAGGATGGGACACCACCACTTAACACACCCTTGAACTCTTCTGATGTCAAGTCTCGCACACCCAAATACCTCTCTGCAGCTGCCACCACAACCTCTATTTTCTGCGACTTACGTTCCATCCCTGCAGTACAGTTGATAACCATTGCTATAAATGCCAAAAATCAAATCTTACTGAAACATATATCACTTGTTGGTTTATCCCTCTGTACTGGTACAGATCAACTACTCACACCACTACTCTCAGGATCCCTCCCCGTTTACCCATCTTCCTCTACTTTCTTCACTGGCTCAGCATATGACAACTTCTGCACTACTCTAACCCTGGAAACCTCAACCTGCCTCTCTCGCACAGGACATTTCTGATCCCCAGTACCATAGGCACCCCTACAATTAACACATGCCACTACTTTCCCCAATGCTACACATTCCTTTGTCTCATGCCCTTCTGCACACTTCTCACACCTAGGAACCTCCCTCCTACACACTGCTGCCACATGCCCATAATCTTGACACCTGTAACAATGTAATGCATTCGGCACAAAAGTTCATACAGGATAACTTACAGTACCAATCAAAAGTTTGGACAGACCTACTCATTCCAGGGTTTTTCTTTATTTTTACTATTTTCTACATTGTAGAATAATCGTAAAGACATCAAAACTATGAAAACCACATATGGAATCATGTAGTAACCAAAAAAGTGTTAAACAAATCAAAGTATGTTTTATATTTGAGATTCTTTAAAGTAGCCACCTGTTGCTTTGATGACAGCTTTGCACACTCTGGGCATTCTCTCAACCAGCTTCACCTGGAATGCTTTTCCAACAGTCTTGAAGGAGTTTCCACATATGCTGAGCACTTGTTGGCTGCTTTTCCTTCACTCTGCGGTCCAACTCATCCCAAACCATCTCAATTGTGTTGAGGTCGGGTGATTGTGGAGGCCAGGTCATCTGATGCAGCACTCCGTCACTCTCCTTCTTGGTCAAATAAACCTTACACAGCCTGGAGGTGTGTTGGGTCATTGTCCTGTTGAAAAACAAATGATAGTCCCACTTAGCGCAAACCAGATGGGATGGCATATCACTGCAGAATGCTGTGGTAGCCATGCTGGTTAAGTGTGCCTTGAATTCTATATAAATCACTGACAGTGTCACCAGCAAAACACCCCCACACCATCACACCTCCTCCTCCATGCTTCACGGTGGGACCACACATGCGGAGATCATCCGTTCACCTACTCTGCGTCTCACAAAGACACAGCGGTTGGAAGCAAAATCTCAAATTTGGACTCATCAGACCAAAGGACAGATTTCCACCAGTTTAATGTCCATTGCTTTTGTTTCTTGGCCCAAGCAAGTCTCTTCTTCTTATTGGTGTCCTTTAGTAGTGGTTTCTTTGCAGCAATTCGACCATGAAGGCCTGATTCACACAGTCTCCTCTGAACAGTTGATGTTGAGATGAGTCTGTTACTTGAATCCTGTGAAGCATTTATTTGGACTGCAATCTGAGGTACAGTTAACTCTAATGAACTTATCCTCTGCAGCAGAGGTAACTCTGGGTCTTCCTTTCCTGTGGTGGTCCTCATGAGAGCCAGTTTCATCATAGCACTTGATGGTTTTTGCGACTGCACTTGAAGAAACTTTCAAAATTCTTGAAATGTTCCGTATTGACTGACCTTCATATCTTAAAGTAATGATGGACTGTCGTTTCTCTTTGCTTATTTGAGCTGTTCTTGCCATAATATGGACTTGGTATTTTGCCAAATAGGGCTATCTTCTGTATACCACCCCTACCTTGTTACAACACAACTGATTGTTCCACAAATTAACTTTTAACAAGGCACACCTGTTAATTGAAATGCATTCCAGGTGACTATCTCATGAAGCTGGTTGAGAGAATGGCAAGTGTGTGCAAAGCTGTCATCAAGGCAAAGGGTGGCTACTTTGAAGAATCTCAAATATAAAATATATTTTGATTTGTTGAACACTTTTTTGGTTACTACATGATTCCATATGTGTTATTTCATAGTTTTGATGTCTTCACTATTATTCTACAATGTAGAAAATAGTAAAAATAAAGAAAAACCCTGGAATGAGTAGGTGTGTCCAAACTTTTGACTGGTACTGTATATATCGTAACTTCACTTTGTCGGGCAAAGACTCAACATCAAAACTCAAAAGAACAGACAATGACTCTTCTGTTTCTCCACTCACGCCACCCTGTCTGCGTCGCAGCAAACAACGGGCATCACAAATACTGGGAATCTTCCCCTTCAGTTGGTCAGCTTTCACATTTACCGCTACCCCAGTAATCACTCCTTTCAATGGCGCCCTTTTCTTGAGAGCAAAACAATTCACATCTCTTGCCCTCATTCATTTAACATGGAGCGCCTGTCCCTCTGTCCAGCAGAAACGCAAACAATTATCACAAGACCACTTCTGGTTACCCTCACAGATTCCACAGCACCCAACTCTGTTTTCAACCACCCTGAAACCACAAATGGATCATCCAAAAGGCAGGGTTCCACTTTTTCCAAAAACTTCACTCCTACTGTCACAGACTCATCTTTATCCTGACCCTCGGTGCAAACCTCGGGCTCCGAGAACTTCACCACACCTACCACCTCCGATACTTCGCCCTCATTCACTTCCATTTCTCCTCCTGCCTTCAACTCACTCTGCTTACACGTTCTACCATTCTTTACAAACCATCTGCCTTTTTTCCGCCATTTTTAACCGACTCAAGCTCACCCTCTTCCTCCCTCTCTCTCTTAGATGACCTCTGCCTCTCTTTTTCCCTCCATTCATCCTCCGTATTCCAAGTATACGTCTCCTTATGATAATACTGCACTTCTCCTGACATACATCTTGTTCTTGCCTTGTCAAGGGACGCCATTTAACCGGCTGTCACAGTCCCTCCAGGAGTATTTCTCTCTGTAATAAAGCCCTTTTGCGGGGGGAAAACTCATTCTCATTGGCTGGGCCTGGCTCCCCAGTGGGTGGGCCTATGCCCTCCCAGGCCCACCCATGACTGCGCCCCTGCCCAGTCATGTGAAATCCATAGATTAGGGCCTAATTTATTTATTTATACTGACTGATTTCCTTATATGAACTGTAACTCAGTAAAATCATTGAAATTGTTGCATGTTGCGTTTATATTTTGGTTCTGTGTATAATGTTTCGGATCTTACTGAAAGGAAGTCCATAGAAAGGGTTTTTGTGGGAAGGATGCTTGGCATGACTTTGAAATCATTATCCAAAATAATTACTGAGAAATAATTAGTTAGGAATAAAATCAGAAATGGTAGTTTTTAATTATCCATAAATTAATTTAAAGAAATGGTATTCTTAATCTAAACAGTACTCATATTTCAGAGCATCCGGTAATTTTTCAAATGACACCAACACTGGCTTTGTAGTATCTACAAACTAATCATTGTAGTGTCTTAATTAAAGAAGGCCTGGGTAAGGCCAAAATGTCACACATTTCCCAACTATAATGTATTATTATTTTGGGAACAGATTTCAAATGTATGCCAAACATCCTTTCCCCAATGGACCTTTCCAGGGATTTAATTTCAGGAAGATCCAAAACATCAGAATTATCTTTGGGCCTATCTTGTGTGGAAAGCCCCATTGCTGATATTATTGCAAGCGTGCAGTGTGCAGGAGCCTTCTCCGACACACATGTAAACAAAAACATAATTATAGATGTGCAATTGTATTCTTCATAGATTCTTTATAGCTATGATTTGATTAATCATGAATTTCAGGTTCTCGAACCTCTAAAATTAATCAGTTAGTTCTGTATCTACTTATCGTTAAAACAGATCACCTTTCTATGTCGTGCCAAATACATCCCTGGTTTTCCAAGTTCATGGACAATAATGACTGTCTTTGTGTTTGCAGAAGTGCAGTGGGCAGAGCCTGTCTACGCTGTCTGCGTGTTCTATTCCTTGGGAGAGTGATGAGTACATGAGGCCAGCTTTACAGGATGACCCCTTACTGCAGATAGGTACTGGCGTTCACAGGTTCATTGTTCAACTCAAAGGCCTCAATTTAATCAAGTACAGATAAAGGGTTACTGCATTACAGGTTTATTTAGAATGTTTTCACTAGACGTGGGGTTTTGCATCAATATCCAATGTTGTTTTAAAGAGGAACTTGAACCTGTTTAAAACCAACAAAGCCTGCAAGCTGTTCCTGTAAACAGAGTGAAACTGCAGTGCTGTTTTATTTTATCTGGTATTATTTGAGTTGGTACAACCCATTAGTGCTTCATTGTGACTGGGCATTTGCATGGGATGACATCACTGGCACGGTTCAGAAAAAGGAGGTTGGGAGCATTGCATGTTGGGCAGAGATGCAATTGTACACAGTACTGTTAGTGGAGTAGCCAGTCATTATCTTCCCGTGTTTGAAATGTGTTCAAGTGAGTCCCCCCCTCTCTTTTTCACTCTCTCTTTTGTTAGATCTGGAAGAACTGTGTGAGGGGATGGGGATGTTGGCTGGCCCCTCTACTGGAGGCCAGTGTGACGCCAGCCACTCCTCTGATGCTCTTCTGCAGAGGGCCCAGGCTGCAGAGGAGAGGGCCCAGCGCACAGAGGAGGCCCTGGCCAGAGCCATGGACGACCTACACAAACTCAAGTCAGTGCTGCCCACACTACTATTAACATTACTGTTAATTACTGCGATGACTACTACTACTACTGTTATTAGCATCACCACTACTACCACTTCTGATATTATTACAAAAATACAAATACTACATTAACCCTTTACACTCAGGGGAATTGGCCTATATGGATAGGGTCAAATTGAAATGTTTCTAACAGAAGAAATGTGAGAAGCATATGCATAACCGTGGTAGCAATTGAAAGGGGAAGTAGTGGAAGGTGCTCAACCAACGTGAGTGGAGGTGAAACCAAAAAATGTGATCATAATTGAAAAGGTTAAGGCACAACACTCGCTCACCATTGGAAATTCATTATTTTATTTAAGCTTTTAATAGTTGCTTAAATAAAATATGTTTTTAATGGTGAGCGAGCGTTGTGCCTTTTCTTTTTCGGGAAATTATCAGAACAAAGGTGAGGACACAACAGTTCACCTGACACGACTGAATCCAGAGACCCAGACCTCTTGGTGTAAAGTATATTACTCCAGTGTCCTCAATTGCGCAATCAGAACGCATGTTCTCTACCTCTCCTTGGGGCACTCGGCGGGACAGGGAGTGAGAGTGTCTCATCACAGCAGCTACCAGTGAAACAGGGGCAGGACAGACACTTTCATTAAGGAATCAGGCCAGGGTAATGGACTTTACTGTTTGACCAAATCATTGTTTTAGCCGCCACAAAGGTTTGATTGAAGTAACCACCTAGAATTTGCAATTGGCACCGATGCGACCAACACATTTTTTACTTGCACAGTCAAGTCAAAAGGTCGCAAATTGCGACCAAATGGTCACACTGGATCCCTGCATTTGATGGCACTGGTGTTTCTTTCTCACACATGCACCTCCCACCTGCGGCCAGCAGAGGGACTCCGTGAACTCAGTATTGCAGAGGCCTTTCCTTTGACTAGGAGGAAAAGGAGAAGGGAGGGAAAATTCCACTGCTGCATAGAAAGGGAGAGGGGGAGTTGGGGGGTAGAGAGGAGTGGTGGTTGTGGGGGTGGAATATAGATGCTCTCTTTCCATTTACCGCTATGTCCTGTCGGAAGGATCAGCCAATCCGAACCTTAAACATTTAGGGGGAAATGCAAAACTGACCTTAGATCAGGGTCTAGGGGCAACCTCATTCTACTCTGTTGTAAAATACTATGGTATTTGTTTCAGGCTGCTGGCCCAGGGTCTGGTATTGAATGTGGATGTGGGTCGGGGCACCAGGGCCTTGGGCGCCGTGGCTGAGCTCCGGGAGGACGAGGACGAGGCCTACTTCAGCTCATATGGTCACTACAGCATCCACGAGGAGATGCTTAAGGTCCGCCACCACAATGTCATGCCTGCACCGATGCATACACTCATGCCCTCTATTAAACCGATGTTTCTCTGCAGAGAGAGGAGGGACGCAGGTTTAGCAGGGCGGTTTATCTGAAAGGCTCGATGTAGCATTAAATGAAAAGGATCGTCTCTATGCAAACTCCGATGTCGATAACATGACATTTTTCTCAAAGTGACAAATCAGCAATAAGGAGTGAGCTCTCATGCGAAACATCAGCATTACTATAGCATGGTGGAGGTTTGAGATGCGGTAATTGTATTTCACACTTCTTAAGCATTAGAAGTTTTGTGTGTGCACTTACCGCAGTGCTTCGACATGATCCGTTCCCTCCCTCTGATTGGTGCTTAGCACTGTTAATGTTTGCGTCATACATGTATATACGTCAGACTAAACTCCATCAAAAACCCTTCCTCGGATGAAAGACAAACCACGTGACAGGTTTGCAGTAGAAAATCTTCAACTCATTTACAGGCTCCCATAAAGTGGATCACCGTTGACACTCTGTGTTTGTTTGTGTGTGTGTGTGAGAGAGCGTGCTTAAGACAGGGCGAGAGAGAAAGTGAGTCTAACCCCTTTTCAATCATCCTTGCGCCAAGGATCCTTCGCCACTCCTCATGTCAGACTAGTATAATGAATATGAGGTCAGTTGTCATGTCAGATCAGTCTTTGGAACAGAGAAAATTAAACTTCTAATTGATTTGTAATTTATTTCAACACCATGGGGTGGGGATGGTTTCCTTGACACTATTAAACCTAGTCCTGGACTAAAAGCAAGCTCAATGGAGAATCTCTGTTTCCGGGAAACCGCTCCTATGGGATTTAACTGTAATTTTGCAAAATATTTGATTGCTTTGTTCGGTTTCTGTCACCTCACCAACAGCATGCGAAGGCACTGGCAATGTAGTCATCATCCGAAGTGAGTGCGGATAAGTTGTGAGTTATAGATAAATGTGTGTTTCATGGGTACGTAGAGGGCCTCCCTTTGAAAAGCGTAAGGATTTGATTGGCATGTTTATTAGCCAGTCCTGACTCCCAACTAGATTCCATGTGGAATGGTTGAAACGATGCCAGTCCTTTCTATTTCTATGTTAGAATGAGTCTACTCTTTTTTAGATTTCTACGCCTAACAATCATTGTACTCATTTTCCGTGGAGTCAATACCCCAGTCAGCTCTGATTCCACGAGATGACACCACATACAAGCACAAACATGGCACTCGAGTCCTGTGGTCATCTCCCCTCTAGTTTTCACGGGAACTCTCCATCACATAGACATACAACCGTCTGCCCGGCTGTGACACATACACCTTGGTCTCGGGTGATTGGATAATTTGTTTCAGTGTGTTATGTTGTTTCTGAAGACATGCTCTATGATTATGCCTTCTCTGCCCGCGGTAATGGATGACCTGTATGTCCTTTGTTCCTTCCTTTCAGGATAAAGTGCGCACAGAAAGCTACAGGGACTTCATGTACCTTAACCCGGAAGTGTTCAAGGACAAGGTGAGCAAAGAACTCGGCAGTGCGGGTTTTTAAAATGTAAATTCACAATTGCTATAGCGGTGACGGCGCCTGATTTAAAACACTGCGACTTCATTACGCGCCGTAGAGCCTCTCGGCTGCGGACTGTGGAGTGCTGATAACAAGCGCAACAACCCTCTTATTGCCCCCCCCCTCCTTCCCCAACCCTGCACTGTCATTGGAAGCAGGCAGCGTCCATCTCCAAGGCCATCCCTTAAGTGCTGCCACCGGGTAGGCCCTGGAGGAGGGGAGGGAGGGGGTAGAGGATAGGCCGGGGGGGAGGATGGTGAAGAGTGGTGGAGTGATTTTTCAGTCAAAGGGGTTAGGGATGGGAGAGAATGGGTGGGAAACGGGATGGTTGCAGGAAGAAGAAACAGGGTTTGGACTGGGTATTGTTATCCCTGTCATCGGGGTGGCGGTGGATGAGGGTTATGGCGACCTGTCGCGACCCCTGTCATCGTGATAAACGCTCTGGCTCCTCTCCTGCACCTCGCCCCCAGTCTGGTCCGTCAGCGTACCAGAAAGAAGTATCTCTTAAAAACAAATGTATTTTTTAAGGTATTTTCATTGAACAGATGGTGAAAGAGAACGACAGTGGGAAAAGATAAAGGGCTGTAGGCTGGATTCTAACCCATGTCGCTAGACCAGCCAGGCCACAGGATAGGAGTATATCAGAGGGAGAAATGTTTGTGAGGGAAGTTGAAAGTGGATTGTATTATGAGGGCTATGGGTTTGCTGTTTTGTGTGTAGCTCAATCCTTTTCCCGTAGCCCCTTCTCAGATGTCACCAGGTAGGCCAAAACTCCATCCCACCAAAGCAGGCTGAAATTTCAGGCGGTCTTTTCAAAAAGCTCTTACACTAAAAGGGCATTATCATAATTGTCACAATTTCACAGTATTATTCCAACCTCATTATGTGGAAGTACAGTTGAAGTCGGTAGTTTACATACACATAGGTTGGAGTCATTAAAACTTGTTTTTTAACCACACCACAAATGTATTTTTAACAAACTATAGTTTTGGCAAGTCGGATAGGACATCTACTTTGTGCATGACACAAGTAAATTTTCCAACAATTGTTTACAGACAGATTATTTCACTTATAATTCACTGTATCACAATTCCAGTGCGTCAGAAGTTTACATACACTAACTTGACTGTGCCTTTAAACAGCTTGGAAAATTCCAGAAAATGATGTAATGGCATTAGAAGCTTCTAATAGGCTAATTGACATGATTTGAGTCAATTGGCGGTGTACCTGTGGATGTATTTCAAGGCCTACCTTCAGACTCAGTGCCTCTTTGCTTGACATCATTGGAAAATCAAAAGAAATCAGCCAAGACCTCAGAAAAAGAATTGTAGTATGGTTCATCCTTAGGAGCAATTTCCAAACGCCTGAAGGTGCCACGTTCATCTGTACAAACAATAGTACGCAAGTACAAACACCATGGGACCACACAGCCATCATACAGCTCAGGAAGGAGACGTGTTCTGTCTCCTAGAGATGAACGTACTTTGGTGTGAAAAGTGCAAATGAATCCCAGAACAACAGCAAAGGACCTTGTGAAGATGCTGGAGGAAACAGGTACAAAAGTATCTATCTCCATAGTAAAACGAGTCCTATATCGACATAACCTGAAAGGCCGCTCAGCAAGGAAGAAGCCACTGCTCCAAAACCGGCATAAAAAAGCCAGACTACGGTTTGCAACTGCACATGGGGACAAAGATTGTACTTTTTGGAGAAATATCCTCTGGTCTGATGAAACAAAAATAGAAATGTTTGGCCATAATGACCATCGTTATGTTTGGAGGAAAAAGGGGGTTGCTTGCAAGCTGAAGAACACCATACCAACCATGAAGCACGGGGGTGGCAGCATCATGCTGTGGGGGTGCTTTGCTGCAGGAGGGACTGGTGCACTTCACTAAATAGATGGCATCATGAGGAAGGAAAATTATGTGGATATATTGAAGCAACATCTCAAGACATCAGTCAGGAGGTTAAAGTTTGGTGAAAAAGCATGTGCGAGCAAGGAGGCCTACAAACCTGACTCAGTTACACCAGCTCTGTCAGGAGGAATGGGCAAAAATTCACCCAACTTATTGTGGGAAGCTTGTGGAAGGCTACCCTAAATGTTTGACCCAAGTTATACAATATAAAGGCAATGCTACCAAATACTAATTGAGTGTACAGTGGGGAAAAAAAGTATTTAGTCAGCCATCAATTGTGCAAGTTCTCCCACTTAAAAAGATGAGAGAGGCCTGTAATTTTCATCATAGGTACACGTCAACTATGACAGACAAATTGAGAAAAAGAAATCCAGAAAATCACATTGTAGGATTTTCTATGAATTTATTTGCAAATTATGGTGGAAAATAAGTATTTGGTCACCTACAAACAAGCAAGATTTCTGGCTCTCACAGACCTGTAACTTCTTCTTTAAGAGGCTCCTCTGTCCTCCACTCGTTACCTGTATTAATGGCACCTGTTTGAGCTTGTTATCAGTATAAAAGACACCTGTCCACAACCTCAAACAGTCACACTCCAAACTCCACTATGGCCAAGACCAAAGAGCTGTCAAATGACACCAGAAACAAGATTGTAGACCTGCACCAGGCTGGGAAGACTGAATCTGCAATAGGTAAGCAGCTTGGTTTGAAGAAATCAACTGTGGGAGCAATTATTAGGAAATGGAAGACATACAAGACCACTGATAATCTCCCTCGATCTGGGGCTCCACGCAAGATCTCACCCCGTGGGGTCAAAATGATCACAAGAACGGTGAGCAAAAATCCCAGAACCACACAGGGGGACCTAGTGAATGACCTGCAGTGAGCTGGGACCAAAGTAACAAAGCCTACCATCAGTAACACACTACGCCGCCAGGGACTCAAATCCTGCAGTGCAAGATGTGTCCCCCTGCTTAAGCCAGTACATGTCCAGGCCCGTCTGAAGTTTGCTAGAGTGCATTTGGATGATCCAGAAGAGGATTGGGAGAATGTCATATGGTCAGATGAAACCAAAATAGAACTTTTTGGTAAAAACTCAACTCGTCGTGTTTGGAGGACAAAGAATGCTGAGTTGCATCCAAAGAACACCATACCTACTGTGAAGCATGGGGGTGGAAACATCATGCTTTGGGGCTGTTTTTCTGCAAAGGGACCAGGACGACTGATCCGTGTAAAGGAAAGAATGAATGGGGCCATGTATCGTGAGATTTTGAGTGAAAACCTCCTTCCATCAGCAAGGGCATTGAAGATGAAACGTGGCTGGATCTTTCAGCATGACAATGATCCCAAACACACCGCCCGGGCATTGAAGGAGTGGCTTCGTAAGAAGCATTTCAAGGTCCTGGAGTGGCCTAGCCAGTCTCCAGATCTCAACCCCATAGAAAATCTTTGGAGGGAGTTGAAAGTCTGTGTTTCCCAGCGACAGCCCCAAAACATCACTGCTCTAGAGGAGATCTGCATGGAGGAATGGGCCAAAATACCAGCAACAGTGTGTGAAAACCTTGTGAAGACTTACAGAAAACGTTTGACCTGTGTCATTGCCAACAAAGGGTATATAACAAAGTATTGAGAAACTTTTGTTATTGACCAAATACTTATTTTCCACCATAATTTGCAAATAAATTCATAAAAAATCCTACAATGTGATTTTCTGGATTTTTTTTCCTAATTTTGTCTGTCATAATTGACGTGTACCTATGATGAAAATTACAGGCCTCTCATCTTTTTAAGTGGGAGAACTTGCACAATTGGTGGCTGACTAAATACTTTTTTTCCCCCACTGTATGTAATCTTCTGACCCACTGGGAATGTGATGAAAGAAAAAAAGCTGAAATAAATCATTCTCTCTACTATTATTTTGGCATTCCACATTCTTAAAATAAAGTGGTGATCCTAACTGACCTAAGACAGTGAATTTTTACTAGGAGTAAATGTCAGGAATTGTGAAAAACTGAGTTGAAATGTATTTGGCTAAGGTGTATTTAAACTTCCGACTTCAGCTGTATATATAAAACACAGGAAAATTACATTTGTGACTGCACTTTGCCTTTAAAAAACACTCCGGGCCACTCTTGAACGTCTTTTAACTAGATAGAAAGTATGTTGAAATTATAATGGACCTACAGTATATGTATTTCAAATACCTGCCCTTTTTCTTTTGATGAAAAATTGGACCCAAAAAAATTCATAAAAATCCATATGTGGCCCTTGGGACTAAATTATTGGCCACCCTTGGTCTACACCCCTGTTAGATAAATTTATATCTACCCTTCTGAACACGCTAATCAGCCAATCCTTTACTAGTTATAAGGAAGGGGAAATTTCCTTTTGTGGATTAAAGGTGCACTTCTACCTCCTATACTGCAGGTGGTGCTAGACGTGGGCTGTGGGACGGGCATCCTGTCTATGTTCGCCGCCAGAGCGGGAGCCAAGATGGTCGTTGGGGTGGATCAATCAGAAATCATCTACCAGGCCATGGACATTGTCAGGTGAGCCGCCATTGTTATCCCAGGGAATCGTGGGAAATTTAGTTTGTTTTTGGACAAGTTGGTTGTACTGTACTGCACTGTTTCGTGCTAACTGGACATGAATATTGTGTGATATACAAACACTCACCTGTTACACACACCCCATTGATGAACGGGTGTCTATGAGCTCAGATAAGGCTTTATAGGGACGGTGTGTCAGTGTCCATACGTCTACTGCATATAACTATAACCCCCGTATCACAGGGACCAGAAGCCAGTCAATAGCCGTGTCTGAATACCTGTACTTGTGTTCTAAATAGTAGGCATTTTGGGTATGCGAAAATAGAACGTTTTATAGTACACTATTAAAATTAAAGATTCAGGTTGGAACCAAATAAGGTTCTTAAGAGCGATGCCATAGGGTAACCATTCTAGGTTCTTGAATAACCTTAAATGGGATGGTTCTTTGAAGATCCACACACACTCAATACCTTATTTTATGCAAATAAGGTGTTGAGCTTTATTTGCATATTTCCCAGGGTGCCTTTCGAGTGAATTTTTGTTACCAGTACCACCCATGACTGTGTTTGCTAGTGACAGAGACATGGTTGTTGCATTCATTCAGTTTCAGCACTGTGGCCTTCACCTAGTAAGATCCTATTTGAAAATGTTATTGTTAATATGTAATTATTTATCACAATACACTACATAGTTCATAAGGCCTTGTTTTGAGGGCCTAGTTTTACCCTAAAACTCATGGTTCACAGACCACATCAGGCCTGCAAGTCACATAATGCTGGCTTGCAAAGTTGTGTAATTCCTATTGAAATCCAACCAGAGTGGGGATATCCAAAATGTGGAATGTTTATTCACCCACAACCTGCATTCAGAATGACTGCCAGGGTTGGGAAGACTAAGATATGACACTACCTATAGCATCTAAACTGGAATAACCATTTCAGTAACGGGTGCATTGTCCAAGTAACAGATTGGATTAGTTAAGAAAAATGTGTTATTTATATTTAAGTAGCATAAAATTAATTTATCAATCAAAACATGGATATTGAAACAAACAATAAAAAATAAAATCTGCCCGCAATAGAGGATGCTGGGAATGATGGCCATGGTTTTGGTTCAACTCTGGTTAGTAACACCAACACTGGGGTTCTTTTACACCACTTGGTGTTAATTTAACTCTTTACAGTGTTAATTTAACTCCTGAATCAACACTAGAAATGTTACACTGAGAAATCAACAATAGTTAACGCTGGCCAATTTGCTGTGTGCTATGAAAGGGACACATCTGCAGGCTTCCCTACATTTCAAGAACCTTTTAGAAGAATCGTAGATGCCACGTCAAGAACCCTCCACTTAACTCTTAGGTTCTTTATCGGGCAAGAGTTCTCCAAGGAACAACCATTTTAAGAACCTTCATTTTTTTCAGTGTATGTGAAATTTAGAAAACGTTGAATGCTTTAAATGCCAGGATGTCATACTCATTTCAGATTTTCATCTAGTACGAATTCACTCCATGGTATTGAGGAAGAGAATCATATTTTCAGACCCATGTGTGTTTGACAACAGCTGATAATCAGATAAGGGGACTCACTGTACAAAAATGAACGAATGGCGGGGAACAACCCAATTACGCATTAGATGACGGCTTCTCAGTATGCGTGCGCCTAGTATGTTGATATTTGTTGCTTACTGCATGCATTGTTACTAAACAGTGTTCTAATAAATAGTATGTATATGTAAAATAGACACGACGAGCCGCTAATAATAAAAAGGCAGGCCTATCGATACACTTGCTACTCATTCATTGCTGCAGCTGCAGTGTTGGTTGTAGTGTGAGTGGAAGTAGGGAGAAAGGTGTTTTATGTTTTGTAAAAGTGTTGAGTAAAAACAGCATTGACAGTGCTGAATATAAACTTCAACATGAACTCACTCATAAAAACAGCAGCTCTTTGCTGTATTCTTTGACAGTCTCTCTCTGGTCATGGTTTTAAAAGTTATGAAATCTCACATAGGCTAGTATCAAACTTTGTTGTGTGAGGTATTGAAAGCTGCAGGCACGGTGATTTGAGTTGTCCAATTGGCAAGAGCAGTCGGCGCACTTGAATTAGCCGGGTAGGTAGAGTTTTTTAGTTTAGATTTAGAATGGCCCATTATCAAATGGGCAGGAAGAGGGCCAGGGGAAAAAAAGACATGTCATCCATATGCACTCAAATAGTGAATGGAGGCCACTTTCCCGCCAGTTCGTCTTTCACTCATGCCAGGTAGGTTACTCCGGTTATTTCACTCCACACATCAACCTACTGTTTGAGGAGCATGCAGCCTCTCGCTGCGCGGCAGGTGATATTCTGCCCGAACTCTGTATGCCATGGGCTCTCCAACCCTGTTCCTGCAGCTACCCAGTGCTTAATTTGGGAAACCAAGTGAAATCTTTTCGGGAACATCGATTGTAACATGTTTTCACAAGGAAACGTATTTCATTAAACACATGACAGCCCCTCTCTCTGCGCGCTCAAGAAAGGAATGAAGGAGAGAGGGGAGGAGATGGAAACACACAGTGAGATATTCTGTAGCTGAAGGTAATGTGTCAGCCTATTAATTATAAACAAATTATAAAAATGCCCTATCACTAAGCTATTCAAAATCAAATTCACTATAATTGTAGGCTAACTCTGTAAGCTGCCATGCACAATCAGTGAACCAATAGCATCGCCTAGGCCTATACATTCTCTCCCATACTCATGGATACAGTTTGGAGCGTAGCATAAGGTAACCAGTCCAACCAGTACTACCAATGCATGTCCAGAGTGCATAAGAGGAGATTACCGTGACTCAACGGTCCCGTGGAATTTTACTGCAGTCATGACTCATGATTGCCGGTTTGGTGGTAATACAGTTACCGCAACAGCCCTAGGCATGCCACCATTGGTTGATGCATGCAACGTCTGAGCAGGGGAATGCGACCTTTGCCTTCCCGGCGCATAGAGCAGCTGAATCAAGTGCACCTACCGGCAACGATTTTATCGTTGGCTTTTCTACAGAAATGTTTACTGATCAACGTCATTCTTGTCCTAGTGCGGAAATTCTAATTTAGTTCCACCTTTTGAATCTTAGTTTCTTAACAAGCTCATTCATATGTGTTTTAAACGATGAATCATGGCCAATCCAAATACCAAGGTATATGTATGCAGAGACTCATTGTATTATGTGAAGATGTAATCCATCTGAGACAATCTTACGAGAACTTGAAAACAACATGTATTTAGTTTTGCCTTTATTAAGCACGCGTTTTAAATAAGTCAGGGCTTTCTGCACAACTGCAAAATCGGACTGTAGCCTTGTCACAGCGAGGTCAGGAGTCGTGGCAATTGCGTACATAATAGTGTCGTCCGCATATAGATTAAATTAAAATGTTTTTACTGATTGACCAATAGCATTTATATAAATAGTTAAAAGAACAGGTCCTAGTATTGACCCCTGCGGAACATCTTTATGTGGTCCTCTGTAGCTCAGCTGGTAGAGCACGGCGCTTGTAACGCCAAGGTAGTGGGTTCGATCCCCGGGACCACCCATACACAAAAAATTTATGCACGCATGACTGTAAGTCGCTTTGGATAAAAGCGTCTGCTAAATGGCATATTATTATTATATTATGTACTTCAATACAATGGCCTGAGTTCTGTCACCTAAGATGATCATGAAACCAAGAGTTTGGACACACCTACTCATTCAAGGGTTTTTCTTTATTTTTACTATTTTCTACATTGTGGAATAATAGTGAAGAAATCAAAACTATGAAATAACATATATGGAATCATGTAGTAACCAAAAAAGTGTTAAACAAATCAAAATATATTTGAGATTCCTCAAAGTAGCCACCCTTTGCCTTGATGACAGAGGAGTACACCACATCAGTCACTGGCTTCATCAATAAGTGCATCGATGATGTCGTCCCCACAGTGACCGTACGTACATACCCCAACCAGAAGCCATGGATTACAGGAAACATCCGCACTGAGCTAAAGGGTAGAGCTGCCGCTTTCAAGGAACGGGACTCTAACCCGGACGCTTATAAGAAATCCCGCTATGACCTCCGACGAACCATCAAACAGGCAAAGAGTCAATACAGGTCTAAGATTGAATCATACTACACTGGCTCTGACGCTCGTCGGATGTGGCAGGGCTTGAAAACTATTACAGACTACAAAGGGAAGCACAGCCGCGAGCTGCCCAGTGACACAAGCCTACCAGACGAGCTAAACCACTTCTATGCTCGCCCGAGGCAAGCAACACTGAAGCATGCATGAGAGCACCAGCTGTTCCGGACGACTATGTGATCACGCTCTCCGTAGCCGATGTGAGTAAGACTTTTAAGCAGGTCAACATTCACAAGGCCGCAGGGCCAGACGGATTACCAGGACGTGTACTCCGAGCATGTGCTGACCAACTGGCAAGTGTCTTCACTGACATTTTCAACATGTCCCTGACTGAGTCTGTAATACCAACATGTTTCAAGCAGACCACCATAGTCCCCGTGCCCAAGAACTCTAAGATAACCTGCCTAAATGACTACCGACCCGTAGCACTGACGTCTGTAGCCATGAAGTGCTTTGAAAGACTGGTCATGGCTCACATCAACAGCATAATCCCAGAAACCCTAGACCCACTCCAATTTGCATACCGCCCCAACAGATCCACAGATGATGCAATCTCTATCGCACTCCACACTGCCCTTTCCCACCTGGACAAGAGGAACACCTACGTGAGAATGCTATTCATTGACTACAGCTCAGCATTCAACACCATAGTGCCCTCTAAGCTCATCACTAAGCTAAGGATCCTGGGACTAAACACCTCCCTCTGCAACTGGATCCTGGACTTCCTGACGGGCCGCCCCCCAGGTGGTAAGGGTAGGTAACAACACATCTGCCACACTGATCCTCAACACGGGGGCCCCCTCAGGGGTGCGTGCTCAGTCCCCTCCTGTACTCTCTGTTCACCCATGACTGCATGGCCAGGCACGACTCCAACACCATCATTAAGTTTGCCGACGACACAACAGTGGTAGGCCTGATCACCGACAACGATGAGACAGCCTATAGGGAGGAGGTCAGAGATCTGGCCGTGTGGTGCCAGGACAACAACCTCTCCCTCAACGTGACCAAGACAAAGGAGATGATTGTGGACTACAGGAAAAAAAAGAGGACTGAGCACGCCCCCATTCTCATCGACGGGGCTGTAGTGGAACAGGTTGAGAGCTTCAAGTTCCTTGGTGTCCACATCACCAACGAACTATCATGGTCCAAACACACCAAGACAGTCGTAAAGAGGGCACGACAAAGCCTATTCCCCCTCAGGAGACTAAAAAGATTTGGCATGGGTCCTCAGATCCTCAAAAAATTCTACAGCTGCACCATCGAGAGCATCCTGACTGGTTGCATCACCGCCTGGTATGGCAACTGCTTGGCCTCTGACCGCAAGGCACTACAGAGGGTAGTGCGTACGGCCCAGTACATCACTGGGGCAAAGCTCCCTGCCATCCAGGACCTCTATACCAGGCGGTGTCAGAGGAAGGCCCTCAAAATTGTCAAAGACTCAAGTCACCCTAGTCATAGACTGTTCTCTCTGCTACCGCACGGCAAGCGGTACCGGAGTGCCAAGTCTAGGTCGAAAAGACTTCTCAACAGCTTCTACCCCCAAGCCATAAGACTCCTGAACAGCTAATCATGGCTACCCGGACTATTTGCACTGCCCCCCCACCCCATCCTTTTTACGCTGCTGCTACTCTGTTAAGTATTTATGCATAGTCACTTTAACTCTACCCACATGTACATATTACCTCAACTACCTCAACTAGCCGGTGCCCCCCGCACATTGACTATGCAACGGTACCCCCCTGTATATATAGCCTCCCTACTGTCACTTTATTTTATTGTATATATAGCCTCCCTACTGTCACTTTATTTTACTTCTGCTCTTTTTTTCTCAACACTTTTTTGTTGTTGTTTTATTCTTACTTTTTTGTTTAAAATAAATGCACTGTTGGTTAAGGGCTGTAAGTAAGCATTTCACTGTAATGTCTGCACCTGTTGTATTCGGCGCATGTGACCAATAAAATTTGATTTGATTTGATTTGAAAATATATTTGAGATTCCTCAAAGTAGCCACCCTTTGCCTTGATGACAGCTTTGCACACTCTTGGCATTCTCTCAACTAGATTCACCTTGAATGCTTTTCCAACAGTCTTGAAGGAGTTTCCACATATGCTGAGCACTTTTCCTTCACTCTGCGGTCCAACTCATCCCAAACCATCTCAATTGGGTTGAGGTCAGGTGATTGTGGAGGCCAGGTCATCTGATGCAGCACTCCATCACTCTCCTTCTTGGTCAAATAGCCTTCACAAATATATTTGAGATTCTTCAAATAGCCACCCTTTGCCTTGATGACAGCTTTGCACACTCTTGGCATTCTCTCAACCAGCTTCATGAGGTAGTCACCTGGAATGCATTTCAATTAACAGATGTGCCTTCTTAAAAGTTAATTTGTGGAATTTCTTTCCTTCTTAATGGGTTTGAGCCAATCAGTTGTGTTGTGACAAGGTAGTGGTGGTATGCAGAAGATAGCCCTATTTGGTAAAAGACCAAATCCATATTATGGCAAGAACAGCTCAAATAAGCAAAGAGAAATGACAGTAAATCATTACTTTAAGACATGCAGGTCAGTCAATACGGAGCATTTCAAAAACGTCCAACGTTTCTTCAAGTGTAGTCGCAAAAACCATCAAGCGCTATGATGAAACTGCTGCAGAGTATAAGTTAATTAGAGTTAACTGCACCTCAGAAATCAGCAATTAACTGCACCTCAGATTGCAGCCCAAATAAATGCTTCACAGAGTTCAAGTAACAGACACATCTCAAAATCAACTGTTCAGAGGAGACTGCATGAATCAGGCCTTCATGGTCGAATTGCTGCAAATAAACCACTACTAAAGGACACCAATAAGAAGAAGAGACTTGCTTGGGCCAAGAAACACGAGCAATGGACATTAGACCGGTGGAAATCTGTCCTTTGGTCTAAAGAGTCCAAATTTCATATTTTTGGTTCCAACCGCCATGTCTTTGTGAGACGCAGAGTAGGTGTACGGATGATCTCCGCATGTGTGGTTCCCACCGTGAAGCATGGAGGAGGAGATGTGATGGTGACACTGTCTGTGATTTATTTAGAATTCAAGGCACACTTAACCAGCATGGCTACCACAGCATTCTGCAGCGATACGCCATCCCATCTGGTTTGCGCTTAGTGGGACTATCATTTGTTTTTCAACAGGACAATGACCCAACACACCTCCAGGCTGTGTAAGGTTTATTTGACCAAGAAGGAGAGTGATGGAGTGCTGCATCAGATGACCTGGCCTCCACAATCACCCGACTTTACCAATTGAGATGGTTTGGGATGAGTTGGACTGCAGAGTGAAGGAAAAGCAGCCAACATGTGCTCAACATAAGTGGGAACTCCTTCAAGGGTGGCTTCTTTGAAGAATCTCAAATATAACATATATTTTGATTTGTTTAACACTTTTTTGGTTACTTCATGATTCCATATGTTATTTGAAGTTAAAGTCAAGGGATCTGAATATTTTCCGAATGCACTGTATTTATACCTTGATGAGCTAGATTGCCTGTCTTTGCAATTTGTTTATTTTTGTTTGCGCTCGTTAGTATATTTAGCTAGCAGTCTCCATTAGCTAGCAGCCTCCATGGAAATTCTCTATTACTTGTGCTAATTTTATTTGCATTCTGGTAACAGATGCCCAATGGTGTTTTTTGCATTTTTTGTGGCCTCCGTTGTGTACTAAACATGTAATACCGTAAATCCTGGGATGAGAGAAGGGACGGTATGACGATATGAAAATCTGGATACTGCCCAACCCTAGCTCAGTGCAAATATCTTTCAGTGTATCTGACACTGGTGTCCTCCAATCAATATTAAAATCGCCCATAATTTATAGTTCAGATTTACCATACTTAGATAGTGATTCAGATAAATTGTTAAGAGCACAGAAAAATCTCCATCTGTGTAGGCAATTGTCAAGTAAAAAATATACGTTAATGATTCTGCAATAAGTGGGGCAGAAAGCTGCAGCAAAAGGGATGAAGTGAGTCAGCCCCTGTGGAGTTTTTTTTTTACATCGATCTTCAATAAGGCACTTAATACATCATAGACATAGAATGGTTTAAATGAAAATGAGGAATCTGGGAATGTGTCGTTCTCTGCAACCTGGCTCGAGGTGAGTAAAGGACTCCCTCTGCTGAAATCAGAGTTTTCTGAAGCTATTTTATCAAATACGTTGCCCGCTGAGGCAAAGTGGTTATTAAACACACCACAAATGTCGGTCTTACCTGTTATGGGAACAGAGGCTGTCATAACCAGCTGTGGTAGTGAGGGGATGGAGTTTTGTTTCAGAGAATTGACTACCTTCCAGAAGGCAGCTGGATTCCCACCATTCTCAGATACTTCTTGAACTGTGTATGTATCTCAAGCGTCTGAAGGACTGCCAGTCAGACATAGAATCAGTCAGCCTTAGCCCAAGCGAAATTTCTTTCCTGAAGTTTCTCAGATAGTTTATGCATTTCTTGAACTAACATGTTTATCTGCAATAGTGTTGAGCAAAGAAGTTCAACAATTTAGGGCCTGATCCGAGTCAGAGATATCTGACACAACCCCCCATTCAAACAATTCAATGTCAGACAACAATTGTTGCTAATTAAAATTCCTATTATTTCTCTTTCTAATAATGCGAGGGTGAGATTTTAGGTAGCTTTTCATCTCTTATGCAGGCAAGGGGACAGTGGTCACTGAACTCATTAGCAAAAATTCCATAGGCTGTATACTTATGAGGGGCATTTGTCATAATATCTAAAAGAGAGGATTTTTCAGGGTGTCTAAAGTTGTGGCGGGTTGGTTCAGTTATCAGCTGAGTTAGATTTAGCGCAATGCAGATATCTTTCAGCCTATCAGTAACTGGCATCGACCAAACCAAATTAAGATCACCCCAAATTAATAATTCAGATTTAGCATAATTAGATAGCAAGTCAGACAATTGGCTAAGAGCACATGTTGAGGCAGAGGGAGGGCGATAAATTCCGACTAGCGCAAGTTGGGCATTATTACCAAGGCCCACATTTAGGACTAGACATAAAAAATTGCTAAAGGACAGAGGTAGTGAGAGATACAGAAACATTTAAGTTGTCCTTTGTAAATATGGCGACACCTCAACCTCTGTCAGATCTAAAAGCATAACCAGCCACAAACGCAACAGTATCCAGCACAGTCTTATTTAGCCAAGTTTCAGATATTACCAGAATGTCCACATTGGTTTGAGAGGCCAAAGTTATAATAAAATCCATTTTCGAGATCAAACTTCTGGCATTTACATGAATCATTCCAATACCGCAGCTGCTGGATTTTAGATCAGACAGAGTCTCTAATACAATCATACCATGCTCAGTTGGTAACCCCTTGGGCTAACTTGAATTGGTATGGATGCAAGATTGTCTAGAACTGTACCATTGGGCCTATGCTTTGAAAGAGGACTTGGATTAAAACAGGAGTCAATGAGGGTTACCTGTTACGGGCCTGCAGGATAATGTTAATGCAGATAATTTATGGTTGGGATTAACTGAGCGGAACTTGGGGAGTTGATAAGTCAATGTCTCAGCACAGCCTTGAAATGTGAGGACAGGGTCCAGGCACCAAGATGATGTGGATGGACCCCATTCTGTCTGTAGAGCATCTTCTGTTTCCAAAAGGTGTCAAAGTTATTCACAAAAGTAACTCCAACAGAGCTACAGTAGACTCGTAGCCAGTCGTGTAGTGCCAGCAACCTACTGAATCTTTTGCTGCCACGACTGTGATGGCATTGGGCCTGAAATAATTGGATGCTTATTTGAGTTTGTCTTTTTTTTCCTCTTTTTTTTCACTCAGTTACAGTGAGGGAAAAAAGTATTTGATCCCCTGCTGATTTTGTACGTTTGCCCACTGACAAAGACATGATCAGTCTATCATTTTAATGGTAGGTTTATTTGAACAGTGAGAGACAGAATAACAACAAAAAAATCCAGAAAAACGCATGTCAAAAATGTTATAAATTGATTTGCATTTTAATGAGGGAAATAATTATTTGACCCCTCTGCAAAACATGACTTAGTACTTGGTGGCAAAACCCTTGTTGGCAATCACAGAGGTCAGACGTTTCTTGTAGTTGGCCACCAGGTTTGCACACATCTCAGGAGGGATTTTGTCCCACTCCTCTTTGCAGATCTTCTCCAAGTCATTAAGGTTTCGAGGCTGACGTTTGGCAACTCAAACCTTTTTCTATGGGATTAAGGTCTGGAGACTGGCTAGGCCACTCCAGGACCTTTATGTGCTTCTTCTTGAGCCACTCCTTTGTTGCCTTGGCGGTGTGTTTTGGGTCATTGTCATGCTGGAATACCCATCCACTACCCATTTTCAATGCCCTGGCTGAGGGAAGGAGGTTCTCACCCAAGATTTGACGGTACATGGCCCCGTCCATTGTCCCTTTGATGTGGTGAAGTTGTCCTGTCCCCTTAGTAGAAAAAAAAACCCCCAAAGCATAATGTTTCCACCTCCATGTTTGACGGTGGGGATGGTGTTCTTGGGGTCATAGGCAGCATTCCTCCTCCTCCAAACACGGCGAGTTGAGTTGATGCCAAAGAGCTCGATTTTGGTCTCATCTGACCACAACACTTTCACCCAGTTCTCCTCTGAATCATTCAGATGTTCATTGGCAAACTTCAGACGGGCCTGTTTATGTTCTTTCTTGAGCAGGGGGACCTTGCGGGCGCTGCAGGATTTCAGTCCTTCATGGCGTAGTGTGTTACCAATTGTTTTCTTGGTGACTATGGTCCCAGCTGCCTTGAGATTATTGACAAGATCCTCCCATGTAGTTCTGGGCTGATTCCTCACCGTTCTCATGATAATTGCAACTCCACGAGGTGAGATCTTGCATGGAGCCCCAGGCCGAGGGAGATTGACAGTTATTTTGTGTGTCTTCCATTTGCGAATAATCACACCAACTGTTGTCACCTTCTCACCAAGCTGCTTGGAGATGGTCTTGTAGCCCATTCCAGCCTTGTGTAGGTCTACAATCTTGTCCCTGACATCCTTGGAGAGCTCTTTGGTCTTGGCCATGGTGGAGAGTTTGGAATCTGATTTGATTGATTGCTTCTATGGACAGGTGTCTTTTATACAGGTAACAAGCTGAGATTAGGAGCACTCCCTTTAAGAGTGTGCTCCTAATCTCAGCTCTTTACCTGTATAAAAGACACCTGGGAGCCAGAAATCTTTCTGATTGAGAGGGGGTCAAATACTTATTTCCCTCATGAAAATGCAAATCAATTTATAACATTTTTGACATGCGTTTTTCTGGATTTTGTCGTTGTTATTCTGTCTCTCACTGTTCAAATAAACCTACCAGTAAAATGATAGACTGATCATTTCTTTGTCAGTGGGCAAACATACAAAATCAGCAGGGGATCAAATACTTTTTTCCCTCACTGTATGTATAAAGCCATGTCATCATGGAATGCTCTGCTTAGCTTTAAAAAACAGATAAAATATATATATTTTTTATCACAGCGCCTCTCCTCTTTCTAAAGATCTAATTGAACTGTACTATATATAAGATTGAATATGTACATATGAATAGTGTGTAAATAGTATTTTTGTCATCGCTTGGTGTCTTTCCTATATATAACTCTTATTTCATTTTGATTTAGAATGTAATGTAATATCTTATGTTGTTCTTGTCTATTACTGTTCTGTACTTTGTCATGTATTTGTACGTTTTATGTGGACCCCAGGAAGAGTAGCTGCTGCATGTTCAGTAGCTAATGGGGATTCTAATAAACTAAACTATAATTTCCCCAGTATATTGTGCAAGTTTTTTATCTGTTTGCAAAGAGTAGCCACTTCTTCCCGTGAGTAAATAATTGTTTCATCGGAACTCTAGTCGGTCCACATTGTCCCGGAAGAGAGCATAGTAAATACAACTCCTGCAGCGCATTTACAGTTGAAGTCGGAAGTTTACATACACTTAGGTTGGAGTCATTAAAACTAATTTTTCAACCACTCCACAAATGTCTTGTTAACAAACTATTGTTTTGGCAAGTCGGTTAGGACATCTACTTTGTGAATGACATAAGTAATTTTTCTAACAATTGTTTACAGACAGATTATTTCATTTATAATTCACTGTATCACAATTCCAGTGGGTCAGAAGTTGACATACATTAAGTTGACTGTGCCTTTAAACAGCTTGGAAAATTCCAGAAAATGATGTTATGGCTTTAGAAGCTTCTGATAGGCTAATTGACATCATTTGAGTCAATTGGAGGTGTACCTGTGGATGTATTTCAAGGCCTACCTTCAAACTAAGTGCCTCTTTGCTTGACATCATGGGAAAACCAAAGAAATCACCCAAGACCTCAGAAAAAACTTTGTAGACCTCCACAAGTCTGGTTCATCCTTGGGAGCAATTTCCAAACTCCTGAAGGTACCACGTTCATCTGTACAAACAGTAGTACGCAAGTACAAACACCATGGGACCACGCAGCCGTCATACCGCTCAGGAAGGAGACTCGTTCTGTCTCCTAGAGATGAACGTACTTTGGTGCGAAAAGTGCAAATCAATCCCAGAACAACAGCAAAGGACCTTGTGAAGTTTCTGGAGGAAACAGGTACAAAAGTATCTATATCCACAGTAAAATGAGTCCTATATCGACATAACCTAAAAGGCCGCTCAGCAAGGAAGAAGCCACTGCTCCAAAATCGCCATAAAAAAGCCAGACTACAGTTTGCAACTGCACATGGAGACAAAGATAGTACTTTTTGGAGAAATGTCCTCTGGTCTGATGAAACAAAAATAGAAATGTTTGGCCATAATGACCATCGTTATTGGAGGAAAATGGGGGAGCTTGCAAGCCGAAGAACACCATCCAAACCGTGAGGCACGGGGGTGGCAGCATCATGCTGTGGGGGTGCTTTGCTGCAGGAGGGACTGGTGCACTTCACAAAATAGATGGCATCATGAGGAAGGAAAATTATGTGGATATATTAAAGCAACATCTCAAGACATCAGTCAGGAAGTTAAAGCTTGGTCGCAAAAGGGTCTTCCAAATGGACAATGACCCCAAGCATACTTCCAAAATTGTTGCAAAATGGCTTAAGGACAACAAAGTCAAGGTATTGGAGTTGCCATCACAAAGCCCTGACCTCAATCCTATAGAATATTTGTGGGCAGAACTGAAAAGCATGTGCGAGCAAGGAGGCCTACAAACCTGACTCAGTTACACCAGCTTTGTCAGGAGGGATGGGCCAACATTCACCCAACTTATTGTGGAAGGCTACCCGAAACATTTGACCCAAGTTAAACAATTTAAAGGCAATGCTACCAAATACTAATTGAGTGTATGTAAACTTCTGACCCACTGGGAATGTGATGAAAGAAATAAAAGCCGTTTCTGTGAGAAGTACAGGCAGGGGGCGTGTTACCCTGGGTGGCGGGTTACCCTAACAGGTCGGCCTGCATTGTATTCACTGTGTTTATGCAAGATCTTTGGGACATACAATTCATCAATAGGATGCTAACTAGTTAAAACACCATGCTTCAGGCTATTTATAGCCATTATGCTGCATCAGTTGGGCTACACGTGATAATGCTTATTGCTAATAGCATACCTGATAATATGGACCATGCATAGGCTATATGCATGGTCCAAATGTTTAAATAATGTTAACAAATGAATTTACCAATATGTTATTGGGCTCATTTCTGGAAGTAGAAATTATATTTTTAGATGGCGTCAGCATAATTTACAAAAAAATCATTTTGGAGTAGAATGTCCTTTTTAACAAGTCACCAGAACTGAGCTTCTCTGTCCTACATAAAAATTATCCGGGTGGAACCACGTACCCACAAAACAAGAGTACCATAATGCTTTCTATCACAGCAAATTTGGTTCTGATGTTGTACTCTCATACTTGCAGTGATTTATTAGGAAACACATTTGAGTCTTTGCTTCAGCAAACACATTTGAAATATATTTTCAGTTGGAAAGTATATTGGAGGTATATTCCCTCCCTAGTAGTATGTGTACTAGCACATTTCCCTCTCCAGTAGCGTGTGAACTAGTACAATTCCCTCCCCAGTGTAGTATGGACTCTCTCAGTAGAGGTCTCTGTGACCTCCAGCCACCTTTTTGTTTTGTTTCAGGTGGTTGAGTTCAATAAAGCGGGTGTCAGTTGGCCTGGCCGTAACTCACATAATTTAGTACACCCTGCCTGACTCTGGTCTCCCCTGCCTCTCGGCTCTTCCACAGCTGCTCCCTAAACTACTGCTAGTGCAACCCCTCTCTTAATTAACATCATTTCCCTCACTCAGACAACAAAACATTTGCAAAAGTTGCCCAATTAGCAGGATGGATGGGGGCAACTTCTAGTTGTGCGAGGTGCTCAAGTTCAGATCGTCTGTCAGTTAAAACCCATACAGTGCTGTGAAGCGCAGAGCCAGAGCTCTGACGTCATTTATAGCATGTTACTGTACAGCCACTACGTTCCAATTTAGGCATTTATCAGTGCCCAAATCTGCCATTTTCAACCCATATACAGGTACCAGTGTAAGGGGCTACTACACTCTCACCTGATGTGTGTGTTAAAACACTTACACCCGTTTTTATAGCAGCTCTCCACTAGCACCACCAATGAACCGGACAGTGCTTCCAAACCAATCTCATTTACCACCCTTAGACCACCAAGCACTCTCCTCAGTCTGCGTATGCCTGTTTTTTATTACATTCAAGCCTCAGAATGCAGCTTTGAGTTAGGGGCCATTATTGTGTGTTATTATTACCATTATGCAAGGGAGTGTCGTATAAGCAAAACAATGGGATTGTGGGAGAGGGGACGTTTTAATTTTACAGCCCACTGGCTCGCTGTCGGGGTGTGTGTGTTTGCATGCAGGCAGTTTCCCACTAGGCCTCCCAGCGCGGCAGGACGAAGTATGCGCTGTATTTAGCATTTGTTATTACGTGTGTAGCGAAATGCTTCTCATTGCTCTCATGGAGCGCAAAAATTATATAAAATAAATCTAAACTTGTTTCTTACAAGTGTGGTAGGTTTTGAACTCTGCTAACAACATTTCAACTCTGAGAATGAGAACAGTAAATTACTGTAATTAATACATGCATTAACAGAATTGAATGTAACCAAATGACAGGGATAAACAGTAAATTGTATGTTTTACAAACAGTAGGCTTCCTCATGGGCATTCCTAGGCTACTATTCTACTTTGCGGAGATAGGAGGGCTGCACATTTTTTTGTCTCGCCAAGGCAGCATATCGGCTGGGACTGGGCCTGATCAGCGTTGATTAGTCTACAAAATAAGAAAAGATTCCATATCAAATTATACCATGCCAGGTTGGAGAGGATTGGCGCATTGTCCATTTGACACATTAGCGCATTATAGGCTTCAGAGCCAGAACAACCTTGTCGACTGCTGTTGAATAATTAATAAATAGTCAGACACATCCAACCTTTTTTAAAAGACCGATTTATTTATTTACTAGCAAGCAATCAATACGAGCCACACATCCATAGCCTATAGCGCTCTACACCCCCACGCATCTAGCGATTAGCTACTTGAGCATCAAAGGAAAATTGGAAAGAGGAGATGTAGAAAGTTTAATAGACAAAGTTAGCAAAACAATTGCTAATAATCATTAGTAAACATTCCTGCTATTAGGTTAAGTTTATCTACATGGGTAAAAAATATGAATTTAGGCCTATTTAAACGGTTTTGATGGTTATTTTATTTTCATGACGGTCTTTGTCCAAAACCGTCAGTTACATGGTTATTGAATTACGGTCACAGCCCTACGACCGATATGCTATTTTGTGTCCAATTTTTTGGGGGGGCAAAACTTACAGATACCGATATATATGCAGATATACTGTTTTACAGTGGGAAAATTAGAAAGTAAATGTTTTGCATACTGAATTCTCATAAATTCCAATCCAAAAGAGCAAATATCCATTAACTTTTTGATTTGACTTCATATATTGTGACGATAATGACACATCATGATAATGGTTCAGATAAGTGTTCAGATAAGCATTAGATTCCCTTTTTCCATCCTATTTATTGATATCGGTTATCGGCCGATACCGATATACAGTGGGGAAAAAAAGTATTTAGTCCAGCCACCAATTGTGCATGTTCTCCCACTTAAAAGGATGAGAGAGGCCTGTAATTTTCATCATAGGTACACGTAAACTATGACAGACAAAATGAGGAAATAAAATCCAGAAAATCACATTGTAGGATTTGTAATGAATTTATTTGCAAAGTGGAAAATAAGTATTTGGTCAATAACAAAAGTTCGTCAATACTTTGTTATATACCCTTTGTTGGCAATGACACAGGTCAAACGTTTTCTGTAAGTCTTCACAAGGTTTTCACACACTGTTGCTGGTATTTTGGCCCATTCCTCCATGCAGATCTCCTCTAGAGCAGTGATGTTTTGGGGCTGTCGCTGGGCAACACGGACTTTCAACTCCCTCCAAAGATTTTCTATGGGGTTGAGATCTGGAGACTGGCTAGGCCACTCCAGGACCTTGAAATGCTTCTTACGAAGCCACTCCTTCGTTGCCCGGGCGGTGTGTTTGGGATCATTGTCATGCTGAAAGACCCAGCGACATTTCATCTTCAATGCCCTTGCTGATGGAAGGAGGTTTTCACTCAAAATCTCACGATACATGGCCCCATTCATTCTTTCCTTTACACGGATCAGTCGTCCTGGTCCCTTTGCAGAAAAACAGCCCCAAAGCATGGTTTCCACCCCCATGCTTCACAGTAGGTATGGTGTTCTTTGGATGCAACTCAGCATTCTTTGTCCTCCAAACACGACGAGTTGAGTTTTTACCAAAAAGTTCTATTTTGGTTTCATCTGACCATATGACATTCTCCCAATCCTCTTCTGGATCATCCAAATGCACTCTAGCAAACTTCAGACGGGCCTGGACATGTACTGGCTTAAGCAGGGGGACAAGTTTGGCACTGCAGGATTTGAGTCCCTGGCGGCGTAGTGTGTTACTGATGGTAGGCTTTGTTACTTTGGTCCCAGCTCTCTGCAGGTCATTCACTAGGTCCCCCCGTGTGGTTCTGGGATTTTTGCTCACCGTTCTTGTGATCATTTTGACCCCACGGGGTGAGATCTTGCGTGGAGCCCCAGATCGAGGGAGATTATCAGTGGTCTTGTATGTCTTCCATTTCCTAATAATTGCTCCCACAGTTGATTTCTTCAAACCAAGCTGCGTACCTATTGCAGATTCAGTCTTCCCAGCCTGGTTCAGGTCTACAATTTTGTTTCTGGTGTCCTTTGACAGCTCTTTGGTCTTGGCCATAGTGGAGTTTGGAGTGTGACTGTTTGAGGTTGTGGACAGGTGTCTTTTATACTGATAACAAGTTCAAACAGGTGCCATTAATACAGGTAACGAGTGGAGGACAGAGGAGTCTCTTAAAGAAGAAGTTACAGGTCTGAGAGAGCCAGAAATCCTGCTTGTTTGTTGGTGACCAAATACTTACTTTCCACCATAATTTGCAAATAAATTCATTAAAAATCCTACAATGTGATTTTCAGTTTGTCTGTCATAGTTGACGTGTACCTATGATGAAAATTACAGGCCTCTCTCATCTTTTTAAGTGGGAGAACTTGCACAATTGGTGGCTGACTAAATACTTTTTTCCCCCACTGTAGCTTTAAAAGGCCAATATCGACCAATAAGGTCTGTGAACCGATATATATCGGCCGGGCTCTAATTAAAATGGTTGCTGTTTGGCAGACAGGAATCTCGCTCTCGCACCCTCATATGTTTAAATGAGAAAACAGGACGAGATAAGTTACCACAGTCATTGCCTTTTAAAAATGTGAGATTCTTGATGGATTACAAACAACTCATCTCTGCATCCATGCAATGGATTATTTTATAATACAGATAATCTGACTAGATTGTCTGGTTAGTCGAGTGTTGCGTTGAGAGCTAGACTGTTGTCAATCTTCAACCAGCTGCACTGAAAGCCATGCTCACGGGTAGGAATACTTTAGGGACAGCACCCTGATGGAGATTTGAACACCTAACCATATTGGTTTTTAAAGGAATGTTCCACAAAATATTATCAAACTGTGCCGTTGGCTGGTCTAGTTGTAGTGCTGCCGCCCCCAGACCACATTTGTCCCTGGATGCAGCGATTCCATCCTCCGTTCCACCACTCACATTCTCTGCTTTATCCCTCTCATCGATCTCCCCATCTACATTACTATCCTAGATTTGTCAATAAAACTTTAAAATACCTTAAAACTATACACTTAGTGGCCTGTCTGTAGGAGCGAAACATTTTTGTGAATGGGGTGGTGTATCTAATAAACTGACCACTGACTGTATATACAGTTCCTTGCAAACGTATTCATCCCCCTTGGCGTTTTTCCTATTTTGTTGCATTACAACCTGTAATTTAAATGGATTTTTATTTGGATTTCATGTAATGGACATACACAAAATAGTCCAAATTGGTGAAGTGAAATTAAAAAAATTACTTATTTCAAGAAATTCTAAAAAATGTATAACGGAAAGGTGGTGCATATGTATTCACCCCCTTTGCTATGAAGCCCCTAAATAAGATCTGGTGCAACCAATTACCTTCAGAAGTCACGTAATTAGTTAAATAAAGTCCACCTGTGTGCAATCTAAGTGTCACATGATCTGTCACATGATCTCAGTGGTCCTCTGTAGCTCAATTGGTAGAGCATGGCGCTTGTAACGCCAGGGTAGTGGGTTCGATCCCCGGGACCACCCATACCTAAAAATGTATGCACGCATGACTGTAAGTCGCTTTGGATAAAAGTGTCTGCTAAATGGCATATTATTATTAGTATTATTATTATTATTATTATTATTATATACACCTGTTCTGAAAGGCCCCAGAGTCTGCAACACCACTAAGCAAGGGGCACCACCAAGAAAGCGGCACCATGAAGACCAAGGAGCTCTCCAAACAGGTCAGGGACAAATTTGTGGAGAAGTACAGATCAGGGTTGGGTTATAAAAAAATATCTGAAACTTTGAACATCCCACGGAGCACCATTTAAATCCATTATAAAAAAATGGAACGAATATGGCACCACAACAAACCTGCCAAGAGAGGGCCGCCCAACAAAACTCATGGACCAGGCAAGGAGGGCATTAATCAGAGAGGCAACAAAGAGACCAAAGATAACCCTGAAGGAGCTGCAAATCTCCACAGCGGAGATTGGAGTATCTGTCCACAGAGCTGGGCTTTACGGAAGAGTGGCCAGAAAAAAGCCATTGCTTAAAGAGAAAAATAAGCAAACACGTTGATACAGTAGCATATTATAGAATACAGCATATACAGTGAGGGAAAAAAGTATTTGATCCCCTGCTTATTTTGTACGTTTGCCCACTGACAAAGAAATGATCAGTCTATAATTTTAATGGTAGGTTTATTTGAACAGTGAGAGACAGAATAACAACAAAAATCCTGAAAAACGCATGTCAAAAATGTTATAAATTGATTTGCATTTTAATGAGGGAAATAAGAAGTTGACCCCCTCTCAATCAGAAAGATTTCTGGCTCCCAGGTGTCTTTTATACAGGTAACGAGCTGAGATTAGGAGCACACTCTTAAAGGGAGTGCTCCTAATCTCAGTTTGTTACCTGTATAAAAGACACCTGTCCACAGAAGCAATCAATCAATCAGATTCCAAACTCTCCACCATGGCCAAGACCAAAGAGCTCTCCAAGGATGTCAGGGACAAGATTGTAGACCTACACAAGGCTGGAATGGGCTACAAGACCATCGCCAAGCAGCTTGGTGAGAAGGTGACAACAGTTGGTGCGATTATTCGCAAATGGAAGAAACACAAAAGACTGTCAATCTCCCTCGGCCTGGGGCTCCATGCAAGATCTCACCTCGTGGAGTTGCAATGATCATGAGAACGGTGAGGAATCAGCCCAGAACTACACGGGAGGATCTTGTCAATGATCTCAAGGCAGCTGGGACCATAGTCACCAAGAAAACAATTGGTAACACACTACGCCGTGAAGGACTGAAATCCTGCAGCGCCCGCAAGGTCCCCCTGCTCAAGAAAGCACATATACAGGGCCGTCTGAAGTTTGCCAATGAACATCTGAATGATTCAGAGGAGAACTGGGTGAAAGTGTTGTGGTCAGATGAGACCAAAATGGAGCTCTTTGGCATCAACTCAACTCGCAGTGTTTGGAGGAGGAGGAATGCTGCCTATGACCCCAAGAACACCATCCCCACCGTCAAACATGGAGGTGGAAACATTATGCTTTGGGGGTGTTTTTCTGCTAAGGGGACAGGACAACTTCACCGCATCAAAGGGACGATGGACGGGCCATGTACTGTGAAATCTTGGGTGAGAACCTCCTTCCCTCAGCCAGGGCATTGAAAATGGGTTGTGGATGGGTATTCCAGCATGACAATGACCCAAAACACGTAGTCAAGGCAACAAAGGAGTGGCTCAAGAAGAAGCACATTAAGGTGCTGGAGTGGCCTAGCCAGTCTCCAGACCTTAATCCCATAGAAAATATGTGGAGGGAGCTGAAGGTTCAAGTTGCCAAACGTCAGTCTCAAAACCTTAATGACTTGGAGAAGATCTGCAAAGAGGAGTGGGACAAAATCCCTCCTCAGATGTGTGCAAACCTGGTGGCCAACTACAAGAAACGTCTGACCTCTGTGATTGCCAACAAGGGTTTTGCCACCAAGTACTAAGTCATGTTTTGCAGAGGGGTCAAATACTTATTTCCCTCATTAAAAAGCAAATCAAATCATAAGATTTTTGACATGTGTTTTTCTGGATTTTGTTGTTGTTATTCTGTCTCCCACTGTTCAAATAAACGTACCATTAAAATTATAGACTGATCATTTCTTTGTCAGTGGGCAAACTTACAAAATCAGCAGGGGATCAAATACTTTTTTCCCTCATATGAGATGAGTAATGCAAGATATGTAAACATTATTAAAGTGACTAGTGATCCATTTCTTAAAGTGGCCAGTGATTTCAATAGGCAGCAGCAGCCTCTAATGTGCTAGTGATGGCTATTTAACAGTCTTATGGCCTTGAGATAGAAGCTGTATTTCATTCTCTCGGTCACAGCTTTGATGCACCTGTACTGACCTCGCCTTCCGGATGATATAGGGTGAACAGGCAGTGGCTCGGGTGGTTGATGTCCTTGATGATCTTTTTGGCCTTCCTGTGACATCGGGTGCTGTTGGTGTCATGGAGGGCGGGTAGTTTGCCCCCGGTAATGTGTTCGGGAGACCGCACCACCCTCTGGAGAGCCCTGTGGTTGCGGGCGGTGCAGTTGCCGTACCAGGCGGTGATACAGCCCGACAGGATGCTCTCAATTGTGCATCTGTAATAGTTTGTGAGGGTTTTAGGTGTCAAGCCAAATTTCTTCAGCCTCCTGAGGTTGAAGAGGCTCTGTTGCGCCTTCTTCACCACACTGTCTGCGTGGGTGGACCATTTCAGTTTGTCAGTGATGTGTACGCCAAGGAACTTGAAGCTGTCCACCTTCTCCACTGCGGTCCCGTCTATGTGGATAGGGGGGTGCACCCTCTGCTGTTTCCTGAAGTCCATGATAATCTCCTTTGTTTTGTTAACGTTGAGTTAGAAGTTATTTTCCTGGTACGACACTCCCAGAGCCCTCACCTCCTCCCTGTAGGTGGTCTCGTCATTGTTGGTAATCAAGCCTACTACTGTTGTGTCGTCTGCAAACTTGATGATTGAGTTGAAGGCGTGCTTGGCCACGCAGTCATGGGTGAACAGGGAGTACAGGAGGGGACTGAGCATGCACCCTTGTGGGGCCCCATTGTTGAGGATGGGGCCCCAATGTTTCCTACCTTCACCACCTGGGGGCAGCCCGTCAGGAAGTCCACGACCCAGTTGCACAAGGTGGGGTTCAGACCCAGGGCCTCGAGCTTAATGATGAGCTTGGAGGGTACTATGGTGTTGAATGCTGAGCTGTAGTCAATTAACATCATTCTTACATAGGTATTCCTCTTGTCCAAATGGAATAGGGCAGTGTGCAGTGTGATGGCAATTGCATCGTCTGTGGATCTATTGGGGCGGTAAGCAAATTGAAGTGGGTCTAGGGTGACAGGTAAGGTAGAGGTGATATGATCCTTTACTAGTCTCTCAAAGCACTTCATGATGACAGAGGTGAGTGCTACGGGGCGATCGTAATTTAGTTCAGTTACCTTTGCTTTCTTGGGTACAGGAACAATGGTGGCCATCTTGAAGCATGTGGGGACATCAGTCTGGGATAGGGAGAGATTGAATATGTCTGTAAACGCACCAGCCAGCTGGTCTGCGCATGCTCTGAGGACGCGGCTAGGGATGCCGTCTGGGCCGGCAGCCTTGCGGGGGTTAACATGCTTAAATGTCTTACTCACGTCGTCTACACCTCTCATCACCCCGAGAACACCATCGGCAGGGACTGGGAAACTGGTCAGAATTGAAGGAACGATGGATGGCACTAAATACAGGGACATTCTTGAGGGAAACATGTTTCAGTCTTTCAGAGATTTGAGACTGGGACGGAGGTTCACCTTCCAGCAGGACAATGACCCTAAGCATACTGCTAAAGCAACACTCGAGTGGTTTAAGGGGAAACATTTAAATGTCTTGGAATGGCCTAGTCAAAGCCCAGACCTCAATCCAATTGAGAATCTGTGGTATGACTTAAAGATTGCTGTACACCAGCGGAACCCATCCAACTTGAAGGAGCTGGAGCAGTTTTGCCTTGAATAATGGGCAAAAATCCCAGTGGCTAGATGTGCCAAGCTTATAGAGACATACCCCAAGAGACTTGCAGCTGTAATTGCTGCAAAAGGTGTCTCTACAAAGTATTGACTTTGGGGGGGGATATATATTCACGCTCAAGTTTTCAGTTTTTTTGTCTTATTTCTTGTTTGATTCACAATAAGAAATATTTTGCATCTTCAAAGTGGCAGGCATGTTGTGTGAATTGAATGATACAAACCCCCCAAAAATCAGGTTTTATGGCAACAAAATAGGAAAAATGCCAAGGGGGATGAATACTTTCGCAAGCCACTGTAACATAGATTTATTTGGGCTGTAGGAATCCAACAACGTTTTATTTACAAGGAGCACGTGTGCACCTAAGTTGAAAAATGTAGGCGCACACAAATAAATTTAGGAGCACAATGAAAAATATTTGAGGTAATAAAGCTAGAATCCTTCATTTTTCTAGGTGCAACAAATCCAGGTCGCACAGCAAAATATTTAGGTGCATATGCGAGTTAAATGGCCTCACTGTAGAGCCCCGTACCTCCGGGGGAGTTGTGGCATAATCCTGCTACTCCGATACAGATGGTTTTAGGATGATGAGACGTGTATTTAACCCACGGGGGGTCAGGGTTAACAACATAAGCAACCAGAACAAAGGCACTCTCTCTCACTCTCGCTCTATGTCCGTCTCTCTCTTTCTCTAACACACACACACACTCTCTCGCTCTCTTTTTTTTGGTCATTATATCTCTTTCTACCTCTCAACCCCCCCCCCCCCCAGAGTCCTGAAATTGTCCTCTAAATTACCCCAATAATTAGATTAAAGGGAGGGAGGTAGAGAGGGGGGATAGAGAGAATGTTAGAGAGTGATTCTGTGAGGATGTGATAGCGAGCGAGAGAGGGAGCGGAAGATAAGGATCAGCGCTGCAGAAATGCACTCTTGGGCCGTGAGTAATTGTTCTGTCCCCAGTAGCATTAGCTGTCATGATAATGGAATATGCACAGAGATTGATACCCTGGGTTGCCGGTCAGAAAAGGAAGGATCATTTAAACAGGGTGCACTCTCGTAGTCACCACATCAGTATGGACTCACATGTATTGTGTATACACACACACCTCATCTGTACACACACATGCTCTGGGCGCACATACACGCACGCGCACACACACAGGTCAGGTTGGGTGTTTGTTAACACACCAACCTCTGTGTGAAAGGGCCATTGGGGAGGAGCAATTATGTCCTACTTACCCCAAATGGTTTGGCTTTTGACCAATGTTAGAGTAGTAGGTTGGGTATATTTCGGAACAAATTCACTGTTTGTTGTGCCTCAACTATGGGGACTTTTTACAAATACTTTTGAGAGATAGCCCACTTAATAAGAATAGCTGATCCTTTAACGTCCTAACCTTAGAATATTACACAAAAGCTGTGTGTTGGGAGACCATAGTACAGCTATTGATTTGTTACCATGATTACAACTATTCAATTCTGGAGTACAACTCTTGTTGAGTAGAACACTGCCTGATCCATGGTTTTGGCCTATTTGTTGAAAGCATCACTCCAACACTTCGTTATTGAACATTTCATTTGTTCTTTTTGGATGTAATGTTCTTATCTTAATGTACTTTTTCATTTATCTCTCTGGCTGTAATTTTGGACTATCGCATATTGTCTTGTTTCTTTATTGCAATAAAAATAGAAAGAGTAACACATTTTTTTCCCTCTCAGGTCGAACCAGATGCAGGACAGGGTCACTCTGATAAAGGGCAGGATTGAGGAGGTCAAACTGCCCGTTGAGAAGGTGGACATCATCATCTCAGAATGGATGGTCAGTTCACTGTTCGCACTCATTATTTTAGTTGTTTATTTTAGGTTCAGTTATCACATGAATAATTACAGGTTGTGGTTTAAAAAAATGTGATGGACATGACAATGATACTGTATCTTGTTCGAAAGATTTCCTGAATCGTCTTGAATTTAAATGGAAATGCCCCAAACCCTAACAAATTATATTGTTATTCTAACTGTGCTCTGAACAATATCTCAACATACAGTATCATCAGTAGTAGCAGCAGTGACTATTTTAAACATGGCATGTATAGAATTAGCCCCGGCCATGTCCCCTCCTGAATACTTAACCAGGGAAGGAGAGTTACTTGGAATCGCTCTGAGCACTGATGCCCATTCGTCAGCCAGATCCTCGCCGACGATACGGACGAAGGGGTTGAAAGTTGAATACTCCGCTGAAGTCATCCTTAATTCATGAGCAGGCCGTATCTGTCCCCACTCAAGTCCCGCACCAGCTTTCACCAAACCCCCGGGGTCACACGCAGGGGTCACAGAACAGAGCATTGCGGTTCGCACGGACGCTCATGCCGTTACCAGGGGAAATAGAAATTCTCTAATGACACTGGCTCACCGAACGCTAATAAATCTGAGAATCCTCCTGTCACTTCTCATCGCCGCAGCGACTTTGGACATTCCTCAAAGAGCGGAGGGCCCCAAAACGCTGCCCTAGGATCTGCCTGTGTAAAGTGGAGAAATGACAGCCCTCGCCGAGTCGTAAATTAACTGAGTCTGCGTTAGACCTTATTGGCGGTAAGTAGAAGTAAGTCTGAGTCCCGACAGCAAGAGACTGATGTAGCCCCATGTCTTACAGTGGTTTAGACCCATCAAGGTCTGTCTTCAAGTTGTCATCAATGGGATTTTAATCAGAATACCAGTCCTTTATAGATGTGATCTGATGTATTTACCAACAGCGTGATATAAATCACTTATTTTAATACCTCAAGAAGTTGTTCTTGCATCATGACTTTAACTTATCAATTTGTCATATTAGCCAACCACCAGTGTGTAGCACTGTACACCTGAACACATGCCTGGTGTGAGGCTTGACTTTGATGACCTTGTGTAGATGCTTTACTCATAGACTAGAGTGATTTTGGCAGAACCTAGGGCTATGCTGATCCCCATGCCAAGGTGTCAGGCTGTGAACGCTGTAATACATCACTAAACTGCCCCCCTATGCCCCCCAGCCCTGTCCAGCACACAGAGGATACACACACACACACAGATGACCAACGCACACTCACGGGTACACGCGCGCACACACACATGCACACACACCCAAAGAGCACAGGGGCGGACAGAGGAGAGCAGTGCCAGCCAAGTACCCTGAGCCTCCTAATGCTTCCAACAGGGGACAGGGAATATGGGTCATACCTCTGCCAACCAGCATAAGGGGTGGTAGGGATATACAGCAGGCACATCACTAAAATTAGACACTTCTAGAGAACATGACTGCTTCTTTTCACTCTTGAAGTGATAGGAGAATATTAAAGGCACGTAACACAGTTTAATTCAGTTTGATTTGGAGTACTTTTTACAAATATTAGACTCGCCATGGAGAAATATCTGTTATCTCTGAGATAATTACAACATTTGGAAAACAATGGCAAAGAAATCCTCCTTTTAGGTTAAGGGAACATTTGTCATATGCTACTACTCGTACATTTACATTTACATCATTTAGCAGACGCTCTTATCCAGAGCAACTTACAAATTGGTAGTGTGTGATTGAAAATATTGGCACTAGGTGAAGCCTATTCAGTAATACACACATTACGAGTTAACTGGGTGATGCAAAGTGATCCATCCAGTAAGGTCTCTCTACCCTGATGGAGAAGCGACAAGTTCCATCAGCAAATGTCTGAACTTCTGGCAGTCTCCCACTTTCAGACTAGACAATGGGGGGATCACTCGGGCTGGTGATTAATGGGGGTGGGGTGGAGGTGGAGGGGGGTTCATTTTGTGAAACAAGTCGCCTGTCTACCTAGCCAGAGTTTTATTTGAGAGATGGCCTTTAGCCGTGCCACTGTTGTTTCATAACTCAAAGCATTGATCTGTTCCTCTCTTTCTTCTTTCTTTCTCTCTGTCCCAAATGGCACTTTATTTCATATATAGTGCACTACTTTTGACTAGGGGCCACAGGGCTTTGATCAGAAGTAGTGCACTATGTAGGGAATAAGGTTCCATTTGGGATGAAGCCAGAGATTAGAGACTTCTGACAGGGGAGGAAGGGCTGAATTACTGAGAAGCTAAATAAAGATTGTCACCTAGAGATCAATCAAGTCTGATGGGTCTAGGTGATTGTTTTCTGATGGGAGGAGTGGGGAGGACTCTCATGAGTGAAGTTGGCTTTTAGAATCAGTTTTGTGGCCTTGATCCCTCATGTTTTAGGTGTAGGGAAATGGTGCTGGAGAGAAACTTTCGGGGCTGAAGTTTTAATATGGAAATCCACATCTGCAGTGCCTTCCAAACTATTCATCCCCCTTGGCGTTTTTCCTATTTTGTTGCATTACAACCTATAATTTAAATTGATTTTTATTTGGATTTCACGTAATGGACATACACAAAAGTGTCCAAATTGGTGAAGTGAAATAAAAAAAATACTTAGTTAAATAAAGTCCACCTGTGTGCAATCTAAGTGTCACATGATCTGTCACATGATCTCAGTATATATACACCTGTTCTGAAAGGCCCCAGAGTCTTCAACACAACTAAGCAAGGGGCACCACCAAGCAAGCAGCACCATGAAGACCAAGGAGCTCTCCAAACAGGTCAGGGACAGAGTTGTGGAGAAGTACAGATCATGTTTGGGTTATAAAAAAATATCCCAAACTTTGAACATCCCACGGGGCACCATTAAATCCATTATAAAAAAATTGAAAGAATATGGCACCACAACAAACCTGCCAAGAGAGGGCTGCCCACCAAAACTCACGGACCAGGCAAGGAGGGCATTAATCAGAGAGGCAACAAAGAGACCAAAGATAACCCTGAAGGAGCTGCAAAGCTCCACAGCGGAGATTGGAGTATCTGTCCATAGGACCACTTTAAGCCGTACACTCCACAGAGCTGGACTTTACAGAAGAGTGGCCAGAAAGAAGCCATTGCTTAAAGAAAAAAATAAGCAAACACGTTTGGTGTTCGCCAAAAGGCATGTGGGAGTCTCCCCAAACATATGGAAGAAGATACTCTGGTCAGATGAGACTAAAATTGAGCTTTTTGGCCATCAAGGAAAACGCTATGTCTGGCGCAAACCCAACAGCTCTCATCACTCCGAGAACACCATCCCCACAGTGAAGAATGGTGGTGGCAGCATCATGCTGTGAGGATGTTTTTCATCGGCAGGGACTGGGAAACTGGTCAGAATTGAAGGAATGATGGATGGCGCTAAATACAGGGAAATTCTTGAGGGAAACCTGTTTCAGTCTTCCAGAGATTTGAGTCTGGGACAGAGGTTCACCTTCCAGCAGGACAATCCCAGTGGCTAGATGTGCCAAGCTTATAGAGACATACCCCAAGAGATTTGCAGTTTTAATTGCTGCAAAAGGTGGCTCTACAAAGTATTGACTTTGAGGGGGTGAATAGTTATGCATGCTCAAGTTTTCTGTTGTTTTTGTCTTATTTCTTGTTTGTTTCACAATAAAAAATATTTTCCATCTTCAAAGTGGTAGGCATGATGATGATACAAACCCCCAACAAAATCCATTTAAATTCCAGGTTGTAAGGGAACAAAATAGGAAAAATGCAAAGGGGGATGAATACTTTCGCAAGCCACTGTAGGTCTCTGCAGTGTGAGTGCAATGCCTAATTCCATTGGTTGGCCTAGGTCACTGGGAAGTGAATAGCAAATGACGGTTAATAGAACATGAAGCAGGGTGAGCTTGACTTGTAAAGAAGGCTTTCAGAAAATCAAAACGTTTCTCCGGAAGGCGGTAGGTACAGTGGGGAAAAAAAGTATTTAGTCAGCCACCAATTGTGCAAGTTCTCCCACTTAAAAAGATGAGAGAGGCCTGTAATTTTCATCATAGGTACACGTCAAATATGACAGACAAAATGAGAATTTTTTTCCAGAAAATCACATTGTAGGATTTTTAATGAATTTATTTGCAAATTATGGTGGAAAATAAGTATTTGGTCGATAACAAAAGTTTCTCAATACTTTGTTATATACCCTTTGTTGGCAATGACACAGGTCAAACGTTTTCTGTAAGTCTTCACAAGGTTTTCACACACTGTTGCTGGTATTTTGGCCCATTCCTCCATGCAGATCTCCTCTAGAGCAGTGATGTTTTGGGGCTGTCGCTGGGCAACACAGACTTTCAACTCCCCTCCAAAGATTTTCTATGGGGTTGAGATCTGGAGACTGGCTAGGCCACTCCAGGACCTTGAAATGCTTCTTACGAAGCCACTCCTTCGTTGCCCGGGCGATGTGTTTGGGATAATTGTCATGCTGAAAGACCCAGCCACGTTTCATCTTCAATGCCCTTGCTGATGGAAGGAGGTTTTCACTCAAAATCTCACGATACATGGCCCCATTCATTCTTTCCTTTACACGGATCAGTCGTCCTGGTCCCTTTGCAGAAAAACAGCCCCAAAGCATGATGTTTCCACCCCCATGCTTCACAGTAGGTATGGTGTTCTTTGGATGCAACTCAGCATTCTTTGTCCTCCAAACACGACGAGTTGAGTTTTTACCAAAAAGTTATATTTTGGTTTCATCTGACCATATGACATTCTCCTAATCCTCTTCTGGATCATCCAAATGCACTCTAGCAAACTTCAGACGGGCGTGGACATGTACTGGCTTAAGCAGGGGGACACGTCTGGCACTGCAGGATTTGAGTCCCTGGCGGCGTAGTGTGTTACTGATGGTAGGCTTTGTTACTTTGGTCCCAGCTCTCTGCAGGTCATTCACTCGGTCCCCCTGTGTGGTTCTGGGATTCTTGTGATCATTTTGACCCCACGGGGTGAGATATTGCGTGGAGCCCCAGATCGAGGGAGATTATCAGTGGTCTTGTATGTCTTCCATTTCCTAATAATTGCTCCCACAGTTGATGTCTTCAAACCAAGCTGCTTACCTATTGCAGATTCAGTCTTCCCAGCCTGGTGCAGGTCTACAATTTTGTTTCTGGTGTCCTTTGACAGCTCTTTGGTCTTGGCCATAGTGGAGTTTGGAGTGTGACTGTTTGAGGTTGTGGACAGGTGTCTTTTATACTGATAGCAAGTTCAAACAGGTGCCATTAATACAGGTAACGAGTGGAGGACAGAGGAGCCTCTTAAAGAAGAAGTTACAGGTCTGTGAGAGCCAGAAATCTTGCTTGTTTGTAGGTGACCAAATACTTATTTTCCACCATAATTTGCAAATAAATTCATTAAAAATCCTACAATGTGATTTTCTGGGAAAAAAAATCTCAATTTGTCTGTCATAGTTGACGTGTACCTATGATGAAGATTACAGGCCTCTCTCATCTTTTTAAGTGGGAGAACTTGCACAATTGGTGGCTGACTAAATACTTTTTTCCCCCACTGTAATTGAATTGAGAAAAAGGCACTTTTCATAACCTATGAAGCAAAAGGAAGACATGAAGGACTTTGGCTTAACTGTTGTGCTCTGTAGATTTGACTATTTTAAGAGGATTTTTCTTGAAGTGGGCAAAGTTTGCCTAGACGTCCACTTTGGAGGGCACCAGAGTTTGTTTGGGGAGAGTTCAACACATGCGGGCGCACGCACGCACACACACTGACTGTGTGCGGTAGATCTGTGGAGCCAAATTAATGGCAGCCTCTCCCCTCTAGCCTCAATATCAGTAATAGGAGTCTCACCTGCCCAAGTAGAGGACAGCAGTAATCAGTCATCCTGTCGGACTGACTGTCACTTACTCACACATGCATAGGCACATACACACATGGTGACACATACACACTCACACAGAGACACACACTTGAAAACACAAACATACGCACATCCACATTCACACACACATGCTGAACATTATTTTGAATTGACCTTAACCAGCTTTAGGTTTTCAAATCAAATCAAGCTTTATTTATACATACAGCACATTTCAGACATGGAATGTAACTTAATGTGCTTCACAGGAAAAACAAATATACTCTGAAAATAAAAGCTGAAATATTTACTACACAACAAACATAAGATAAAAAACAAAATAATGACAAAAGCAAAGCTAAAAATACGTTTTCAGATATTTTTAAATATGTCCACAAAATACTTTCTCTACCTCCAAGACAATGGGTCATAAAAATTGCTCTCAACACTTACTTTAAGTGTGATACCATGTGACATAGCAGGACTAGAAAAGTACTGCTCCCCTCTCTCTTACTCTCTTAACTCTGGACCCAAAGGAGGGAGAAGGACCACCAAATCGAGCAGGCCGACCACAAGCCCTGGACCTTTGCCTTTAATGGCCAGAACTGGTAACTGATAAATTAGGGAAAGGGTAGCTTTAAGAGAATAGTACCTGTAATCCAGTACAGAAATTGGGACGGAAGTGCCCATGCACTAAACAGGATCAGGAGAATAATTAATCTTAGAAGGAAATATACACAATGAGGAAAGTAATCATGCTGTTTTTATGTGGCTGCTATGAAAGTGAACTGTTTGCGTGTGATCAGGGGTGTGTTCATTCTGCCGATTCTGTTGAAAAACATTTCTTAAATGGAAGCTAACCGAACAAAACGGGGATAAAAATAACTGAATTTGTCTAATAGAAACTCTCATTTGCAACTGTTGGACTAATGATTACACCCTAAATCAGCTAGATGCAGGCAAGAGTGTGCAAGGTGGTATTGAATGTGTCACTGTCTGTCACCTTGATTACTCAAAATTCTCTCGACCTGTGCAACTACGTTGTAAACTTTAATTCATAGGCAAGGTTGTAGCAACCTGATGTAGTAGCCTAAACCTATCGATGTAACGTTGAGCTGGGCGAATGGAATATGAATGACAGTCATCCAATATGCTGTAATAGAAATAAGGCCATGCTCATAAAACAAATAATCATCCTCCCTCATCTTAAACGGCACCAACCTCCACTGGTCTGAATGCACTACATCTTTAGTCTAATAATTTTCCCATAATCTCCAAACTGTTCTCTTTTAGCTGCTACCATGGTAATACATATGGTTTCCATATTTATCCTGTAAGAAACATTTCAATTTAGCCCTATCTATAAAGGCCAATTCCTACGAGTGTAGGGGTTAATAGCATTAGTTAATCGCGATTAATCGCAATGAATTTGCTCAAATATGGCCCTAAAGAATTTTCCATTTAAAAAGCAGTGTATTGAGGTAGATGCTTTGATTATAAGGGACGGGAACACAAGATTTTGTTTTGATAGCATTTTCACCATAAACAACACAAAAGCTAGTAATGCTCCCAGTGTTCAAGTAGGCCTACTCCCTCTTATCAATGTTCTTGAAGTTTAACACTTTGCACACAGCACACACACAGCTTTAAGTACTGTTAAAGCTTCAGGCATTCTAAATAATACTGGCTCTAAACAACAACAAATGATTTTGGCTGCCCTTAAGTTTTGCTCTATTATATTTTGTTAACATTACACAATAAATGCATGTTTTATGGCGTAAAGTAATTGTCTCTTGTAGAATTTATTTAACTCGGTGGAACTTGATGTGCACCAGATTAATTCATGTAGAAATGAACTGACCAAATTTTGTTTGTCTTTTTTTTGGGCAGAGCTCATTAGAATAATACCCATCATGCTTTGCAACCGTACATGTTAACAATTATATTTTGGTAATTTAGCAGACACTTTTATCAAGCGCGACTTCAGTCAGTACATTCAACTAAGGTAGCTAAACCTTAGGAGCTGGCAGAGAAGCTCATGGATGAGTAAGAAGCAGATGGGAGCACAAAGCTCCCTACTGAAATCTTCACTATACCATTATTAATTGGAAATAAAACTTTAACATGTAAAGAAGTGCTTTTTTTTCATTTAGTAGTTAGGATGAATGCATCTTAAAGAGCTAGAACTGACACAATTGATTCATTTGGGAGGTACTTGTTCTAATTGAGTTTAAATATATTTTTTTTATTTAACCTTCATTTTGACATGAAATACATATTGAGACCTAGGTCTCTTTTCCAAATGCACCCTGTATAATTAAGCATTAAGGCGAGGGGGTGTTGTATATGGCCAATATACCACAGCTGTACTTAAGCACGACGCAACACAGAGTGCTATGACACGGCCCTTAGCCGTGGTATACTGGCCAAATATCACAAACCCCTGAGGTCCCTTATTAGAAAATGGTTACCAATGTAATTAGAGCAGTAATAATAAATGTTTTGTCATACCCGTGGTATACGGTCTGATATACCACCACCTTTAGCCAATAAGCATTCAGGGCTCGAACCACCCAGTTTATAATAACATAAAACACATTAAACACAAAATATATACTGAGCAAAAATATGAATGCAACATGCAACAATTTCAACGATTTTACTGAGTTACAGTTAAAATAAGAAAATCAGTCAATTAAAATAAATTCATTATACCCTAATCTATGGATTTCACATGACTGGGTAGAGCCAGGCCCAGCCACAAATGGGCTTTATATACAGTGCATTCAGAAAAAAAATTGTAGACCTCCACAAGTCTGGGTCATCCTTGGGAGCCATTTCCAAACGCCTGAAGGTACCACGTTCATCTGTACAAACAATAGTACGCAAGTATAAACACCATGGGACCACGCAGCCGTCATACCGCTCAGGAAGGAGACGCTTTCTGTCTCATAGAGATGAACGTACTTTGGTGCGAAAAGTGCAAATAAATCCCAGAACAACAGCAAAGGACCTTGTGAAGATGCTGGAGGAAACAGGTACAAAAGTATCTATATCCACAGTAAAACGAGTCCTATATCGACATAACCTGAAAGGCCGCTCAGCAAGGAAGAAGCCACTGCTCCAAAACCGCCATAAAAAAGCCAGACTACGGTTTGCAACTGCACAGACCTCTGGTCTGATGAAACAAAAATAGAACTGTTTGGCCATAATGACCATCGTTATGTTTGGAGGAAAAAGGGGGAGCTTGCAAGCCGAAGAACACCATCCCAACCGTGAAGCACGGGGGTGGCAGCATCATGCTGTGGAGGTGTTGCAGGAGGGACTGGTGCACTTCACAAAATAGATGGCATCATGAGGAAGGGAAATTATGTGGATATATTGAAGCAACATCTCAAGACATCAGTCAGGAAGTTAAAGCTTGGTCGCAAATGGGTCTTCCAAATGGATAATGACCCCAAGCATACTTCCAAAGTTGTGGCAAAATGGCTTAAGGACAACAAAGTCAAGGTATTGGAGTGGCCATCACAAAGCCCTGACCTCAATCCTATAGAACATTTGTGGGCTGAATTGAAAAATCGTGTGCGAGCAAGGAGGCCTACAAACCTGACTCAGTTACACCAGCTCTGTCATTAGGAATGGGCCAAAATTCACCCAACTTATTGTGGGAAGCTTGTGGAAGGCTACCCGAAACGTTTGACCCAAGTGAAACAATTTAAAGGCAATGCTACCAAATACTAATTGAGTGTATGTAAACTTCTGACCCACTGGGAATGTGATGAAAGAAATAAAAGCTGAAATAAATCATTCTCTCTACTATGATTCTGACATTCTTAAAATAAAGTGGTGATCCTAACCTAAGACAGGGAATTTTTACTAGGATTAAATGTCAGGAATTGTGAAAAACTGAGTTTAAATGTATTTGGCTAAGGTGTATGTAAACTTCCGTCTTCAACTGTATCAGGGGCGTAGGCAATACATTATTATTTTTAAAATACTCCTCGGCACCCCCACCCAGGCCCACCCACCAACAAATTTCTGGCTACGCCCCTGGTATACTTAATACAATACAAAATGCTTGTACCCTCCATAAAAACCAACAAAGTACTGTTTTAGTTTTTATACTGAACAAAAATACAAATGCAACATGTTTCATGAGCTGAAATAAACAACCCCAGAAATGCACAAAAAGCTTACAGTGGGGAAAAAAAGTATTTAGTCAGCCACCAATTGTGCAAGTTCTCCCACTTAAAAAGATGAGAGAGGCCTGTAATTTTCATCATAGGTTCACGTCAACTATGACAGACAAAATGAGAAAAAAAAATCCAGAAAATCACATTGTAAGATTTTTAATGAATTTATTTGCAAATTATGGTGGAAAATAAGTATTTGGTCACCTACAAACAAGCAAGATTTCTGGCTCTCACAGACCTGTAACTTATTCTTTAAGAGGCTCCTCTGTCCTCCACTCGTTACCTGTATTAATGGCACCTGTTTGAACTTGTTATCAGTATAAAAGACACCTGTCCACAACCTCAAACAGTCAGCAAACGGTGAGCAAAAATCCCAGAACCACACAGGGGGACCTAGTGAATGACCTGCAGAGAGCTGGGACCAAAGTAACAAAGCCTACCATCAGTAACACACTACGCCGCCAGGGACTCAAATCCTGCAGTGCCAGACGTGTCCCCCTGCTTAAGCCAGTAGATGTCCAGGCCCGTCTGAAGTTAGCTAGAGTGCATTTGGATGATCCAGAAGAGGATTGGGAGAATGTCATATGGTCAGATGAAACCAAAATAGAACTTTTTGGTAAAAACTCAACTCGTCGTGTTTGGAGGACAAAGAATGCTGAGTTGCATCCGAAGAACACCATACCTACTGTGAAGCATGGGGGTGGAAATATCATGCTTTGGGGCTGTTTTTCTGCAAAGGGACCAGGACGACTGATCCGTGTAAAGGAAAGAATGAATGGGGCCATGTATCGTGAGATTTTGAGTGAAAACCTCCTTCCATCAGCAAGGGCATTGAAGATGAAACGTGGCTGGGTCTTTCAGCATGACAATGATCCCAAACACACCGCCCGGGCAACGAAGGAGTGGCTTCGTAAGAAGCATTTCAAGGTCCTGGAGTGGCCTAGCCAGTCTCCAGATCTCAACCCCATAGAAAATCTTTGGAGGGAGTTGAAAGTCCGTGTTGCCCAGCGACAGCCCCAAAACATCACTGCTCTAGAGGAGATCTGCATGGAGGAATGGGCCAAAATACCAGCAAACAGTGTGTGAAAAGCTTGTGAAGACTTACAGAAAACGTTTGACCTGTGTCATTGCCAACAAAGGGTATATAACAAAGTATTGAGAAACTTTTGTTATTGACCAAATACTTATTTTCCACCATAATTTGCAAATAAATTCATTAAAAATCCTACAATGTGATTTTCTGGGGGAAAAAATCTCATTTTGTCTGTCATAGTTGACGTGTACCTATGATGAAAATTACAGGCCTCTCTCATCTTTTTAAGTGGGAGAACTTGCGCAATTGGTGGCTGACTAAATATTTTTTTCCCCCACTGTATTTCTCTCAAATTGTGTGTACAAATTAGTTTACGTCCCTGTTATTGAGCATTTCTCCTTTGCCAAGATAATCCATCCACCAGACAGGTGTGGCATGTCAAGAAGTTGATTAAACAGCACTTCTTGTGCTGGGGACAATAAAAGGCCACTCTAAAATGTGCAGTTTTGTCACACAACACAATGCCACAGATGTCTCAAGTTTTGAGGGAGTGTGCAATTGGCATGCTGACTGCAGGAATGTCCATCAGCTGTTGCCAGAGAATGTTAATTTCTCTACCATAAGCCGCCTCCAACGTCGTTTTATAGAATTTGGCAGTACGTCCAACCAGCCTCACAACCGCAGACCACATGTAACCACGCCAGCCTCCACATTCAGCTTATTCACCTGCGGGATTGTCTGAGCTCAGACACCCAGTCAGCTGATGAAACTGTGGTTTCGCACAACCGAATAATTTCTGCACAAACTGTCAGAAACCGTCTCAAGGAAGCTCATCTGCGTGCTCGTCGTCCTCACCAGAGTCTTGACCTGACTGCAGTTCGGCGTCGTAACCGATTTTAGTGGGCAAATGCTCACCTTCGATGGCCACTGACACGCTGGAGAAGTGTGCTCTTCACGGATGAATCCCGGTTTCAACTGTACCGTCAGATGGCAGACAGCGAGATCCTAAGGCCCATTGTCGCGCCATTCATCTGCTGTCATCACGTCATGTTTCAGCATGATAATGCACAGCCCATGTCGCAAGGATTTGTACACAATTCCTGGAAGCTGAAAATGACCCAGTTCTCCCATGGCCTGCATACTCACCAGACATATCACTCATTGAGCATGTTTGGGATGCTCTGGATTGACGTGTACGACATCATGTTCCAGTTCCTGCCAATATCCAGCATCTTCGCACAGCCATTGAAGAGGAGTGGGACAACAATCCACAGGCCACAATCAACAGCCTGATCAACTCTATGCGACGGAGATGTGTCACGCTGCATGAGGCAAATGGTGGTCACACCAGATACTGACTGGTTTTCTAATCCATGCTCCTACTTTTTTTTAAAGGTGTCTGTGACCAACATAGATTAGGGTCTAATTAATTTGTTTCAATTGACTGATTTCCTTATTTTAACTAACTCAGTAAAATGTTTGAAATTGTTGCATGTTTCGTTTATATTTTTGTTCAGTGTAATTCAGATTAGAGATATGCTGGTATCAGTAGTATTCCCCTCACACACCCCAGTGCAGAGATGTGGAGATGGCTCCTGTGTTTCTGTGTTTTGCTAATAAACAGTGTGTGTGTGTATATGAGGGGGGCGTAGTGGGGTCGGATTTTGAGTCACGCTGTCGTCCCAACGCATCATGGGAGATACATCACGGACATTTCTCTTCCTCTCCGTCTCTCTCCCTCCCCCTCCCTCTCCTTCAGGTGAGGCAGTGTCCCGTGAAATTGGGCTCTAAATTACGAGGTCGGGGTACGTTGCTAGAGCGTTTTAACAACGACCTGGTCCTGAGCGAAGGACAGACCAGGAGTAATACAGTCAGCCAGTCAGTAGATAGGGACTTTGGTTCTGGAGTGGAAAAGAATGGGTTACTTTTGGGCAGGGGGGAAGAATGTAGGCCCTAAAACTACTTTGAATTAGGGGGGAATCTTCATCATCATCATTTAAGTTCATGCATGGGCCATGAGATGGTGGCGATTGTAGTCGGAGCGAGTTGTAAATTAGAGCTGGCTTCTTGTTTGTCTCCCTCCCTTTCTTATCTTCTCCCCTCTTTCTGCTGAAAGGTTGTCTTCATTTGAATAATAATCTCTCTGAATTATTATGCAGCGGGCCGAAGCCATCTCGCTCGCTCTCTCTCTCCCTCTCTCTACACTTCTCTACTACACCTCTCCTCATCTTCCTCCTTTCCATCTCCCAAGGAGGTTCTGGCCCTAGCCCCTTTCCCGAGCTCCTACCCTATTGGTATGCACAGATCTGAAAGGACTGGATTGGTGTAAGCAATATGGGGATTGCTCCACTTTGCCCTCCCTGAGGCCATATTGCTTTCACCTATCCACCTCTTTACTGTTTGAAGATCTGTAAAAGACTGGATGAAAGCAATATGGCCTCATGGAGGGCAAGGGTGAGTAATCCCCATATTATTTACTGCTATACAGTAAAGGAGCTAGGGGTTGAGGTGGAACCGAGGAGGAGTTAGGCCTATAGGAAGAGTTGCAGGTTGGCTGGGTTAAAAAGCCATTTGTCAGCAGTGCACACCAGTCAGAATGAAGCCAACAAGATGTGGACAAAAACTCAATTTCAGCAATAATGGAATAATACCCGGGCTAAATCAATTTCATTAATAATGGAATAATACCCGGGCTAATGTGCTGTGTAGTGGAGCTGAACACAGGGCCACGCCAGGGTCAGACCTTCCCCTCGACACAGGGGCTTCTGAGTAGCACGGGACGTGGAGAGTACTCCACGACAAATCATTGTAAATTGTTCGAATCCAAGTGTGGGAAGGAAAGAGGGTTATAAAATTACAATTAGTAACCCCCTCCCACTCTTCATGAATATGCTGATTTCTTATATTTTTGGTAGATTATTTTCTGCCTTTAAATATTTTGTCAAGATTTGCCATGGTGCTGTAATGGCAGCGTAGTCTGAGAGCTCCTGTAAATATTGTACATATTTAGTTGACTTAAGTGTTTTTTAATTATTATTAGGTGTGCATGCAAAGTAATGCACTACTCTAGATTTCTTACATACTCATATTATTTGATTTCTTCCACTCGTTCTAGCGATTAAAAAACTAAAGATATTAACACGAAACCAACTTCCAAATGTGCAGACTGCCCCAACTTAGTTGCTTGAGAAAATATTTGTTATAGCATTTACTGTATACTTTTTGTACTACAACAATATTTAAAAGGAAAAAAGTACATTTCCTGAAGAAAATATGGTGTGCTTGCTAGCTTGTGAAGGACAGATTGATAGGATCGGATAGCCTGAACATGTGAAGTTGGTTTAGTGTCTCTAGCTTGAGTTGTTCAAGAGTTACTGTGGGTGAGTTATTTATGCTAATTTATATAGGTATAGTTTATCAAATTTTTTAAGAATTTGAAGTTAGGATAGCCTGAACATGTGAAAGTTGGTTTGGTGTCTCTAGCTTGAACGGTTCAGGGTTACTGTTGATGAGTTAATTTATGCAAATGTTTATAGTTCTAGTTTATCAACATTTTGAAGTTATGATAGCCTGAACATGTGAAAGTTGGTTTGGTGTCTAACTTTAACGGTTCAAGAGTTACTGTTGTGGAGTTAATTTATGCAAATGTTTATAGTTATAGTTGATAAAAGCTTTTAAGAATTGGAAGTTAGGATAGCCTGAACATGTGAAAGTTGGTTTGGTGTCTCTAGCTTGAACGGTTCAAGAGTTACTGGTGAGTTAATTTATGCAAATGTCTATAGTTATAGTTGATAAAGATTTTGAAGTTAGGATAGCCTGAACGTGTGAAAGTTGGTTTGGTGTCCCGAGCTTGAACGGTTCAAGAGCTGCTGTTGGTGGGTTATTTTATGCAAATCTATGCAGATTTATATACTTATAGCTGATAAAGATTGTAAGGAATTTGAAGTTAGGATAGCCTGAACATGTGAAAGTTGATTTGGTGTCTCTAGCTTGAATGGTTCAAGAGTTATTACTGTATTTTATGCATATTTATGCAAATGTCTATACAGTAGTTATAGTTAATAAAGATTTTAAAGGATTTGAAGTTGGGATGGCCTGAATGTTTTAAAATTGGTATTGTAGTTTTAATTGGCCACGGAACAGGTCTATTTTGAAAAGCTACACCTGTATTCCTATGGTTCTCATTTAAACACATGTTAATTTATGGAAATGTAAAATCGTTATAGTTATAAAAGTATACATAGTATAAAAAATCCTTTGACAAACAATCTAAGTTGGGACAGTCTGAACATCTCAACGTTAGTTTGGAGATGATAGCTTAAACGGTGATAGGTCTAGAATGTTTTATGTTTTTTACCATTGAAATTGTTGCATGTTGCATTTTATATTTTTGCTCAGTATAGATAGCGTGTATTCAGATTTTTGATAATATTTATAATGTTTTAATTATAACCATTTACAAATTGCATGAATTAACATGGGTTTGAATTGGAACCACAGTAATTATTTACCTTTATTTAATCAGGGAGTCACCATCTTTTACAAGGGAGCCCTGTTTATACAATTTCATAAAATGAATAAAAAATTAAATATAATATAACATTTACATTTTAGTAATTTAGCAGACGCTCTTATCCAGAGCAACTTAACGTTAGTGAGTGCATACATTTTTGTTTTTCATACTGGCCCCCCGTGGGAATCAAACCCACAACCCTGGCGTTGCAAGCGCCATGCTCTACCAACTGAGCTACACCGGGGCCCAATAAAACCAATAAAATACAGCAGAACACATATTGCACAGACAAATAGAAATATACACAATATACAAAACACAGTCAACTAAAAAAAAGACAATACAGTAGTAGCTACATATAATAGTCCTACTTCAGTTAAGCTATAAGCTAACTTTAAAACATTCAGGCTATCCTAACTCCAAATGATTTAAGATATTTATCAACTGTAACTATAGAAATTGGCGTAATATGACTCACCAACAGTAACTTAATAACCGTAAACGCTAGAGACTCCAAACCAACTTTCTCACGTTCAGGCTATCCCTAACTTCAAATTCTTAAAAATGTTTATCAGTTATAACTATAGACATTTGCATAATTAGCATGAAATAACATACCAACAGTAACTCTTGAACCGTTCAAGCTAGAGGCACCAAACCAACTTTCTCATGTTCAGGCTTTTAGCACTGCACCAAATACCCTTGTTTCAGACTCCAAATTATCCTTACACCTCTGAAGACTCTAGTTACTTCCATGCCAGTCGGAGGTTCTTCTGAATGAAAACACTCATAAGTTGGTTTCTATAATAATAATAATAATAATATGCCATTTAGCAGACGCTTTTATCCAAAGCGACTTACAGTCATGCATGCATACATTTTTGTGTATGGTTTCTCTACTGATTGTAGGATAAGGGGTGTTAATTTATAGTATTAAATAAGACTAATATGTTAGAACAATATTTTTTGTGAACAAATGTTTCATTTTGGCGTTATAATAGTGTAGTAGCATGGAAAATCGTTGTGGAATTTTGTTGCAGCTCAAGTCGACTACAAAATCCACAATGCAGTGCTCTCTCTATTGGCAGGCTGGCTAGCTAGCAAATTGAGCTGCACACAATAATACCAAAATACAATATCAGCATGTAACGTAGCTAGTTAGCTGTAAAATCCTTAAACAAACTGCACTATCAATTTAGGAGTCTACAATCTCACCATTTTCAACCTGCTGATCGATGTGCCTCACAGAGTGGAGTCTTACATTCACAACCGCAGATATACTTTTGAGGAGATTGGAAGCATTGCCCATGCTATGTCAATGGGCCGCGCGGTGCATTATGGGCGATTCTGGGACAAGGAGCGCTCGCCTTCAAAAAACCAACAAACAGTACAACAATACAAGTATTTTCTGAGATGTGAGATAATTAACTTGCTATCTGTAGTATCGTATTGCTTTGGAATCGTAACATTACATATTTTCGTGGAAAATAGGCCCGTTTCTCGACATATACACTGACTTTGGGTGTGTTCGTAAATTCAATCTGGAGTGCTAGAGTGCGCTCTAGGTGTTCGTAAATTCAGAGTGTTATCAGAGCATTTGCAGTGGGGAAAAAAGGTATTTAGTCAGCCACCAATTGTGCAAGTTCTCCCACTTAAAAAGATGAGAGAGACCTGTAATTTTCATCATAGGTACACGTCAACTATAACATGACAAATTGAGAGAGAAAAAATCCAGAAAATCACATTGTAGGATTATTTATGAATTTATTAGCAAATTATGGTGGAAAATAAGTATTTGGTCACCTACAAACAAGCAAGATTTCTGGCTCTCACAGACCTGTAACTTCTTCTTTAAGAGGCTCCTCTGTCCTCCACTCGTTACCTGTATTAATGGCACCTGTTTGAACTTGTTATCAGTATAAAAGACACCTGTCCACAACCTCAAACAGTCACAGTCCAAACTCCACTATGGCCAAGACCAAAGAGCTGTCAAAGGACACCAGAAACAAAATTGTAGACCTGCACCAGGCTGGGAAGACTGAATCTGCAATAGGTAAGCAGCTTGGTTTGAAGAAATCAACTGTGGGAGCAATTATTAGGAAATGGAAGACATACAAGACCACTGATAATCTCCCTCGATCTGGGGCTCCACGCAAGATCTCACCCCGTGGGGTCAAAATGATCACAAGAACGGTGAGCAAAAATCCCAGAACCACACGGGGGGGACCGAGTGAATGACCTGCAGAGAGCTGGGACCAAAGTAACAAAGCCTACCATCAGTAACACACTACGCCGCCAGGGACTCAAATCCTGCAGTGCCAGACGTGTCCCCCTGCTTAAGCCAGTACATGTCCAGGCCCGTCTGAAGTTAGCTAGAGTGCATTTGGATGATCCAGAAGAGGATTGGGAGAATGTCATATGGTCAGATGAAACCAAAATAGAACTTTTTGGTAAAAACTCAACTCGTCCTGTTTGGAGGACAAAGAATGCTGAGTTGCATCCAAAGAACACCATACCTACTGTGAAGCATGGGGGTGGAAACATCATGCTTTGGGGCTGTTTTTCTGCAAAGGGACCAGGACGACTGATCCGTGTAAAGGAAAGAATGAATGGGGCCATGTATCGTGAGATTTTGAGTGAAAACCTCCTTCCATCAGCAAGGGCATTGAAGATGAAACATGGCTGGGTCTTTCAGCATGACAATGATCCCAAACACACCGCCCGGGCAACGAAGGAGTGGCTTCGTAAGAAGCATTTCAAGGTCCTGGAGTGGCCTAGCCAGTCTACAGATCTCAACCCCATAGAAAATCTTTGGAGGGAGTTGAAAGTCCGTGTTGCCCAGCGACAGCCCCAAAACATCACTGCTCTAGAGGAGATCTGCATGGAGGAATGGGCCAAAATACCAGCAACAGTGTGTGAAAACCTTGTGAAGACTTACAGAAAATGTTTGACCTGTGTCACAACAAAGGGTATATAACAAAGTATTGAGAAACTTTTGTTATTGACCAAATACTTATTTTCCACCATAATTTGCAAATAAATTCATTAAAAATCCTACAATGTGATTTTCTGGATTAGTTGTCTGTCATAGTTGACGTGTACCTATGATGAAAATTACATACCTCTCTCATCTTTTTAAGTGGGAGAACTTGCACAATTGGTGGCTGACTAAATACTTTTTTTCCCCACTGTAGCTCTCGGAGCGTTCAGAGCGCACATTGGACGCTCTGGCCGAGGAGTAGGGTTGATCTGAGCATTCTGACCTCACAATGGCAGTCAAGCACCCAAGGTAACTGGCTAACGTTGGCTAGCTTGCTAGCTACTTCCAGACACCTCACTCTGACCATTTTATTCACCCTAGCAGAGCTGGTTAGGCTGTTTTCATGTTATCCAGAGTGTTGGTGACTGTAACTGATGCTGGCAACAATTTAATTACGCTTTTTTGCCGACGTTTACTGACACCGTCCATATTCAATGGGTGTTGAGCGCTCGTAAATTCATCAGTTATTCTGCGCTCTAGCACACTCAGACGAGAGTGCTCTGAAATCGGAGTAGATAACCAGAGTGAATTTACAAATCACTCTTTGAGAAGGGATTGCTTGACAATTAGCTTAGCCAACCACGTGACGCAGCATGACCACGTGAACGTGATTGGTCGACAGTCTGCTTGGTGGGGCGTTATACGTTCCTTCAGTCACTGGATTCCTATCTCCTTTCGATAATATCTCTAACAACAGCACCATGCAATGCACCCTGGACTAAAGAGGCAGACAAATAGGAAAATGTGCTAGATCCTCTGTTAAATTGCAAATTTCGAGGTAGGAATATCGCACAAATATGATCAATGGTTCATTCAACAGAAGACATCCTCCTGAGTTAACAGCCAGTATTGAAATCTTGACATGTATGATAGACGTTTTTGCGATCTAAAAGTCATGTTCCTATTAACTTCCAGTGTAGTGAGAACGACATTATCACAGTGCTACATTATACAGGCCGGATTTATGCCTGCTTGAAAGCCAATAAATCAGATACACATGAAAACGTGAAATGACCCAGGGAATCGATAGAACGTCACTCAGAGATGCACAAAAACAATATAACATTCAAAATGGTGAACCTTTCCTTACTTTGCCAATGTGTCCAGCCTGAGACATGCCATCTAGTTATCCTTACACTCACACCACACCATTGTTACAGCCCCCCTTCTCCCATTTCACATGCTGTTGTGCAAAAGGAATAGAGAACAGGTGGAAATGATAGGCAATTAGCAAGACACCCCCAATAAAGGACTGGTTTTGCAGGTGGTTACCACAGACCACTTCTCAGTTCCTATGCTTCCTGGCTGATGTTTTGGTCACTTTTGAATGCTGGCGGTGCTTTCACTCTAGTGGTAGCATGAGACGGAGTCTACAACCCACACAAGTGGCTCAGGTAGTGCAGCTCATCCAGGATGGTACATCAATGCGAGCTGTGGCAAGAAGGTTTGCTGTGTCTGTCAGCGTAGTGTCCAGAGCATGGAGGCGCTACCAGGAGACAGGCCAGTACATCAGGAGACGTGGAGGAGGCCGTAGGAGGGCAACAACCCAGCAGCAGGACTGCTACCTCCGCCTTTGTGCAAGGAGGAGCAGGAGGAGCACTGCCAGAGCCCTGCAAAATGACCTCCAGCAGGCCACAAATGTGCATGTGTCTGCTCAAACGGTCAGAAACAGACTCCATGAGGGTGGTATGAGGGCCCGACGTCCACAAGTGGGGGTTGTGCTTACAGCCCAACACCGTGCAGGACGTTTGGCATTTGCCAGAGAACACCAAGATTGGCAAATTCGCCACTGGCGCCCTGTGCTCTTCACAGATGAAAGCAGGTTCACACTGAGCATGTGACAGAGTCTGGAGACGCCGTGGAGAACGTTCTGCTGCCTGCAACATCTTCCAGCATGACCGGTTTGGCGGTGGGTCAGTCATGGTGTGGGGTGGCATTTCTTTGGGGGGCCGCACAGCCCTCCATATGCTCACTAGAGGTAGCCTGACTGCCATTAGGTACCGAGATGAGATCCTCAGACCCCTTTTGATACCATATGCTGGTGCGGTTGGCCCTGGGTTCCTCCTAATGCAAGACAATGCTAGACCTCATGTGGCTGGAGTGTGTCAGCAGTTCCTGCAAGAGGAAGGCATTGATGCTATGGACTGGCCCGCCCGTTCCCCAGACCTGAATCCAATTGAGCACATGTGGGACATCATGTCTCGCTCCATCCACCAACGCCACGTTGCACCACAGACTGTCCAGGAGTTGGCGGATGCATTAGTCCAGGTCTGGGAGGAGATCCCTCAGGAGACCATCCGCCACCTCATCAGGAGCATGCCCAGGCGTTGTAGGGAGTTCATACAGGCACGTGGAGGCCACATACACTACTGAGCCTAATTTTGACTTGTTTTAAGGACATTACATCAAAGTTGGATCAGCCATTAGTGTGGTTTTCCACTTTAATTTTGAGGGTGACTCCAAATCCAGACCTCCATGGGTTGATAAATTTGATTTCCATTGATAATTTTTGTGTGATTTTGTTGTCAGCACATTCAACTATGTAAAGAAAAAAAGTATTTAATAAGATTATTTAATTCATTCAGATCTAGGATGTGTTATTTTAGTGTTCCCTTTATTTTTTTGAGCAGTGTATGTTAGTAAGTCAATTTCTTTATTGGACTAGCAAATTCACTTTCAAAATCTTCCTTGTTCCACTCTCCAGCTGTGTAGCTTGCACTCAGCTGACTGACCAGCAATGGTGTTGTGCGGACTCTTCTTCCTGAGACATGACAAAGAAAAAACATGAAATTAGGTTTATTCATGATATTCGCACCACTATCATGTAACATATTTGAGAAGGCTGTCCCTTCAAACATGACATAAGAATTTTCAGTGGGAAGCTCCTTCACATGACTGACCAAAGCCTGTGGAATAGAGACAAAATGTTATTCTGCCTAATATACAGAAGGTATTCAACATTGAAATCTCCAGGTTACAAAGCATTGCAATTAATTGTACAAAGCTCATCTTTTCAGAACCGAGTACTGCATTTACAAATGTATGGATTGGTTCACATTTATAAACGGACCTGTCTCTGGTTCGTTTAAGGTATCTGATGCTCCTCTCTTTCCGTCCAGACTGAGTAAACAAAGCATTAAGATTAAGCTTTTTCTATGGTGTAGACTTACCAGGTGAACACTATGATCCCTTATTGATGTAAATCCACTTCTTTCAGTGTAGATGAAGGGGAGGAGATATCAATATTAGGAAGGTGTTCCTAATGTTTGGTATACTCATTCTTTGTTGGAGAAGATAAAGTCAGTGTGGTGTATTAGCAATGAAAGTCAACTGGTGGTTTTAATAGAATCACACAACTTAAACCATTTACATTTCTCACTACTGTCAGTCTATTGCTTGTTACAGTGGGGAGAACAAGTATTTGATACACTGCCGATTTTGCAGGTTTTCCTACTTACAAAGCATGTAGAGGTCTGTAATTTTTATCATAGGTACAATTCCACTGTGAGAGACGGAATCTAAAACAAAAATCCAGAAAATCACATTGTAGGATTTTTAAGTAATTAATTTGCATTTTATTGCATGACATAAGTATTTGATCACCTACCAACCAGTAAGAATTCGGGCTCTCACAGACCTGTTAGTTTTTCTTTAAGAAGTCCTCCTGTTCTCCACTCTTTACCTCTATTAACTGCACCTGTTTGAACTCGTAACCTGTATAAAAGACACGTGTCCACACACTCAATCAAACAGACTCCAACCTCTCCACAATGGCCAAGACCAGAGAGCTGTGTAAGGACATCAGGGATAAAATTGTAGACCTGCACAAGGCTGGGATGGGCTACAGGACAATAGGCAAGCAGCTTGGTGAGAAGGCAACAACTGTTGGCGCAATTATTAGAAAATGGAAGAAGTTCAAGATGACGGTCAATCACCCTCGGTCTGGGGCTCCATGCAAGATCTCACCTCGTGGGGCATCAATGATCATGAGGAAGGTGAGGGATCAGCCCAGAACTACACGGCAGGACCTGGTCAATGACCTGAAGAGAGCTGGGACCACAGTCTCAAAGAAAACCATTAGTAACACACTATGCCGTCATGGATTAAAATCCTGCAGCGCATGCAAGGTCCCCCTGCTTAAGCCAGCGCATGTCCAGGCCTGTCTGAAGTTTGCCAATGACCATCTGGATGATCCAGAGGAGGAATGGGAGAAGGTCATGTGGTCTGATGAGACAAAAATATAGCTTTTTGGAGGAAGAAGAGGGATGAGTACAACCCCAGGAACACCATCCCAACCGTGAAGCATGGAGGTGGAAACATAATTATTTGGGGATGCTTTTCTGCAAAGGGGACAGGACGACTGCACCGTATTGAGGGGAGGATGGATGGGGCCATGTATCGCGAGATCTTGGCCAACAACCTCCTTCCCTCAGTAAGAGCATTGAAGATGGGTCGTGGCTGGGTCTTCCAGCATGACAACGACCCGAAACGCACAGCCAGGGCAACTAAGGAGTGGCTCCGTAAGAAGCATCTCAAGGTCCTGGAGTGGCCTAGCCAGTCTCCAGACCTGAACCCAATAGAAAATGTTTGGAGGGAGCTGAAACTCCGTATTGCCCAGCGACAGCCCCGAAACCTGAAGGATCTGGAGAAGGTCTGTATGGAGGAGTGGGCCAAAATCCCTGCTGCAGTGTGTGCAAACCTGGTCAAGACCTACAGGAAACGTATGATCTCTGTAATTGCAAAAAAGGTTTCTGTACCAAATATTAAGTTCTGCTTTTCTGATGTATCAAATACTTATGTCATACAATAAAATGCAAATTAATTACTTAAAAATCATACAATGTGATTTTCTGGATTTTTGTTTTAGATTCCGTCTCTCACAGTTGAAGTGTACCTATGATAAAAATTAAAGACCTCTACATGCTTTGTAAGTAGGAAAACCTGCAGAATCGGCAGTGTATCAAGTACTTGTTCTCCCCACTGTATATGTTGGCATGTGAGTACCAATCACTTCAATAATGAATATTTATTTTGAGAACTGTGACACACATTACCCTTGTGATAACAATATTTAAAAAATGGCTTGACAGAAGTAACATGCATCAAAATCCTTTTGAACATTTTAGGATGTGGAACTGCTCTGTCCAAGTCATATTTTGTCGCTCTTACTCCAATCTCTATTACTTGGCATTCAGCTGATCAACTGCCCGTTATGAAAGCAAATAAGCATCATTAGCAAAATAACATGATTTGAATATTAGTATATCTAGCTACTACAAAAAATAACAGTTATTGTAGCTACTCTAGCCTATCTATCTAACGTGTAGCTCAGTTGGTAGAGCATGGCGCTTGCAACGCCAGGGTTGTGGGTTCGTTTCCCACGGGGGGCCAGTATGAAAAATGTATGCACTCACTAACTGTAAGTCGCTCTGGATAAGAGCGTCTGCTAAATGACTAAATTGTCAAATGTAAATGTTAGCCCTAGAATCTTTGTTAGCAAAGATGAAATAGCTTGCAAGCTAGCTAGCTAACTAGCCAAAATGGCAAGCTAACCTGCAAATTCTTTAAAAAACAAACAGTTTATTACAGTTAAATAATGGTAGTAGCTAGCTAGTTACTAACTTTGAATATAAAAATGTGATGTTTTCTGTTGGTTGTTACACAGCAATATAGCTAGTTAGCTACAAGCTACAGCAGCCTAGCGTAGCTAGTTAGCCAGCCAGCTAACTCTGATAGCTATGGGAACAGTGCCTGTGTTCAGATAGACACTAATAATAAGACTGCTTCATAACGGGATGCAGAGTGTTGTGGTACCATTTCTGTAACCATTTCCATGTCTTGATTTGTCGTGAAATGTCCTCCTCATAACAAAACACCCCCTGAGTTTTCATAGCAACAGAATTTTCAAAATGCCCCAGGTCTTTTCATTGTATTCTCCTTTTCTCATGCAGATGGATGCCTACACTACTCTTAACCCAAACAAAATATTGTGACCAAAACTAACCACAGATGGTGATGACCTGACATAAAACACCAGCGCCATATATTAAGAAAACTCTATCCACCTTTGCCCAAACCTGATTGTAATTGGTCAAATTTTTATTATATTAAGTTATTTAAATCTCACTGCAAATATCAATTGCAGTTGCTTGCTCTACTATATTTTCCCATGTTCAAAATCACCAGAGCGAAATATAGTTCAAGACGTGACAAGATCATATGAAATAGACCCCAATAACCTTATAGTCTATCATTCTTATTATGATGGTTTTGAAATATGAGGTGTTTAAATCCCATTTGACAACCTGCCTTTTTTAGCTTGACCTTTAATCAATTATATGTTATTTGATTCTGTGTAAAAAAAATTAATATATTTATTGTTTTAAGTGTGTTGCTATTTAAAATGCACTTCAAATAAAGTTTGTATTAAAGTTTGATTCGATATATACACAAAAAAATTAAAATGTATGCACGCATGACTGTAAGTCGCTTTGGATAAAAGCGTCTGCTAAATGGCATATTATTATTATTATTATTATTATTATTATTATTATTATTTAATTTATGAAATGACGAGTCGTATGAATATAGACTCCATTAACTTTATAGTCATTCTGTCTTTCTTAAGACGTTTTTTAAATGTATGAACTACTTTTTATAGGCCTACTAAATAAATATTTGAGCTCTGTTTTTATCATGAATTCTCAATACTGAGTTTCTACTTATCATTAAAGATATTCTGACTTACGTGTACACTCTCGGAAACAGGCCAATTTACGCAGTGTAGCGCCCTTATTGGCAGCAGAAGTAGCATTACCCAAGTGGGTACTACACATCGCTAGTGGTAGAGTCGTCCAATGGCTACAGAGAGCTGAGGACTGAGAACAACATCAGGACCGGCGAGCCAACTCTAGCATTACCATCATCAAACCTGTCCTTCCTAGTACCATCCAACTGGGCTGGCAGCAGAATAGAGGCCATCTGACACTGTCAAGACTTGAGTTCTTTATTTTTTATTTATTCTATTTTTTTGTCTGCATACTGCAATTCAGCTTTTAGCTGTGAATGTGTACAAGACAGCCTAACTAATAATAAAACCTTAATTGAAATGAATGTGAAGGCTTGAATGTGATACAATACTATCAAATCTTTATCGATCCATTATACAGAGACAACGGAAATGTGTTAGTACTTGCTGTCACATTACTCATCCCCACCACACAATTACTCACATTAGAGTCTGGGAGCAGCACAGGGTCAACTTAGGGGTTAAGTGCCTTGCTCAAGGGCACATCGGTAGTAGGTGGCACCTGAGATATTGACAGCAACCCTCTAATGCATGTCTCCCTGACCGTTGTATTGTACTGATCTGTCCTCTCTCTCTCTTCCAGGGTTACTTCCTGCTGTTTGAGTCAATGCTGGATTCGGTTCTCTACGCCAGAGACCTCTACCTGGCCGAGGGGGGCTCAGGTGAGTCACACACACACACGCTTTGCCTTACTGAATTTATTGTCCCCTTGGGAAAAATGTGTTGCAGTATCATGTACACATTTTAAAACGGCATTTAAGAGAAGGACAAGAACAATACAAATGGACAATAAAAGGAAAATACACATTTATGACGGTTCTATACATCCTGCTGGTCTTAGTGATTGGATAGGGACATTAACCCGAGCTACTTAGGAGGGATATCACATTTGGCACAATGATTGTCAGTCACAAAGTGATTGAATTCATATAGAACGACCCTATACCCTACTGTATGTGTACAGTAAGAAGACCAGCCTGCTGGTCTTAGTGATTGGATAGGGACATTAACCCAAGCTATTTAGGAGGGATATCACATTTGGCACAGGTTATTGTCAGTCAAAAAGTGATTGAATTTATATAGAATGACCCTATACCCTCATAAATGGTATAATACACCAATAGCTTATAGTTCTAAATCTAAACACCTGTATGAATATCATACACCCCTCCAAAAAAACAAAAAAATACAACAACATAAAAAACACTTGTTCAAATGCTAGATCAGGTTTTTTACAGTCTCTTACTGTTGCCCTAGATATTGTGGTTGATGATATTGTGGGTTGAGCTTAAAATGGCATTAGATGTTGCATGATCATCATGTGATCACAACACCTGAGCAGAGCTATCAGGCAGCTTGTTTTTCTGGTATGGACACACATGGATATGGATGCGGACACACATGGACATGGATGCAAACACCCACACACACACACACACTTCAGTATTGTTCCACTGGTCCACCGAATAGGAAGTGTAGTAGAATGCAGTAGCCATCCAATGCCAGTTCAGTGTCGTTTTTTATGTACATTTACAACATTTTATTGTGCGTGCCTGTCTCCGGAGCCTTATCTCCGGCCGTGCATGCCGCTTTGCATTTTCTGTGTATCGATTTAAATTAGAAAAGGGGAGAAACTGGAGTTTTAAATTATAGGAGAAATCACTTGCGGGAGAATTGACTGCCTTATTTTTTGCTGAAACGCAAAGCCACTCTGCAGTTGATGCATTGCAAAGGCCTGTTCTCTTATTTATGGTTTTCTTTGACGTGTGTGTGTAATGTTTTTTCCCCCCTCTCGATTTGCATCCTGATTGAGAAATGCTGGAAGTAATCTCTCGTGGACAGAAACACGTAACATAACTGGTATTGTAGCGTAGTGTCTGTCAACAGATTGTGGGATGCGACGACTACCGAGGAACTTTGTTTTAGTCACTGACCATTTGGACAAATCACGCTTAAAGAGTCAAAAAGAAATCGGATCATTCTGGATCCTATTTTAACAGGTTGCACTTCAGCTCTAGTTTGTATACATGTTGACAGTTGGTACACAGTACAGTATTTCACTGCTTTTCTGCCTGTGTGTTTTTGTGGCTTTTACCGTGTGTGTAGCCCATGCCGGCATGTGCACGCATTGCTGTGTGAGAGAACATATGGATATTCAGGGTCAGCTCCTATCTGTCACTGGCCAGGCTTAATGATTTGTGACAAACGGGGCCTGACACAGGAGCAGTTCTGAGACGCTGCCTTTTACTGTCTGTCAGGGAGAGCAGAAAGGTCACACACCTGCAGAGGGAGAGAGGGAAGGACGGAGGGGGGAAGCGAAAAAGGTTGGAGAAGAGGGTGCAGACTAGAGAGAGAGAGAGAAGGAAAGAGATTAAGATGATGTTAGAAATTTAGAAAACGAGAGGGATGAATAGAGAAAACAAGATGAGGGGAGCAGAGGGCATGGAGAGAAAGAATGAGGGATAAAGAGTATAGGTAAGAAACTGAATCCCCACTTCTGATTTCTCTCGGTTGGAAGCCATTATTTGTCCAGCATTCTCCCATAACTCTTTTTGGGGTTTATTTTTTCACTAAAACTCACTGATGGGCGTGTGTGTGTGTGTGTGTGTGCATTCATGTGTGTTATTTCTCCATCTCCTGTGCTGCAGTGTGTGTGTTTTACAGTAGTGTGTTTCAGAAGTTCCCTCATTCTACCCAGCACATTAACCTCCTCTTCATCCTTAAATGTGTCCACATTCACCAGAGTAGTCCAGCGTCAAGGGATAAGGGATATTTTTTCGCCCCCCCCCCCACCCTCTCCCTTCATGGCCGACCAGGAGGGGGGATGACAAACGGGCTGTGAGCAGCCAGTCGAGAAGGACACAGATGTCAAAACCATGAATCTGGGGATGCCTGTGTACCCCTCCTGACTCGTTCTCTCTTTCTCTCTCTCTCCATCTACAGTACAGCACCCCTCCTCCCTCTCACTTTTTTCCTATTTATCTATGCTTCTCTCACCCACTCCTTTCTCTCCCACCCTTCTCTCTGTCTCTCTTTTTCTTTTTCTCTCCCCCCTTTCTTTTTCAGGCCTTTTCCATTCCTGCCCAATCAGCATCCCACTCCTCTCACCTGGCCCTCATAATTACTCACTTGCTCCAGAAATCAGGGAAAATTAAGTGACAAATCTGTCGTCGTGGGTGGTGGTGTGTGTGGCTGTTCAGCCACGGTAACACCTGCCAATCAGAGGAGCCTGTGAGACGCCCATCACATAGCTGTCCATTCAGAGTCTTTCTGTTTTTGACACAATACAACTAATGTTATTATCACAACAGAACTAGCCTACTAGTAAGTCTAGCTAACGTTACTGAAATAATGATATATATATATATATAAAATTACACTTATAGACTTATACTTGTTTGCTTGACTTTTATATTCTATAAATTGACTCTTTCAAATATTATACGCTGGCAAGTTTGCAACCGGCGCGCTGCAGTAGGGAAGTAAAGCGGAAGTGGAATCCATCACGTCCGATGTTTGGCTGTGCCCATAGCAACGTTCAAAAATGAGGTGGATAGCTTGTAACTAGGCATCAGGATATATTATAAACAGTGTAGCAGCAGCGTATATGATGATTGTCCTGTATGTGAGTGTGTGCGTGTGTAGAGTCAGAATGAATGTGTGTGCGTGTTATGTATATGAGCAAATGAAGTGTGTGTGTGTGTGTGTGTGGGTGTGTGTGTGTGTGTGTGTGTGTGTGTGTTGGAGTGTCAGTGTGTGTGTGTGTAAAATGTTCATAGATTGAGTGTGCATAGAGATTGCAATTTTTTAAATAAAGTATAAGGGTCAATGCAGATAGTCTGTGTAGACATTTTGTTAGCTATTTAGCAGTCTTATGGCTTGGGGATAGAAGCTGTTCAGGAGCCTGTTGATGTCAGACTTGATTCTCCAGTACCGCTTGCTGTGCGAAACCAGCGAGAACAGTCTATGGCTTGGTTGGCTGGAGTTTGAACAACTTTCCGGGTCTTACTTTCACACCGCCTGATATAGAGGTCCTGGATGTCAGGGAGCTCGGCACCAGTGATGTACTGGGTTGTCCGCACCACCCTCTGTAGCGCCATGCGATTGAGGGCGGTGCAGTTGCCATACCAAACAGTGATGCAGCCAGTCAAGATTCTCTCAGTGGTGCAGCTGTGGAACTTTTTGAGTATTTGAGGGCCCATGCCAAATGATGGTGGTCAGCTTGAGACGTGGGGATTACAGACTGGGACAAGGAGAGGTTGAAAATGACGTGAATGTGCTTTCCAGCTGTTCTGCGCATGCTCTGAGAACGCACCCTGGAATACCGTTCGGCCCTGCGGCCTTACAAGTGTTGACCTGATTAAAAACCTTGCTCACGTCGGCCTCTGAGAGCGTGATCACCCAGTCCCCTGGGTCACTGCACGGCTCGGTGCTGTTTTTGTCGAAGCGCACATAAAATGCATTGAGTTCGTCTGGTAGATAGGCATCGTTGGGCAGATCACGGCTGGATCTTCCTTTGTATTCCGTAATGGACTGTAGCCCTGCCACATGCGTCAGAGCTTGTGTAATAGGATTCCACCTTGTTCCTATACTGAACAAAAATATGAACGCAACAAATAAAGTGTTGGTCCCATGTTTCATGAGCTGAAATAAAAGATCCCTGAAATCTTCCAGACGCACAAAAAGCTTATTTCTCTCAAATTTGTTTACATTCCTGTTAGTGAGCATTTCTCCTTTGCCAAGATAATCCATCCACCTGACAGGTGTGGTATATGAAGAAGCTGATTAACCCTTAGCCTACAATTTCCACGCCCACGCGGAAATCAAATTAACAAAATACAATAATCCCCATTAAAATCCATCTGTTTAAACTAGAGATATCAGTTTTTTTGCATGTGCTGTGTCTCAATCCACCGCCCTGCCAATATCGCCCTTCCGCATCTGCGATGAAAGGTGGCAGAGCTAAAGCGGCGTTTGTCAGACCATGAGACATCCCGAAAATCAGTCTTCTCACAAAAACGTCTGTAGCGTCCGAAAGGTTTAACCTACAAATTAGCTATTTGATCCTTGGTATGACGATCTTAAAACAATTCCATATGTTAGCTTAGAACTGCGTCGTAAACTACTTCAGTGGGCAAATGCTCACCTTCGATGGCTACTGGCACGCTGGAGAAGTGTGCTCTTCACGGATGAATCCCGGATTCAACTGTACCAGGCAGATGGCCCGTGTGGGCGAGGGGTTTGCTGATTTCAACGTTGTGAACAGAGTGCCCCATGGTGGCGGTTGGGTTATGGTATGGGCAGGCATAAGCTACGGACAACGAACACAATTGCATTTTATCGATGGCAATTTGAATGCACAGAGATACCGTGACGAGATCCTGAGGCCCATTGTTGTGCCATTCATCCGCTGCCATCACCTCATGTTTCAGCATGATAATGCACGGCCCCATGTCGCAAGAATCTGTACTCAGTTCCTGGAAGCTGAAAATGTGAAATCCATAGATTTGGGCCTAATGAATTTATTTCAATTGACTGATTCCCATATACAGTGGGGAGAACAAGTATTTGATACACTGCTGATTTTGCAGGTTTTCCTACTTACAAAGCATGTAGAGGTATGTAATTTTTATCATAGGTACACTTCAACTGTGAGAGACGGAATCTAACACAAAAATCCAGAAAATCACATTGTATGATTTTTAAATAATTAATTAGCATTTTATTACATGACATAAGTATTTGATCACCTACCAACCAGTAAGAATTCCGGCTCTCACAGAGCTGTTAGTTTTTCTTTAAGAAGCCCTCCTGTTCTCCACTCATAACGTGTATTAACTGCACCTGTTTGAACTCATTACCTGTATAAAATACACCTGTCCACACACTCAATCAAACAGACTCCAACCTCTCCACAATGGCCAAGACTAGAAAGCTGTGTAAGGACATCAGGGATAAAATGGTAGACCTGCATAAGGCTGGGATGGGCTACAGGACAATAGGCAAGCAGCTTGGTGAGAAGGCAACAACTGTTGGCGCAATTATTAGAAAATGGAAGAAGTTCAAGATGACGGTCAATCACCCTCGGTCTGGGGCTCCATGCAAGATCTCACCTCGTGGGGCATCAATGATCATGAGGAAGGTGAGGGATCAGCCCAGAACTACACAGCAGGACCTGGTCAATGACCTGAAGAGAGCTGGGACCACAGTCTCAAAGAAAACCATTAGTAACACACTATGCCGTCATGGATTAAAATCATGCAGCGCACGCAAGGTCCCCCTGCTCAAGCCAGCGCATGTCCAGGCCCGTCTGAAGTTTGCCAATGACCATCTGGATGATCCAGAGGAGGAAAGGGAGAAGGTAATGTGGTCTGATGAAACAAAAATAGAGCTTTTGGTCTAAACTCCACTCGCCGTGTTTGGAGGAAGAAGAAGGATGAGTACAACCCCAAGAACACCATCCCAACCGTGAAGCATGGAGGTGGAAACATCATTCTTTGGGGATGCTTTTCTGCAAAGGGGACAGGACGACTGCACCGTATTGAGGGGAGGATGGATGGGGCCATGTATTACGAGATCTTGGCCAACAACCTCCTTCCCTCAGTAAGAGCATTGAAGATGGGTCGTGGCTGGGTCTTCCAGCATGACAACGACCCGAAACACACAGCCAGGGCAACTAAGGAGTGGCTCCGTAAGAAGCATCTCAAGGTTCTGGAGTGGTCTAGCCAGTCTCCAGACCTGAACCCAATAGAAAATCTTTGGAGGGAGCTGAAAGTCCGTATTGCCCAGCGACAGCCCCGAAACCTGAAGGATCTGGAGAAGTTCTGTATGGAGGAGTGGGCCAAAATCCCTGCTGCAGTGTGTGCAAACCTGGTCAAGACCTACAGGAAACATATGATCTCTGTAATTGCAAACAAAGGTTTCTGTACCAAATATTAAGTTCTGCTTTTCTGATGTATCAAATACTTATGTCATGCAATAAAATGCAAATTAATTACTTAAAAATCATACAATGTGATTTTCTGGATTTTTGTTTTAGATTCCGTCTCTCACAGTTGAAGTGTACCTATGATAAAAATTACAGACCTCTACATGCTTTGTAAGTAGGAAAACCTGCAAAATCGGCAGTGTATCAAATACTTGTTCTCCCCACTGTATGAACTGTAACTCAGTAAAATCTTTGAAATTGTTGCATGTTGCCTATATATTTTTGTTCAGTGTATATTGTCCTTTTATATTGTCTTTAGTGGCACTTCTTGTACTTGTTCGTGTCCTCAGCCATAGCCTCGGCGTTGGCTGCGATAGTCTTATATGCGATAGCCCTGTCTTTTATCTTAGCACCAACCTCTGTGTTAATGCAGGGCTTTTGTTTGGGGAAGTAGCGAACCATCATTGTGGGGACAACGTCGGCGATGCATTTCCTAATGAAGCCGGTGATGGAGGTGGTTAGCTCGTCAGTGCTATAGGCGAAGTCCCGGAACATATTCCATTCAGTGCTAGCAAAGCAGTCTTGTAGCATAGCCTCCGAAACGGAGGACCATTTCTCAATGGAGCACATCACGGTTACTTCCTGTTTGAACTTCTGCTTGTAAATAGGAAGCAGCAGTATAGAGGCATGATCTGATTTACTAAAGGGGGGACGATGGAGGGCTTTGTATACTTGCTTGTGGGTAGAGTAACAGTGGTCTAGGACTTTATCGCCCCTAGTTGCGAAGGAGACGTGTTGATGGAAGTTTGGCATTAATTGTCTTAATGTCGCGGAATTAAAATCACCAGGAACAAGGAAGCAGCCTCGTGTTCATGGTTTCCTTCTTGTTTATAGCCTCGCACAGTTCGTTAAGTGCCATCTTGTTGTTTTTATTGTCCTGAGGTGGAATATATACAGCAGTCACAAAACAGATTGTGTTGTTTTGTTGTTTTATGTTGTATTACAGGAACTTGATGGATTTTGTTCATGAGATGCAGCATAAAACATAGTAAAGCAAATGTGGAAAAACATTTTGACACCTTTTAAGGTGTTTCCTAACACCTTTTGATCTAATTATTAGTATTTAGGAATGTTTCAATTAAAACAAATTCAGAATTATGGTAGTATGACGTGTTTTAGTTGCATAAATGAGTATGACCAAATTAAAAGATAACAAAAATAATACTCTTAATGGTACTGTGAGTTTGGTTCAAATGTTAAAAAAGTTACGTTTCACTTTAACTGTAGTTTGTCAGTTTTCATTTAAATTCATTTAAAAAAAAATTGCATTGTAAATTCTACATGTTCACAAGATCTCATCTGTTGAATCATTCTTGCCATCCTACCCAACTACATACTACTGTTTTCCTGTAATCTTTCCTTTCTTTTTAAAATAATGTGCATGTATCCATTTGCAGCACCAAAGTATTGAAAAAAACAATCCATGGTTGTCAGGGGTTCACTATTTTTCTCGGCACTGACTGTGTACACATGGTATATGGTTTCTCGTCCATGGATTTCACAATGAGTTGTACAGTGGACAGCACTTGTTGCAATAAAAACGAGACATTCTGCTGTCTGTAGCTTCCCGCCAGTCAGTGTGTGTGCGTGTGTCATATACAGTCTACTCTTTGAGATTGTGTTTGTGACAGTAGGTTATTCTGTGACAACTTTGTAGTGGTTATATGTCTTTCTTAAATTCTAGCACTTTAGCAAATGACTGTAATGTCCCTCCACGGTGGGAACAGCCATGGCCCCAAGCGCTTCAACCTCTGCCAAATCACCAAGCAGATTAACCACTCAGATAAACACATTTTAGATGTTTAACGTTTACAAAACACATTAAGACTCATGTTTAATGTTCATTTCAAATTCATGGTTTAATGTTTATAGAATACATTCAGATGGGGTTTAATGTCTTAGTATTTTTCTGAGCCTGGTTTGGCTCTGTGGCTGTATCGAGGTGAATTACTCCCTTGATTTAATTCTGAGTTGCAGGAATGTGTTTTTAAAAATAATACTTTTTAAATACTTAAAAAATAGATTCTACAACAAGCATGTTTTGTATTTCTGTCCCAGTCATAAACATGTGTCGTAAACAAGGTCATTATTGACAGAAAATAGTGTAAAAAGTAGGACAGAGCGGCCATAAGGGTCTGGTATTTGATGGATATCCTCGTTACTGGTGCTTTATTAAATGGATGCCGAGTCCCACACCCACAGCAACTAGGACACCAGAGTCTCTTATAATGGGGTTTCAATCTGAGAGTTAAATTCATGTCAAATGTGTTTCGTACTGTTAGGGTAATGTTTGTAATAACTTCCTTTCCTCTTTTGTAACTGGTATGAGAAATTGGTAAACATATGGTAAGCAAAATATGGTAACAAGTAATACAATCTAGTCAAATCCATGATTACTGTTGTACCTGCCTCATAACCTGATATACAGTATACTGTACCCTTAAATAAATAAAAAAATAGAAAACATTTCCCACCATAAAGACATAGTGTAAAGGTCAATTTCAATCAGGTGTGTCGGGGTGTGAGCCCCAAATCCTGACTCTTCAGGATTTCCCACACAACACCAGACTAGCAATTAATATCAGTATGATTAAAGGTCCCGATCGTGCACGCAACCACAGCATTGATAGCAAGTCAGGAATTCAGATTCAGCAGTGGAATCAGGGGGAAAAGGCATCCAACTCAAAGCCAGACTCCTCAGAACTCTTAATTAATAAATAAGTGACATAGTCGCCCAGTGCCTTTAGCTTTCTGTCATTTTAGAACACACACTGTGGTGGTCATCTCCACCATAGACTGAGGCTGTGTCCGAAATGTATCTTGCCTTCTACTTACTAAAACTACATACTGTGTACTAATAGTGCTACAGTGGGTATAGAAAGTCACCACCCCCTTTCAAAATGTTCACCTTTTGTTGCCTTACAGCCTGAAATGAAAACACATAAAATCTAACTTTTTCTGGCATTATTTACACACAGTAACCCACAATATCCAAGTAAAAAAAAAAAAAAAAAACTCTGACAATGAATTACAAGTAAAACAGTAAAATACCCTATTTGGATAAGTGAACACCCCCCCCCCCCCTTAGAATTGCAATTGCAAACTTGCTGAGGTATAACCAACCACCTTCCAGATCACAAATCAAGCTAATTGGCTTCCATCTGTGATCAATTGTAGTGACTTTGATTAGTTCAGAATAAAAGCAGTTGTTCATAGAGGACTCCACTGCTTAGTAGCGCAATTCAAAGCAAAAAATCCACTATGGGCGGAAAGGTACTTTCAAAAGATCTACGAGATAAAGTTGTGGAAAGGCACAAGTCAGGGGATGGAAATATATAAAAATTTCAAAGGCTATGTTTATCCCTCGGAGCACAGTTAAGACCATTATTAAGAAGTGGAAGGCGTATGGCACCACCCAGACCCAGCATAGATCAGGCCGTCCCTCCGAACTGGATGTCCGGGCAAGGAGGAGACTGATCAGAGAGGCTACCAAGAAGCCAATGGCGACTTTGAAGGAGCTTCAGGCCTTTATGGCAAAGACTGGTCAACCACAATATCACAAGTGCTCCACAAATCTGGCAAGAAAAAAAAGCCACATCAAGTCTCGTTTGAGCTTTGCCAAAATGCACATTGTAGATTCCGAGGCCAAGTGGCAAAAGGTGCTGTGGTCAGATGAGACCAAAATTGAACTTTTTGGCATGAATGCAAAACGATATGTCTGGCGAAAACCCAATACATCTTTCCACCCAAAGAACACCATGCCTACAGTAAAGCATGGCGGTGGCACATCCTGTTGTGGGGGTGTTTCTCTTCAGCAGGAACTGGAGGATAGAAGGGAAAATGGACAGTGCAAAATACCGACAGATTCTTGAGGATACCCTGCAGCCCTCTGCCAGGAAGTTGAAAATGGTAAGATGGACCCAAAGCACACCGCCAAAGCAACCGTACAGTGGCTGAAGGACAAGAAGGTGAATGTCCTTGAGTGGCCTAGTCAGAGCCCTGACCTAAATCCCATCGAGAATCTGTGGAATGACTTGAATAGTGCAGTCCATGAGCGGTCACCATGCAATTTGACTGAGCTTGATCAATTCTGCAAGGAAGAATAGGCAAATATTGCACAGTCTAGGTGTGCAAAGTTAGTAGAGACATAATTCAAGCAAAAGGTAGTTCCACCAAGTATTAACTCAGCGGGGTGTTCACTTATCCAAATAGGGTATTTTACTGTTTTAATTGTAATACATTTTCAGAGTTTTTTTAGATAATTTTTTTTACTTGGCTATTGTGGGTTACTGTGTGTAAATAATGCCGGAAAAAGTTAGATTTTATGTGTTTTCATTTTAAGCTGTAAAGCAACAAAAGGTGAACATTTTGAAAGAGGGTGGTGACTTTCGATACCCACTGTAAATACTATTTAGAATGTACTGTTTAGTAAAATGTATGCAGTAAGCAACAAATATCAACATACTAATCTAATGCGCAATTGCGTTGTTTTCCGCCATTCGTTAATTTTGGTACAGCCTGTCCCCTTATCTGATTGTCAGCTGTTGTCAAACACGGTTGGTCTGAAAATAAGATTTTTTTTCCTTAATAGCATGCAGCAAATTTGTACTATATTAAAAGCCTAAATGAGTATGGCATCCTGGCATTTAAAGCATACAACATTTTTGAAATGTCACATAGTATAAAACATTATATTTTCGCATACCCAAACGGCCTACTATTTAGGATGCAAGTACGGATATCTGGACTTGGCCATATATCTCCACTCCCTCCCCTATAGGGATGGATGGGCACGGTTAATCGAAAATCAGGAGTGATTGTTTTGTTTTCAAGCTCATTTTCTATCTCATGGGCTATGGTTTATGGGTACGTTTTACATGAAAAGGCATTTTAGTATCATAGCGCATTTTCCCCACTTCAAATAGCGATTAGCCTAGTACATGTACGAACCAACAGAGGGTCCACAACACAAGAAACAGATCAATGCAAAACACTCAGAATCAGTTATATGATGGCGAACAGCAGACTCTTTCACTGTTAGTTTTTGACTAACAGTAGCTTAGGCTATCGATATAACACCTTGAAAACAACAGCACATTGTCTGCTGTTGTGGCATTTTGTGTCATTCTGATTGGTGATGAGAGTAGAGGATTTCTTTATTTATTTTTCTTAATTTTGACTATCCGAAAAAAATAGTGAAATAATGTCAAATGACCATCCCTACTCGCCTATCACTCTTCTCCTCTATGTTCAGTCTATCCATACATCTCACCCTCTTACTCTCTTTTTAGTCTACCCAGATCGTTGCACCATCAGCCTGGCTGCAGTGGGCGACACGGAGAAGCACCAGGGCCGTATTGCATTCTGGGATGATGTATACGGGTTCAAGATGGCGTGCATGAAGAAGGCCGTGGTGCCAGAGGCCGTGGTGCAGGTCCTCAAACCAGACACACTCATCTCTAAGCCTGCAGTCATACAGGTACACACACACACACACGGTATATAGAAAGGAAAAAGGTTACAGAAATAGAGTGGGTGTAGAGGGGGAATACAGAGCGAAGGAGAGAGAGTTAGTCGTAAAGAGAGATCAGTCCCTGGAGGCAGGTTGTTGTGTGTGTGTGTGTACGTGTGTCAGAGCTGTAGCGCTGGGTGATTGATAAATCTAATCCTTGTTTAAGTTCCTCTTTAGGAAACTTCATTACTCTCTCCCCCCTGCAGATGGAGAGGCGCTCGCTGAGCTGATGGAGAAAACACACACACACTGCAGAGAGACTACACATACACCCACACACCGCAGGGAGAGTACAACACACTCACTAATACATACATATTACAAGCACAATCATCCTCACAGATCCTGCACTTATATACACACACATTGCGCTTCCTAATGGACTTTCTATATCACACACACAAATGAGAGCATTGATTCCTTTTTAAAACCATTTTTGATCATATTCTGTCATTTCCGTGGACGCTCCTTCCTCTACCCATCCTCCATTTTGTTAAGTAGCATGTTCTTTCCCACGTCTCTCCCATGATGAACGAGCGGAGCAAGTGAAATAATGGAATTTGAATCCTCTAATCGATAGTTTCTCCCCTCCAGTGAAAAATGGACAGCTCCCCCTCGTCCCAAATTGCATGGATTCTCGTCCATTGCCTCCCTCTGATACGATCCAATAACATTCCATTAAGGATGGTCAGAACGGCGTAAAATTAAGCGCCTGTCTCTCAGGGAATTGCAAATCCCTGTTAAAACAGTTATGGCTTTTTTCCTCTCACAATGTTAAGGAATGTGCTTTAGAAATTGAAAAGGGGTGTAAAACCGTCCCTAGTTGTTGTACTTGTGTAATGTACAGTACCAGTCAAAAGTTTGGACACACCTACTCATTCAAGGGTTTTCTTAATTTTTTATTTTTTTTACATTGTAGAATGATAGTGAAGACATCAAAACTATGAAGTAACACATATGGAATCATGTAGTAACCAAAAAAGTGTTAAACAAATCAAAATATATTTTATATTTGACATTGTTCAAATAGCCACCCTTTTTCTTGATGACAGCTTTGCACACTCTTGGCATTCTCTCAACCAGCTTTATGAGGAATGCTTTTCCAACAGTCTTGAAGGAGTTCCCACATATGCTGAGCACTTGTTGGCTGCTTTTCCTTCACTCTGCCGTCCGACTCATCCCAAACCATCTCAATTGGGTTGAGGTCGGTGGATTGTGGAGGCCAGGTCATCTGATGCAGCACTCCATCACTCTCCTTCTTGGTCAAATAGCTCTTACACAGCCTGGAGGTGTGTTGGGTCATTATCCTGTTGAAAAACAAATGATAGTCCCTCTAAGCCCAAACCGGATGGGATGGCGTATCGCTGCAGAATGCTGTTGTAGCCATGCTGGTTAAGTGTGCCTTGAATTCTAAATAAATCACAGACAGTGTCACCAGCAAAGCACCCCCACACCATAACACCTCCTCCTCCATGCTTTACGTTGGGAACTACACATGCGGAGATCATCCGTTCACCCACACCGCATCTCACAAAGACATGGCGGTTTGAACCAAAAATCTCCAATTTGGACTCCAGACCAAAGGACAGATTTCCACCTGTCTAATGTCCATTGCTCGTGTTTCTTGGCCCAAGCAGGTCTCTTCTTCTTATTGGTGTCCTTTAGTAGTGGGTCTTTGCAGCAATTCGACCATGAAGGCCAGATTCACACAGTCCTCTATGAACAGTTGATGTTGAGATGTGTCTGTTACTTGAACTCTGTGAAGCATTTATTTGGGCTGCAATTTCTGATGCTGGTAACTCTAATGAACTTATCCTCTGCAGCAGAGGTAACTTTGGGTCTTCCATTCCTGTGGCGGTCCTCATGAGAGCCAGTTTCATCATAGCACTTGATGGTTTTTGCGACTGCACTTGAAGAAACTTTCAAAGTTCTTGAAATGTTGCGTATTGACTGACCTTCATGTCTTAAAGTAATGATGCTGTCATTTCTCTTTGCTTATTTGAGCTGTTCTTGCCATAATATGGACTTGGTCTTTTACCAAATAGGGCTATCTTCTGTAGACCACCCCTACCTTGTCACAACACAACTGATTGTCTCAAACCCATTAAGAAGGAAATAAATTCCACAAATTAACTTTTAAGAAGGCACACCTGTTAATTGAAATGCATTCCAGGTGACTACCCCATGAAGCTGGTTGAGAGAATGCCAAGAGTGTGCAAAGCTGTCATCAAGGCAAAGGGTGGCTATTTGAAGAATCTGAAATATAAAATATATTTAGATTTGTTTGACACTTTTTTGGTTACTACATGATTCCATATGTGTTATTTCATAATATAATAATAATAATAATAATATGCCATTTAGCAGACGCTTTTATCCAAAGTGACTTACAGTCATGCGTGCATACATTTTTGTGTATGGGTGGTCCCGGGGATCGAACCCACTACCTTGGCGTTACAAGCGCCGTGCTCTACCAGCTGAGCTACAGAGGACCACATAATTTTGATGTCTTCACTATTATTCTACAAGGTAAAATATTTAAAAAAATAAAGAAAAACCCTTGAATGACTAGGTGTGTCCAAACTTTTGAGTGGTAGTGTATGTCGTGGCAAAATTACAACTTTTGTTATGCACATGCGCTGTATGAGCCTTAAACCTGTACATTTCCACTGCCTGTTTGAAGCTCTTGTAAGAAGGAGCTGGTATTTTTCCACTCTGCCTCTGTTCAACTTAGTCACACGGTCAAGACAAAGACCTTCTGAGAGTGACCACACTGTCTCAGCCCATCCTGTTTCTTCTCATATCTTTGAAGGGCACAGCTGTGTGGAGATTTGAGGTGAACAGAGGCTGGCTTGAACAGAGAGGAGTAACGGAACTAACGTTGTCACTTGTTTGTGCGCTATTACCCGATACACATAGCCACAAGAAGAAAACTAGGTAGCTTATGATGCCGGGGAGGGGTGAAACCAGCCATGACTAAGCATTTTTAGGTCCACTATATAAGACATCAGCATTTCCTGTTTGTGGGGCTCTCAACGAATCACCTACGGGTGGTACGTTGACCAGCTCCATTATTGCAATAATTAACTGATATTAAATAAAGATGATTGTTTGAAGAAATGACAAAGTCTCTCTCACTTAGTTAGAATTTCCATGACATGTACAAACTTTTTTTAAGCATGGAAGTCCTTTGTTGGGGGTCAATCCTCTTGTTTTGGCCTCTGTTGTGGTAAGTATTCTGTTTTTGGGGAATTGTACTCAAGAACAGGGGGAATGCAATCACCTTGAGTACAAGTGCTTAGTTGTTTTGTATCGCTGATACTTCACTGTTCTTCTGTTTCTTGCTTGAGAAGACCAAAAGCGTGTTCTAATTTCCTGGTTTGTTTGATTACAGAATGTGAAAGTGTGAGTGTGTATTGATCTTTTGTCTGTGGACTCCTCTCCCCAGGGGATCGATTGTAACGCAGTGTGTCTCTCCGAGCTGGAGTTTACGTCAGACTTCTGCCTAAAGATAACAGACAGCACAGACTGCACGGTGAGTCGCGCACGTATACACGCACACACACACCCCCCTAACTCAATCTTCTGAGTTAATCAAGGCTGTCAGCTGTGAGGATTGATCACAGGTGTGGTGATAAATGGGGCCGGCTAATTGGCTAGGAAGGGTCAGGTGGGTGGGACACCAATGTGATTGATAGACAATCCTCCTGATCCCCAGGTGTGGCTGACTACATGCATGTTGCGTCGCGTGTGAAGGGAGTTTGTCACACCAGGGAGATCGTGTTACATACGGGGTGTGTTCTTTCTGTACCTTAAATATAAACATGTAATGCATATTTAATATTTATGTTAAAATGCACATTTTGGTGCCTTCTCCAATTTCTAATTAGGCCAAAACTACAGTGGGGTGGTGGACATTTGGGTCATGTTAAATATGGCACAACTTGGTATTTTGCAGCAGTAATTGAGCGCTCTTATAGGACAAGTTCAGGTAGTACCTCCCCATTTCAAAACGTTCTGCCCCATTTCATGCCTACTGGGAACTGCTGTCTCTTATCTGTCTCTTATCCCAAGTACAAACCACTGTCGTTGTGCCCTTGAGCAAGGCACTTAAACCCAAAATACATTGAGGTGTGCTGCAATGTGGCTGACCCTGAGCCTCTCATGGGGTGTTGGGGGAAAAGGCAGAAGGAAAATGTACATTCTAACCAAATGGCGTATCCAATTAAATAATCTAACACTAACAGCTCTAACACACCTGATAAAACTGGTCTGATAGTGATAACCATGATTCTTTTTTTAAAGTTTTTTTTTAAACATTTGCGTTAGTGCTGCAGTGGAGCAAAAGCCCACACTTACAGTCGCTTTCAGGACCGGAGTCAGAGACCCCTTGTTTAAATCTTCTCCGTAACGAATCTTAGGCACTAGGCAGGGGGTAGATGATAGTTCACTCTGTACGGTGAACTGTCATCCACCTATCATCTAGTCTATTCTGTACGGTGCTGGCAGGCACTCACACCGCGGCTCTTCACCATGTCTCCCCCTCCTCTGGGAAGTTCACAGACTGATCGGCATAGGGCTCTGGTCAAAAGCAGTGCACTATAAAGGGAATAGGGTTTCATTTGCGAAACACAAATGGTGAGAGAAAATATAGAGCAGAAATAGCCCTGGCGGACTCCGTCAAGTGATTTGTCTTTGGTGGCCCATTGTATTCTGAGAGCATTGTGCAGTGTGGCACCAGTGTCTCTCTCCACTATTTTAATAGTTAATCAATAGCTGGTTATTATCTGCCTCTGCTCTCGGTCGGCCCCGTGGATCTAATGGAATTTGTAAACATCCTCACATTTTTCCTCTCTTCTCTCGGCAACATAATTGAAAATATCCACCTTTTTTATTTGTTCCATTTCTTGGAATGTGGATTACCTGTTCTAGGTTGAGAGCCTGGTGCAATGAGAAATGTGACTGACCGCCTTGAATCGGTCTTATGTAGCAACATTTGAAATGTGTTTTTTACATTGGATGAAAGTTGAGACTGGTAAATCATACACTGCATTTGAGGAACAATTGGAAAGTAATTCTGATTTGAAAGTTGATAAGCATGGCACTTGCAACGCCAGGGTTGTGGGTTCGTTTCCCACGGGGGGCCAGTATTGAAAATGTATGCACTCACTAACTGTAAGTCGCTCTGGATAAGAGCGTCTGCTAAATGACTAAAATGTAATAAACTTGTAACCCCACTTTTTGATGTTACTATGATATACTGAAGTATAATTACAAGCATTCCATGAGTGTCAAAGGCTTTTATTGACAATTACATTAAGTTCATGCAAAGAGTCAATATTTGCAGTGTTGACCCTTCTTTTTCAAGACCTCTGCAATCCGCCCTGGCATGCTGTCAATTGACTTCTGGGTCACATCCTGACTGATGACTGCCCATTCTTGCATAATCAATGCTTGGCGTTTGTCAGAATTTGTGGGTTTTTGTTTGTCCACCCGCCTCTTGAGGATCGACCACAAGTTCTCAATGGGATGAAGGTCTGGGGAGTTTCCTGGCCATGGACCCAAAATGTCGATGTTTTGTTCCCCGAGCCACTTAGTTATCATTTTTGCCTTATGGCAAGGTGCTCCATCATGCAGGAAAAGGCATTGTTCGTCACCAAACTGTTCTTGGATGGTTGGGAGAAGTTGCTCTCGGAGGATGTGTTGGTACCATTCTTTATTCATGGCTGTGTTCTTAGGCAAAATTGTGAGTGAGCCCACTCCCTTGGCTGAGAAGCAACCCCACACATGAATGGTCTCAGGATGCTTTACTGTTGGCATGACACAGGACTGATGGTAGTGCTCACCTTGTCTTCTCCGGACAAGCTTTTTTCCGGATGCCTCAAACAATCGGAAAGGGGATTCATCAGAGAAAATGACTTTACCCCAGTCCTCAGTAGTCCAATCCCTGTACCTTTTGCAGAATATCAGTCTGTCACTGATGTTTTTCCTGGAGAGAAGTGGCTTCCTCGCTGCCCTTCTTGACACCAGGCCATCCTCCAAAAGTCTTCGCCTCACTGTGTGTGCAGATGCACTCACATCTGCCTGCTGCCATTCCTGAGCAAGCTCTGCACTGGTGGTGCCCCGATCCCGCAGCTGAATCAACTTTAGGAGACGGTCCTGGCGCTTGCTGGACCTTCTTGGGCGCCCTGAAGCCTTCTTCACAACAATTGAACCTCTCTCCTTGAATTTCTTCATGATCCGATAAATGGTTGATTTAGGTGCAATCTTACTAGCAGCAATATCCTTGCCTGTGAAACCCTTTTTGTGCAAAGCATTGATGACGGCACGTGTTTCCTTGCAGGTAACCATGGTTAACAGAGGAAGAACAATGATTTCAAGCACCACCCTCCTTTTTATAGCTTAGTCTGTTATTCTAAATCAATCAGCATGACAGAGTGATCTCCAGCCATGTCCTTATCAACATTCTCACCTGTATTAATGAGAGAATCACTGACATGATGTCAGCTGGTCCTTTTGTGGCAGGGCTGAAATGCAGTGGAAATGTTTTTTTTGGGATTAAGTTCATTTTCATGGCAAAGAGGGACTTTGCAATTAATTGCAATTCATCTGATCACTCTTCATAACATTCTGGAGTATATGCAAATTGCCTTCATAAAAACTGAGGCAGCAGACTTTGTGAAAATTAATATTTGTGTCATTCTGAAAACTTTTGACCACGACTGTGGTAAAGATTAAGACTAAAAGTGGTAAATGTAGTAGCCTATAATAAGGAAAATTTCAGGTAAACAGAAAGTGTGCAGATAATTTAAAAAAATACATATTAGATGACGCTTACCCAGACACACTTGTCTAAATTGATGGGTCATGTGAAAGAAATGATGATTGTCCATAGAGGCACTGCAGATAGTGCTGATGACTGGGAACTCGCCACCAGTGATGAACTGGTCCGTCCGAAACCACATGTGAACAAGGGAATCTGTATTCGGAGAGCCTGTTTCTGTCCTGCCCTTGACTTTGGTGCAGGGCATGTGATGTCCATAGCCTCTTCGTCGCAAAACTCCCTGATCTTCTCAAAAATATAAGTTTGTCTAGCTGTGTCCAGTCCAGGTGGTGCATGTACAGGCAGACCATCTATGGGAGGAAGGATGTCAGCTTTGCGCAGCAGCTGAAACCTGGTCCCGACTGAGACCGAACGCTCCTTGGCGACAACAACACCAGGCTCCGGGGCATTGAAGCTGTAAAACAGGAAATAACAACATCAATTCACCTCCCAAGTTTAGATAAGAAGAATAACCTCATACAATTAATGAAAATGATATTCACCTGAAGTGCTGGTACTGCTTGATCTGTGGCAGCGACCTGAAGTACAGAGTAAGGTGTTGTTGCCAGCCATAGCTTTCCACCAGCACCGTACCATCCTCCAGTCCAACCAGCTGTGGGATGTTGACTCCTGTCACGGTGCTGTCCTTCACAACACAAGCAATCTTTGACAAAGTGTTCACTCTGGTGTTTCTGAAGCGCTGCTTGATGAGGTCAAAGCACTAGTCGGGGGCACACTTGGCGTGGCCTGTGATCAGGAAGTGAAGGTCCAGACCGTGGTGGAGCTTGTGCATGGTCCGCCAGGCACAATATCAGAGCACAAACGTGTTCTTGTTTTGGCCACTGCAGTTATCACAATTCAGGTCCACACGTGTTTCCCCAACTCTGTAGTTGGTGAAGAAATGGTGCATGTAGTTGATGACTGCGCTGCTGCCTTTGCTGGATGACATGCCTTCATCAATCAAGTAGTTGACTTGTTGACTGGTGGAGGAGAGTCAGGCGTGTTCTACTGATGCTGAAAGACAAATTCCAGACACAACTATTTTAGCATTATTATACAATAGATAGCCGTAATCACCAATAGACACACCTGGCTAACTTGATGGGTCATGTAATCATCTGGCGAAGTCGAGTCTTTTGTTTAGACATGTAGCTAGCTGGCTAGCTAAACAATTAACCATAATCCCTATCCATAGAGTACTAGCAATACAAACCGACTGTCATAGCTAGCTAAAGTTAACCAAATAGGTTCAATGTTAGCTAGTTAGCTAGCTAACATTAGGCTATAACTAGCAATGCAAATGTCTTACTGAGATAATATTACTACACAGATCATAAATGTGATGTTAGCTAGTGAGCCAGCCATCTAGCGTCTGCTAGCTAGCTATCAGTACGCTTTAACTTGATGTCTTTTGTTTAGACATCTAGCTAGCTAGCTAAACAATGATCCATAATCCCAATCCATACAGTACTAGCAATACAAACCGATTGTCATAGCTAGCTAAAGTTAACCAAATAGGTTCAATGTTAGCTAGTTAGCTAGCTAACATTAGGCTATAACTAGCCATGCAAATGGATTGCTGAGATAATATTACTACACAGATCATAAACGTAATGTTAGCTAGTGAGCTAGCCATCTAACGTCAGCTAGCTAGCTAACAGTACACTTTAACTTGGGGTCTTTTGTTTAGACATCTAGCTAGCTAAATAATAACTTGCAATGAAAACAACTTTCGGACAAAATTAGAAACGTATAATATCTGAAACTGTAGCTAGACTCTTACCCGTAGACATGGATGAACACTTCACAGTATTTATTTTTATTTATTTATTTCACCTTTATTTAACCAGGTAAGCCAGTTGAGAACAAGTTCTCATTTACAACTGCGACCTGGCCAATATAAAGCAAAGCAGTGCGATAAAAACAACAACAACACAGAGTTACACATGGGATAAAACAAAAACATACAGTCAATAACACAATAGAAAATCTATATACAGTGTGTGCAAATGTAGTAAGTTATGGAGATAAGGCAATAAATAGGCCATAGTGCAAAATAATTACAATTTAGTATTATCACTGGAGTGATAGATGTGCAGAAGAAGATGTGCAAATAGAGATACTGGGGTGCAAATGAGCAAAATAAATAACAATATGGGGATGAGGTAGTTGGGTGGGCTAATTACAGATGGGCTGTGTACAGGTGCAGTGATCGGTAAGCTGCTCTGACAACTGATGCTAAAAGTTATTGAGGGAGATAAGAGTCTCCAGCTTCAGAGATTTTTGCAGTTCGTTCCAGTCATTAGCAGCAGAGAATTGGAAGGAATGGCGGCCAAAGTAGACTGCAAGTCACTCTGGTTCACACTGACCGTGTGCAATGCCATAGGAATCATCACGTATTTTGCCCTCTCTGTCATGGATGCCATGGTTGCCCATAGTTTGAAGATGTAATCCGAAGACAAGTGTTTTATACAACAGCCTTCTGTGTTCTCTTTTCAACTCTCTCTGTATTTGCAATTAAACGGCAGAATGGTATTCATCTCCTTATCATACTCTGCTTCTACCAGACATTCCACTGATTTCAAAACTCGGTCAACTTCTTCCGTGACAACAACACTGTTGATCGCTGTTTCTTCTCCATCACTGTCATCAGAAGACTCTATAATGTCTTCTTCAATGAAAATCTTTTTACCTAAATCAGGGATTTCCTCATCGTCTGATTCATTTTCAGAGTCAGAAAGAGTCAGCATGGTACCGTCGTCCTCCTGAAAGTAGTCCATCACAACCTTTTCCCACTGACCTATCCAAAACTCATCTCTCGGCATGTCCAGCCCATTCATTATCTCAGCTAATCATGGCTAGCGGGAAGGTTCCTGTCTTTTCCTGTGGCTAAGCCAACTAGGCTCGTAATTTAACAACTTTATTTGTATTTACAGATGGCATACAAGTTTGTTATTAAGGCATATTAAAGTTCAAATGTTCCAGAAGGCATTTCTGCCAAAAAATGCATTTTGATAAAAAAGAAACGTTAAAATGATTCTCCTGTGAAGTCGTGACTTGCGACATATGCCTAGTTTCCTGAAACGAGTCCCAAATGTGAAACGAAAAATTATAGAATCAGGCAAAAAATAGTCATTTAAATCTCTCTTTTCGGTGCTTTTGTGTTAATTTTCTTGTAAAAAAAATTGTCAGACAGATTTATCCTTCAAAGCTTCTAAAAATCTGTAAGTGACTGAACATTTTACTGAAAATTTGACAATTAACGAAATCTCTGGTGACAGGTGTTAAGGGTGGCTCTTGGGTCTGTGTTTGACCAGTATTTCACAGGGGTATTGTGGATAGTGGCGGACTGTGGGAGTTTGATGAAATTTGAAAATAGACACTGGTCAGTTTTGTGTTTTCCCCCCTATGGGCTTAGGTTAGGATTTTAGAGGTGCTTAATCCTAGATCTATTGTTAACTTCTATCCTGCGGCTGGACCACGTGTGAGGGAGAGAATGGACCGTGTGTGTGTGTGCGCGTGTACGTGCATGTGTGTGAGAGAGAGTGTTCGTCCGCTGTGATGGAGCGCCTGCTTTTGTTCTCCTGTTGACAGTCCATTCATCAGCGATGCCTGCCTAACCTTGCATTAAATGAACAGCACAACCCCTGCGTCTGCGCCGCGCACACAGAAGACAAATACCCCCCTTCTCTCCCTCCCTCTGTCCCCCCCCCTTTTTACTCTCTCGCTCCTCCTTTCCTTGCATGTGTAGGCCCAGAAAACCTCTGTCAAAAAACATGGGTTGTGCTTTAAAGGTTTTGTGTTGTTTTGTAGTCAGAAAGATATTATCCCAAGGGGTTGTCTTGTTTTTATTTATTTATTTTTAAACTTCAGGTTCATTTCATTCAGACTTGTGGTTCAATATCTATTCAGTAGCATATAGTCCAGATACAACCAATTTTCCCCTTGGGGAGATAAAATAGTATTTAATTAACTATTTAAGACTAGTTACTTTAGACTTGTTTTAAGACTTTTATTACTCCAAAGCCATTCTTTGCTGATAATATTTTCTAGAGATCATTACCCTGGTTGCTGTGAAAAAAGAATGTGATGCATTTTATTCCCGAAGTTGAATTGGGGGAAAAGATGAACACAAGAATCCACAAAACTATCCCTCACTTCAAAAGCCTCATAAAGATCTGGGTTGGAAAGAGAAGGGGTTCTTATATTTTTTATTCATTCTAACACCAGTGTCTCTCACTGCTGAAGAGGTTGATGGAAACTCACTTTTGCTTGATTCGTCTTTCACCTGCTCTCCATCAAATTGAAATTGTATGGAAAAAGTGGCCTTCCAGTCAGACAGAAGGCGCTCTCGGAAACTTCAAGGACATTTTGGAACACATTAAGAGCAAAATTATTAAACTCCCATCCCTGGTTATTTGTCAGCATCACTCGTTGTACCCCAGGTGACTGTCACACCAAACACCTTACCCCCTGGGTGCAGCCCCCATAACATAACCCCCTGTGTGTTACTGAGTTTACAGTCGCCACTGCTGTTTGTGTATTACCAGAGTTTAGCTGGGCAGGAATGCAGGGCCTCAGAGTTCTACTTAACATCAGAGATGTGATTTCCCCCCTTACTAATGAGGAATTCCTGCTTGTCTAATTTCACATGGAGTATCTACTATTTAGTTTAACACACAACTCACAGACAATTAGACTACACAATATATACAATATAACCCCCCAAAAAGTGTACTGAATTACATTTTCTCTAATTTTAGAGAGCTCAATACATCTCCTACCCAATATTTGCGAGATGGGGAAGTATGAGTCGTCCAGCTAATAGAGTGGTACAGGCAACAGTGTCAAATTAAATTCTTGACAGGGGTTGCTTCCGGGTAGTACTCCAAAAAGAGCTGTAAAACTCCCTAGTCCTTAACAATCACAAGAATACCCATAACATGATGCAGCCATCACTTTGCTTGAAAATATGGAGAATGGTACTCTAATGTGTTGTATTGGATTTGCCCCAAACATAGTACTTTGTATTCAGGACAAATAGGTAATTGCTTTGCCACATTTATGCAGTATTAGTTTAGTACCTTGTTGCAAACTGGTTTGGAATATTTGTATTCTGTACAGGCTTCCTTCTTTTAATTCTGTCAATTAGGTTAGTATTATTGAGTAACTAGTGAGTGTGGAAGAGGTTTAAAAAAATGGTGTTCTATCAGCAATGACAAGTCACCGGGGTCTGACAACTTGGATGGAAAATTACTGAGGATAATAGCGGACGATATTGCCACTCCTATTTGCCATAGCTTCAATTTAAGCCTACTAGAAAGTGTGTGCCCTCAGGCCTAGAGGGAAACAAAAGTCATTCCGCTACCTAAGAATAGTAAAGCTCCCTTTACTGGCTCAAATAACCAAACAATCAGCTTGTTACGAACCCTTAGTAAACATTTTGAAAAAATTGTGTTTGACCCGATACAATGCTATTTTACAGTAAACAAGACTTTCCGCACGCTTATAAGGAAGGACATTCAACAAGCACGGCACAAATGACTGATGATTGACTGAGAGAAATTGATGATAAAAAGATTGTGGGGGCTGTTTTGTTAGACTTCAGTGTGGCTTTTGACAATATCGATCATAGTCTGCTGATGTGTTATGACTTTACACCCCCTGCTATATTGTGGATAAAGAGTTACCTGTCTAACAGAACACATAGGGTGTTCTTTAATGGAAGTCTCTCCAACATAATCCAGGTAGAATCAGGAATTCCCTAGGGCAGCTGTCTAGGCCCCTTACTTTTTTCAATCTTTACTAATGACATGCCACTGGCTTTGTTGTAAAGCCAGTGTGTCTGTGTATGCGGATTACTCAACACTATACACGTCAGCTACTACAGTGAGTGAAATCACTGCAACACTTAACAAAGAGTTGCAGTTAGTTTCAGAATGGGTGGCAAGGAATAAGTTAGTCCTAAATATTTCTAAAACCAAAAGTATTGCATTTGGGACAAATCATTCACTAAACCCTAAACCTCAACTAAATCTTATAATAGATAATGTGGAAATTTAGCAAGTTGAGGTGACTAAACTGCTTGGAGTAACCCTGGATTGTAAACTGTCATGGTCAAAACATATTGATACAACAGTAGCTAAGATGAGGAGAAGTCTGTCCATAAGTAAGCGCTGCTCTGCCTTTTCAACAACACTATCAACAAGGCAGGTCCTACAGGCCGTAGTTTTGTCGCACCTGGACTACTGTTCAGTCTTGCGTTCAGGTGGCACAAAGAGGGACCTCGGAAAATTATAATTGGCTCAGAACAGGCCGTACGGCTGGACCTTAAATGTACAAGGAGAGCTAACATTAATAATATGCATGTACAGTGGGGGAAAAAAGTATTTAGTCAACCACCAATTGTGCAAGTTCTCCCACTTAAAAAGATGAGAGAGGCCTGTAATTTTCATCATAGGTACACGTCAACTATGACAGACAAAATGAGGAAAAAAAATCCAGAAAATCACATTGTAGGATTTGTAATGAATTTATTTGCAAATTATGGTGGAAAATAAGTATTTGGTCAATAACAAAAGTTTCTCAATACTTTGTTATATACCCTTTGTTGACAATGACACAGGTCAAACGTTTTCTGTAAGTCTTCACAAGGTTTTCACACACTGTTGCTGGTATTTTGGCCCATTCCTCCATGCAGATCTCCTCTAGAGCAGTGATGTTTTGGGGCTGTCGCTAGGGCAACACGGACTTTCAACTCCCTCCAAAGATTTTCTATGGGGTTGAGATCTGGAGACTGGCTAGGCCACTCCAGGACCTTGAAATGCTTCTTACGAAGCCACTCCTTCGTTGCCCGGGCAGTGTGTTTGGGATCATTGTCATGCTGAAAGACCCAGCCACGTTTCATCTTCAATGCCCTTGCTGATGGAAGGAGGTTTTCACTCAAACTCTCACGATACATGGCCCCATTCATTCTTTCCTTTACACGGATCAGTCGTCCTGGTCCCTTTGCAGAAAAACAGCCCCAAAGCATGATGTTTCCACCCCCATGCTTCACAGTAGGTATGGTGTTCTTTGGATGCAACTCAGCATTCTTTGTCCTCCAAACACGACGAGTTGAGTTTTTACCAAAAAGTTATATTTTGGTTTCATCTGACCATATGACATTCTCCCAATCCTCTTCTGGATCATCCAAATGCACTCTAGCAAACTTCAGATGGGCCTGGACAAGCAGGGGGGACACGTCTGGCAGTGCAGGATTTGAGTCCCTGGCGGCGTAGTGTGTTACTGATGGTAGGCTTTTTACTTTGGTCCCAGCTCTCTGCAGGTCATTCACTAGGTCCCCCCGTGTGGTTCTGGGATTTTTGCTCACCGTTCTTGTGATCATTTTGACCCCACGGGGTGAGATCTTGCGTGGAGCCCCAGATCGAGGGAGATTATCAGTGGTCTTGTATGTCTTCCATTTCCTAATAATTGCTCCCACAGTTGATTTCTTCAAACCAAGCTGCTTACCTATTGCAGATTCAGTCTTCCCAGCCTGGTGCAGGTCTACAATTTTGTTTCTGGTGTCCTTTGACAGCTCTTTGGTCTTGGCCATAGTGGAGTTTGGAGTGTGACTGTTTGAGGTTGTGGACAGGTGTCTTTTATACTGATAACAAGTTCAAACAGGTGCCATTAATACAGGTAACGAGTGGAGGACAGAGGAGCCTCTTAAAGAAGAAGTTACAGGTCTGTGAGAGCCAGAAATCTTGCTTGTTTGTAGGTGACCAAATACTTATTTTCCACCATAATTTGCAAATAAATTCATAAAAAATCCTACAATGTGATTTTCTGGATTTTCTTTTCTGAATTTGTCTGTCATAGTTGACGTGTACCTATGATGAAAATTACAGGCCTCTCTCATCTTTTTAAGTGGGAGAACTTGCACAATTGGTGGCTGACTAAATACTTTTTTTCCCCACTGTAAATCTCTCATGGTTCAAAGTGGAGGGGAGATTGACGTAATCACTACTTGTGTTGACATGCTAAATGCACCGAGGTGCCTGTTTTAAACTTGTAGCACACAACTTGGACACCCATGCATACCCCACAAGAAATGCCACCAAAGGTCTCTTCGCAATCCCCAAGTCAAGAACAGACTATGGGAGGCGCACAGTAGTACATAGAGCCATGGCTACATGGAACTCTATTCCATATCAAGTAACTGATGCAGATTTTAAAAAAACAGATGAAAATACACTTTATGGAACAGCGGGGACTGTGAAGAGACACACACACAGGCACAGACACATATACACATGATAAGACACGCACTCTACACACACGCACACATGGATTTTGTATTGTAGATATGTAATAGTAGAGTAGTGGCCTGAGAGAACACACTTAATGTGTTGTGAAAAGTGTTATGAAATGTAATGTCATGTAATATTTTAAATTGTATGTAATTGCCTTAATGTTGCTGGACCCCAGGAGGACCGTGTGGACCAAGTCTCGAGAAGGGACGACAACATTTTGGATAACAGTTTAATATCTGTTTATATCAAAGATGGGGGGGCGATAGTGAGAACATCCTTACCTTAAAAAAAAAATTAAAGTTACATTTTTTATGTATTCACATCTCTCCCCAATTAACCTTTGTGAAAGGCTGTGTTAATCATTTCGAGCATTAGTGGACCTAATTGATTCCTAAATTGTAAATAGACCTATCCAGGTTATTTGCCTTTATTCATGCTATCCAATGCCCTTTTGAGTTCACTGAGAGAGATTTGGGCTCCCAGCGAGGAGGAGTCATCTGTTGAGAGAAGAGGAGTCCTTATTTCTTTTAGAAAGGACTTAGTATGGCTTGGTGTGGATTTACAATCAGAGGTGTACAGTTATTTATAGAAGCGGGAGAATCTTTGATTAATTAATATGGGTTCTGATAGTAATTCCCCTGTTTCAGACTCAATAGTTGCTGTATCAGCTAATTGATCATTACTGCGTAGCTTGTTGGCCAGTAAACGACTGGGACCATGGAAGTAATGGTTGAGTCTAACACGATGGATGACGAATTCTGCTCTCTGTCTTATCAATATATTAAGTTATTTCTTGACTTTGGAAAGAGTAATAGCTACCTGGTCTGAAAATAGTGTTTGTTGAGAATGCTCTAACACGATTAACAACATTTCCAATTCTGATATCTTCTTTAAATGTGATTTATTCAACCCAGATGCAAATGCCAGTTGCTTTATTTTTTATAAAACCTTTGGTGGCATCCCATAGAATCCGGGGGTCGTCAACTGAATTTGTATTGGTTATTATGGTTATTAATTTAGTTCAATTTCAAGTTGATCACAGAATGTAGGATTTTGTAGTAATGAAACATTGAAATGCCATCTTGTGGCTCTTTTAGGAGATTCTGAAATTTGATGTTGGCAGTAGTAAGTGGGTGGTCAGACAAACTCATATGTCGAATTTCTATTTTCTTGATTAAAGTAAATAGAGATGTAGATAATAGTATGAAATCGCCTGTTTGAGTAGAAAGTGTACTCTTTTGGTTTAGGATTATGTGCTTGCCAGGCATCAATGAGGTTGTAATCAGAGAGTATATGCTGGAGAGCCTTGGTTGTTTGTGGATTGTAGTTGGTCTTATTAGGTTTGTCCCACATGTCTGACCCAGTAACCAGATGGAATTCAGTTAATTCTAACAATATGATGTTCAGAGAATCAAAAAACGTAGGATCATATGAATTTGGAGCGTACACATTAATAAAGGCAATTTTCTTTCCATTATGGATACTTTTAAGGAAAGTGATTCTGCCTTCTTGGTTTATTATTAGTATTTGTATTTATTATGGATCCCCATTATCTGCTGCCAATGCAGAAGCTACTCTTCCTGGGGTCCAGCAAAATTAAGGCAGTTATAAATTTTTTTAAACATTACAATACATTCATAACAGATTTCACAACATATTAAGTGTGTGCCCTCAGGCCTCTACTCTACTACCACATATATATAACAGAATCCATGTGTACATGTGTGTATAGTGCGTATGTTATTGTGTTTGTATGCATGTGTCTTTCAGTTAGGGCTGAGACGATATCAGTATCGCGATACTCGTTAGTATCGTTGCAAGGAAACAAAACACAAAACTGATTTAACTTCTTTAGAAAAACAGCCCTAATGTTGGAAACAAACATCATTATGTTGTCCTCCAGAGCCACATATATTTATTTCCCAAGCTATAGCAAACAATATTTTACATACAGCAGGTTTTTAAAAGGACCAAAGAGTGTGGTCTGCTTCATGTTTTCATTTTTGCCATGTAAAATATATTGTGATACTGGTATCGTCACAGCCCTACTTTGAATGCTAGGGTTGCATTCCAAATTGCACCCTATTCCCTAGACAGTGTAGACATCATTTAATAGTTACCTTTTCTAGTGCCTATGTCCGCAATGAATCATCCCCTACGATGCATAACCGCTTGCCCTTGCATTCAAATGCTAAACAAACAAACCACATCCTATTCTTGCCACCCATTCTGACAACAAACAAACATTAGGAGTTGGCAAAACAGCATAAACAGCTCTGGGACCAGGCTAACCAAATGTCAATTCTTTGCCAGTCAATGTTCACCTGCCTGTCCTATCCTCTCTCTCTCTGTGTGTGTGTGTGTGTGTGTGTCTGGCCTATCGTATTGTGCTCACCTGGGCTGTGGGGGTGTGTCCTGTGAGGGTGTGAATGTCCATGTCTACAGTGTCCTCCTCACTAAGGTCTGAGAGCTGGCAGTCCACCACACTGTCATACGCAGCGAGAGAACGAGAGAGTATATTAAAAAAACATAGACCTAATATATACAGGTAACTGCCAAAAATAAAGCAAACACCAACATAAAGTGTCTTAGTAGGGCGTTGGGCCACCACGAGCCAGAACAGCTTAAATGCACCTTGGCATGGATTCTATAAGTGTCTGGAACTCTATTGGAGGGATGCGACACCATTCTTCCACGAGAAATTCCATTATTTGGTGTTTTGTTGATGGTGGTGGAAAACGCTTTCTCAGGCGCCGCTCCAGAATCTCCCATAAGTGTTCAATTGGGTTGAGATCTGGTGACTGAGACAGCCATGGCATATGATTTACATCGTTTTCATGCTCATCAAACCATTCAGTGACCACCCGTGCCCTGTGGATGGGGGCATAGCCATGGTGGCCAAAATAATGGCCTGCCAACATTTTTATACATGACCCTAAGCATGACGGGATGTTAATTCCTTATTTAACTCAGAACCACACCTGTGTGGAAGCACCTGCTTTCAATATACTTTGTATCCCTCATTTACTCAAGTGTTTCCATTATTTTGGCAGTTACCTGTATATATACAGTGGGGAGAACAAGTATTTGATCACCTACCAACCAGTAAGAATTCCGGCTCTCACAGACCTGTTAGTTTTTCTTTAAGAAGTCCTCCTGTTCTCCACTCATTACCTCTATTAACTGCACCTGTTTGAACTCGTAACCTGTATAAAAGACACCTGTCCACACACTCAATCAAACAGACTCCAACCTCTCCACAATGGCCAAGACCAGAGAGCTGTGTAAGGACATCAGGGATAAAATTGTAGACCTGCACAAGGCTGGGATGGGCTACAAGACAATAGGCAAGCAGCTTGGTGAGAAGGCAACAACTGTTGGCGCAATTATTAGAAAATGGAAGAAGTTCAAGATGACGGTCAATCACCTTCGGTCTGGGGCTCCATGCAAGATCTCACCTCATGGGGCATCAATGATCATGAGGAAGGTAAGGGATCAGCCCAGAACTACACGGCAGGACCTGGTCAATGACCTGAAGAGAGCTGGGACCACAGTCTCAAAGAAAACCATTAGTAACACACTACGCCGTCATGGATTAAAATCCTGCAGCGCACGCAAGGTCCCCCTGCTCAAGCCAGCGCATGTCCAGGCCCGTCTGAAGTTTGCCAATGACCACCTGGATGATCCAGAGGAGGAATGGGAGAAAGTCATGTGGTCTGATGAGACAAAAATAGAGCTTTTTGGTCTAAACTCCACTCGCCGTGTTTGGAGGAAGAGGAAGGATGAGTACAACCCCAAGAACACCATCCCAACCATGAAGCATGGAGGTGGAAACATCATTCTTTGGGGATGCTTTTCTGCAAAGGGGACAGGACGACTGCACCGTATTGAGGGGAGGATGGATGGGGCCATGTATCGCGAGATCTTGGCCAACAACCTCCTTCCCTCAGTAAGAGCATTGAAGATGGGTCGTGGCTGGGTCTTCCAGCATGACAACGACCCGAAACACACAGCCAGGGCAACTAAGGAGTGGCTCCGTAAGAAGCATCTCAAGGTCCTGGAGTGGCCTAGCCAGTCTCCAGACCTGAACCCAATAGAAAATCTTTGGAGGGAGCTGAAAGTCTGTATTGCCCAGTGACAGCCCCGAAACCTGAAGGATCTGGAGAAGGTCTGTATGGAGGAGTGGGCCAAAATCCCTGCTGCAGTGTGTGCAAACCTGGTCAAGACCTACAGGAAACGTATGATCTCTGTAATTGCAAACAAAGTTTTTTGTACCAAATATTTAGTTCTGCTTTTCTGATGTATCAAATACTTATGTCATGCAATAAAATGCAAATGAATTACTTAAAAATCATACAATGTGATTTTCTGGATTTTTTTTTTTTTTTAGATTCCGTCTCTCACAGTTGAAGTGTACCTATGATAAAAATTACAGACCTCTACATGCTTTGTAAGTAGGAAAACCTGCAAAATCGGCAGTGTATCAAATACTTGTTCTCCCCACTGTATATACTGACTATACAGTACAAAACATGCTCTTTCTATCACATAGACTGACCAGGTGAATCCAGGTGAAAGCTATGATCCCTTATCAATGTCACTTGTTAAATCCATTTCAATCAGTGTAGATGAAGGCGAGGAGACAGGATAACAATTTTTTAAAGCTTAAGACATGGATTGTGTATGTGTGCCATTCAGAGGGTGAATGGGCAAGACAAAATATTTAAGTGCCTTTGAACGGGGTATGGTAGTAGGTGCTACTCAATATTAGGAAGGTGTTCCTAATGTTTGGTATACTCAGTGTATAGGCCTGATTAGTACATAACAATATGTACTATCATGGTCCTCTTCCTCAACATCCTGATCTGCTATGAGCCTGATCTCATCTGAGCTGTCAGCCACCTCCTCTGTAGGGACTGCAGTAATACAAAAATATATAGTGTAATTAGTTGCCTTATTTCATAAATCCATAACACATACAAACGTTTTGATTCACTAAAGGGCTGACCAGAATGAATGACATTATCTGACTTCTAGCAAACACTTTTACACTTTGCTTGTGTCTACTTAGGCTCATTCATCGCATGGATGTGTGGTGGATGATGGATAAGCCATCATTGATAGCCAACCAAGCACAAAATATGCCATCCTATCTAAGTTAGGATTTAGTTATTTTAGTAATCTAACTACCTTAGTACAGTAACAGTACAATAGTAGAAATATATATCTGATACTAGAAAGGAATGCCATGTCAGAAAACTTGGAGCATAGCTAGCTAGCTACTGTTGTCTACGAGCTAGCTAGCCATCTTTAACATGATTGGTAGCTATATTCAAAGAGGATTTTTTCTACAATAGTCACAACATATTGACACAATTACAATCTGTATCGAATAAAACATCTAATTTCATCAATTACGTGTGGAAATAAGTATTTGAGTAAAAATTAGCAAGCAGTAGCAGATGAAACATAAAGTGAAATATCTCTACCTGTCTCTCCACATTTTTAGCTTTCGGCTGTCACTGTCTAGCTGGCTAGGTTGCAGATGTTTACAAGCCCGTACCAGTAACATATGGCAGTATTCAAACAAAATCTTGTTCACATATTTTGCCAGCTAGAAAGAAATAGCCACAAATTCATTTAGAAACGGAGGAAGAGGATAGCAACCACAATTATTCAGCGCTGCAAATACAGATTTAACTAAATGATTTTTGTCTTTCAAGTGACATTATTGATAAAACATTGTCATAACCAATTTAACAGCTTTCTTACCACAACTGATCCACCTGGTTTCCACTTTGAAGCTGGAACAATAGCACTCCAGATCCGCTATTGTGCCAGCTGAACTGAGCTCATGCCTGTTACATAGTTCATCTGCCTTGAATTAAATGTTATGGCTGAGATTGCTAATTGAACAAAATAAGTATGTTGAGGGTCAATGTTGTCAAGGTACAGCGAGTTAGCTAGCTAGCCAACTTGTGCCATATTTGTTTTGTTATATCCTCTCTGCTCGGATGGGATGTGAACTCTGGAGCGTGGCTGGCTGGCTAGCAACTACAATGTCAACATAACATAAACAGATTAAAATTGTATAATGCAGGCTTGAATTACATCTTTAATATGTTTTAGCTCAATTTGGCTGAGAACTAAAATATATTGAGTGTCAATGTTGTCACAGGGCTTGACATTTAACTGTTTAGTCACTTGTCTTCGGACAAGTAGGACTGATTTTTTACTTGTCCAAAAGCTCAAGTCTCTTGTCCAAAAATACTAAATGGTTTCTAACACCATGTGCCAAAAAGGTGACTTAAAATTGTGTTGTATGATGCAAGGAACACGAAAAAAATAAAATAAACATTATTATCATTATTATTATTATCATACAGCCTATTGGCTTCTTTGCATTCATGCCTGTCTCAAAATACAATGCTGCCTCTTTAAGGGTCCACACACGGCGCACCGAAAGTCAATCTTCCGTTCGGCACGGTGTGTTTTAGGGAGCACCCGCCGGCAGGCGTCTGACTGCCAAAATCATTGGTTTGCAAATTACGGCCGGCAGTCTGTTCAGAGGTGCTAAGTACTCTTGGCCAGCAAATGCTACCGGTGTGCCATAAGACATAAACAAGTTATTTACTTGATTGGCTTTTCAGTTGGTTTGCTCAGGGTTCATATACGGTACATTTTGACTTCTCCATGACTTTTAACCAAATGTCATGTCTCTACATTCAGGTTTCTGGGGAGATCTATTGACAGCATGGGAGCTATTTGTCAAGTAGGCTACTCCTAAGTTTTTTTTTTTTTTTTTACGTTGTCAGAATTATATGGACTATGTTGAATTGAGGGGAATCCCAGCTTTCCAACATGACAATGACATTAATACATGCTAGCTAAATGGTTAACTACCAAGATAACATGTTTTGAATATCTAGTTAGTCTGTTGTCTATCATTATTTTATAGGCTACCTGCTGCTGCAATGTCTCTCTCTCTCTTTCTCTCCTCAGGCAACGGCCCCGTCACACTGACACACAGGCTATAACTGGGCAAATTAGCTATAACTGGGCATATAACTAACTAGGAAGGAATATCAAGACATGATCTCAAAAGTGCATCTCACAAGCGCAGGTGATTGAAAGACCGCGTGTGCCTGTCAATGTATTACAATAATTTTACTCTGATGCACTCTGCAGAGATTGTGAGAACAGTGGGCAACACATCGCATCCGGAGGACACTTTGAAACAATTCTGATCAGAGTAATTGTTTGATATTCTGACAACTTAAATCTATATATTGCTTGTCTGACTTTCTTTTCTTGTCCAGGACAAGTGTTATTGTTGAGGCCTGTGTCAGGATATAGCGTTAGCTAGCTAGCTAAAAACTTGTGCCACTAGCTACTGGCTGCCAAGTACTGCCAAGGAGTCAAAAGGACAACGGCGTACTCAGGTTTCGATACGTCACAGCCACGAACAACATAGATCAAATAGATATCCATTCAAGACATGCAACATTCTCACTTTGGATGAGACTGTATGATCTGTAATTCTAAATCTGTCCATCTTTTTCTGTTTTTGCTTTACAAAGAGGAATTATTAGCCATTAGCATGTATTTTTCCCATTTACAGTCCATTCAGAAAGTATTCATACCTTTTGACTTATTCCATGTTTTGTTGTTACAGCCTGAATTCAAAATGGATTAAATAAATAAAAAAAAGCTCACCCATATTTTTTTGTTGAAATGGTTGCAAATGTATTGAAAATGGAATACAGAAATATCTAATTTACATAAGTATACATGCTAGAATCACCTTTGGCAGCAATTACAGCTGTGAGTCTTTCTGGGTAAGTCTCTAAGAGCTTTGCACACCTGGAATGTACAATATTTGCACATTATTCTTTTTTAAATTCTTCAAGCTCTGTCAAGTTGGTTGTTGATCATTGCTAGACAGCCATTTTCAAGCCTTGCCATAGAATTTCAAGCCGTTGAAGTCCAAACTAACTAGGCCACTCAGGAACATTCATTGTTGTCTTGGTAAGCAACTACAGTGTATATTTGGCCTTGTTTTTTAGGTTATTATCCTGCTGAAAGGTGAATTTGTCTCCCAGTGTCTGTTGAAAAGCAGACTGAACCAAGGTTTCCTCTATGATTTTGCCTTGCCGATGCCTTGCCGATGACAAGCATACCCCTAGTCCCCTAGTCCTTGCCGATGACAAGCATACCCATAACATGATGCAGCCACCACCATGCTTGAAAATATGAATAGTGGTATTCAGTGATGTGTTGCATTTTCCCCAAACATAACGCTTTGTATTCAGGACATAAAGTTAATTTCTTTGCAGGATGCATGGTTTTGGAATGTTTTTATTCTGTACAGGCTCTTTCTTTTCACTCTGTCATTTGGGTTAGTATTGTGGAGTAACTACAATGTTGTTGATCCATCCTCAGTTTTCTCATATCACAGTCATTAAACTCTATAACTATTTTAAAATCACCAATGGCCTCACAGTTTCCTTCCTCTTCGGCAACTGAGTTAGGAAGGACGCCTGTATCTTTGTAGTGACTGGGTGTATTGATACACCATCCAAAGTGGAATTAATAACTTGCTCAAAGGGATATGCAATGTCTGCTTTTTTATGTTTTACCCATCTACCAATATGTGCCCTTCTTTTCGAGGCATTGGAAAAACTCCCTGGTCTTTGTGGTTAAATCTGTGTTTGAAATTCGCTTCTCGACTGAGGGACCTTACAGATAATTGTATGTGTGAGGAACAGAGATGAGATGGTCATTCAAAAATCATGTTAACCGCTATTGTTGCACACAGAGTGAGTCCATGCAATGTATTATGTGACTTGTTAAGCAGATTTTTACTCCTGAACTTATTTAGGCTTGCCATAACAAAGGGGTTAAATACTTATTGACTCAAGACATTTCGGCTTTAAATGTTTTATTAAGTTGTAAAAATGTCTAAAAACATAATTCCACTTTGATATTATGGAGTGTAGGCCAGTGAAACGAAATATCAGTTGAATCCATTTTAAATTCAGGCTCTAACACAACAAAATGTGGAAAAAGTCAAGGGGTGTGAATACAGTGGCTTGTGAAAGTATTCACCCCCCTTGGCATTTTTCCTGTTTTCTTGCCTTACAACCTGGAATTAAAATTGATTTTTTGGGGGTTTGTATCATTTGATTTACACAACATGCCTACCACTTTGAAGATGCAAAATATTGTTTTATTGTGAAACAAACAAGAAATAAGACAAAAAAACAGAAAACTTGAGCGTGCATAACTATTCACAACCCCAAAGTCAATACTTTGTAGAGCCACCTTTTGCAGCAATTACAGCTGCAAGTCTCTTTGGGTATGTCTCTATAAGCTTGGCACATCTAGCCACTGGTATTTTTGCCCATTCTTCAAGGCAAAACTGCTCCAGCTCCTTCAAGTCATACCACAGATTCACAATTGGATTGAGGTCTGGGCTTTGACTAGGCCATTCCAAGACATTTAAATGTTTCCCCTTAAACCACTCAAGTGTTGCTTTAGCTGTATGCTTAGGGTCATTGTCCTGCTGGAAGGTGAACCTCCGTCTCAGTCTCAAATCTCTCGAGAACTGAAACAGGTTTATCTCAAGAATTCCTTCAATTCTGACCAGTTTCCCAGTCCCTGCCAATGAAAAACATTCCCATAGCATGATGCTGCCACCACCATGCTTCACTGTGGGGATGGTGTTCTCGGGGTGATGAGAGGTGTTGGGTTTGCGCCAGACATAGTGTTTTCCTTGATGGCCAAAAATGGTCTCATCTAACCAGATTACCTTCTTCCATATGTTTGGGGAGTCTCCCACATGCCTTTTGGCAAACACCAAACGTGTTTGCTTATTTTTTTCTTTAAGCAATGGCTTTTTTCTGGCCACTCTTCCATAAAGCCCAGCTCTGTGGAGTGTACGGCTTAAAGCGGTCCTATGGACAGATACTCCAATCTCCGCTGTGGAGCTTTGCAGCTTCTTCAGGGTTATCTTTGGTCTCTTTGTTGCCTCTCTGATTAATGCCCTCCTTGCCTGGTCCGTGAGTTTTGGTGGGGGGCCCTCTCTTGGCAGGTTTGTTGTGGTGCCATATTCTTTCCATTTTTTAATAATGGATTTAATGGTGCTCTTTGGGATGTTCAAAGTTTCTGATATTTTTTTATAACCCAACCCTGATCTGTACTTCTCCACAACTTTGTCCCTGACCTGTTTGGAGAGCTCCTTGGTGCCGCTTGCTTGGTGGGGCCCCTTGGTGCCGCTTGCTTGGTGGGGCCCCTTGCTTAGTGGTGTTGCAGCCTCTGGGGCCTTTCAGAACAGGTATATATATACTGAGATCATGTGACAGATCATGTGACACTTAGATTGCACACAGGTGACTTTATTTAACTAATTATGTGACTTCTGAAGGTAATTGGTTGCACCAGATCTTATTTAGGGGCTTCATAGCAAAGGGGGTGAATACATATGGACGCACCACTTTTCCGTTATTTATTTTTTTGAATTTTTTGAAACAAGTTATTTTTTTCATTTCACTTCACCAATTTTGACTATTTTGTGTATGTCCATTACATGAAATCCAAATAAAAATCCATTTGAATTACAGGTTGTAATGCAACAAAATAGGAAATATGCCAAGGGGGATTGTGACGAGGTGTGAATGAAGGAGTCAGGCGCAGGAGGTAAAATACCGAAGTCCAGAGTTTTTACATAAATAAAACGCACCCAGCGTCAAAACGAAACTATCACAAGGGAAATATTCCACCTTGGCAATAACAACACGAAGAGTAGCTCAACCGAGCTACTCGTTCTCACAATGAAACAATCACTCACAAAGACAAGGGGAACAGAGGGAACACTTATACACATACTAATTAGGGGAATGACCACCAGGTGTGTGTGATTGACAAGACAAGTGGAGTGATGAGAATGGGATCGGCAGTAGCTAGTAAGCCGGTGACGACGAACGCTGAAACCTGCCCGAACAGCGGAAGTCGTGACAGGGATGAATACTTTTGCAAGGCACTGTACTTTCTGAAGGCACTGTAAGAGCTAGCTTTCCCTCATTTTGACTGGAAAAATCTAAACTAGAAGATTGATTTTAATTACATCAACACCTTTTTCGAATATTCCAACGTAATCTTTCGCTGTTGACAACTTTGTGGAATTTCTTCGAGGTCATCATTTTAGGCCTCAACTTCGCCGCATCTATAATAAATACACTTCTGGGGGTTCGGGATAATTTTTTGCATGTTTAACGAACAAGAGTAGAAGAAAAATACTGTCTATCTGTATGGTGTAGGAAACGCCAAGCCTCACACATAGCATACAGTGCATTCGGAAAGTAGTCAGACCCCTTCCCTTTTTCCACATTTTGTTCCGTTACAGCCTTATTCTACAATTGATTATTATTATTATTATTATTATTATCTACACACAATACCCCATACTAACAAAGCGAAAACAGGTTTTTCTTACAAATAAAAACAGAAATACCTTATTGACATAAGTATTCAGACCTATTGCTATTAGACTCGAAATTGAGCTCAGGTGCATCCTGTTTCAATTGATCATCCTTGAGATGTTTCTACAACTTGATTGAAGTCCACCTGTGGTAAATTCAATTGATTGGACATGATTTGGAAAGGCAACACACCTGTCTATATAAGGTCCCTCAGTTGACAGTGCATGTCAGAGCAAAAACCATGCCATGAGGTCGAAGGAATTGTCCATAGAGCTCCGAGACAGGATTGTATCGAGGCACAGATCTGGGGAAGGGTACAAAAAAAATTCTGCAACATTGAAGATCCCCAAGAACACAGTGGCCTCCATCATTCTTAAACGGAAGACGTTTGGAACCACCAAGACTCTTCCTAGAGCTGGCGGCCCGGCCAAACTGAGCAATCGGGGGAGAAGGTCTTTGGTCAGGGAAGTTACCAAGATCCCAATGGTCACTCTGACAGAGCTCCAGAGTTCCTCTGTGGAGATGGGAGAACCTTCCAGAAGGACAACCATCTCTGCAGCACTCCACCAATTGGGCCTTTATGGTAGAGTGGCCAGATGGAAGCCACTCCTCAGTAAAAGCACATTAGTTTGCCAAAAGGCACCTAAAGGACTCTCAGACCATGAGAAACAAGATTCTCTGGTCTGATGAAACCAAGATTGAACTCTTTTGCCTGAATGCCAAGCATCACGTCTGTAGGAAACCTGGCACCATCCTTACGGTGAAGCATGGTGGTGGCAGCATCATGCTGTGGGGATGTTTTTCAGCAGCAGGGACTGGGAGACTAGTCAGGATCGAGGGAAAGATTAACGGAGCAAAGTACAGAGAGATCCTTGATGAAAACCTGCTCAGGGCCTCAGACTGGGGCGAAGGTTCACCTTCCAACAGGACAACGACCCTAAGTGCACAGCCAAGACAACACAAGAGTGGCTTCGGGACAAGTCTCTGAATGTTCTTGAGTGGCCCAGCCAGAGCCTGAACTTGAACCCGATCGAACAAAATGTGGAAAAATTCAAGGGGTCTGAATATGTTCCGAATGCACTGTATTTCTGAAGAAAAGTAGTTCTTCATGATGATCTGTCAAGAACAAAAATAGGCGAGTGGTAATCTAAATTGCATATAGCAGCTAAAAAAAAGATCACCCAAAATGGCAGCCCTCTTGATTTACTATGAAAGTTATAGTGGCACACCTGACCAACCCAGTTTTTGCAAAGCCTATAGTTGTCAAATGTTCTCAACTGAGTCTCCTGTAGAAACGCAAAATCTGCAAACCCAAAAATGAGACTCTTTGACGTTCCATTAAGTTATTGTATAGTTTGATGGGCGGCAGGTAGCGTAGCGGTTAAAAGCGTTGGGCCAGTAACCGAAAGATTGCTGGTTTGAATCCATGAGCCGACTAAGTGAAAAATATGTTGATGTGCCCTTGAGCAAGGCACTTAACCCTAATTGCTCCTGTAAGTCGCTCTGGATAAGAGCGTCTGCTAAATGACTAAAATGTAAACATGTACATGTATTAGATAGGCCACCCTGAACACCCACGTTCTACACCCCTGTTATTAGAGCACATAATTAAAGAGTTTCTCTCAGAATAATAAAGTACAGTGTTAGATAGTTGAAAAAAAGTATGGGGTAAAACTGAAAGGACGACAGAATAATAACATTATAACTTAATGTGTATCTTATTAAAATGGACCAGTAGAGTAGTCATTTTCATTTTGGTTATGCACACATCCCTTAGTAATTTGACAATGTTGGTCTAAGAATGAATCTAGTTGTCACACCCTGACCTATGGAATTCTTGTTTGTTGAGTCAGGGTGTGAATGTCTATTTGAGATCTATGTTAGTCTATTTCTATGTTGCAGATCTAGGTTGATATTTCTATGTTTGGCCGGGTGTGATTCCCAATCAGAGGCAGCTGTCGCTCGTTGTCTCTGATTGGGGATCATACTTAAGTAGCCTTGTTGCCTACCTTGGTTGTGGGATCTTGTTCCGTATAGGCTTGTATGTTTATAGCCGGAGGACTTCACGTTACGTTGTTTCTTGTTTTGTTGTATGTTTATTTAGTTAAATAAACATGTACACTTTTCACGCTGCACCTTGGTCTGACCCGTCTCTCAACGATCGTGACACTAGTGGAGCTAACCAATGGAAACTGCTCATTCTCCTCCATAATCACTTCATAATGTGAGTGTGTGTGTGAGAGCCACTGGAATCACACATTTCCTGCTCTCTACCCCATGTCATTTCTATTGTGGACCCCACACCCTATCCTCGCAACCTCTCGCTCGCTTTGTGGTTAAACTGCAGTGCGCACGTTAGTGTGTGTGTGTGTGTGCAGGCACTGCGGCGGAACAGCGGGAGAAGGGAGCAGGCCTGAGAGTAGAGTAGGGAGGTAGGTGCACTGTGGCCTGCACTACACAGCAAGCAGTGCACTGACTGGGGCCGGGAGAGAGGAGAGGAGGAGGGGCACATTCACACTAACCCTCCCGTGAGTTAGCTGTGGAGGAAGCCTCCACGCCTGGATAAACCCCATCAAAAGCGTATTAGCCCTCCCTTCCTTCCCCCCCTTCCACTCCCCCTGACCCCCCCTTTCACACTCCCCCCTCCCCCCTGCTGTATAATAGTATCTGGTCAAGCCACGTGGCGTGCTGACACGCAGCCGGGCGAAAGGGGAGTGATGATGAATTGCTCCCTGTTGATGTTATCCGTGATGATAATTATTAATTTTCTCCCTCTCTTCCCTGGGAACGGTGGTCCGGAGTGCGGCAGCATTCCAGACCCTCCTCCGCGGGCCGCCGGAAAGACCCCTGTCATCACTTATCCCCGACAGATCCTGGGCCGAAGGCTAAACGCTGATGAAAATAAAAAGTGCTAATTTGATTTCTCCCGTTTTCGCAGTTTGTGTGTGTCTTGCCCCCCGTAAGTCCTCCTTCTCTCTCATTCAGCGTCCCCCTTTCTCACTCCCTCCTGGCCTCTCTCCCACCTTATTTTTCTCTCTCTCTCTCTCTCTCCTTCTATTTCTCTCTCTCACTCCCTCTCTCTCTCCCTAACCTATGCAGAGGTGGGTAGGCTGTAGTATTCATGTGTAGCAGCCTTGTGGGGGTCTTATTTTTGGCTTCCGACCATGGTTAACTAAGCCTGTACTCTGCTTCAGTCTTTGGTGTTTCACATTACAGTAGTGAAGCTTTGAGCTGATTAAGCTGGAATTAAGCCTATTTATCCCAGTTAGGAAGCATTTCCTTTTCATTTTTTCATTCCATTTTACTTTCTGTACTGACATGCTATTTTTCTTTTTCAGAAATACAGTATCTGTAGGTGTTTTTGTAGGTGGTCCTCTGTAGCTCAGCTGGTAGAGCACGGCGCTTGTAACACCAAGGTAGTGGGTTCGATCCCCGGGACCACCCATACACCAAAAATATATATATAATGTATGCACGCATGACTGTAAGTCGCTTTGGATAAAAGTGTCTGCTAAATGGCATGTTATGTTATTATGTTATTTTTTTAATAGAATTTAAACAGCATCATTTGTTTTTTGTAATCTTATTCTGAGTGAGTAATTGTTTTTCAGTCCCTGAAGATAGTTGATTCCTTCTAGTGTTTTTTTTTTTTTTATTATCATAAAAAAAAAATATATGGATCATAAAGGCTATTTTAGCTGTCAAGATGAATGTTTCTCTCTTATGGAGCTCCAGAGCTTCACTGCGACTATCCTGCCTAGTCTAAATCACTGCTCAGTTTCAACAGTCCTCTTATCCAGTTGAATGAAGGGCAACCTATGGTCTGGAATAAGGCAGTCTTGTTAACAAAATTAGGTTTAGGCTAAGTTGTAGTAGTTTGTGTTGAGCAATTCATCATTAGTACTTTTATACAGTATATTTATCAGTTTTAAGGTTTAGTTGTCTGTATTAAGAGGTTGCTGATTTGTTTTGTTCAGGCAGATTGTATTTGTCAGGATTATGAAAGTTAAGCATTCTAGAGACTTTATGAGTACGGGTAAGCGCAGTGCTGCCAATGCAACCTGTGATCTCACACTTTATAATGTTAAACCCTCAACTCACCAGACATTTCCAAACATAGAACAAAATCTGAGGTGTTTGCAAGTTTAATTTCTTTGATTGTTTTAATGGACTTTCTCTCTCTCTCTCGCTCTCTCCCGTCGAAAAAGTTGAAAACAATGCAGAGGTGACAGTCAATCCCGCTTCTGACGCGTTGTCATCGCCGACGAGAGGCGAGGGTGATCTCCACCTCGAAAACCAGCGAGAGGTGAATCCACTCTGCCTGACGAGCAATTACGCCTAATTTCCCAATTACCTCGCGACTGAGCGTTTCTGTGGCGTTCATTAAAAACCATAATTGCATTGGGTTGACATGCTCTTTTTTCCCACTTTGGGCCGTTTCTCCCAATCTGGCTCAGTGCTAGCGCTAGTGCTAGGTTCCCGCCCCTTTCTGTCTGAATCGATAAAGGCTGATTTGTATAACGCGGCGTTGAGGAGTATGTGGAACATGGAGTCGATGACGGCCCGGTGATTATGAAGTATGGACCACCGTTTGTTTGTGTGTGTCCAACCTCCTTTTCTCTGGGCACACATTCACTCTTGCTATGAAATACCTGAGAGGGGAGTGTTGAATCATACCTTTAATACTGATGTGTGGTGTAAATACTAAAGATAAGGTCTTGCTCATTTCAAGGATTGCTGTACCTGAGGGATATTTTAGCTTCATGGCCCACCAAGTTCAACCACCACCCTCTCAGAAGTAAGCTATCATGACTCCTCCGCTATTTCACACTCACTGTCTCTGTTTCACTCTCCTTTCCTTTTCGGCCATGCTCTTTTCCTGTCTATTTCTCCCTCCCCTTTCTCCCTCTTTCTCACCCCTTGCATTGATTCTGGTCCCCTTTGTCTGCGAGAGCCAGCATCCAAGTTGTCAGCTGCGTCAGGATTAAAAGCTATTAGTTCTGCATCATTGCCACTACAAGTGCGCTCTAGAGATTGATAGAGTGACTCTCTTCCTTCAGTTGGGGGAGAAACAAGAGGAAAACTGGCCTGGGGGCCGTCGTTTTTACCTCACACATCTACAGAGAACAGTCACCTCCAGGGTGTGTGTGTGTGAGGGAGAGAGAGATTTCAATTTGTTTAGTTATGTGAATTGTTTTTCACTCAAGTGTTTGTTTATAGCTTAAGGCTCAGTCATGTATTTACTTCACAAATGTGAGAACTGAAATGAACACCCACCATGAATTCATAGAAATAGTGTAATTACAAAATGCTCTATTCATAAATGGCTGTGCAATATACATATATACTGTACACCCTTCAAGAATACCCAAGGCATTACATGTATACATACACACAAACACATAGGCCTACCCTTTAAGAGTAATACAAACAATAAGACATGCACACACACACACACACACACACACACAGGGTTTAGTTTCATCATGAAATGACTCTCACTTTACAATCCATGGGCTGTGTCCGAGTCTATTCTGTTTGAAATTAGACCTAGTAGCCACCACATCAAAAAGCCAGCATTGCTTATTTCGTGTAACACACCGATTTTAGCCGGTCAGCAAAATATGTCCAGTATTGTCAGGGACGGCCAAAAAGTAAAAAAATTTATATTGTGAGGCGACAGGCCTCTGAGACGAGGTGAGGTGTACCACATGGGACCGTGTGTTGACTCAGACAAATTTAAGGCTCCATGTTGTTTTTAGGTGGGAGGTTGCGGAAAGGGGACCTCTGGTTCTATTGAGTACAGCCCCTCACCAGCGAGCCATGACTGCCCACACAGTAGCTGTGGGATAATGCCAAAGGTTTAGTACCCACTCTAGAAATAATGTATTTTGGTTTACCGTGGTGTCCATATCCTATGACATGTAGATATACATTGTGTTAACAACTCACTACCCATGCTTGTCTAGTGTGTGACGTTACTGGGGAAGGAATGTCTACACTGGTCATGAAAATCATTGGTGAAATCACTTGAAAAGAGAACAACAGTCCAATTCATTGGTTGTTTCTATTGTACTTGAGTTCCACAACATGCAACCAAAGATTATGATAACTAACCTAAAATAGGACAGCAGCATTGTTTACAATGGGAGCCAATGAAGCACAGTGGGCAGAACAAGAAAGGAGGTGGGCAGATCCAAGCACGAGCTAGCAAGATCCTATTGGCACATTTTAGCATCTATTTGCATATTTTCGTTGGGGAATGCCTACTCTCTGAAGTGTGCGTGTGCAAGAACTCAAATTCACTCTTGTACTTCTTCAAACAACGCAATTTTTTTGAAACTTTGGCAAAGGATCAAGTATACAAAACTGTTCGGAACATATTTTAGTTTTGGGAACAGAACACTGTATTGAGATTGGATGTTTCATATATGAGAACATTTGCAGAGTGTCGGCCCAGTTTCATCTTGCTCCATCTTCTCCCTCTGCCTGCCACTGGACTTCCTCTTATCACCATATTTGGTGGTGGGTGGAATCCCGCACCGGATGCTTCAGGTTTTTACGTGGCCTATCTGGGTTTCCCCTTTCATCTGTGATGTAACTCTCATTAGTGGCTGGCTCACTGTGTTGCCTCAATGCTTCTAACCTGATTTTCAAAACCTTTACATTTAATTTAGAAAAAATGTCATCTCTATTGTTCTCTTTAAAATGTTCAAATTTGATTGTGTGAATCTGAAATGTATTGATTGATGGAATTACCAAAGCATCTAATTAATTATGTTGTAAGAAGGACAAACCAATGTCCAATTGTTAGCACTGAATTGAATAAACAGAAGACTGCGTGTCTTGTAAGTTTCAACATTGAATCAGTGCAATTTACTGCAAGTCATAACACAAAGGACAACTTTATTATGATCAGCACTGTAACAAAACCATTTTAAAAGTCCTTAAAATCATTTATAGTAGAGACAGTTTCATGTGGCTGTAAGAACAAATGAAAACCAAGTGATGAGAACAATTACAACGTGTCTGTTGTATCTTGTTGTATGAGAGTATTTTCAGCATTTCACCATCAGGCTCTGACCCATGGCCACATTTCCCTGTATTCACAGACCAAGCTTCTCGCACACTGTGTCGTACACTGTGTCGCTGTGTAACCTTTGTAGGTGTAGGGATTAAGCTCAGGACCTTGTCCACTGTATACTATATCTTGTCCTCCATTTGAGGCCAAAGATAGGTTTTGTCCAATGCTGTGCGTTACTCTGACTTCCAGGGAAAAGTAAAATGTTTTTTTCAATAAATGTAAAGAAATATAGTGGATTGACAATCAATAATTAATTACCAAAACTATCATGTTAATAACCAAAACTAAGCAATTTTTTCAGCTGTGACCGTTTCGGTTTTTACAATTTAGACTTATTTTGGACATTAATGTATCCCCATAGCTAGCATATGGCTAGCTAGCTCTACCTTTGGACAGTTGTACATCCTCAAAAATATATATTGTAGTCCCAAAACCATACATGAAGATTTACTAACTTATTCACTCATTTTATTCAAGTGTTGGCAGACAGAGCACTCACTATATGGCCGTGATGGAAGGGGTGCAATCCCATTTCCTGGTTATAATTGTAGGTGTGTGGCTTAAGGCACATTCATTCTACAGTCTTTTAATGTGTGTTTCAGTAATAACATCCAAAGTGGGGATAATACTTTTCAGAAAAAAAAATAAGTAAAAAAAAAAAAACTACTAACTAGGTCAAGATGTTCTATTGAAATAATAGTGTAAAGAAATTACTAAAAAATATAATTGTTTAATTTTCAAAAATACATTTTTGCCTTGGAATGAATTAGAATATATCATGATGTAAATAAATGTCCTATGCTTGAAGAGTTATTTGTTTTCAAACAATTTTAACCACTTCTGTAGAATGATCCATATTGTGCACTACTTTTGGCCAGGCCTCATAGGTCAAAAGTAGTGCACTATGTAGGGAATATGGTGCCATTTAGGACGGGCCCCAGGTTATCCAAACAAGTCCAGCCCCGGGGTTGTTGTAATGTCACATTCTAACAACCCTCTCATATTTCATTTCCAGGCCATCGTGGGCTACTTTGACATTTTCTTCGACAGAGACTGCGGCAACAAGGTAAGCAGCATGCGGTGGCCCAATTTCATTCACGCTTTGGCGTTCCCCACGTACTTGGGAGGCAATCGACGCCGGGGCATTTCCTGATTGCTGATGTAAGCACCCACCGGAGCCGGCGATTCGGAACAGCCAATGCCAAGCTCCGCGAGCGACGTGCCGACATGTCTTTTAATTGCACGTCCTATTTTACCTGCAATGTGAGCATAACTGCTGAGATGTAACGCTACAACACGTATAATGGCAACTAAGGTTATATGTGTGAATTAAATACCTCTTGTCTTTAGAAGACTATAAGTAGGATAGAAGTACAGATTTATAAGATGGGTTTAATAGGTTTAAGAGTGTGGGACCGGTTAATGTTCTACTACGGTTGTGGAATTATTAGACAAGGCACAGAAATACACAGAAATAGAAGTGTCACAATGGAATGAGTTGTTATCCTTATTCCTCACTGTTGTAAGTTCATGTACATCATGTTGATTGCTGTTGCCCAAGACTAAATAACGTTTTCTGCTTTTGAATTACAGGTGATGTTCTCCACGGGGCCACAGGTCACCAAGACGCATTGGAAACAGACAGTATTCCTGCTAGAAAATCCCATCCCTGTACAAGCAGGTCAGTATCCCAGACAGCACTGGTTTCCTGAATATGCGTGTGGGGACGCGTGTGTGTGTGTGTGTGTGTGTGTGTGTGTGTGTGTGTGTGTGTGTGCGCGTGTGTGCGTGCGTGCCTACATGTTTGTGCGTGTATGGACATGTCTGTCTGTGTCTATTGTGGGTGCACAGCACGCACACCCAGCTGTCACCTGTGATGTTATTTTTTACACGCCAATCTTCCTCAAACATCATACTGAGAGCCAGGTAATCTGTCTGTGGTGCTAATGTAGACAGGGTGTGCAACGCTAGTTATCTGTCACGTATAGAGAGACAGAGTGAGATCAAAACTAATCAGTCAGTCATCAAAAACACCATGTAAAACTTTATCTGATAGCTTACCTCAAGCAAGCGTGTACTAATCCACGAAACGTTTATAACTGAACAGAACATTTGATAACTAAGCCAATTAAAATATTATTTTATGAAGTGATGCTGTTACTGATGTGATATGTATGAAGCTGTGTGTATGCAGTGAATTCATGTGTATGATGTGAATTATGGTGTGTGTGCGCACGTACAGTACATTACATTGTGAATTATGGTGTGTGTGCACACGTACAGAACATTACATTGTGAACGATGGTGTGAGTGTATGCAGTATGTTTTGAACGATTGTGTGCGTGTGTGTGTGTGGGTGTACAGTACATGGAGAACATGTACTGTACATACACAAACGCACTATACATCGTGAACGATGGTGTGTGTGTTGTATGTGATGGCCTGTGTGCATTATCGTAATGGGAATCAGGGATGTGTCCAGTGATGTTGGGATGGATGAGAACGTAGCTCCGTGCTGTCCAGTCTTCCCCCATTACCATCAGATAGGAGGCCAGTGTAATGAATGGCCTGTATGGGGACTGGACATCCACTGTCCCCGAGTAAAGCACCACTCAGCCCTGGGCAGAGCCACAGCCACGATGACTGTCATCCCACTGACACTCCCGCAACATTAACACAACGTTCACAATGCGTCCGTCAGTTAAGTGCCAGTCCTGCTTTCGAATCTGTTGAGACACTGCAGTGTTGAAATGTGTAAAGACGGTGCGGAGCAGCAGTGTGTCCGTTAGCCATATAGACTGCTTTTGCCCCCCCCCCCCCCATAAAAGCAGACACATTAAAACATTGCCAGAAATGGTAAAACATCCGTATGTGGTAAGACACCTCAGTGTTAGAATGGGTTAAGACACTGCAGTGTTGAAAAGGGTTAAGACGCTGCAGAGTGTGTGGAAAGGTCGACTAGCATCTGCTGACAGTCTGTCCCAACTCATAACAGCAGCCGCTGCCATATGCACACTGTGTGTGTGTGTGGGAGTGGGATGGGAGTGGGTGGGTGAGTGTGTGAGAATGAGATTTGTAGTGACTGTTGTATTTTTTCTTAATTTATTCTTTTTGAAGAGTAAATCAGTTTGGTACAATCTACAATGCTCCGGTAGTGCTTCTCTATCCATCAACACTCTGGACACACACACATCCTGCTGGCCTCATGCATGCACATTTCATTCTTCAAACAAGCAGACACACACAAATGCCTTCCAGCCCTAAGGTAAATTAGGTTTTAGCTCAATGCTCTCTGTATTTGGCGCTAGCTGACTTACCCGCAGAGTTATGAGACCCCCGAGTTAGGCTGTGATCACTCACTACTGCTGGAACGGGTCCCCCCCCCCCACACACACAAACAAACACGTGCACACACATAGCTCACTATTATCACGACACTCACTACTGCTGAAATGGGCTACACACACTCACACACATACCTCTGTCATTACTCAGCACTGGTGGAATGGGCCCTGCCCTGCATACGAAACACTCTCAACACAGAGCAACTCAGCTGGAAATATGTTATACGTGGGCAATTACAGCGTTATGGATGTGACATTACAAACAAAATCACAAGCTAAATGTCTCACAGAATGGACAGACAAAACATAAATTAAATGTTTGAGGTGTGTGTCTACAGTACCCCATGGGGGAGCGTATACCCCAAAAAGCAGACTTCTAAATATTGGCATATTGGAGAAATAAAGCAAATAAAAGGCGTTACGGCTGTGACAAGCTTTTTGGGGAGACTGAACATATTAGCAAAAGTCTGAGTTTCTAATGCTTTTGTAAGGAATTAGGGTGACATTTGGCACGCAGACAGAGAAGGGAAGCGGCAGGAAATACATTAGTCCTCCCTTTCCTCTCTCAGCTCAGAGCATAGAAAAAGGAATAGAATGGTATGGCTAGACAAAGTGCCATTTGACTGCAAGCCAGCTTCCCATCAATGATGGTGGGATTATCTCTCTCTCTCTCTCTCTCTCTACATCAGCATTCCATTGCGAGATACAGTTTTTGATTGCCGATAGATAGGCCTAGTGCACGGTTCTGACTCTGTCTGCCTCATGGCCGACCTGCCTATACTGTGCCCCTCCCCGCTCTGTCTCCCTCGCTAGCTTGCTATGAACGATGCAAGTGTTTGTGTTCTCAGAAGTACAGCAGCTAATCAGTCTCCTCCGTTACAAAAATACTGAATCTTCCTAGTGGAATCTAATCTTGACGTGCAAGAAGTCGAGGGATCAATTATTTTGTAGTCGACTCTCGACCACTACATCATCGTCGTTAACAGTTGGAAAAATGGCAGGGAAAGGCAAACGACAATATGAACGATGTCCTGTATGGCAATACTTTGAGAAGTTAAATGAGGTGGAATTGAGGTACAGTAATGGTAGTACAGGTGCAATGCTTAACCATCTGAAAGGGACGCACCGTGACACCCAAATCATTGCTTGCAGCAGCGCAGCTACATTGTGAGTTCACGTGGAATTTTATGCATTTTTCTTATTGTTTTAACAGAAAACCAATTAAAAAATTGCAGTTTAAACATTAAGATTTATTTTTTATTTGTCAAATCCCTAACACACACACGGTGGAATCAATTTGTATCCCACAAAAATCAGGAATCAACACATCAATACAAAAGACAATTTGGAGAGAGTATAAAGACTGGAAAGGGCAAAGGTACTGACCTCATAGAAAGAGAGATGGCCTTTGTCCCAAGTGGCACCCTATTCCCCTATACAGAGCATTCGGAAAGTATTCAGACCCCTTGACTTTTTCCACATTTTGTTACGTTGCAGACTTTTTCTAAAATGGATTAAATAGTTTTTTCCCCCTCATCAATCTACACACAATACCCCATAACGACAAAGCAAAAACATGTTTTTATAAATGTTTGCTAATTTATTACAAATAAAACACTGAAATATCACATGTACATAAGTATTCAGACCCTTTACTCAGTACTTTGTTGAAGCACCTGTGGCAGCGATTACAGCCTCGAGTCTTCTTGGGTATGATGCTACAGGCTTGGCACACTTGTATTTGGGGAGTTTCTCCCATTCTTCTCTGCAGATCCTCTCAAGCTCTGTCAGGTTGGATGGGGAGCGTCACTCCAGTGCTATTTTCAGGTCTCTCCAGAGATGTTAGATCGGGTTCAAGTCCGGGCTCTGGCTGGGCCACTCAAGGTCATTCAGAGACTTGTCCCAAAGCCACTCCTGTGTTGTCTTGCATGTGTGCTTAGGGTCGTTGTCCTGTTGTAAGGTGAACCTTCGCCCCTGTCTGAGGTCCTGAGCACTCTGGAGCAGGTTTTCATCAAGGATCTCTCTGTACTTTGCTCCGTTCATATTTCCCTCGATCCTGACTAGTCTCCCAGTCCCTGCCGCTGAAAAACATCCCCACAGCATGATGCTGCCTCCACCATGCTTCACCGTAGGAATGATGCCAGGTTTCCTCCAGACGTGACGCTTGGCATTCAGGCCAAAGAGTTCAATCTTGGTTTCATCAGACCAGAGAATCTTGGAGCTCTACGGACAATCCCTTCGACCTCATGGCTTGGTTTTTGCTCTGACATGCACTGTCAACTGTGGGACCTTCTATAGATAGGCGTGTGTCTTTCCAAATAATGTCTAATCAATTGAATTTACCACAGGTGGACTCAAATCAAGTTGTAGAAACATTTCAAGGATAATCAATGGAAACAGGATTCACCTGAGCTCAATTTCTAGTCTCATAGCAAAGGGTCTGAATACTTATATAAATAATGTATTTCTGTTTTTTTATTTTAATATATTTGTAAAAAATTCCAGAAAAGTGTTTTTAGCTTTGTCATTATGGGGTATTGTGTGTAGATTGATGAGAAAAATATTATTTAATCAATTTTAGAATAAGGCTGTTACATAACAAAATGTGGAAAAAGTCAAGGGGTCTGAATACTTTCCGAATGGACCGTATATGGCATGATTATAGGGAATTGGAGTGCCATATGGGATGCATCCAGGGTGAAAGAACAGTTTCGTTTTAAGAGGGGAAAAGCGAGTAAAGAGGTGAGAATTAAAGAGTGAAGAGAAAATTAAGGAGTGAAGAGCGAGTTAAGAGAATAGAGGGAAAGAGGCCTTGTAGAAAGAGAAGCAGGTGGAGGAGTTTAAGTTTAAGAGAGAATCTGATTAAGAAGTGAGGCTGGAGAGAGTGTAAGAGAGACTTCGGGAAGTGAGAGGGAATTAAGAAATGAAAAGAGTTAAAAAGATAGAGGGGGAGGTTATTAATGTAGTGGTGAAACTTGTTCGCTCCACCCCAGCACCCTGGCAGTCCCAGTCCTCCTCTCTGGATGTTAAAGCCGAAATTGAGTTTTTAACAACATTAACTGGCTGCCTGAAACCTCTATGGCCTGCTTTATAACTGATACACTCACACACACGTATGCATCTCAGCGTGTGCACACACTAGCCATTCCCCTGTGGTCCTGTGCAGTGAGGGCGGACGTCTCAAAGTCACCCTGAAGACACACACACTTCCACATTTTCTTCCTTCACACACACACTTCCGTCCCTATTTATTTTACAGTGCTGTCAAAGAGACACACCTGATTTAAATCAACAAGGGATGAGAAACACAACCTGACCTGCAGCAACGCTAATGTCTCTCTGCTCCGTGCGTCCGGTGATTTATCTGTGGCGAGACGGAAGCGTATGAGATGTGATTGTATGAGTGCAGTAATTAACCACGGGAGGCTGTGAGTTAACACACACACACACACAAAGAGATGTTGGTGTTTAGAGAGAGAAAAACAGCACGCAGTGGGCTGGAACAAAACATCTCTGAGAACTACTCGGAGCTGGCAGGTTAATAAATTAAACGCAGTATCATTTGTCATGCTCCTCTGTTTTGTATTACTAGGAAATGGATAAGGTGGGATTTTCATAGGGTTCAGATGCCTACTTTGGTGTTTGTTCAAGAAACGAGGTCATACGTTTTGCGAGGATGTCCCATGATCCTATAGATTAAACCGTGGCCTAGTTATCTGTTTCTCAGACCAATCAGAGGACCTGAAACTTGGGTGAGAGTTGCTGCGGATTTCGATAGGCCGGCGATTCACTTTCGTCCATCCCTTTAACTCTAGTGTCCTCTCTGTGCCCTGTGTCCTGCCATAACTCTTATGTCTTCTTCTTGTGCCTCTTACTGATGGAATTCTCTCTCTTTCACTTTCTCTCGAACTCTCACTTTCTTTCTCCCCCCCCCCCTGTGTTTTAGTGCTGAAGGTCCTTGAGGAGCTGAGCTGCATCAGGCAGACAGCAGGGTGTAATTCCCCATGCCTGTTTTATGTACAGCTCAGACAGGTGCTCAGGATATACGACCCCCTGACACTGCCTGACTACACCTCCTCTACCACCTCTTCTTAGACAGAAAGAGAGGAGGGAGAGAGAGAGAGTTATGTAGAAAGGGGGAGAGAGGGAGACTAGATTGAAATGCTGCTGCTGTGCACATCACTGCAGTGCTGGGGGGAATAGATGGAAGTTGTTCTGCCTTGGGAGAAGTTGGAAAGGGAGGTGTGTGTGTGCATGCGTGCTTGCTTGATTTTATTGATGTAAAAACAAATTATGGGGATACAAAAAAATTTACAGCTTAAAAGTGCACATGATGACGCATGCAAACATTAAACAACCCTTTTTCAGTGTGGTCCTCGAAAAACGAACTGTATATTTTGTATGCGTGCAACATTTGCTACTTCTAATCGATGTCTGCTAAAAATGAATCACTCTGCAAAGTTTCCTGTAGATCACGTCAGTGCCACATCTGCATTTTGCTCCAAAAAGGATTGGTCTTGGTCAGGCCACTGCATTTTATTATTGTTCCCATCTAATCAGGGACTGATTTAGACAGTGGGTGCAATTAATGATCAGGTAGAACAGGAATTCAGCAGGCTCCGGACCTCGTAGGGTAAGACTTGAATACCCCTTGCCCTATATAGTGCACTACTTTTGACCAAAACCCTATGGGCCCTGAAAAGGGAATAGGGTACCATAACTGTGTCATCTGCGTAGAGATGAATGTTACAAGTGTTAACAGTATTTCCAATGTCATTTATATACAACGTGAACAACAATGGCCCCAAAATCGAACCCTGGGGTTCCTCTTTAAGTACTTCAAGAAATTCTATCATAATAGGTTCTGTCACCAAGTTTCATTCTGAAACCACAAACAGGCATCAGTGCCAAGGCCTAACACAGACAACTTACTCAGTAAGATAGAATGATCGACTGTATCAAAAGCTTTAGACAAATTTATAAATAGGGCAGCACATATTTATCTTAGCATCAAAGCATTGACAAATCCTTTACAACTGATGTGGTTGCAGTAATTGTACTGGTCTAAACCCTGAATTATGTACATTCAAAATATAGTTCACAGATAAAGAAAGAAAGAAGTTGCACATTTACCAAGGATTCAAGAATCTTAGCTAGACAAGAAAGCCTTAATACAGTGGGGAAAAAAGTATTTAGTCAGCCACCAATTGTGCATGTTCTCCCACTTAAAAAGATGAGAGAGGCCTGTAATTTCCATCATAGGTACACGTCAACTATGACAGACAAATTGAGAAAATATAATCCAGAAAATCACATTGTAGGATTTTTAATTAATTAATTTGCAAATTATGGTGGAAAATAAGTATTTGGTCACCTACAAACAAGCAAGATTTCTGGCTCTCACAGACCTGTAACTTATTCTTTAAGAGGCTCCTCTGTCCTCCACTCGTTACCTGTATTAATGGCACCTGTTTGAACTTGTTATCAGTATAAAAGTCACCTGTCCACAACCTCAAACAGTCACACTCCAAACTCCACTATGGCCAAGACGAAAGAGCTGTCAAAGGACACCAGAAACAAAATTGTAGACCTGCACCAGGCTGGGAAGACTGAATCTGCAATAGGTAAGCAGCTTGGTTTGAAGAAATCAACTGTGGGAGCAATTATTAGGAAATGGAAGACATACAAGACCACTGATAATCTCCCTCGATCTGGGGCTCCATGCAAGATCTCACCCCGTGGGGTCAAAATGATCACAAGAACGGTGAGCAAAAATCCCAGAACCACACGGGGGGACCTAGTGAATGACCTGCAGAGAGCTGGGACCAAAGTAACAAAGCCTACCATCAGTAACACACTACGCCCCCAGGGACTCAAATCCTGCAGTGCCAGACGTGTCCCCCTGCTTAAGCCAGTACATGTCCAGGCCCGTCTGAAGTTTGCTAGAGTGCATTTAGATGATCCAGAAGAGGATTGGGAGAATGTCATATGGTCAGATGAAACCAAAATAGAACTTTTTGGTAAAAACCCAACTCGTCGTGTTTGGAGGACAAAGAATGCTGAGTTGCATCCAAAGAACACCATACCTACTGTGAAGCATGGGGGTGGAAACATCATGCTTTGGGGCTGTTTTTCTGTAAAGGGACCAGGACGACTGATCTGTGTAAAGGAAAGAATGAATGGGGCCATGTATCATGAGATTTTGAGTGAAAACCTCCTTCCATCAGCAAGGGCATTGAAGATGAAACGTGGCTGGGTCTTTCAGCATGACAATGATCCCAAACACACCGCCCGGGCAACGAAGGAGTGGCTTCGTAAGAAGCATTTCAAGGTCCTGGAGTGGCCTAGCCAGTCTCCAGATCTCAACCCCATAGAAAATCTTTGGAGGGAGTTGAAAGTCTGTGTTGCCCAGCGACAGCCCCAAAACATCACTGCTCTAGAGGAGATCTGCATGGAGGAATGGGCCAAAATACCAGCAACAGTGTGTGAAAACCTTGTGAAGACTTACAAAAAACGTTTGACCTGTGTCATTGCCAACAAAGGGTATATAACAAAGTATTGAGAAACTTTTGTTATTGACCAAATACTTATTTTCCACCATAATTTGCTAATAAATTCATAAAAAATCCTACAATGTGATTTTCAGAATTCTTTTTTCTCATTTTGTCTGTCATAGTTGACGTGTACCTATGATGAAAATTACAGGCCTCTCTCATCTTTTTAAGTGGGAGAACTTGCACAATTGGTGGCTGACTAAATACTTTTTTTCCCCACTGTATGTGAGTATAGTTGTCAAGATCACAACAAATCACCTACCTTATGTAGTGGCAGCACATAAGCTGATTTCCACACTTTAGGAATATTTCCTGATAACAATGTTAAATTATGGACCAGCAAGGAGGGACGCTGCACGTTTGAGCAGACCTGGGAGAACTTGGAAAGGTTGAACACCAGGCGGGCTGCGGCATTCTGGATATGTTGGAGGGGTTTGATGGCACAAGCGGGGAGCATAGCCAACAACAAGTTGCATTAGTCTAGACAGTAAAATAAATGACAACAAATAAATGCCAACCTGCTCATTTTTGTTTTATTTTTCAAAAAATATTTGCTACGGTGTGCTCTGGATAGGTGCGAGCAATATGGTGTCCTGTCCAGTCTTTTCAGATCTGTCAACACATAACAAATGGCATCTTGCGGGGGTAATCGACCCAACAAACCAAAATGGAGCAAGACCCCAGACAAAAATCTAAAATCTCGGGGTCCCGCCCTCTCTTAGTGACCTTATTTCCTCTTCCTGTGGGTGAGTGATTCTCAGGCTGTGACCCAGCTCATTGGGTTTGTGACAGAGGAGAGGAGAAATATAATGATTTTCACATAGACACGGAATAGCTTCACATTCACTTTGGATGTTTCACAAATGGCACCCTATTCCCTATATAGTGCTTTTGACCAGGACACATAGAGATATGGTCAAAAGTAGTGCACTATTTAGGGAATAGGGTGCCATTTGGGACGCATCCATTGAATGAGGAATCACCATTGTTTTCTGCCAGCCCTCCTCTGCATAGTTGTCTTTAATTAAAAGTGCCTGCCCAGTCAATATTTATTTATTTGCTAAATATCTTGTTCCTACAGCTTGCTCCCAGCCCAGTGCGCCCGTGTAGAGGGGGTGATGGATAGGTTTTGGAGCCTCCCCAAAAAGAGTCCACTCTTTTCATTTGGCCCCTGAGTCGTGAGTCTTGATACTGTGAACTTACGATGAAACACTGGTTGAGTTTTTTTCCTGCATTTTTGGTTCACATTTATACCTATTTCAGACAAAAAAACATGATATGTTACTAGTAAAAAAAAGAAGGCAATGTTTATATGACCTTTCAAACAGTCCCTGATTTACCACTTTCTCGCAGGTATACCACCTTTTATAGATCCCAGTGCGTAGCCTCAAAACACCAGAATTAATCAAAGCTAAATCAATAAATCTTTGCAGATGGAGTGTTAGTTCCACTATGTTACATCATGCTAAGGAGTTTTGTGTGTGAAGGAGGAGTATTTCTGAAGTTTGACAATGTGCATGAAAATGAGCTTAAATTTGTCCATTAGCTTGCTAGCTCTAAGCCAGTCACTTCATATGAAACAAATGTGATGTTAACCAGCTAATGCACACACAATGCTGAAGGGAATGCTTCCTCCATAAGCTAGCTAGCTAGCTACAGTAACATTTTATCACAAATAATGAATTTGAATAGGAAATATAGCAAAATGAATAGGAAATGTAGTCATTGACAAGGTTAGAAATAATGTTTTTTAATTGACATAATAATTGTGTCCTTCAAACATTGCTTTTGTCAAAGAATCCTCCATTTGCAGCAATTACAGCCTTGCAGACCTTTGGCATTGTAGTTGTCAATTTGTTGAGGTAATCTGAAGAGATTTCACCCCATGCTTCCTGAAGCACCTCCCACAAGTTGGATTGGCTTGCTGGGCACTTCTTACGGTCAAGCTGCTCCCACAACAGCTCAATAGGGTTGAGATCCGGTGACTGTGCTGGCCACTCCATTATAGACAGAATACCAGCTGACTGCTTCTTCCCTAAATAGTTCTTGCATAGTTTGGAGCTGTGCTTTGGGTCATTGTCCTGTTGTAGGAGGGAATTGGCTCCAATCAAGCGCCGTCCACAGGGTATGGCATGGCGTTGCAAAATGGAGTGATAGCCTTCCTTCTTCAAGATCCCTTTTACCCTGTACAAATCTCCCACTTTATCAAAGCACCCCCAGACCATCACATTACCTCCACCATGCTTGAAAGATGGCATCAAGCACTCCTCCAGCATATTTTCATTTGGTCTGCGTCTCACAAATGTTGTTTTTGTGATCCGAACACCTCAAACTTCGATTCGTCTGTCCATAACACTTTTTTCCAGACTTCCTCTGTCCAGTGTCTGTGTTCTTTTGTCCATCTTAATCTTTTCTTTTTATTGGCTAGTCTGAGATATGGCTTTTTCTTTGCAACTCTGCCTAGAAGGTCAGCATCCCGGAGTCGCCTCTTCACTGTTGACGTTGAGACTGGTGTTTTGCGGGTACTATTTAATGAAGCTGCCAGTTGAGGACCTGCGAAGCGTCTGTTTCTCAAACTAGACACTCTAATGTATTTGTCCTCTTGCTCAGTTGTGCACTGGGGCCTCCCACTCCTCTTTCTATTCTGTTTAGAGCCAGTTTGCGCTGATCTGTGAAGGGAGTAGTACACAGCGTTGTACGAAATCTTCAGTTTCTTGGCAATTTCTCGCATGGAATAGCCTTCATTTCTCAGAACAAGAATAGACTGACGCGTTTCAGAAGAAAGTTATTTGTTTCTGGCCATTTTTGAGCCTGTAATCGAACCCACAATTGCTGATGCTCCAGATACTCAACTAGTCTCAAGAAGGCCAGTTTTATTGCTTCTTTAATCAGCACAACAGTTTTCAGCTGTGCTAACATAATTGCAAAAGGTTTTTCTAATGATCAATTAGCCTTTTAAAATGATACACTTGGATTAGAAAACACAACGTGCCATTGGAACACAGGACTGATGGTTCCTGATAATGGGCCTCTGTACGCCAATGTAGATATTCCATTACAAATCAGCCATTTTCAGCTACAATAGCCATTTACAACATTAACAATGTCTACACTGTATTTCTGATCAATTTTATATTCTTTTAATGGACAAATAAAAATAAATCTTTCGAAAACAAGGACATTTCTAAGTGACCCCAAACTTTTGAACAGTAGTGTGTGTGTGTGTGTGTGTGTGTGTGTGTGTGTATGTATATATATATATATATATATATACAGTGGGGAAAAAAATATTTAGTCAGCCACCAATTGTGCAAGTTCTCCCACTTAAAAAGATGAGAGAGGCCTGTAATTTTCATCATAGGTACACGTCAACTATGAAAGACAAATTGAGAAAAAAATTCCAGAATATCACATTGTAGGATTTTTTATGAATTTATTTGCAAATTATGGTGGAAAATAAGTATTTGGTCACCTACAAACAAGCAAGATTTCTAGCTCTCACAGACCTGTAACTTCTTCTTTAAGAGGCTCCTCTGTCCTCCACTTGTTACCTGTATTAATGGCACCTGTTTGAACTTGTTATCAGTATAAAATACACCTGTCCACAACCTCAAACAGTCACACTCCAAACTCCACTATGGCCAAGACCAAAGAGCTGTCAAAGGACACCAGAAACAAAATTGTAGACCTGCACCAGGCTGGGATAACTGAATCTGCAATAGGTAAGCAGCTTGGTTTGAAGAAATCAACTGTGGGAGCAATTATTAGGAAATGGAAGACATACAAGACCACTGATAATCTCCCTCGATCTGGGGCTCCACGCAAGATCTCACCCCGTGGGGTCAAAATGATCACAAGAACGGTGAGCAAAAATCCCAGAACCACACGGGGGGACCTAGTGAATGACCTGCAGAGAGCTGGGACCAAAGTAACAAAGCCTACCATCAGTAACACACTACGCCGCCAGGGACTCAAATCCTGCAGTGCCAGACGTGTCCCCCTGCTTAAGCCAGTACATGTCCAGGCCCGTCTGAAGTTTGCTAGAGTGCATTTGGATGATCCAGAAGAGGATTGGGAGAATGTCATATGGTCAGATGAAACCAAAATAGAACTTTTTAGTAAAAACTCAACTCGTCATGTTTGGACGACAAAGAATGCTGAGTTGCATCCAAAGAACACCATACCTACTGTGAAGCATGGGGGTGGAAACATCATGCTTTGGGGCTGTTTTTCTGCAAAGGGACCAGGACGACTGATCCGTGTAAAGGAAAGAATGAATGGGGCCATGTATCGTGAGATTTTGAGTGAAAACCTCCTTCCATCAGCAAGGGCATTGAAGATGAAACGTGGCTGGGTCTTTCAGCATGACAATGATCCCAAACACACCGCCCGGGCAACGAAAGAGTGGCTTCGTAAGAAGCATTTCAAGGTCCTGGAGTGGCCTAGCCAGTCTCCAGATCTCAACCCCATAGAAAATCTTTGGAGGGAGTTGAAAGTCCGTGTTGCCCAGCGACAGCCCCAAAACATCACTGTTCTAGAGGAGATCTGCATGGAGGAATGGGCCAAAATACCAGCAACAGTATGTGAAAACCTTGTGAAGACTTACAGAAAACGTTTGACCTGTGTCATTGCCAACAAAGGGTATATAACAAAGTATTGAGAAACTTTTGTTATTGACCAAATACTTATTTTCCACCATAATTTGCAAATAAATTCATTAAAATCCTACAATGTGATTTTCTGGATTTTTTTTTCTCATTTTGTCTGTCATAGTTGACGTGTACCTATGATGAAAATTACAGGCCTCTCTCATCTTTTTAAGTGGGAGAACTTGCACAATTGGTGGCTGACTAAATAAAACAATTCCCCACTGTATATATACATACACTGCTCCAAAAAATAAAGGGAACACTTAAACAACACATCCTAGATCTGAATGAATGAAATAATCTTATTAAATACTTTTTTCTTGACATAGTTGAATGTGCTGACAACAAAATCGCACAAAAATGATCAATGGAAATCAAATGTATCAACCCATGGTGGTCTGGATTTGGAGTCACCCTCAAAATTAAACTTTGATGTAATGTCCTTAAAACAAGTCAAAATGAGGCTCAGTAGTGTGTGTGGCCTCCACGTGCCAGTATGACCTCCCTACAACGCCTGGGCATGCTCCTGATGAGGTGGCGTATGGTCTCCTGAGGGATCTCCTCCCAGACCTGGACTAAAGCATCCGAGACATGATGTCCCAGATGTGCTCAATTGGATTCAGGTCTGGGGAACGGGCGGGCCAGTCCATAGCATCAATGCCTTCCTCTTGCAGGAACTGCTGACACACTCCAGCCACATGAGGTCTAGCATTGTCTTGCATTAGGAGGAACCCAGGGCCAACCGCACCAGCATATGGTCTCACAAGGGGTCTGAGGATCTCATCTCGGTACCTAATGGCAGTCAGGCTACCTCTGGCGAGCACATGGAGGGCTGTGCGGCCCCCTAAAGAAATGCCACCCCACACCATGACTGAACCACCGCCAAGCCGGTCATGCTGGAGGATGTTGCAGGCAGCAGAACGTTCTCCACGGCGCTTCCAGACTCTGTCACGTCTGTCACATGTGCTCATTGTGAACATGCTTTCATCTGTGAAGAGCACAGGGCACCAGTGGCGAATTAGCTAATCTTGGTGTTCTCTGTCAAATGCCAAACGTCCTGCACGGTGTTGGGCTGTAAGCACAACCTCCACCTGTGGACGTCGGGCCCTCATACCACCCTCATGGAGTCTGTTTCTGACCGTTTGAGCAGACACATGCACATTTGTGGCCTGCTGGAGGTCATTTTGCAGGGCTCTGGCAGTGCTCCTCTTGCTCCTCCTTGCACAAAGGCGGAGGTAGCGGTCCTGCTGCTGGGTTGTTGCCCTCCTACGGCCTCCTCCACGTCTCCTGATGTACTGGCCTGTCTCCTGGTAGCGCCTCCATGCTCTGGACACTACGCTGACAGACACAGCAAACCTTGCCACAGCTCGCATTTTTTGAGCAGTGTATGTACAGTACCATTCAAAAGTTTGGACACACCTACTCATTCAAGGGGTAGCCACCCTTTGCCTTGATGATAGCTTTGCACACTTGTAGAATAATAGTGAAGACATCAAAACTATGAAATAACACATCATGTAGTAACCAAAAAAGTGTTAAACAAACCAAAATATATTTTACATTTTAGATTCTTCAAAGTAGCCACCCTTTGCCTTGATGACAGCTTTGCACACTCTTGGCATTCTCTAAACCAGCTTCACCTGGAATGCTTTTCCAACAGTCTTGAAGGACTTCCCACATATGCTGAGCACTTGTTGGCTGCTTTTCCTTCACTCTGCCGTCCAACTCATCCCAAATGGTCTCAATTGGGTTGAAGTCGGGGGATTTTGGAGGCCAGGTCATCTGATGCAGCACTCCATCACTCTCCTTCTTGGTCAAATAGCCCTTACACAGCCTGGAGGTGTGTTGGGTCATTGTCCTGTTGAAAAACAAATGATAGTCCCACTAAGCCCAAACCAGATGGGATGGCGTATCGCTGCAGAATGCTGTGGTAGCCTAGCTGGTTAAGTGTGCCTTGAATTCTAAATAAATCACAGACAGTGTCACCAGCAAAGCACCCCCACACCATAACACCTCCTCCTCCATGCTTTACGGTGGGAAATACACATGCGGAGATCATCCGTTCACCCACATCGCATCTCACAAAGACATGGGGGTTGGAACCAAAAATCTCCAATTTAGACTCCAGACTAAAGGGCAAATTTCCATTGATCTGATGTCCGTTGCTCGTGTTTCTTGGCCCAAGCAAGTCTCTTCTTCTTATTGGTGTCCTTTAGTAGTGGTTTCTTTGCAGCAATTCGACCATGAAGGCCTGATTTACACAGTCTCCTCTGAACAGTTGATGTTGAGATGTGTCTGTTACTTGAACTCTGTTAAGCATTTATTTGGTTGCAATTTCTGAGGCTGGTAACGCTAATGAACTTATCCTCTGCAGCAGAGGTAACTTTGGGGCTTCCATTCCTGTGGCGGTCCTCATGAGAGCCAGTTTCATCATAGCGCTTGATGGTTTTTGCGACTGCACTTGAAGAAACATTCAAAGTACTTGACATTTTGCGTATTGACTGACCTTCATATGTTAAAGTATTGATGGACTGTAGTTTCTCTTTGCTTATTTGAGCTGTTCTTGCCTTTTACCAAATAGGCCTATCTTCTGTATACCCTCCTACCTTGTCACAACACAACTGATTGGCTCAAACGCATTAAGAAGGAAAGATATTCCACAAATTAACTTTTTAAGAAGACACACCTGTTAATTGAAATGCATTCCAGGTGACTACCTCATGAAGCTGGTTGAAAGAATGCCAAGAGTGTGCAAGGGTGGCTATTTGAAGAATCTCAAATATAAAATATATTTTGATTTGTTTAACACTTTTTTGCTTACTACATGATTCCATATGTGTTATTTTATAGTTTTGATGTCTTCACTATTATTTTACAATGTATAAAATAGTAAAAATAAAGAAAAACCCTTGAATGAGTAGGTGTTCTAAAACTTGTTGTATGTATATACAGTGGGGAGAACAAGTATTTGATACACTGCTGATTTTGCAGGTTTTCCTACTTACAAAGCATGTAGAGGTCTGTCATTTTTATCATAGGTACACTTCAACTGTGAGAGACGGAATCTAAAACAAAAATCCAGAAAATCACATTGTATGATTTTTAAGTAATTAATTTGCATTTTATTGCATGACATAAGTATTTGATACATCAGAAAAGCAGAACTTAATATTTGGTACAGAAACCTTTGTTTGCAATTACAGAGATCATACGTTTCCTGTAGGTCTTGACCAGGTTTGCACACACTGCAGCAGGGATTTTGGCCCACTCCTCCATACAGACTTTCTCCAGATCCTTCAGGTTTCGGGGCTGTCGCTGGGCAATACGGACTTTCAGCTCCCTCCAAAGATTTTCTAATGGGTTCAGGTCTGGAGACTGGCTAGGCCACTCCAGGACCTTGAGATGCTCCTTACGGAGCCACTCCTTAGTTGCCCTGGCTGTGTGTTTCGGGTCGTTGTCATGCTGGAAGTTCCAGCCACAACCTATCTTCAATGCTCTTACTGAGGTAAGGAGGTTGTTGGCCAAGATCTCGCGATACATGGCCCCATCCATCCTCCCCTCAATATGGTGCAGTCGTCCTGTCCCCTTTGCAGAAAAGCATCCCCAAAGAATGATGTTTCCACCTCCATGCTTCACGGTAGGGATGGTGTTCTTGGGGTTGTACTCATCCTTCTTCTTCCTCCAAACACGGCGAGTGGAGTTTAGACCAAAAAACTCTATTTTTGTCTCATCAGACCACATGACCTTCTCCCATTCCTCCTCTGGATCATCCAGATGGTCATTGGCAAACTTCAGACGGGCCTGGACATGCGCTGGCTTGAGCAGGGGGACCTTGCGTGCGCTGCAGGATTTTAATCCATGACGGCGTAGTGTGTTACTAATGGTTTTCTTTGAGACTGTGGTCCCAGCTCTCTTCAGGTCATTGACCAGGTCCTGCCGTGTAGTTCTGGGCTGATCCCTCACCTTCCTCATGATCATTGATGCCCCACGAGGTGAGATCTTGCATGGAGCCCCAGACCAAGGGTGATTGACCGTCATCTTGAACTTATTCCATTTTCTAATAATTGCGCCAACAGTTGTTGCCTTCTCACCAAGCTGCTTGCCTATTGTCCTGTAGCCCATCCCAGCCTTGTGCAGGTCTACAATTTTATCCCTGATGTCCTTACACAGCTCTCTGGTCTTGGCCATTGTGGAGAGGTTGGAGTCTGTTTGATTGAGTGTGTGGACAGGTGTCTTTTATACAGGTAACGAGTTCAAACAGGTGCAGTTAATACAGGTAATGAGTGGAGAACAGGAGGGCTCCTTAAAGAAAAACTAACAGGTCTGTGAGAGCCGGAATTCTTACTGGTTGGTAGGTGATCAAATACTTATGTCATGCAATAAAATGCAAATGAATTACTTAAAAATCATACAATGTGATTTTCTGTATTTTTGTTTTAGATTCCGTCTCTCACAGTTGAAGTGTACCTATGATAAAAATGACAGACCTCTACATGCTTTGTAAGTAGGAAAACCTGCAAAATCGGCAGTGTATCAAATACTTGTTCTCCCCACTGTGTGTATATATATATATATATATTTTCAAGTAAGCAGCTGATTGTCCAGCTCTGCCAATGAGCCAACGTGACGTCACCTTATATGAGGAAGTAGCAAGCATTTTAGGACAGCCTGTTTGAGATACAACTTTGAGGTAGGGTTTTTTGTGTTTTTTCTCAGATGTGTTTTTTGGTCACAAATACGAGTATAGAATGAGTCAACAACATATATTTTTTTTTTTTTTTTGTCATTTAGCAGATGCTCTTATCCAGAGCGACTTACAGTTAGTGAGTGCATACATTTTCATACTATGTATGAGTTAAAGATATACTTCGGGATTTTGTCAAAGAGACCCTTCCAGGCATTGTGCTAACGCTAGTTAGCATTGGCTTGCGAAACTACCTCTAACTTCCTTCATACTTGACACCGAGACATACAAATGGTATCCAAGAGTTCATCTGACTCTGGGGAAGTATCCCTTTAACAGAATATGAATTTTTAAAAGTGAGATATTTTGCTGGATTATTACTTTAAGAAAATCCTCAATTACCTAGATTGTGTCATTGGTGCTACTGTCATTGGTGTTAGTACTCCTACTGGTTGCAGTGGCACAATGTTATAATACTGGTAACAATTATTTAATGTCATGAAACTACCATATTAGTTGATTTAGGATGGGAAGAGTTCAATTTTCCAAAATGCCATGCCCAATTTCCACCACAATTCAAGAATGACCCTGTTGTTAATACACAGAGAAACTGATACACACATATTCACTCTCATACCCTCCCCCTAAACACACACACAAACTCTCCTCCGCTTGCTCTGCTCCAGTGTGTGCTTCACGCCGCTGTAATGGAGTGACAGCCTCGGAGCGTGGCGCCCAGCGACTTCGCTACGTTGACGGTGTAGCCACGGTGACAGTTCAAATGAGACAGTCATCGGCAACAGCAGCAGCAGCCTCGCTCGGGAAAACGCCACTGTCAGCGTTTTTTTTTCTCTCTATGTCCTCCTCTAACCTCCAGCAATAGGGAATGCCTGGCAGAGAGTGGGGTAGAGGAGGACTTGTTTGCCGATTGGGTAAACATTAATTTACCCCCGGCAGACACACGTGAAGTTAATCAAAGTGAGTATATGTTGTAATCATCACCTTCTCCTCCTGGCCCCCCTGTATTGCCAGCACGCTGCGGTGTGCAATCATACTGAAACACGTGATGTTCTCCACGCCATCTGGCTTTGCACACACACACCTTCTCTTTCACTCACACACACTTTCTCTCACTAACACACAAACACACAAACACACAAACGCTCAATCTCTCTCATTCATAGGCACACATTCAACGTGCTGATGTTGATGTGGCACTCCGGGACTGTAACCGAATAGCCCTACTCTCTATTGCCTAGGAGAGGATCTGCCTCTAGACTCTAGAGATGTGAGGCTCCAATACGTTGATTTTGGGTCAGTGTAGCATTTTCCCCATTAATGGTCGAGGTTAGGATTGGGGGAGGGGAAGCTGATCCTAGATCTGTTCCTAGGGGAAACTGCACCCCGCAGCGCTCCAATACAGGTGAACAGAAGTCAAAGGTTGGTGCTCAGCCTCTCACTTTTGTTGATGGTTTTCCTCTTTAGGGGAGGAGCTTCAGGGACGGATCACCGTACGCAAAAACAAAAAGGACCCCCGCTCGCTGTTCATTACCTTTGACCTCCATGACAGGAAGCAGACCTACAGCCTGCAGTGAGTTCACTGATCACGTGACTACGATGACATCATCAATAGTGTGGCTGAACTGAAATATTCCCCACACTTTGCCAAAACAAATAGTATTATTATGGTTGTTATTATGAAATGTTTAACTCTTATGGAATCAGAAACAACTTATCTTCATATGGAGCAGTAAATGTAGACAATGTAAGTGTGTGGGATTCATCTAAAAAAAACTTGTAGACTGACTGAGTAGTGAGACAGGGAGAGTATGAAGTGGGCTTGAACAACAAGCTGTGGAGTTGACTGCATTTTAATGCCATACCTGTAAATAAACACATTCCCTCGTACAGAATCTGAGTTGATTTCTTGGCAAGCGCCATTTCTCAAAAATGTTTCTACTTCACTGTGGAAACTTTTTTCAGTTTTGCACAGGGTCAACATTTTCCTGTGACATTCCCATTTTGTCCTCTTTTGCCCGCCTTGTATGTACATTATTCTTGCAAATTTGTAACAGATTTTCATTTTTTACACAAATGTACTTTTCTTGACATTGCCATCTGTTTTCCCTATTGTAGACCAGCCAACCTGGAAATGTTTTATGTATTTTTTGCTTGTTAAAGGCTGTCATCTATGCATGATCAAACAATGATGGGGTGATACACAAAGTTAGGCTGGATAGCACGTTCATTTTAGATTTTTAAGGCAATTTTCAATGGGTTAATGGTCGACTGGTAAAAATGGGCATAATGGAAATAGTAATAGATTTAGGTCAAATATCCTGAAATTCTCAACAAAAACTGAGGGGATTATCAAACATAAACAATTAGACTATGGAATAGATGCATAGTTACCTTTCATACAGTTTTATGCTTTAAGACATGCAAATATACAGAAAGGTTGAAAATTCGGATATTTTCAGCTACAGTTGTGGTCTGTAGCACCACCAAGTACCCTTTTCAGATGATGTAGACCAGGGCTCTCCAACTCTGTTCTTGGGGTACTACCCTCCTGTAGGGTTTCTCTTCAACCGCAGTTGTAACTAACCTGATTAATCTTATAAACCAGCTAAATATTATAATTCAGTGCTCTAGATTAGGGTTGGAATGAAAACCTACATGATGGTAGCTCTCCAGGAACAGGGTTGGAGAGCCCTGATGTAGACCCTTTGAGAAAACTGCAGGAGACCCCACTCAACCAGACAAACTCTACCTCGTAAGAATCTGACTTTCTGGGCCAGATATATTGAAACTGTAATGTTATTTTTAAGGGATAACATGTACAAGCAGCCAAATGGGATAGTCACAAATTCTGACCAAACTGACTATTTACATACATACAGTACATACTTAGATTATGGAATAAACATATAGGTCATGCATATATAAAGTAAAATTATATTTTTCCATCATTTTGGTCAAACTTGGGCATTGGCGAACAAAAATAACTTTCTCAGACAGTGTAGAGCCCCTCAAAATACAAGCAAGACACTTCTGAACAATAAGCACTTTACCTTGTGAGGACCGAGCACACCCCAATTCTCATCGACGGGGCTGAAGTGGAGCAGGTTGCGAGCTTCAAGTTCCTTGGTGTCCACATCACCAACAAACTATCATGGTCCAAACACACCAAGACAGTCATGAAGAGGGCACGACAAAGCCTATTCCCCCTCAGGAGACTGACAAGATTTGGCATTGGTCCTCAGATCCTCAAAAAGAGGAGAGCATCCTGACTGGTTGCACCACTGCCTGGTATGGCAACTGCTCGGCCTCCGACCGCAAGGCACTACAGAGGGTAGTGCGTACGGCCCAGTACATCACTGGGGCCAAGCTTCCTGCCATCCAGGACCTCTATACCAGGCAGTGTCAGAGGAAGGCCCTAAAAATTGTCAAAGACTCCAGCCACCCTAGTCATAGACTGTTCTCTCTGCTACCGCACGGCAAGCGGTACCGGAGCGCCAAGTCTAGGTCCAAAAGGCTTCTTAATAGCTTCTACCCCCAAGCCATAAGACTCCTGAACAGCTAATCAAATGGCTACCCGGACTATTTGCATTGTTCCCCCCCACCACCCCCTCTTTTACGCTGCTGCTACACTCTGTTTATTATCTATGCATAGTCACTTTAACTCTACCTACATGTACATATTACCTCAATTACCTCGACTAACCTGTGCCCCCGCACATTGACTCTGTACCGGTACCCCCTGTACAGTGCCTTGCAAAAGATTTCATCCCCCTTGGCGTTTTTCCTATTTTGTTGCATTACAACCTGTAATTTAAATGTATTTTTATTTGTATTTCATGCAATGGACATACACAAAATAGTCCAAATTGGTGAAGTGAAATGAAAAAAATAACTTTTTTCAAAAAATTCTAAAAAATAAATAACGGAAAAGTGGTGCATAAACAATTAGACTATGGAATAGATGCATTAATAGTTACCTTTCATACAGTTTTATGCTTTAAGACATGCAAATATACAGAAAGTATTCGCCACCGTGCTGTATTCACCCCCTTTGCTATGACGCCCCTAAATAAGATCTGGGGCAAACAATTACCTTCAGAAGTCACATAATTAGTTAAATAGAGTCCACCTGTGTGCAATCTGAGTGTCACATGATCTGTCACATGATCTCAGTATATATATACCTGTTCTGAAAGGCCCCAGAGTCTGCAACACCACTAAGAAAGGGGCACCACAGAGCAATCGGCACCATGAAGACCAAGGAGCTCTCCAAACAGGTCAGGGACAAAGTTGTGGACAAGTACAAATCAGGGTTGGGATAAAAAAATATCTGAAACTTTGAACATTCAACGGAGCACCATTAAATGGAAAGAATATGGCACCACAACAAACCTGCTAAGAGAGGGCCACCCACCAAAACTCACAGACCAGGCAAGGTGGGCATTAATCAGAGAGGCAACAAAGAGACCAAAGATAACCCTGAAGGAGCTCCATAGGACCACTTTAAGCCGTACACTCCACAGAGCTGGGCTTTACGCAAGAGTGGCCATAAAAAAAGCCATTTCTTAAAGAAAAAAATAAGCAAACACGTTTGGTGTTCACCAAAAGGCATGTGGGAGACTCCCCAAACATGTGGAAGAAGGTACTCTGGTCAGATGAGACTAAAATTTAGCTTTTTGGCCATCAAGGAAAACGCTATGTCTGGTGCAAACCCAACACCTCTCATCACCCCGAGAACACCATCCCCACAGTGAAGTATGGTGGTGGCAGCATCATGCTGTGGGGATGTTTTTCATCGGCAGGGACTGGGAAACTGGTCAAAATTTAAGAAATGATGGATGGCGCTAAATACAGTGAAATTCTTGAGGGAAAGCTGTTTCAGTCTTCCAGAGATTTGAGACTGGGACAGAGGTTCAACTTCCAGCAGGACAATGACCCTAAGACCCTAAGCATACTGCTAAAGCAACACTTGAGTGGTTTAAGGGGAAACATTTAAATGTCTTGGAATGGCCTAGTCAAAGCCCAGACCTCAATCCAATTGAGAATCTGTGGTATGACTTAAAGATTGCTGTACACCAGCGGAACCCATCCAACTTGAAGGAGCTGGAGCAGTTTTGCCTTGAAGAATGGGAAGAAATCCAGGTGGCTAGATGTGCCAAGCTTATAGGGACATACCCCAAGACACTTGCAGCTGTAATTGCTGCAAAAGGTTGCTGGCTCTACAAAGTATTGACTTTGGGGGGGGTGAATAGTTATGCACGCTCAAGTGTTCTGTTTTTTTGTTTTATTTCTTGTTTGTTTCACACACAAAAAATATTTTGCATCTTCAAAGTGGTAGGCATGTTGTGTAAATCAAATGATACAAACCCCCCAAAAATCCATTTTAATTCCAGGTTGTAAGGCAACAAAATAGGAAAAATGCCAAGGGGGGTGAATACTTTCGCAAGCCTCTGTATATAGCCTCGCTACTGTTATTTTACTGCTGCTCTTTAATAGTTTTTTATTCATCCATTTTTTACTTTACACCTAATTTTCTTAAAAGTGCATTGTTGGTTAAGGGCTTGTAAGTAAGAATTTCACTGTATTGTATTCGGCGCTTGTGACAAAAAATATTTGATTTGATCTGTGGCAGAGATAATGGAACTAAGGGGGCAAGTGTAAATGCAATCAAAGTTGACATTTTTTAGGTAATGATAGATATTGGCCATATTCACTGAATTTAAAGAAAAAATACATGTACAATGAGTATACAAAACATTAAGAACACCTGCTCTTTCCATGACATAGACTGACCAGGTGAAGCTATGATCCCTTATTGATGTCACTTGTTAAATCCACTTCAGTCAGTGTAGATGAAGGGGAAAGAGACAGGTTAAAGAAGGATGTTTAAGCCTTGAGACAATAGAGACATTGATTGTGTATGTGTGCCATTGAGGGTGAATGGGCAAGACATAATATTTAAGTGCCTTTGAAAGGGGTATGGTAGTAGGTGCCAGGCTTGTGTCAAAAACTGCAACGCTGCTGCATTTTTCATGCTCAACAGTTTCACGTGTGCATCAAGAATGGTCCACCACCCAAAGGACATCCAGCCAACTTGAAACAACTGTGGGAAGCATTGGAGTCAACATGGGCCAGCATCCCTGTGGAACGCTTTCAACACCTTGTAGAGTCCATTCCTTGACGAATTGAGGCTGTTCTGAGGGCAAAGGGGGGAGGGGGTGCAACTCAATATTAGGAAGGTGTTCCTAATGTTTGGTATACTCAGTGTATATATATATATATATATATATATATATATATATATATATATATATATATATATATATATAGCATATACACTGAGTGTACAAAATATTAGGAAAACCCTCAGAAGAGCCCCAATTCATCAGGGCATTTTTCCCCATTCCTAGCAAATACAGGTGATTAAACTAATTGCATTCTAAACTGAAGATCATGAGTTAGTTGATTATTGGAGTCAAGTGTGTTAGCTGGGGCTGGGGCAAAAGTGTGAAACCAACCAGGTCCCCAAGGACTGGAGTTGCCCATCCCTGGTTTATATTGATGTGTTCAGTAAATTTGGTCACAATCTGTGACTATCCTATTTGGCTGCATGCTTGTACATTTTACCCCTTAAAAATGACATTACAGTGTCAGTATCTCTGGCCCAGAAAGTTGGATTCTTATGAGGTAAAGTTCACCTGGTTCATTGGGGTCTCCTGCAGTTTTTTCATAGGGTATATGTCAGGGTTCTCCAACCCTGTTTCTGGAGCGCTACCCTCCTGTAGGTTTTCGCTCCAACCCCAGTTGTAACTAACCTGGTTCAGCTTATAAACCAGCTACTTATTAGAATCAGGTGTGCTAGATTAGGATCGGAGTGAAAACCTACAGGACTGTGGCGCTCAAAGAACAGAGTTGTAAAGTCCTGGTCTAGGTCATCTGAAAAGGGTAGTTGGTGGTGCTACAGACCACAACTGTAGCTGAAAAAATCGGAATGTTCATCCTTTCTGTATTATTTGCATGTCTTAAAGCATAATAACTGTATGAAAAGTAACTATTAATGCATCCATAGTCTGTGTTTGTTTGATAATCGACTCAGTTTGGTTGAGAATTTCAGGATATTTTACCTAAATCTATTACTATTTCCATTATGCCCATTTTCACCAGATTTGACCTTTAACCCATTGAAAATTGCCTTAAAAAACTAAAGTTAACATGTTATCCGGCCTAACTTTGTGTCACCTGATCACTGTTTGATCTAGCATGGATGACAGCCTTTAACAAGCAAAAGAAAAAGCAAGCACTTTTTCCAGATTGGCTGGTCTACTACTAGCAGCATATAGGATGCATCCCAAATGGCACCCTTAACTCTTATATAGTGTGCTGCTTTAGACCAGGGCCCATAGAGCTCTAGTCAAAAGTAGTGCACTATGTAGGGAATAGGGTGCCATTTGGGACACAATCATAGTGAGTTTTATTTCTGCCCTAAAAAAAATCAGACAAATACCTCCCCCTCTGCATACTCCATTGAGCAGCTCTGCTGACAACAGAATGTTTTTCCACTCTCCCCCTTAGATCATGAATCATAAGTTCTGAAAAAGAAAGGATTGCTGGTTTGTGATCAGGTGGCGACTGTCGCCTCTGTGATTTGGTTTAGCTTAATAAAGCTATTTTTCAATTTATGCGTGTCCGTGTCTTTCAATACGTGTGCCATGAATAAATTGTCTTATTAGGGGTTCACAGCAAAGCTGTGAAGACATATTGTTATTGTCAGATTTTTTTGTTTGTTGACATGGTCAAATAACTCAAGCATAGATTGGTAACTTTCTGTTCTAATTTGAAAGCTAAGGGATTGGTCAAAAGATGGCTGAGTTTTTGACAAATCAAAACTCAGATTTTACATGTCCATTTAAACCACTGTAAATCCACTCCACAGTAGCATATCAATTTGAAACTTGTCATTGCTATCATGGACATCCCTAAGATGAACCACACTGAATTTGGTATTGATATCTCAAAAAACAAAAACTTTTAACAACTCATTCTTTGGATATGTAACACTAACGCTCAAAATCATCTGCAATCATCTTCTAATGAACCATACATTAGGTTCACTCCAGATTTTGTATATAGACTCATTACATCACTCTTTAAAGGTTCTAAGAGTAAATTGTTGCTGCATTTAAATATGGCCACACTGTACCTATAGATGCACGTTAGCACATATGCTAATTTTCCTCTCATGAACCATGAATCAGATTGACTCCAGATTTTAGAATATACACTACCGTTCAAAAGTTTGGGGTCACTTAGAAATGTCCTTGTTTTCGAAAGAAAAGCAATTTTTGTCCATTAAAATAACATCAAATTGATCAGAAATACAGTGTAGACATTGTTAATGTTGTAAATGGCTATTGTAGCTGGAAACAGCTGATTTTTTATGGAATATTTATGTAGGCGTACAGAGGCCCATTACCAGCAACCATCAGTCCTGTGTTCCAATGGCACGTTGTGTTTGCTAATCCAAGTTTATCATTTTAAAAGGCTAATTGATCATTAGAAAACCCTTTTACAATTATGTTAGCACAGCTGAAAAACTGATTAAAGAAGCAATAAAACTGGCCTTCTTGAGACTAGTTGAGTATCTGGAGCATTAGCAATTGTGGGTTCGATTACGGGATCAAAAGGGCCAGAAACAAATAACTTTCTTCTGAAACTCATCAGTCTATTCTTGTTCTGAGAAATGAAGGCTATTCCATGCGAGAAATTGCCAAGAAACTGAAGATCTCGTACAACGCTGTGTACTACTCCCTTCACAGAACAGCGCAAACTGGCTCTAACCAGAATAGAAAGAGGAGTGGGAGGCCCAGGTGCACAACTGAGCAAGAGGACAAATACATTAGAGTGTCTAGTTTGAGAAACAGACACCTCACAGGTCCTCAACTGGCAGCTTCATTAAATAGTACCTGCAAAACACCAGTCTCAACGTCAACAGTGAAAAGGCAACTCCGGGATGCTGACCTTCTAGGCAGAGTTGCAAAGAAAAAACCATATCTCAGACTGCCCAATAAAAAGAAAAGATTAAGATGGGCAGTCTGAGATATGGCTTTTTCTTTGCAACTCTGCCTAGAAGGTCAGCATCCTGGAGTCGCCTCTTCACTGTTGACGTTGAGACTGGTGTTTTGCGGGTACTATTTAATGAAGCTGCCAGTTGAGGACCTGTGAGGTGTCTGTTTCTCAAACTAGACACTCTAATGTATTTGTCCTCTTGCTCAGTTTGTGCACAGCGTTGTTCGAGATCTTCAGTTTCTTGGCAATTTCTCGCATGGAATAGCCTTCATTTCTCAGAACAAGAATAGAGTGACGAGTTTCAGAAGAAAGTTATTTGTTTCTGGCCTATGCATGCAGTGGGGGAAAAAAGTATTTAGTCAGCCACCAATTGTGCAAGTTCTCCCACTTAAAAAGATGAGAGGCCTGTAATTTTCATCATAGGTACACGTCAACTATGACAGACAAATTGAGAAATTTCTTTCCAGAAAATCACATTGTAGGATTTTTAATGAATTTATTTGCAAATTATGGTGGAAAATAAGTATTTGGTCACCTACAAACAAGCAAGATTTCTAGCTCTCACAGACCTGTAACTTCTTCTTTACGAGGCTCCTCTGTCCTCCACTCGTTACCTGTATTAATGGCACCTGTTTGAACTTGTTATCAGTATAAAAGACACCTGTCCACAACCTCAAACAGTCACACTCCAAACTCCACTATGGCCAAGACCAAAGAGCTGTCAAAGGACACCAGAAACAAAATTGTAGACCTGCACCAGGCTGGGAAGACTGAATCTGCAATAGGTAAGCAGCTTGGTTTGAAGAAATCAACTGTGGGAGCAATTATTAGGAAATGGAAGACATACAAGACCACTGATAATCTCCCTCGATCTGGGGCGCCACACAAGATCTCACCCCGTGGGGTCAAAATGGTCACAAGAACGGTGAGCAAAAATCCCAGAACCACACGGGTGGACCTAGTGAATGACCTGCAGAGAGCTGGGACCAAAGTAACAAAGTCCACCATCAGTAACACACTACGCCGCCAGGGACTCAAATCCTTCAGTGCCAGACGTGTCCCCCTGCTTAAGCCAGTACATGTCCAGGCCCGTCTGAAGTTTGCTAGAGTGCATTTGGATGATCCAGAAGAGGATTGGGAGAATGTCATATGGTCAGATGAAACCAAAATAGAACTTTTTGGTAAAAACTAAACTCGTCGGGTTTGGAGGACAAAGAATGCTGAGTTGCATCCAAAGAACACCATACCTACTGTGAAGCATGGGGGTGGAAACATCATGCTTTGGGGCTGTTTTTCTGCAAAGGGACCAGGACGACTGATCCGTGTAAAGGAAAGAATGAATGGGGCCATGTATCGTGAGATTTTGAGTGAAAACCTCCTTCCATCAGCAAGGGCATTGAAGATGAAACGTGGCTGGGTCTTTCAGCATGACAATGATCCCAAACACACCGCCCGGGCAATAAAGAAGTGGCTTCGTAAGAAGCATTTCAAGGTCCTGGAGTGGCCTAGCCAGTCTCCAGATCTCAACCCCATAGAAAATCTTTGGAGGGAGTTGAAAGTCCGTGTTGCCCAGCGACAGCCCCAAAACATCACTGCTCTAGAGGAGATCTGCATGGAGGAATGGGCCAAAATACCAGCAACAGTGTGTGAAAACCTTGTGAAGACTTACAGAAAACGTTTGACCTGTGTCATTGCCAACAAAGGGTATATAACAAAGTATTGAGAAACTTTTGTTATTGACCAAATACTTATTTTCCACCACAATTTGCAAATAAATTCATTAAAAATCCTACAATGTGATTTTCTGGAAAAGAAATTCTAATTTTGTCTGTCATAGTTGACGTGTACCTATGATGAAAATTACAGGCCTCTCTCATCTTTTTAAGTGGGAGAACTTGCACAATTGGTGGCTGACTAAATACTTTTTTTCCCCACTGTATAGTCCATTGAAAAGCAGCCGTTTCCAGCTACAATAGCCATTTACAACATTAACAATGTCTACACTGTATTTCTGATCAATTTGATGTTATTTTAATTTTATTTTTATTTTTTTAACAAGGACATTTCTAAGTGACCCCAAACTTTTGAACGGTAGTGTAGATTCAAATAATGAATTAGCCTCTAATGAATTTGAGAATGATTAGTTGCTGCATTCAAAGTCGGCCACACTACACCACTAAATGGCATCATATGGCACCATATCACACCAGGGCTATAAGAACTGAGCTGATGGACATGGAGCAATGACATTTTGACCTGTTGTAGCTAGCTAACATTTTGACATTGTTATATATCTGTTGAATTAATGTGTCTGTGTGAATGTGGAGTGAGAGACAGAGGAAGAAATAGATGCTGTGTGGAGTAAACTAGTAGAGGAGACAGTCCATGTCTACATTTCAAAATTCCCAAACATAGAGGACAGCAGGGAGTATAGAGCCATCGGCAGAAAGATATTCGCAAGATATCTGTGCATAAAGCACAAGGGCGCAGAGCCATGGGTCAGTGCATTTATTTCTAAGCACAACTTCATAGGTTGTACAGTGCCTTCAGAAAGTGTTCATACCCCTTGACTTATTCTACATTTTGTTGTGTTACCTGAATTCAAAATTGATTATAGATTTTTTTCTCTCAGCCATCTACACACAATACCCCATAATGACAATTTGAAAACATGTTTTTAGAGATGTTTGGAAATGTGTTGAAAATGAAATACAGAAATATCTCATTTACATAAGTATTTGCGCACCTGGATTGTACAATATGCACCCATTATTATTTTTTTAATTATTCAAGTTGCCAGACAGCCATTTTCAAGTCTTGCCATAGATTTTCAAGATGATTTAAGTCAAAACTGTAACCAGGCCACTCAGGAACATTCAATGTCATCTTGGTAAGCAACTCCAGAGTAGATTTGACCTTGTGTTTTAGGTTATTGTCTTGCTGAAAGGTGAATTTGTCTCTCAGTGTCTGTTGGAAAGCAGACTGAACCAGGTTTTTGCCTGTGCTTATAGCTGTATTCTGTTTATTTCTTATCCTAAAAACTCCCTGTTCGTTGCCGATGACAAGCAGACTGAAAACATGATGCAGCCACCACCATGCTTGAAAATATGATGTGTTGTGTTGGATTTTCCCAAAAATAACGCTTTGTATTCAGGAAAAAAAGTTAATTTCTTTGCCACATGTTTTGCATTATTACTTAAGTGCCTTGTTGCAAACAAGATGCGTGTTTATTTTTATTCTGTACAGGATTCCTTCTTTTCACTCTGTCATTTAGGTTAGTGTTGTGGAGTAACTACAGTGTTGTTGAGCCATCCTCGGTTTTCTCATATCACTACGATTAAACTCTGTAACTGTTTTAAAATCACCATTGGCCTCATGGTGAAATCCCTGAGCAGTTTCCTTCCTCTCTGGCAACTGAGTAAGGAAGGACACATGTGTCTTTGTAGTGACTGGGTGTATTGATACAACATCCAAAGCCTAATTAATAACTTCACCATGCTCAAAGGGATGTTATTCAGCGTCTACTTGTTTTATTATTTTTACACATCTACCAATCGGTGTCCTTCTTTGCGAGGCATTGGAAAAACCTCCCTGGTCTTTGTGGTTGAATCTGTGCTTGAAATTCACTACTTGATTGAGGAACCTTACAGATAATTGTATGTGTAGGGTACAGAGATTGGATAGTCATTATAAAATCATGTTAACCACTATTATTGAACATGGAATGAGTCCATGCAACTTATTATGGAATTTGTTAATCACAAACAGGTTGAATACTTATTGACTCAAGGCATTTCAGCTTTACATGTTTTATTAATTTCTAAAATGTTCTACAAACATACAGTGCTATGAAAAAGTATTTGCCCCCTTTCTAATTTTCTCTACTTTTGCATATTTGTGATACTGAATGTTATCAGATCTTCAACCAAACCTAATATTAGATAAAGGGAACATAAGTGAACAAATAACACAACAATTACATATTTATTTCATTTATTTCATAAACAAAGTTATGCAACACCCAATTCCCCTGTGTGAAAAAGTAATTGCCCCCTTACACTCAATAACTGGTTGTGCCACCTTTAGCTGCAATGACTCCAACCAAATGCTTCCTGTAGTTGTTGATCAGTCTCTCACGTCGCTGTGGATGAATTTTGGCCCACTCTTCCATGCAGAACCATGTCGTCCAAAAAGTTCTACTTTTGAATCATCTGTCCATAGAGCGTTCTTCCATGAGTCTTGATGATCATCCAGGTGTTTTTGGGCAAACTTAAGTCAACTTTTTGGACGAGATGGGTCCCATTATGCCTGGTGAAAACCAAACTCTGCATTCCACAGTAAGAACATCATACCAAAGGTCAAGCATGGTGGTGGTGGTGTGATGGTTTGGGGATGCTTTGCTGCCTCAGGACCTGGAGACTTGCCTTAATAGAAGGAACCATGAATTCTGCTCTGTATCAGAGAATTCTACAGGAGAATGTCAGAACATCCGTCTGTGAGCTGAAGCTGAAGCGCAGCTGGGTCATGCAGCAAGACAATGATCCAAAACACACAATTAAGTCTACATGAAAATTGCTAAAAAGGAACAAATTGGAAGTTTTGGAATGGCCTAGTCAAAGTCCAGACCTAATCCCAATTGAGATGTTGTGGCAGGACTTGAAACGAGCATTTCATGCTTGAAAAGCCACACGTCACTGAGTTAAAGCAGTTCTGCATGGAAGAGTGGGCCAAAATTCCTCCACAGCGACGTGAGAGACTGATCAGCATTTGGTTGGAGTCATTGCAGCTAAAGGTGGCAAAATCAGTTATTGAGTGTACGGGGGCAATTACTTTTTCACACATGGGAATTGGGTGTTGCATAACTTTGTTTATGAAATAAATAAATATGTAATTGTTGTGTTATTTGTTCACTTATGTTCCCTTTATCTAATATTAGGTTTTAGTTGAAGATCTGATAACATTCAGTATCACAAATATGCAAAAGTAGAGAAAATTAGAAAGGGGGCAAATACTTTTTCATAGCACTGTATATTCCACTTTGACATTATGGGGTATTGTGTGTAGATCAGTGACACAACATCTCATTTTAGTCCATTTTAAATGCAGGCTGTAACACAACAAAAGGTGGAAAAAGTAAAGGGGTGTGAATACTTTCTGACGTCACTGTATGTTGCGTTATAGAATTATAGCTCCGCTCAGTGTTTTCTGCATACCAGGTCACCAACAAAACGTTAATAGCTCAAATACATGCAAACGCCACTTGATTTCTATGACTTGTCTTGCTTACATATTATCTGAAATATTACTACTTCAAACAATGTTTTCTTACAGTCATTGTTCACCAAATGCCTCAGCCAAAAGATAAGGCAAGAAAGAGTGCCGGGCCTTCAGTGGAGGCCAGAAATGAGCCTCCTATTGCTCCTCCCACCAGTCTCCTCTGATGTCATCATCCCCAAATCCAACCTCCACTGTTTTGGCAACAGGGCGTTCTCCAGGGCATCACCCAGACTATGGAACTCCATGCCTTCATCTGTCTGTGGTGGTTGGTAACCAACGGTTATGTAATTGGTTTAAATCTGAACTTTGACTATAGCATACTTTGCTGTCACACCTCCTGTGAAATTTATGTATCTTCTTGTGTTGAGTAGGGTGAATAATGGATGAGCACAAATCAATTATTTCCATGTGTGAGGTGTGGCATTAAAGTAACACCATGACCACTTCAAGATTTTAAGCTTTCATAATATAATATTTATGGAATATATGGATAATATCCATTCATTTAAAAAAGTGTTCACTCCAAAGTATGGGCTTGTTGTTTTGTTTTGGATTTATTGTTTTCGTATTTATTATTGTTGTTTCATGTTTAATAGACCTAATTCAAATGTCAACATATGTATATACTTTTGACAAATCTTCTTCAATTACCCATGGATGTTTTGTGTGATTATAGATTATTATTATCATTATTGCTAAATATCGTTATTAATAAAAGGGTTTAAAAATGTACTCATACCTCCTAAAATGTTTTCCTTGAAGGACGTTTTCAAAAGGTTCCTCAAAGAACATTTTCAAAAAGGTTCCCCCACAGTGGCAACTCAAAAAGGATCCTTGAATAACCATTTCTTCTTAGAGTGTACTCTGTTTCCTGCCCTCTCCCATTCTGTGTCTTGTGGAAGGTGTGAGAAGTACAAGGAAAGAGGGGCAGAAATCAATTACAATTGTTCTCTGTTGACAAAGTAATTAAACCTTGGAGCAGCCAGCTAATTTAGCAGCGCGAGGCCCTTATCTGTAGAGGCCCAGATTTAACAGGGGCACGGGCGCAGCAAGCGTTGCAGGTGATTATCTCACATTTAATAAGGCACGCAGGCTACAGTGAAGAGCTCATTTAAAGACACTGCGAGGTCGGTGGACCGTTTCTGCTGGGTTGTGTGTTATTCTGACTATTTCTGTATCTTTCTCAAGGGTTTGGGTTGGTTGCGTAACAGCTGTCTAAATAACAACAAAATAGGATGCTCATGAGATTTTTTGCGCACGAGAATGAACCAATTTTGAATTAGGGCTACATTTCGTTAATAAGGAAGAGAAATCTGAACAATGCCGTGCGCAATGCAGTATTTTAGGGCAGGCTATTTGTGGTGCTGGGAAAGTTCCAAAGCCTCCAGCGTAGCGCCATACCTCAATGGGCACGTGTTAAAAAAAGTGTCCTTCTTGGGTAAGAGATTAACAAATGAGTAGCTTCATTCGTTTCGTGAAGACCTCGCCCACTTTTTTCTACACTTGATCAGGGCTTGTCTCGGTGACGCACACAGAAACGTATAGCCCTATATCGCATGTGTGCTTAAATTCCTTGAAGCGTAGTAAAGCCTATATATAGCCTGGAGGCTTTAAAAAAAATACTTTGCAGTAGTCTGCAGTTTTTTGTCACACTTCACACATATTTGTACAAGGGAAATGGTGTAAATAATTGTTATGGTGGATATTTATAATCTTTGTTAAATATACAGTTTAGCCCAAACTGTATAGCCTGTGAAAAACATTTACTGACACAGGCTTTATGGAAACGAAAAATCTGCTTTTAATATTGATAATCATATGTCGTAGCCTATATAATTCTACGTGATCCTAATATTAAAATGTAGGCTAAATAAGTTATATATGATACAAGATGTTAAGCTACATGTCCAGTGTTTTCAACATATTACTTTCTTAAGAAATGTTCAATAGCATAAACGCAAAGTAGGCATATTTACAACACAATAGACTAGCAAAAATAGAAACAATCTAACGAAATAGTTTCCCCATCAATGTAATCCTCTCCCACGAATGGTTCATTTTCTCTCACGAATTGCAGTGCTGCATGCATTCTTCCTCCCCAAAATGTATGTAGGCCTACATGCAAATTCTCCCTAGCGCGTGTGTACTTACACATCCCCTAGAGAAAAGTGTATTATTAATCAGCTGGTGAATGAGTCAGTCCAAACACGTACACACTGAGCGGCATGTGCGTGGACAACATGCGCTCGTTTCGGCGTGTCTTCGACCCGGTGTCGCTTTAAAAATCAGAATCCAAGGCCAATGATTTATCAAACTCTTATTATCAAGAAAATGTCAAGCGAAGGGCACCTTGCTCCGCACTGACGCAAACCCGATCTTTCCCACTGAGGTATAGAAAGCTTTGCACTAAGCACGGCCAAATCCAGTCCTACTTCCAGTTCTCTTTACAGCTGTTTTTCAGCCTTTCAGCGTCAGCACGTCTTAAGCCTCTTCACAAATGGTGAGTAGGCTACATACTTTCTTTATTTTCTTTATTCTACATTACATTTGTCATACAATTATCTTATTTATCTAAATGGTTGAAGCAGCCTAACTTCGTTTTGTGGAAATATTTTAATGTATTAAATCTGCATGCTTGATAATGGGTTGTAGTCAGTAGCAGAGTTGTGCGCTGTCCATGGTGCAGAAATCCAGCTGCATAGCGCTGCTCCACACACGAAAACTTTTCACAACTCGCATTCACATGGCAATCTCTGAGCAAAATATGCATTCAGTTCAATCGAAAAATACTTGTTTCGTTCGATCTTTTCCATTCAAGGACTTCAAGTAGGGTTATTTTTTATTGAATGTATTTGTTTTCTTTTTAAGAGAAACGAAATCAGATAATGTCATTTTTATAGCCAAATGCAAGGTGCTAGATAAAACACGCAGAAACGGTATCTCTTTTTTTTTTACTTCAACCTAAATGTAGCATGTTTGTGTTTAGAAATCCCGTGCTCTCTTATGTTGCTTTGATTCCTCTTGGTTAGGCTATATATGCGGAGATAGTAATTTGTATTTCTGCACGCCCGGGTCCTCTCAGAGCTGTAGCTTGATGCCGGTGATCATACATGCCTGCCAGGGAGAGGGGAGCTGTCAAGAGCCCGGCAGCTTGTCTATTGCCCATAAAAATCAGTGGCTGTGTGGAGCTGAATGACATGGGGGAAATGGGGCGTAAAATTAAAGAATCTCGCAGTAAAGGCGAACAGGAGAAGCAAACCCCCGCAGACTGTGATCTGAAGCCCGGAGCAGCGGAGCCAAAACATGCGACAAAGGGCTTTTAAAATACTGCTGAAACACCCACCACTGCTGCATTTTTATTGTAGGTGATTAGCCTATTTGTTTGATTTGAAAATAATAGCGCTAAAATAATCTCATTCTCAATTCATAGCCTATTAGTGTTAACACTGACCTGGTAAATACATCTTAAAGTGTTTCTGTTTGTATAGCCTTTTATATGATTTTTTACCCCTTGTCTTGTGTGCTGAGCTTCATCTGTAAATGACATGTTGCAGGATTTCTCCGACCAGAGAGAGATGACCAAACAGCCGGCCAATGCTCCTACCGGTTTTAACCCGTTGCACCAGCCCGAGGGAGCGGTGGGAGTTTCAGCAAATAACCCGGATAATGCCCTTAACCAAACGTCCGCCGCTTACCCGGCCCCTCAGCCAGCACCATCTAACGAGAGCAAAACTTTCTGTCCCACGGAAAATAAACCGGGAGAACCGGGAGAAGTCAGTAAAGTCTATGGGACTTTTAAAAACGCCGCTCCGGCGGTGCCTGGATCCGTGGCTACGAACTCGGCCTTCTGTAAGGATTCTACCAGCTCAGCTGGTGGTTCTGCTGCCCGGGGTATCCCTGTCCAGTACGGGGACCCGCTTAGGGCCACCGGGGAGCAAAACAATGCATCGGGCAACTGGACCACCATGAGCCAGACCACCATCATTCTGGGCGCAGATGGCAACACGTCTGTTCAGCCCGGCGCCGTGACGGGGGTAAGTGGGCTCAAACGAATTGTTTCTATACGGGGTGGATCGCCCAATCAACCGGGGTCAGGAGAGCTTAGAGGAGGGTTTCTGGACTACAAGACGAACCGCGGTTTGGAGTGAATGGTGATCTATATGACATGCAACCTGTATTGCCTATTAGGATAGAGAATTGGATGTGGTGTTTTCGGGTCTTTCACTGATAAGGAAGCCGAGGTGGGGGTGACGTTGCGGCTGAGGAGAAGTTGTAATTACGGTCCCATGGGACTCCTTCTGAGATTGTCCAGCACTGGAGACTGCTGCTGAGGGGTGATTTGAGAATATGAGCTATATAGCCTATTCAAGTGAGTTTCCATTTGCGATGGCCAGATGCAGTGACCAGAGGTTGCAATTGGCTATGAATCAGGGTTAGAATTCACCAATATAATAGTTTCGAAGAATTCCCAGTTATTGTGGGAAATGATCAAAATATAGAACGAAAAAGGTAGGCTATCTATTTCGATTTTCTGACCCTCTGCCTTTGGCTAGAATAGGCTACCTATTTGATTCAATTATGTCAACAAAAGTTGGTCTAAAACGTCATCCTGAAAGTGCTGAATGGACAGAATCTTCCCACTGCAGTGAGATAAAGGAATAGGCCTACTGTAAGATGGTTGTTTGTGTATCAGCATACAGTAATGGTATATCCCCCGCACTGCGCTGCTCCGTGTGTCAGGTATAGCTAGAAAGAGGGATAGAAATCCCGCATCATGCTCTCTCGGGATTGGTCTCGGTAAACCCATGACAGCGCTTGGTAATGGGTTACATAAGGCTGCGGACTCTGCCCATTGTTCCAATCCCCGCGAGGGCATTCCTCGCCACTCTCCTCTTCTCTCTCTCCCCTCCTCTCACTCGGGTCTCCTCTCCCGCCCGCGCGCCTGCCTGACAGTGTTCCATTGATAAGCTTGGTCTCGTCTCCCTCTACCCCTCTTGGCGCGGAATCAGAAATGAGGACATTTGAATTATCTGTATTTATGAATATTCATATGAATTTGTCCTGTCATATTTTAAAATGCTCGCATCAATCAAATAGTGTTATTCCCGTGATTATTATGTGTGTTGAAGCGGGCTGTATTTGTATTTTCTGACTGTTGCAAATAGCCTATACTTCTGGCTAATTTGATAGATCAAAAAACTAAACGAATCCTTCGCCCAGTAAGGCAGGGGGTTTGGGATCTGATACGTTTTAATGATAGGCTATACTAAATTGAAGTCCAATATGGTTATTTAATGTACATGAAACCTAGCACTAAAATCCACTGTTTTCCCCAGGAGGAAGACGAGGACGAGAGTGGAGATGAGAATAAGGCCAGGGGAAACTGGACTAATAAATTGGATTTCATCCTGTCCATGGTTGGCTATGCCGTGGGACTGGGAAACGTGTGGAGGTTTCCATACCTTGCCTTCCAAAATGGTGGAGGTAAGGAGCGTGTTGAGTTGAGAATGTACCTGCACTGCAAATGTCACTAAAGTTGTAAATGCACAAGCACCTAAATGCGGAAAATAAATAACACTTATCACAAAACGGATCAGTGTTATTTGACTTAGATATTCCATTGCTCCACAATGACATCACGCATAATTGATATGAACGAAATTGACGATTAAATTAAATTCGAGGAACATAATTGGAGTAAGTAGACATAATTGTGTTTTTATCCTGGATGATTTGTATTTTTGTTTTGCCATTGTTTAAACAACAGTATGCTTAATGTATTTTAACATTGTCAAACGAAAATACATTACTTTAATTCATTCACTTGCTAGGATATATGATTGGAGTTGAAATTAGTGTCGAAAAACATATTCTTCACTTTCCTTTTTGTTTGCTTTTTCTTCTCTAAAGGAATGGGCGACTTTTTATGATACGTTTTCCAAACAGTTATAGAAAGCGTCTAGCTAACATATTATTTTTCAGCGTCTAGGAGACTAGTCTTTTTCGTGGATTTTAGTTAAATTATTTAGGCTTTATGATTGATAATCACTTCTGTAAATAAAATATTATTTATATTATTTTATTATTATTACTTGGCCTATCTTCTTTTCAGTTTAGTTTGGTCTACACTCTATACATTATTATATTCTAGCTATCTAATACAACTAATTAGGCTACATGCAAGGGAAGCAAATAAGTATAACCCATATAGATATGTCACATTTATTTCATTATTACCTGCCATACATAATCTCTTTATTTCATGAGAAAGGCAGTCGAATTAATTCTGTTATAGCCTTCTTTTTACATCATGTAAGCCAAGTTTGAGGAATCTCTTTTCACTTGTACCTGTGCGCTACTTTGAAATGCTGCCCCGTTTCCCTGTGTATATAGGTGCTTTTTTGATTCCCTACCTGATAATGTTGTGCCTCGCCGGGATCCCTATATTTTTATTGGAGGTTTCCCTGGGTCAGTTTGCCAGCCAGGGCCCGGTGTCCGTGTGGAAAGCCATCCCGGCTCTGCAAGGTAAACTGCGCATATACAGGCTGCGATCCAAACTCATAAAGTAACATATTTAAAACGTGTAACATACACTACCTTCAGAAAAAATGATAACTACCTATTATGATATAATATAATTACTTTTGATCAAGCTCCTCTGCCTGCTTAAGAGTAATTTATATATTTCGTCTCATTTATTTATTTTAGGTTGCGGGATTGCCATGTTGATAATATCTGTCTTGATAGCCATATACTATAACATTATAATGTGCTGGACACTGTACTACCTGTTCGCTTCGTTGAAGGGCTCACTGCCTTGGGCTAACTGTAAGAACGAGTGGAACACGTTTGACTGTAAGGACAAAGACATGCTTCTCTTAGGTAAGACCACAATGCGCCAGAACGCACACACACTCTCATGCATGCGCACACACATACTCACCATTGCGCAATGCGCAACGCACCCATCAGCTAAGGTCCCTGTCTGTAACCTGCCCTATAGTGTAGAGTGACCGGCTATTCTAAGCATTGTTTTCTAGTTTCATATACATCAAAAAGTGCTGCTTTTGCTTACTAGGTTTATTATATTGATTTGTATATTTCTTCTGTGGGTCTGAAGTTATTTTTTCAACTGTGTGTAGGCTTTTCTGATTATATCTTTATTCTACTCTAAACATATCATGAGCAAAAAGCAGTTATACAAAATATGAATTTTCAATAAGGTGTAGGCTAAGTAGACAAATTCGTTTTGCACTGTTGCAATTATGATTCATTGTTTTTTTAGGGTTGCATTGGGTTACAATAATGTTTTTTTAAAAGATCAATCGCTAAAAGAAAGGCTCGCAGTATGACCGGAATATTTACTCCCAGTTGCAAGGAAAAAATCGAAATTTGATTAAGAAAATGCCATTTTTGTCTATTGCATTTGAGTGAATTCAGCACAAAAGTTGCTTGCTTGACACATTTACTGTAGTGGAGTTGCTGCAGTGCCGCAGTGTGCGCCAGACCGCCCTCTCTTGGTCATAGTAAGAGTTACAGTAACTGTACTCTCCCTGGTCTCTCTCCTCTGTATCCTTGTGTAGAATGTATGCTGTGTCAACCCGTAGCTTTCATTGGTAATACAACAAACGTATGATGATTATACAAAGCGAAATTAGATCTACTCTTTGTCAAACGTGCTGAACGTTTCAACGTTTATTCTAAGCGTAAAATACATTTGATATCATCTGAAAAAATATTGGGGAAAAGGTTATTTCATAATTTTCTTTTTTTTTAACAGTTTTGTTACAAGAAAAATAACCATTACACATATAAAACATGCTTCATCCATACAGTGGGTGAATGGCTTTCATCTGAGAATAGAGGACATTTCCTGTAATGGGTATAAAGTACAGTAATATGTAAAGTACGGTAAAGCATGGCAGAGATCACTGTTTTCGGTGTATGAACCAGTGAGCTGGGCAAGTATCTATTCTACATTATACCCACCACCTGAGAAAACTGTGAGAGTTGATACAGTTTTAAGACATATTATAAAGATGTCTGTCTGTCCCTGTTGAGATGTATTTTTTTCTCTGATTCGATACAGTGTATGTAAACCTGTCTGTCTGTCCTTGTTGACATATGTTGGTTTCTGGTTGTGACAGACACGTGTATCCTTCATGATAAAAACTTCACCTCTATAAAGAACAGCTCGTTCTGTCTGTCGGCTCAAGCCATTGGAAACCTGACCAAACTGGTTAACATGACCTATCCGGATAACAAAACTTATGTCAGCCCCAGCGAGGAGTACTTCAAGTAAGTCAAATCAACATTTATTTGTCATATGCACAGGATATAGTGTAGTGTACACAGCTCTCATCGCAAACAATACAGCAGCTAAAAAAGTATTCAATACAAATATTGTAAAAAAAAATATATTTAAAAAATCTAACTTTCATCAGAGTTACAGAGAGGTTCTATGTTTGAAGTAGGCCTGCTGGTTGATGATGCTTGTGATTTGTCATACTATACTATAAATGTTGGTTTCCTTTCTAACAGAATTAGGCCACAGTTATTGGGCTGTATAGACACAGTTGTTTCCCGCTATTGATTGATATGTTGGAATAATAAATGTCAGATCTGAAATAACAGTTTTATGTGACTGGGAAATAACTCTCTCTCTCTCTCTCTCTCTCTCTCTCTCTCTCTCTCTCTCTCTCTCTCTCTCTCTCTCTCTCTCTCTCTCTCTCTCTCTCTCTCTCTCTCTCTCTCCTCCCCCCCCTCCCATAGGTACAATGTCTTACACATCTCCAAAGGGATAGAGTACCCTGGAGACATCCGCTGGCCCCTCGCAGGCTGCCTGTTGCTGGCCTGGTTGATAGTCTACCTCTCCCTGGCCAAAGGAATCAAGTCATCAGGGAAAGTAAGAGAAATCTCTCTCTCTTCCCCCTTTCACTCGCTATCTGCTCATGTGGTACCTCCTTTAGCCACCAGGGAGTGGACTTGTATAATTTCCCCCTGTGAAATTTACATTTTCGTTTACATTTACGTCATTTAGCGACTTACAAATTGGTGCATTCAACTTATGATTGCCAGTGGGACAACCACTTTTTTTATGGGGGGGGGGGAGGATTACTTTTATACTATTCCAGGTATTCCTTAAAGAGGTAGGGTTTCAAGTGTCTCCGGAAGGTGGTCAGTGACTCCGCTGTCCTGGCGTCGTGGGGGAACTTATTCCACCATTGGGGTGCCAGAGCAGCGAATAGCTTTGACTGGGCTGAGCGGGAACTGTGCTTCCGTAGAGATAGGGGGGCTAGCAGGCCAGAGGTGGATGAACGTAGTGCCCTCGTTTGGGTGTGATCAGAGCCTGAAGGTAAGGAGGTGCCGTTCCGCTCACAGCTCCGTAGGCAAGCACCATGGTCTTGTAGTAGATGCGAGCCTCAACTGGAAGCCAGTGGAGTGTGCGGAGGAGCGGGGTGACATGAGAGAACTTGGGAAGGTTGAACACCAGACGGGCTGCAGCGTTCTGGATAAGTTGTAGGGGTTTAATGGCACAGGCAGGGAGCCCAGCCAACAGCGAGTTGCAGTAATCCAGAAGGGAGATGACAAGTGCCTGGATTAGGACCTGTGCTGCTTTCTGTGTAAGGTAGGGTCGTACTCTGTGAATGTTGTAGAGCATGAACCTGCAGGATCGGGTCACCGCTTTGATGTTAGCGGAGAACGACAGGGTGTTGTCCAGGGTCACGCCAAGGTTATTTGCACTCTGGGAGGAGGACACAATGGAGTTTTCAACCATGATGGCGAGATCATGGAGCAGGCAGTCCTTCCCCGGGAGGAAGAGCATCTCCGTCTTGCGGAGGTTCAGCTTGAGGTGGTGATCCGACATCCACACTGATATGTCTGCCAGACATGCAGAGATGCAATTTGCCACCTGGTTATCAGAAGGGGGAAAGGAGAAATTTAATTGTGAAATCCCAGAACCATAAAAAAAAAAAGTGTGTCGTTCTGTGAATTCTTATGTAATGTTGCCCACTAGTGGGTTTGTTCTTGAACTAAAAGTGTTAAATCAGTGCACTTATCACACAACCTGCTTACTCTCCCTTTGTTTCGCTCTCCCTCTCCCCTCTCCTAGGTGGTGTATTTCACAGCTACGTTCCCCTATGTGGTTCTGGTCATTCTGTTGTTCAGAGGAGTGACCCTCCCAGGGGCTGGTGACGGCATCCTCTACTTCATCACACCAAAGTGGGAGAAACTCAATGATGCTAAGGTATACATACACACACGTAAGTGCGCACAGGCACACAAATAGATTCACACACACATGCGTGCACACACACATTTCTCTGCCCATCCCTCTCTCTAACAGTGAGTGTGAATTTGTGTGTGTTACTCTAGGTGTGGAAGGATGCTGCCACCCAGATCTTCTTCTCTCTGTCAGCAGCCTGGGGAGGCCTCATCACACTGTCCTCTTACAACAAGTTCCATAACAACTGCTACAGGTAAGCACTTCTCACTGTGCTGCTTAACAGCCTCACTTCCTTCCATATACGACCGCCACTGGGAGTTATCTCGAATCCTCTGTCTCGTAATCACACGTGACCGCCCTCTTGACAACATCTTAGCCAGCTGCGCCACCGTAAAGCTAGCAACTCAATCGTGCGGGTAGAGACATTTCAAACTGAGGAGTGAGGTTACCAATCCAAATCCGTTACATACGGGTAAATAAGAAGTTGTATCACATTTTTACATTTTACATTTTCGTCATTTAGCAGACGCTCTTATCCAGAGCAACTTACAAATTGGTGCATTCACCTTATGATAGCCAGTGGGACAACCACTTTACAATAGTATTTATTTATTATTATAATTTTTATTTTTTTGGGAGGTGGGGTGAGGGGGTGTAGAAGGATTACTTTATCCTATCCCAGGTATTCCTTAAAGAGGTGGGGTTTTAAGTGTCTCCGGAAGGTGGTGAGTTTCTCCGCTGTCCTGGCGTCGTGAGGGAGCTTGTTCCACCATTGGGGTGCCACAGCAGCGAACAGTTTTGACTGGGCTGAGCGGGAACTGTGCTTCCGCAGAGGTAGGGGGGCCAGCAGGCCAGAGGTGGATGAACGCAATGCCCTTGTTTGGGTGTAGGGACTGATCAGAGCCTGAAGGTACGGAGGTGCCGTTCCCCTCACAGCTCCGTAGGCAAGCACCATGGTCTTGTAGCAGATGCGATATTCACAATATTACGTTTTCCATGGCAAAAATAAAACACGATGCAGACTCAAATTGCTGTAATCACAGCAACCTGCTTGATGTAACATACTGTGTTATGTAGCTTTGAAAGTAAACACGTGACTCTATGACAACATACGGTTGTTTTAGCAATGGTCGTCAAAATGTATAAAAGGTCAAAAGTACAGTTCTGATAAATGTAACAGCTGTATGATGGAGTAAGATACTCAACACTTTTTGAATTTTGAAAATCTATCAAATGTTGACTGCACATAAACCATTATATAATTACATCAGAGTGATAATATATATATATATATATATATATATATATATATATATATATACAGTGGGGGAAAAAAGTATTTAGTCAGCCACCAATTGTGCATGTTCTCCCACTTAAAAAGATGAGAGAGGCCTGTAATTTTCATCATAGGTACACGTCAACTATGACAGACAAATTGAGAAAAAAAAATTCAGAAAATCACATTGTAGGATTTTTAATGAATTTATTTGCAAATTATGGTGGAAAATAAGTATTTGGTCACCTACAAACAACCAAGATTTCTGGCTCTCACAGACCTGTAACTTCTTCTTTAAGAGGCTCCTCTGTCCTCCACTCGTTACCTGTATTAATGGCACCTGTTTGAACTTGTTATCAGTATAAAAGACACCTGTCCACAACCTCAAACAGTCACACTCCAAACTCCACTATGGCCAAGACCAAAGAGCTGTCAAAGGACACCAGAAACAAAATTGTAGACCTGCACCAGGCTGGGAAGACTGAATCTGCAATAGGTAAGCAGCTTGGTTTGAAGAAATCAACTGTGGGAGCAATTATTAGGAAATGGAAGACATACAAGACCACTGATAATCTCCCTCGATCTGAGGCTCCACGCAAGATCTCACCCCGTGGGGTCAAAATGATCACAAGAATGGTGAGCAAAAATCCCAGAACCACACGGGGGGACCTAGTGAATGACCTGCAGAGAGCTGGGACCAAAGTAACAAAGCCTACCATCAGTAACACACTACGCCGCCAGGGACTCAAATCCTGCAGTGCCAGACGTGTCCCCCTGCTTAAGCCAGTACATGTCCAGGCCCGTCTGAAGTTTGCTAGAGTGCATTTGGATGATCCAGAAGAGGATTGGGAGAATGTCATATGGTCAGATGAAACCAAAATAGAACTTTTTGGTAAAAACTCAAGTCGTCGTGTTTGGAGGACAAAGAATGCTGAGTTGCATCCAAATAACACCATACCTACTGTGAAGCATGGGGGTGGAAACATCATGCTTTGGGGGTGTTTTTCTGCAAAGGGACCAGGACGACTGATCCGTGTAAAGGAAAGAATGAATGGGGCCATGTATCGTGAGATTTTGAGTGAAAACCTCCTTCCATCAGCAAGGGCATTGAAGATGAAACGTGGCTGGGTCTTTCAGCATGACAATGATCCCAAACACACCGCCCGGGCAACGAAGGAGTGGCTTCGTAAGAAGCATTTCAAGGTCCTGGAGTGGCCTAGCCAGTCTCCAGATCTCAACCCCATAGAAAATCTTTGGAGGGAGTTGAAAGTCTGTGTTGCCCAGCGACAGCCCCAAAACATCACTGCTCTAGAGGAGATCTGCATGGAGGAATGGGCCAAAATACCAGCAACAGTGTGTGAAAACCTTGTGAAGACTTACAGAAAACGTTTGACCTGTGTCATTGCCAACAAAGGGTATATAACAAAGTATTGAGAAACTTTTGTTATTGACCAAATACTTATTTCCCACCATAATTTGCAAATAAATTCATTAAAAATCCTACAATGTGATTTTCTGGAATTTTTTTTCTCATTTTGTCTGTCATAGTTGACGTGTACCTATGATGAAAATTACAGGCCTCTCTCATCTTTTTAAGTGGGAGAACTTGCACATTTGGTGGCTGACTAAATACTTTTTTCCCCCACTGTATATAGGGCTTTCCTTTATTTTTTTTACAATTTTATACATTGTAGAATAATAGTGAAGACATCAAAACTATGAAATAACACATATGGAATCATGTATTAAATAAAAAAATGTTAAACAAATCAAAATATATTTTATATTTGAGATTCTTCAAATAGCCTTGATGACAGCTTTGCACACTCTTGGCATTCTCTCAACCAGCTTCACGTGGAATGCTTTTCCAACAGTCTTGAAGGAGTTCCCACATATGCTGAGCACTTGTTGGCTGCTTTTCCTTCACTCTGCGGTCCAACTCATCCCAAACCATCTCAATTGGGTTGAGGTTGGGTGATTGTGGAGGCCAGGTAATCTGATGCACCATTCCAACACTCTCCTTCTTGGTCAAATAGCTCTTACACAGCCTGGAGGTGTATTGGGTCATTGTCCTGTTGAAAAACAAGCTAGTATTGCTGCAGAATGCTGTGGTAGTCATGCTGGTTAAGTGTGTCTTGAATTCTAAATAAATCACTGACAGTGTCACCAGCAAAGCACCCCCACACCATCACACCTCCTCCTTCGTGCTTCACGGTGTGAACCACACTTGCGGAGATAATCCGTTCACCTACTCTGCGTCTCACAAAGACACGGTGGTTGGAACCAAAAATCTCAAATTTGGACTCATCAGACCAAAGGACAGATTTCCACCAGTCTAATGTCCATTGCTCATGTTTCTTGGCACAAGGAAGTCTCTTCTTCTTATTGCTGTCCTTTAGTAGTGGTTTCTTTGCAGCAATTCGACCATGAAGGCCTGACTCACGCAGTCTCCTCTGAACGGTTGATGTTGAGAAGTGTCTGTTACTTGAACTCTGTGAAGCATTTATTTAGGCAGGTAACTCTAATTAAATTATCCTCTGCAGCAGAGGTAACTCTAGGTCTTCCATTCCTGTGGCAGTCCTCATGAGAGCTGATTGTCTCAAACGCATTAAGAAGGAAAGGAGTTCCACAAATGTACTTTTAAGAGGGCACACCTGTTAATTGAAATGCATTACAGGTGACTACCTCATGAAGCTGGTTGAGAGAATGCCAAGAGTGTGCAAAGCTGTCATCAAGGCAAAGGGTGGCTATTTGAAGAATCTCAAAAAATAAAGTATATTTGGATTTTTAAACACTTTTTGGGTTACTACATGATTCAATATGTGTTATTTCATAGTTTGGATGTCTTCACTATTATTCTACAATGTAAAAATAGTAAAAATAAAGAAAAACCCTTGAGTGTTAAACAAATCAAAATATATTTTATATTTCAAATAACCACCCTTTGCCTTGATGACAGCTTTGCACACTCTTGGCATTCTCTCATTTACTCAAGTGTTTCCATTATTTTGGCAATTACCTGTATCTTATCCTGCTGGCAAGGTTTGTAGACTTTAGAAAAGAAAGCAATAACTAAATGTACTGAATAAGACTCACATTCCATTCAGTCTTTTACCCAGAGTTTAGCAGAGATGCAGAGAAGCATATTACATTTATTTAAAAAAAGAACCACCTGTCAGGAGGATACAGACAGCTCAATAGGTATGCTTAGATATGCAGAAAAATATACATATTTTTTACATAGAATTAAGCATACTGATTATGGCTCTAGATTGCAGGAAAAAGCTGTTTCAGGTTTTTGAAAATATAAAATCCTCTATGCCCCCTTAGATTGTTTGTTTGCATGACGTCCCTAATTGTGCACCTCAAGAGTCTGGAGGTGTTTCTGTACTGCATGTGCAATAGCAGAGTTTGCTAAATGAAAGACCACCCGAGTGATACAAATCATCAGTTATTAATATTTAATTTGGAAGGCTTTATGGAAAAGACTGTTTCAGCATCACTAACTGGCTACACAAAGTGGTAGACACAGGGATTCCCATGCCGTTACGTCTTCAGAAAGTGTCAAGAAATACAAATAACTAATGCATTCTTTAATATTCTTTAATATTCTTTACATGTAGGCTTTGGATTGAACGAATCTGCACTCGCTTTTTTCTCTAGGGCACTCGGAAACAACTGCACAGTGAAGCCTATCATTACAATAATTATTATCTGGGTGATGTTTTTCCTGGTCGCACTGGTGCTCCCAAAATAAAATGTCAGGTTGCACAGCAAAATATCTAGGAGCATATGCCACCAAAATGGCCGCTCTTTAGAGCCATGTTTACATCCCTTATTTACGGAAGTGTTTCCTTTATTTTGTCAGTTACCTGTATGTAGGGTAAATTGCCACAGTAGAGTTGCCGTGGTAAAAGAGTAATTACTTTACGAAATTATTGTGAAATACATAACTTGGCCATGGTCTGTTCAAATAATAGATTTTATTGTTACTGATGATAATACTCAGAGGGAAAAAATATCTTGACAAATGTTGGCAGCAACCAGGACTCAAATTGAACATCAACATAAAGACGATGAAAATATGTATTTTAAGGACGTTGAAAATACAGATTATACGGACGTTGAAAGACGTCTTTCAGTTCTAAGTGAAAGTTGAAAAGACATTTAGCAGACATTGAAAATACCTCTTTCTTTGGTCATTGTTCCTATGGACAAATTTTATTAATATAGAAAAATGGAGATATCAGTATGGAATATTTATTAGGCTGCCTGACTGAAGGTAACTGTCCCGTTCCACCTCCGTCCCACCCTCGTCCCACCCCCTGGAAGCATCTTCCCCAGAGCTAAAGCACTGATTTTGAAAACAGCTGGAGTATCCATGGTGACACAATAGTCAATAGAACTGGATGAGCTAGCCACAAAAGGCTTCCTGATTGGATTCAAAGTGCCCAAGAATGTCAAGGTAACCTGCCTAAAATCGCCCTGTAGCACTCATATCTATAGCCATGTAATGCTTTGAAACGCTGGTTTGGCTCACATCATCACCATCATCCCAGACAACTTGGACCCACTCCAATTTGCATACCACCCCAACAGATCCACAGATGATGGAATCTGTATTGCACTCCACACTGCCCTCTCCCACCTGGACAAGAGGAACACCTATGTGAGAAAGCTGTTCATTGACTATAGCTCAGCATTCAACACCATAGTGCCCTCCAAGCTCATCACCAAGCTCAGGATCCTGGGACTGAACACATCCCTCTGCAACTGGATCCTGGACTTCCTGATGGGCCACCCCCAGGCGGGAAAGGGTAGGCAACAACACATCCGCCTTGCTGACCATCAACACTGGGGCCCCTCAGGAGTGTGTGCTCAGTGCCCTCATGTACTCCCTGTTCACCCACGACTATGTGGCCAGCACGACTCCAACACCATCATTAAGTTTGCTGATGACACGACGGTGGGAGGACTGATCACCGACGACGATGAGGTAGGCTGTGATGAGACCTGGCAGTGTGGTGCCAGGACAACAATCTCTCCCTCAACGTCAGCAAGACATAGGAGCTTCAAGTTCCTCGGTGTCCACATCACTAAGGAACATGGTCCACACACACCCACACAGTTGTGAAGAGGGCACGACAGCGCATCTTTCCCCTCAGGAAGCTGAAAAGATTTGGCATGGGCTCTCAGATCCTCAAAAAGTTATACAGCTGCACCATTGAGAGCATCTTCACTGGCTGCATCACCTCTTGGTATGGCCACTGCAAGGCATCTGACTGCAAGGCGCTACAGTACAACCCAGTATATCACTGGGGCCAAGCTCCCTGCCATCCAGGATCCCTATACCAGGCGATGTCAAAGGAAGGCCCAAAAAATGGTCAATGACTCCAGCCAACCAAGCCATAGACTGCTCTCTCTGACCCTTTTTTGCAATAACTCTCTTGCTCTAACTCTATGCACACACACTGGACTCTACCTACCCACACACACACACACACACACACACACACACAGGCACACACACATACACACACACACACACACACACACACAGACACACACTACAAACGCCCACAGACACATAACATGCGCACACATGCATACTGACTCCATACACACACACACACACACACACACACACACCACTTCTCGTGAATCTGCTGAGCCTTTGTGACTCCTACCATCCTGACTGTACGTATTTGTGTCCGATCTATACAGAATGGGGTTTACATATTCACAGGCTTGCTAGCACGCACACTCACTCACTCACTCACTCACTCACTCACTCACTCACTCACTCACTCACAGATGCACACATACAGAGACACAGATGCGTGCACACACACACACACACCACGCTGCTGCTACGGTCTATTATCTGTCCTGTTGCCTAGTCACTTTACCCCTACCTATATGTACATAGCTACCTCAATGACCTTGTACCTCTGCACATCGACTCGGTACTGGTGCTACCTGTATATATACAGTGCTTTTAGAAAGTATTTATACCCCTTGACTTATTCCTCATTTTGTTGTGTCACAGCCTGAATTCAAAATTCATTAAATAAATAAAAAATCTAACCCATCTACATATAATGACAAAGTGAAAATATGTTTTGTATATATATTTTTGTATGTATTGAAAATGAAACATAGTAATATCTAATTTACATAAGTATTCACACCCCTCTGTCAATACTTTGTAGAAGCACCTTTCTGAGTAAGTCTCTAAGAGCTTTCCACACCTGGATTGTGCAACATTTGCCCATTATTTTTTTCAAAATTCTTCAAGCTCTGTCAAATTGGTTGTTGATCATGGCAAGACAACCATTTTCAGATCTTGCTATAGATTTTCAAGTAGACTTCAATCAAAACTGTAACTCGGCCACTCAGGAACATTCACTGTCTTTTGGTAAGCAGCTCCAGTGTAGATTATTGCAAACAGGATGGATGAAAGGTGAATTCATCCAGTGGAGTAAAAATACTTTAAAGGACTACTTAATTAGTTTTGGGGGGTATCTGTACTTTACTTTACTATTTATATTTTTGACAACTTTTACTTTTACTTCACTACATTCCTAAAGAAAATAATGTACTTTTTACTCCGTACATTTTCCCTGACACCCAAAAGTACTCGTTACATTTTGAATGCTTAGTAGGACAGGAAAATGGTCAAATTCACGCACGTATCAAGAGAACATACCTGGTCATCCCTACTGCCGCTGATATGGCGGACTCACTAAACACACATGCTTCGTTTGTAAACGATGTCTGAGTGTTGGAGTGTGCCCCTAGGAATCCGTGTATTTAAAAAACAAGAAAATGGTGCCGTCTAGTTTGCTTAATATAAGGAATTTGAAATGATTTATACTTTTACTTTTACTTTTGATACTTAAGTATATTTTAGCAATCACATTTACTTTTGATACTTAAGTATATTTAAAACCAAACACTTTTAGGCTTTTACTCAAGTTGTATTTTACTGGGTGACTTTCAATTTTACTTGAGTAATTTTCTATTAAGGTATCTTTACTTTTACTCAAGTATGACAAGTGGGTACTTTTTCCACCCCTGAATTCATCTCCCAGTGTCTGGTGGAAAGCAGACTGAACCAGGTTTCCTCTAGGATTTTGCCTGTGCTTCGCTGCATTCCGTTTCCGTTTCTTTTTTTTACCTGAAAAACTCCCCAATCCTTAACGATTCCAAGCATACCCATAACATGATGCAGCCACCACTATGCTTGAAAATATGGAGAGTGGTACTCAGTAATGTGTTGGATTGGATTAGATTTGCCCCAAACATAACACTTTGTATTCAGGACAAAAAGTCAATTGTTTTGCCAAATTTTTTGCAGTATTACTTTAGTGCCTTGTTGCAAACCGAATGCATGTTTTGGAATGTTTTAATTCTGTACAGGCCTCCTTCTTTTCACTCTGTCAATAGTAACTACAATGTTGATCCATACTCAGTTTTCTCCTATCACAGCCATTAAACTTTGTAATTGTTTTAAAGTCACCATTGGCCTCATTGTAAAATCCCTGATCGGTTTCCTTCCTCTCCGGCAATGGAGTTAGGAAGGACATCTGTATCTTTGTAGTGACTGGGTGTATTGATAGTGTAATTAATAACTTCACCATGGTCAAAGGGATATTAAATGTCTGCAAATTTCTTTTTACCAATCTACCAACTGCATTGGAAAACCTCCCTTGTCTTTGTGGTTGAATCTGTGTTTGAAATTCACTGCTCGACTGAGGGACCTAACAGATAATTGTATGTGTGGGGTACAGAGATAATGTAGTCATTCAAAAATCATGTTAAACACTTATATTGCACACAGTCCATGCAACTTATTATGTGACTTGTTAAGCACATTTTTACTCCTGAACTTATTTAGGCTCGCTATAACAAAGGGGTTGAATACTTATTGACTCAAGACATTTCACACAATTTTTTTTATTTTTTTTATTTTTTTATTTGAAAAACATAATTCCACTTTGACATTATGGTCTATTGTGTGTTGGCCAGTGCAAAAAAAAACAATCTCAATTCAATCAATTTTTAATTCAGGCTGTAACACAACAAAATGTGGAATAAGTCAAGGGGTGTGAATACTTTCTGAAGGCACTGTACATGTTATTCTTTCTTGTTTTTGTTATTCGTTATTCACTCTGTATTTATGCCACAATATATATATATATTTTTTTTTTTACATTTTAGTCATTTTAGCAGACGCTCTTATCCAGAGCGACTTACAGTTAGTGAGTGCATACCTTCTTTTTTTTCATACTGGCCCCCCGTGGGAAACGAACCCACAACCCTGGCGTTGCAAGCGCCATGCTCTACCAACTGAGCTACACTCTGCATTGTTGGAAAAATACCCTTAAGTAAGCATTTCACTGTTAGTCTACACCTGTTTTTTATGAAGCTGTTGATTCCCTTACTGTCGGGCAGACAGTATCGGAGCATGAGGTCTGATACCAACAAGCTCAGAGACAGTTTCTATCTACAAGCCTGTTGAACAAGACTGTTGAACACTTGAAATGGACCGACCACCTGCACTGACTCTCCGCACCTTAGCACACATGCACACACCCACACAGATAACACTCATCCACACACACACACACACACACACACACACACACACACACACACACACACACACACACACACACACACACACACACACACACACACACACACACACACACACTAATTCTAACCTTAACCCTAAACCCCCCCAGTTGGACTTCTGGTCCCCACAAGTATAGTTAAACACGTCCACACACACTACACACACATCACAACTGCTGCTACCAGACTCTTATTATGATTGCTAAATATTGCACAATTTAAACACTTGCCCCCAATCCCCCTTCCCCCAAACACGTGTAAATATTTGACTATAGATTGTGCCTTCCTGTTTTATACTTATGCTAAAATGTTTATTCTATTCTACTGAGCCATTTACTTTATGGTTGTATCCTTATCTTTTATTATTTCTTATTGTTGTTGCATTGTCGAGAAGGAACCTACAAATAAGCATTTCATTGGACGGTGTATACCATGTGTATCCCCTACATACGACACCTTACTTGAAACTAGTTTGAGCAGTTATAACAGACGTTTGCACGATTGTAAAATCAACGATTGTACAAGCAAGAGTTGGAATATTCATTGATTTTCTTTTTAAATAAATCTATCCAGCAACAATTCTGTGACAAGTGAATTTACACCTCACAAAAACAGGGAAATAACTGCTGGAAAAGGGGGAATCCTCAGGTGGGCGGGATATGCACGTTGCTAGCTGTTTTTTTTTCTTCAAACATACGTTTGTCATCATGAAAATCTGCCTGCTTCATGTTTTGTTTCTTGCCATGATAGTTTGAGTGTTGTGATACTGAGTACCGTGACAATACCACAAATATAAATAAGAAGTAAAACTGCTACTAGCAGAGACTAGCACAGTATAATATCTCCCTTGGTATGAGGCCATAGTATTCTCACTAGAGGGAACTGTTGAACCTCTCCACAAATGTTCTGCATTTGGATAAGACTGTACAGAAGATAGTTAATTAATTTATTCAGACATTTATTCAATATCACACATGGCAATTGTCGATAGATATGCAAAATAAGACATAATTGAACAAAACCAGGTACCAACTCCTGTAAAACACTTAGAACATCCTTAGGTTATGTTATTTAAAAGTTTTGTCATTTTGACACATAATAACAATTACCAACATATAGCCACTCACTTGAGTGTGATAATACTCCAAAAACATTCCAAGTTCTCCAATACTGTAAGTGTTACTGCCCTGTAACATTTACATCCCTTTCTCGCCCCTCTTCTCTTGTTTAGGGACACCATCATAGTGTGCATAGTTAACAGTGCCACCAGTATATTTGCTGGGTTCGTCATCTTCTCCGTCATTGGATTCATGGCCCATGAACTGAAGGTGCCCATTGAGAAGGTGGCAGATGAAGGTAAATTACATATTCATATAGGATCATATAGGGATCATGAAGCATCCAGACCTGGGTTCAAATGGTTGAAAAATCAAAATACAGATAGAGTATTTGAAATGATTTGACACCCAGGTCTGGTAGGATCAGATAGTGTATGACCATAGATAGATAGACAGATAGAAAGATATCTACAGAGATAGAGAGTGGCTTGGCCAATACTGAAGTTTAATAGTACTGTTCGATATGCACACAACCCAAGTCAGAGCAGGTATTTGTTTTTGTTCAGTATTCATTGGCACTTTTGGCTCTCTGAGTATCAATCTGATTTAACACTCTCAGGTCCAGGCATAGCGTTCGTGGTGTACCCGGAGGCTCTGACCAGACTTCCACTCTCTCCGTTCTGGGCCATCATCTTCTTCCTCATGCTGCTGACCCTCGGCCTGGATACCATGGTAACCAACCTTCACTGTGTGTGTGTCTGTGTGTGTAGGGCCCTATAAAATCTGTTGTATTTTTTTGTCAAATTCCGTTTAGTTTTTTTCCACAAATTACGTTTTCTCTGTTTTGTTTTTGAAGGTTTGTTTTTCCCGTTTTTTTTCAGGTTTCCGCTCTCAAAATCACACTTTATTCATAGAAAAACAACAGAATTTGAATTTTTTATCAACAAGAATGCTTCAACCACATCAGGCGACCACTTTTAAGGTCTGGAATAAATCTGAGAGATTTTCATTTTTGGGTGTAGATACAAGTGTGCAAAGCAAGAGGCTTGATTGGTTAGCAGTGTTTCTGGAGCACACGTGATTGCAGAGTTTGCTAAACAAATCGCCACTGGATTGTTACAAATAATCATGATATCATTCTGCCAGGTAGGCATAGGCTACATTGCAGTTAACATTTAATTGAGAAGGTTTTTGGGAAAGCCTTTCCATCTACCCAGAAGACGGTTATCATTATTAGCATAATCTCTAACGGCTACACAAAGTATTAGATAAACGCACACACACAGATAGGGGCAATAGAGCTAGGTAGGGGACTGCCCCACCTCTACAATGGCAGGGGAAACATGCACTGTAGGTGTGCGTGTGTGTGTGTGTGTGTGGCAACAAAATGGATTCCATGTTTCATACATGTTGGTTATGGGGGGTGGAGGAGGTGAGGTAACTGCTCTGAAGTGTGAAACTTGCTGTGAACTGGTGACAAACAATTTACATACAGTGGGGCAAAAAAGTATTTAGTCAGCCACCAATTGTGCAAGTTCTCCCACTTAAAAGGATGAGAGAGGCCTGTAATTTTCATCATAGGTACATGTCAACTATGACAGACAAAATGAGGAAAAAAAATCCAGAAAATCACATTGTAGGATTTTTTATGAATTTATTTGCAAATTATGGTGGAAAATAAGTATTTGGTCAATAACAAAAGTTTCTCAATACTTTGTTATATACCCCTTGTTGGCAATGACACAGGTCAAACGTTTTCTGTAAGTCTTCACAAGGTTTTCACACACTGTTGCTGGTATTTTGGCCCATTCCTCCATGCAGATATCCTCTAGAGCAGTGATGTTTTGGGGCTGTCGCTGGGCAACACGGACTTTCAACTCCCTCCAAAGATTTTCTATGGGGTTGAGATCTGGAGACTGGCTAGGCCACTCCAGGACCTTGAAATGCTTCTTACGAAGCCACTCCTTCGTGTGTTTGGGATCATTGTCATGCTAAAAGACCCAGCCACGTTTAATCTTCAATGCCCTTGCTGATGGAAGGAGGTTTTCACTCAAAATCTCACGATACATGGCCCCATTCATTCTTTCCTTTACACGGATCAGTCGTCCTGGTCCCTTTGCAGAAAAACAGCCCCAAAGCATGAAGTTTCCACCCCCATGCTTCACAGTAGGTATGGTGTTCTTTGGAGGCAACTCAGCATTCTTTGTCCTCCAAACACGATGAGTTGAGTTTTTACCAAAAAGTTATATTTTGGTTTCATCTGACCATATGACATTCTCCCAATCCTCTTCTGGATCATCCAAATGCACTCTAGCAAACTTCAGACGGGCCTGGACATGTACTGGCTTAAGCAGGGGGACACGTCTGGCAATGCAGGATTTGAGTCCCTGGCGGAGTAGTGTGTTACTGATGTTAGGCTTTGTTACTTTGGTCCCAGCTCTCTGCAGGTCATTCACTAGGTCCCCCCGTGTGGTTCTGGGATTTTTGCTCACCGTTCTTGTGATCATTTTGACCCCACGGGGTGAGATCTTGCGTGGAGCCCCAGATCGAGGGAGATTATCAGTGGTCTTGTATGTCTTCCATTTCCTAATAATTGCTCCCACAGTTGATTTCTTCAAACCAAGCTGCTTACCTATTGCAGATTCAGTCTTCCCAGCCTGGTGCAGGTCTACAATTTTGTTTCTGGTGTCCTTTGACAGCTCTTTGGTCTTGACCATAGTGGAGTTTGGAGTGTGACTGTTTGAGGTTGTGGACAGGTGTCTTTTATACTGATAACAAGTTCAAACAGGTGCCATTAATACAGGTAACGAGTGGAGGACAGAGGAGCCTCTTAAAGAAGAAGTTACAGGTCTGTGAGAGCCAGAAATCTTGCTTGTTTGTAGGTGACCAAATACTTATTTTCCACCATAATTTGCAAATAAATTCATTAAAAATCCTACAATGTGATTTTCTGGAATTTTTTTTCTCAATTTGTCTGTCATAGTTGACGTGTACATATGATGAAAATGACAGGCCTCTCTCATCTTTTTAAGTGGGAGAACTTGCACAATTGGTGGCTGACTAAATACTTTTTTTCCCCACTGTATGTGGTATATTTAAATGCCATATGAATCCAATCCATTATTATTTGACTGTATGTAGCCCACTGTGTCTGTTTTGAGAGAGAGAGAGAGAGAGAGAGAGAGAGAGAGAGAGAGAGAGAGAGAGAGAGAGAGAGAGAGAGAGAGAGAGAGAGAGAGAGAGAGAGAGAGAGAGAGAGAGAGAGAGAGAGAGAGAGAGAGAGAGAGAGAGAGAGAGAGAGAGAGAGAGAGAGAAAACAAGAGGACCAGTGGAGAGATGAATAGAGAGAGAAAGAATGAGTGTAGAAGGGGAGATATTTAGGATGGGAAGAAGAAGAGAAGTGAGAAGGGGATCCACTTCTGCCCTCATCAACAACTGCCTCTGCGGGGTGTGAACGCTCTAATTGGTGGGATCAGTGGCACATGTGGTTTCACTTTGTGTGTGATGGTGGTGATTTTTTTGTGTGTACTTGTGTGTTTAGTGCGTATATTATCGTGTGTTTGTATGCATGTGTCCCTGCTGTTCCATAAGGTGTATTTGTATCTGTTTTTTAAATCTAATTTTACTGCTTGCATGAGTTACTTGATGTGGAATATATTTCCATGTAGTCATGGCTCTATGTAGTACTGTGCGCCTCCCATAGTCTGTTCTGGACTTGGGGACTGTGAAGAGACCTCTGGTGGCATGTCTTGTGGGGTATGCATGGGGTGTCTGAGATGTGTGCCAGTAGTTCAAACAGACAGCTCGTGCATTCAACATGTCAATACCTCTCACAAATACAAGTAGTGATGAAGTCAATCTCTCCTCCACTGAGCCAGGAGATTGACATGCATGTTAGTAATGTTAGCTCTCTGTGGACATCCAAGGGCCAGCTGTGCTGCCCTGTTCTGAGCCAATTGCAATTTTCCTAAGTCCCTCTTTGTGGCACCTGACCACACGACTGAACAGTAGTCCAGGTGCGACAAAACTATGGCCTGTAGGACCTGCCTTGTTGATAGTGCTGTTAAGAAGGTAGAGCAGCACTTTATTATGGACAGACTTCTCCCCATCCTAGCTACTGTTGGATCAATATGTTTTGACCATGACAGTTTACAATCCAGGATTACTCCAAGCAGTTTAGTCTCCTCAACTTGCTCAATTACCACATTATTCATTACAAGATTTAGTTGCGGTTCAGGGTTTAGTGAATGATTTGTCCCAAATACAATGCTTTTAGTTTTTGAAATATTTAGGACTAACTTATTGCTTGCCACCCATTCTGAAACTAACTGCAGCTCTTTGTTAAGTGTTGCAGTCATTTCAGTCACTGTGGTAGCTGATGTGTATAGTGTTGAGTCATCAGCATATATAGACACACTGGCTTTACTCAAAGCCAGTGGCATGTCGTTAGTCAAGATTTAAAAAAGTATGGGGTCTGATTCTACCTGGATTTTGTTGGAGAGGCTTCCATTAAAGAACACCCTCTGTGTTCTGTTAGACAGGTAACTCTTTATCCACAATATAGCAGGGGGTGTAAAGCCATAACACATACATTGATCGATAATGTCAAAAGCCAAAAGTCTAACAAAACAGCCCCCACAATCTTTTGATCATCAATTTCTCTCAGCCAATCATCAGTAATTTGTGTAAGTGCTGTGCTTGTTGAATGTCCTTCCCTATAAGTGTGCTGAAAGTCTGTTGTCAATTTGTTTACTTTAAAATAGCATTGTATCTGGTCAAACACCCAAAAGTTTACAAAGGGTTCGTAACAAGCTGATTGGTCGGCTATTTGAGCCAGTTAAGGGGGCTTTACTATCCTTAGGTAGGGGAATAACTTTTGCTTCCCTCCAGGCCTGAGGAAACACACACTTTCTAGTAGGATTAAATTGAAGATATGTCAAATAGGAGTGGCAAAATCATCTGCTATTATCCTCAGTAACTTTCCATCCAAGTTGTCAGACCCCGGTGTTGATAAACAACAAAAATATTTTCACCTTTTCCACACTTACTTTATGGATTTGAAAATGACAATGCTTGTCTTTCATAATTTGGTCAGATATACTTGGATGTGAAGTGTCAGCGTTTGTTGCTGGCATGTCATGCCTAAGTTTGCTAATCTTGCCAATTAACAAATCATTAAAGTAGTTGGCAATAGCAATGTTTTTTTTGATGAATGAGCCATCTGATTCAATGAATGATGGAGCGGAGTTTGCCTTTTTCCCAAAAATTTAATTTAAGGTGCTCCAAAGCTTTTTACTATAATTCTTTATGTCATTTATCTTTGTTTCATAGTGTAGTTTCTTCTTCTTTTTATTCAGTTTAGTCACATGATTTCTCAATTTGCAGTAAGTTTGCCAATCGGTTGTACAGCTCTCACAGACCTGTAACTTCTTCTTTAAGAGGCTCCTCTGTCCTCCACTCGTTACCTGTATTAATGGCACCTGTTTGAACTTGTTATCAGTATAAAAGACACCTGTCCACAACCTCAAACAGTCACACTCCAAACTCCACTATGGCCAAGACCAAAGAGCTGTCAAAGGACACCAGAAACAAAATTGTAGACCTGCACCAGGCTGGGAAGACTGAATCTGCAATAGGTAAGCAGCTTGGTTTGAAGAAATCAACTGTGGGAGCAATTATTAGGAAATGGAAGACATACAAGACCACTGATAATCTCCCTCGATCTGAGGCTCCACGCAAGATCTCACCCCGTGGGGTCAAAATGATCACAAGAATGGTGAGCAAAAATCCCAGAACCACATGGGGGGGACCTAGTGAATGACCTGCAGAGAGCTGGGACCAAAGTAACAAAGCCTACCATCAGTAACACACTACGCCGCCAGGGACTCAAATCCTGCAGTGCCAGACGTGTCCCCCCTGCTTAAGCCAGTACATGTCCAGGCCCATCTGAAGTTTGCTAGAGTGCATTTGGATGATCCAGAAGAGGATTGGGAGAATGTCATATGGTCAGATGAAACCAAAATATAACTTTTTGGTAAAAACTCAACTCGTCTTGTTTGGAGGACAAAGAATGCTGAGTTGCATCCAAAGAACACCATACCTACTGTGGAGCATGGGGGTGGAAACATCATGCTTTGGGGCTGTTTTTCTGCAAAGGGACCAGGACGACTGCTCCGTGTAAAGGAAAGAATGAATGGGGCCATGTATCGTGAGATTTTGAGTGAAAACCTCCTTCCATCAGCAAGGGCATTGAAGATGAAACGTGGCTGGGTCTTTCAGCATGACAATGATCCCAAACACACCGCCCGGGCAACGAAGGAGTGGCTTCGTAAGAAGCATTTCAAGGTCCTGGAGTGGCCTAGCCAGTCTCCAGATCTCAACCCCATAGAAAATCTTTGGAGGGAGTTGAAAGTCTGTGTTGCCCAGCGACAGCCCCAAAACATCACTGCTCTAGAGGAGATCTGCATGGAGGAATGGGCCAAAATACCAGCAACAGTGTGTGAAAACCTTGTGAAGACTTACAGAAAACGTTTGACCTGTGTTATTGCCAACAAAGGGTATATAAAAAAGTATTGAGAAACTTTTGTTATTGACCAAATACTTATTTTCCACCATAATTTGCAAATAAATTCATTAAAAATCCTACAATGTGATTTTCTGGATTCTTTTTTCTCATTTTGTCTGTCATAGTTGACGTGTACCTATGATGAAAATTACAGGCCTCTCTCATCTTTTTAAGTGGGAGAACTTGCACAATTGGTGGCTGACTAAATACTTTTTTTCCCCACTGTATTTTTTAATTCCTCATCAATCCATGAGGATTTAACAGTTTTTACAGTCATTTTCTTAATGGGTGCATGCTTATTAGTAACTGGGATAAGCAATTTCATAAATGTGTCAAGTGCAGCGTCTGGTTGTTGCTCATGGGGCGGCAGGTAGCCTGGCGGGTAGGAGTGTTGGGCCAGTAACCGAACGGTTGCTGGATCGAATCCCCAAGCTGACAAGGTGGAAATCTGTCGTTCTGCCCCTGAGCAAGGCAGTTAACTCACTGCTCCCCGGGTGCCGATGACGTGGATGTCGATTAAGGCAGACCCCGCACCTCTCTGATTCAGAGGTGTTGGGTTAAATACGGAAGACACATTTCAGTTGAATACATTTAGTTGTACAACTGACTAGGTATTCCCCTTTCCCTTCCCTTTCCCATTACACACCACGGACCAACAAATATTCTTTATATCAACAACATAGGAATTGCTACAAAACTTATTGTATGACATCTTATAGACTATATTAGGCCCAGCCTTTGGAACTTTGGTTTTCCTAGATATGGCTACTATATTGTGATCACTACATCCGATGGATTTGAATAAAGATGTGATCAATACATGTTGGTGATTTCATTCCTGTGCTGTTTGTAACTACCCTGGTAGGTTGATTGATAACCTTAACCAGGTTGCAGGCACTAGTTACAGTTTGAAGCTTTCTCTGGAGTGGGCAGCCTGATGAAAGCCAGTCAATATTTAAATAACTTGGAAAATATACCTCTCTATTGATATCACATACATTTTCAAGCATTTCACACGTTATCCAGAAACGGACTGTTAGCTGGTCTATAGCAGCTTCCCACCAGAATGGCCTTTAGGTGAGGCAGATGAACCTGCAGCCATATTACTTCAACAATATTTAACATGAGATCCTCTCTAAGCTTTACAGGAATGTGGTTCTGAATATAAACAGCCACACCTCCACCTTTGGCATTTCTGTATTTTTTGTAGATCTTATAACCATGTATTGCTACCACTGTATCATCAAATGTATTATCTAAGTGAGTTTCAGAGATTGTCAGAATATGAATGTCATCTGTTACTAGCAAATTATTGATTTCATGAACCTTGTTTCTTAAGCTACATATGTTAACGTGGGCTATTTTTAACACTTTTCTGGGATGCTTGATTGTTTTTCATGCTTTATTGGGAAGCTTAGCAGAGGTAGACATGCTTGAGTTATTTATGTTAGTGCAGGATGAGCTGCACACAGTGGACTTCCTGCTAGGGCACACCACCAACAGTATAACTCTGGTTCATAGGCATATGATTACTGCATACAATAGCTGTAGGATCAGCAGAGGCATTCAGGGCAGTAAGAGGGACATAGATTAGGTTACTTACATTGTGTCTTCCAACGCCGCTGGGATAATGTACATTTGCTGAAGCATTATGACAACTCAGCAACACAATGGTAGAGATTAAATGAGCTGGGCTTGGGTCATTGATAAGTAATTGTCTCAATGCAGCCTTATAATGCTGTGAATGGATCCAGGAACCTAAATGATTTGGGTGGATCCCATCCTCCTTATAATACTAGCTTTGTTTCCAGAAGGTATCAAAATTGTCAATAAATGTTACACCCACAGAGCTGCAATAGTCTCGTAGCCAGTAATGGAGGGCTAAAAGTCTGCTGAACCGTTCAATGCCACGATTTAGGGAGGGCAGAGGGACAGATATTATGGGGCATTTGTTGGTGTCAAGTTCCAATCAGTTCTTTAAAATCCATCTTCAGCTGTTCTGAGCTGCCCTTCATAATGTCATTTGACCCCACATGAACCATGACAGTATCGGCCCCCGGTGACTGACGCACAGCCTCAGGAAGCAACCTAGTGATATCCTGAACTTTTGCCCCAGGAAAACACAAAGTCTTTGCCCCAGGTACAGATATATGCCTCACCAACGAACTCCCTATCACAATAGCCGGAATGATCTGTCCTCAGCCGTGTCTCGAAGCTGATTACGAGGCCAGAGCCACAGAACTCACTTGAGAAGAGTAGCCCTCTGTATTTAATGCACTCATCCAATCAACCACTAATGAAAACACACAATTTTTATTACACACTATTTAATTCACAATTTTGCACACATGTACATACCAGCATACAATCCTAGCTCCAACTAAATATTCACAATGTTTGCGAGTAATATTACACAGTACAAGGATGTTAGTCCAGCCATAAGCATTAGAAATTAAACAAAATACAACTGTAGGCGCAAACCTGTCTATGACTTCACTCTTTCCCAAGCGTATTAGTATGTACAGTGGCTTGCGAAAGTATTCAACCCCTTGGCATTTTTACAATTTTGTTACCTTACAACCTGGAATTAAAATGGATTTTTTTGGGGGGTTGTATCATTTAATTTACACAACATGCCTACCACTTTGAAGATGCAACATATATTTCTTTGTGAAACAAACAAGAAATAAGACAAAAAAATACAGAAAACTTGAGCATGCATAACTATTTTTTGCAGCAATTACAGCTGCAAGTATCTTGGGGTATGTCTCTATAAGCTTGGCACATCTAGCCACTGGGATTTTTGCCCATTCTTCAAGGCAAAACTGCTCCAGCTCCTTCAAGTTGGATGGGTTCCGCTGGTGTACAGCAATCTTTAAGTCATACCACAGATTCTCAATTGGATTGAGGTCTGGGCTTTGACTAGGCCATTCCAAGACATTTAAATGTTTCCCCTTAAACCACTCGATTGTTGCTTTAGCAGTATGCTTAGGGTCATTATCCTGCTGGAAGGTGAACCTCCGTCCCAGTCTCAAATCTCTGGAAGACTGAAACAGGTTTCCCTCAAGAATTTCCCTGTATTTAGCACCATCCATCATTTCTTTAATTCTGAACAGTTTCCCAGTCCCTGCCGATGACAAACATCCCCACATCATGATGCTGCCACCACCATGCTTCACTGTGGGGATGGTGTTCTCGTGGTGATGAGAGGTGTTGGGTTTGCGCCAGACATAGTGTTTTCCTTGATGGCCAAAAATCTCAATTTTAGTCTCATCTGACCAGAGTACCTTCTTCCATATGTTTGGGGAGTCTCCCACATGCCTTTTGGCGAACACCAAACGTGTTTGCTTATTTTTTTCTTTAATCAATGGCTTTTTTCTGGTCACTCTTCCGTAAAGCCCAGCTCTGTGGAGTGTACAGCTTAAAGTGGTCCTATGGACAGATACTCCAATCTCTGCTGTGGAGCTTTGCAGCTCCTTCAGGGTTATCTTTGGTCTCTTTGTTGCCTCTCTGATTAATGCCCTCCTTGCCTGGTCCGTGAGTTTTGGTGGGCGGCACTCTCTTGGCAGGTTTGTTGTGGTGCCATATTCTTTCAATTTTTTACTAATGGATTTAATGGTGCTCCGTGGGATGTTCAAAGTTTCAGATATTTTTTTATAACCCAACCCTGATCTGTACTTCTCCACAACTCTGTCCCTGACCTGTTTGGAGAGCTCCTGTTTTTCTTCATGGTGCTGCTTGCTTGGTGGTGCACCTTGCTTAGTGGTGTTGCAGACTCTGGGGCCTTTCAGAACAGGTGTATATATACTGAGATCATGTGACAGATCATGTGACACTTAGATTGCACACAGGTGGACTTTATTTAACTAATTATGTGACTTCTGAAGGTAATTGGTTGCACAAGATCTTATTTAGGGGCTTCATAGCAAAGGGGCGATACATATGCACGCACCACTTTTCCGTTATTTATGTTTTAGAATTTATTGAAACAAGTAATTTTTTTTCATTTCACTTCACCAATTTGGACTATTTTGTGTATGTCCGTTACATGAAATCCAAATACAAATGCATTTAAATTACAGGTTGTAATGCAACAAAATAGGAAAAATGCCAAGGGGGATGAATACATTTTGCAAGGCACTGTATATCTTTGTCAATTGTCATGATGCATTCTATCTTTGGTCATTGGGCTCCTAAGCCAGGTATGTAGATGGCTTAATGCACTGAAAGATATCTCACAGCTGCTAACTGGGATGGTCAGCTCGGCCTGTATGATTGCCTTCAGTGATGGGAACATACAGTATAAAGATTTAACAGTATATACACACAGGACATGACAGATTATGTTTAGCAATAACTACTTCCTCTGGCTTGAGAGGAATATGAAATGTTTGTCTGTGTGGGCCGTCCTTCTCTCTATGTTCTCGTGTGTTCTCTCTGTCCTGTCTGCTCCTTTCTCTCGCTCCCCTCTCTTCCTTGCTGTCTGAAGTTCTGCTTTCCTGGATCTGCTATATTAATACAGAGATGGCATTGTATCAGGGCCGTAGCAATATGGAGTATTCTGAACAGGCAAACACACACAGAAGCAATATACACATGCGCACACACTCACACACACACACACACAAGCAATATGAACAACAGGCAAATAATGTTTGGTAAATATAATGCTGTAGGTAAAATCTGGGATACTTTTCTGTTGCTTAATGATATTAGCAGTTCACAATCTTAAGCCTGATTAGCATTCAACTGTCTAACCCTTCACTAACCACAATAACCGTGTTCTGTGCGGGGCAAAACAGCTTAGATTGTTGACAACATGTAAGCTATTGTAATGACCCAGCTGGGTCATAAAGTAAAAGAGAGACGGGCACCAGGTGTACAGGCAGAACACAGGTTTATTCCTAAATGGGCTATTGTTCAGGCCACAACCCACGCCGCTACCCCTCGAACATACACAAATAGAACATGTCAAATCAAGGGTCCCGAACCGAAGAGAGAGATATGAGACCGTAACCCCTATTTAATCATTCCCAAAATCCCGCGGGATTACCCATCATACCCCCCAACCTTTCCATCTGTCCCGGCATATTTAACCCCTGCTAGTACCCATGAGAACGATAACACATCCATGAACACAGAACACAATACAGGGTCGTTACATAGCCCCTCCTTTCTAAACCCTAGCCCCTAGGGTTACAAAACAAAATCCTTAAAACGACCCGGAGGTCGCATCAGTCTCTTGTGCCTCCCCTTGACTCCCACTGGTGGACCCCCAGAACACTCATCTGCCCCAATGTCATTTCCAGCACCCCCGAAGAGGCAGCCCCCGTCCCAGGCTCAGCTTGCATTAGAGTCTCCTCGCTAGACTGTCCCCGTGTGCTCACATCAGAGTCCTCACTTCCATTCCCTACCGTTTTCCTCCCTCTGTAGGGCGCCAATCGGTCCCGGTGGACCACCACCTTCCTGCCCCGTGGGGGAACCTCCACCCGGTACGTCACCTCCCCCACTCTCTCTATCACCAGGCACGGCCCCACCCAGGCACTGTCCAACTTTGGGCACCGCCCCTTCTTGCGCGTGGGGTTGTGAAGCCACACTCGTTCTCCCGCTCCAAAGTGCCTCCCCCTAGCGCGTGAGTCATAGTGGCGCTTTTGGCGCATTCCTGCGTTCTCGAGTTGCTCTCTTGCGAAGGTGTGAGCCGCTTCTAACCCGGTTCTGCAGTCGACGAACATAGTTCGGGCCAGGCAAAACCCCGTCGTCGTTATCAGGAGGGTGGCCAAACGTCAGTTCGGCTGGGGTGCGCAACTCACGACCTAACATTAGTAGCGCTGGGGAGCACGCAGTCGATTCCTGAACAGCCGACCTACATGCCATGAGAATAAACGGTAAGTGGGTGTCCCAATCTCTCTGGTGTTTTGAGGTAACGATAGCCAGCTGTTGTGCTAATGTTCTGTTAAATCTTTCCACCAGCCCATCACTCTGGGGATGAAGCGGAGTAGTGCGCGTCTTCTCCGCGCCTAACCGTCTACACAACTCTGAGAACACCCGTGACTCAAAGTTTCTCCCCTGGTCGCTGTGTATAGACTGTGGCACCCCCGAACCGACTGATTATTCCCCCTACCAATGCATCAGCTACTGTTTCTGCCTCCTGGTCTGGGAGAGCGTAAGCCTCTGGCCACTTGGTGAAGTAGTCCATAGCAGTTAGAATCCACCTGTTACCGCTGTCTGTGATTGGAAACGGTCCAACTATGTCTACCCCCAGTCTCTCCATGGGCTCCCCTACTGGGAATTGTTGTAGGAGGGCGTGTGACTGACCTGGAGGTCCTTTCTTAGCAGCACACTCATCGCACTGCCTGCAAAAGTCCTCCACATCCCTCCTGTGCCTGGCCCAATAGAAGCCTTTACGTACGCGCTTTAACGTTTTGGAGACCCCAAAATGCCCTGCGCCTACTCCCCCGTGAAGCTGCTGTAACACGCTCCCTTGCAGCCTTTTGGGAACCACTACCTGCCACGTCATTTCTCCAGTAGCTGGCTTTTTCCACCCCCTCTGGAGCACTCCCTCAGCCACTCTAAGGACTGAGAATTTAGCCCAGAGTCCTTTGGTGACTGGTGATAGAGGGGCTACTTCCCCCCATGGCGGTCGTCTTCTCTCTTCCACCCACCCCAGCACAGGACGCAGCTCTGCGTCCTCCTCCTGGCGACGCCTCCACTCCCCGACGTCCACAGCCTCAAGCTCCCGGCACTCTGTCACCCTCAGCTGACTCACCGTGGCGGTGACTCCCTCCTCCATGCACAGTTCCCTCTCTCGCTCCACCCGTTTGGCGCAGTACCCACAGCCGTCCTCAGCACACGGGCGGCGGGACAAGGCGTCTGCATTGCTGTGGCGAAGGCCGGCCCTGTGCTCCACCTGGAAGTCGTAGGGTTGCAGCTCCTCCAACCAGCGGGCGATCTGACCCTCTGGCTCCTTGAAGGAGAGAAGCCATTGCAGGGCGGAGTGATCCGTCCGCACCACAAACGGCAGGCCCCCAGGTAGTACTTGAAATGGCGTACTGCTGCCACGACAGCCAAAAGCTCCCTCCTTGTCACGCAGTAGCGTTTTCAGCCTTATCAAAAGTTCTGCTGTAATAAGCTACTACGTGCTCCCCGTCAGAACCACGCTGAGCCAGCACGGCCCCCAAGCCCTCATTGCTTGCATCGGTGTCCAGAATAAACGGACGGTTTGGGTCTGGTGAGGACAGGACAGGGGCCTCCACCAGGGCACGTTTGAGGGCCTCAAACGCCCGCTGGTGCTCTTCGGTCCACTGAAAGACAGTGTCCTTCTTGAGAAGGTGGTTCAAAGGAGCTGCTATCCCCGCAAACCCTTTCACAAACCTACGATAGTAGGATGCCAGACCCAGGAAGCTCTTAACCTCTTTTTTTTTCCTTTGGAATTGGCCACCCCCTCACAGCCTCCACTTTGTCTGGCAACGTGCTGATACCCTCACCACCCAGCTGATGACCCAGGAACGCCAACTCCCTTTGCATGAAATGGCACTTTTCCGGGTGTAATTTTAGCCCCGCCCCGAGATCCTCTCCAGCACTCGCCTAAGTGCCCCCAGTGCCCCCTCAAACGACGTGCCGTGTACCAATATGTCGTCTAGGTACACGACACACTCGTCTCTCGGAACCCCCGCCAGCACTCTGTCCATGAGCCTCTCAAAGGTGGCAGGAGCATTACAAAGCCCGAAGCACAGCACCTTGAACTGCCAATGGCCCCTATCCGTGGAGAAGGCCGTTTTTCACATGCCCCAGGCGAGAGGGGCACCTGCCAGTAGCCACTGCGCAGATCAAGGGAAGAGAACCACGAGGACCCTCTGACGTGGTCTAGCGACTCATCGATCCTCGGTATGGGGTAAGAGTCTTTAATGGTGACAGAATTTAGGCCCCTGTAGTCCGCACAAAACCTAAGTTTACCCCCTTTCTTAGGCACCATGACGACCGGCGCGGACCACGGGCTGTCTGATGGCTCAATGAAATCGGCCCGCAACATGTCAGCAATAGCTGTGGCTGCTGCTTCCCTCTTGGCAAGGGGAATGCGACGGGGCCGAATTTTAATGGGTTGGTTGTCCCCAGTGTCGATGTCGTGCTGAACCAGGTGCGTTTGCCCTACCTCATCTTCCCCCCAAGCGAAGCTATCTTTAAAGTCAAACAGCAGCTGCTTTAATTGTCTCTGTTGTCCCTCGTCCAGACCTTGACAGTTTTTCAGCCACACAGCCTCAACGGCGTCGATAACTTCCTCCTTCCCCCCGTCGGGCTGATGGGGTGAAGGAGCCAGTGTGTTTTGGGCTACTGGGATGCCTGTGCTTGCACCATTATGGGGAGTGAAGGTCGTTGCCGCCGGAGACAGCTGCTGGGATGGAACAACGACCAAGGGAGCAGCCGGGACGACCAGTGGAGTTTCGGCAAGCTTGGAGGAAGACGGAGGGACAGCCCTGCCCCCTGCTGGCCCTCCCGTAGGCGACATTCCCACTGTGGGCCCCCCCGACAGCCTCAAAGTGCCCGAAGCTAAGTCCAACTGAGCCCCACAGCTTTTCAAAAAGTCCATTCCTAGTATACAGGGGTCCTGTACCGCTGCTACCCACACCGGACACCCCACAGTTCTCCCCCCACAGTCACAGACACCCGACACTTCCCTAACATGGGGGCTAGCTCCCCCGTGACAGTCCGTAGCTGGACAAAGGTCGGCTCCACCCGCACCCCAACAGGTAGTATGTCTGGTCTCACCAGGGTTACTGTAGAGCCCGTGTCGACCAGGGCCAAACATTCCACCCCCTCTACCTTGACGATGACATTGCAGAAGTCCCCAATGGTGGTACGTCCCACCACAACTACCGGACTAGGAAACACGGTGGCCGCTACACCCTGGGGAAGCAGGTCCCCACCCTCTTGCCTGCACTGCTGGGTACATCTTCTGCTTACTGTGGGTTCGGGGCGGAGGAATGGGCCCGCGCTGCCCCCTGCGCGAGAACCCGCTGTCGTTTCCCTGTTGACTGGAGAATCTGCCACACTCCCGCTGAATGTGGCCAGTCTGGCCACAACCCCAGCAGACAATGGAAGTTGAGCTGACACTGCGATGTTGTCTGGAGCCCTTCTCAATGACAAGCGAAGCGGTCTTGACTAACCCTCCCAACTCGTCGACCCACTCTGGTTTGGTGACCCCCCAGCACCCCGGCCGCCGCTGCTCTCACCTCTGGTTGACTGGCAACTTCCACTCTCACTCCCTCACCCCAGATCAGCTCCCTCTTCCTGGCTATCTCCACTGCAGCCCGCAGAGATGCTGGGTCCGACATCTGCACATGCTTACCCAGTTCGGTGGAGGAGAGCGCTCTAATGAAACTGTCCCGTGCCAGCTCGTCTTGCACCCCAATCGACATATTTGCATAAGCCCGCCTGGTCAGGCTCAGAATATCACTTGCCAACGCCTTTAATGATTCCCCCTGAAGTCTCTTTTTGTTATTCAGTTCAATCCGCAGCATGTTGGGCTGTGCATCGCTGCCGAAACGGCCCCCCAATGCCTCCACTAGCGCACCGTAGTCGCCCCTCTCGTCCGGGGCTAGCGTTAGCAGGCATTCCGACGCCTCCTCTGACAGGCTCAGGGCAAGCTGTAACCCTTTCGTCTCGTCAGACCACCTCCCGGCTCTAGCCAACAACTCGAATTGAGTGAAAAAAACTTCCCATTTACCTTGTCCATTGAACTTTGGAAGTTTAGCCGCTACCGTGGCTAATGGCAATAGGGCGCTGCCATCTCTGTTTACATAAGGAGGTCCAGCCATCTCCGCACGCGGTGACGTCGATATCTCCGTCGCCGTGACGTCTGTTCTGGTCGAGCGGTTTGAAGGAAAACCCGCCCGTTCTGCCATCTTGCTGACTGACAATTTAACTCCCGCCATGTGGCTCTCCAGCTCTTCTACAGCCGTCCTCGCCTGACCCTCCCGACCGGGTACACCCGAGCCCCCAACGGCCACTTTGTCCGACTCTTCCTTAACTTTCCGCCTCGCCCCGATCATCCTGACCGTAGATGCGAGTCACGCTAAAGCTAACCACGGCCTATACTGAAACAGCTAACTCGCCTAATCTCGATCTATCCCGTCGTTCGAAAGCACTTCTGACACCAATGTAATGACCCAGCTGGGTCATAAAGTAAAAGAGAGACGGGCACCAGGTGTACAGGCAGAACACAGGTTTATTCCTAAATGGGCTATTGTTCAGGCCACAACCCACGCCGCTACCCCTCGAACATACACAAATAGAACATGTCAAATCAAGGGTCCCGAACCGAAGAGAGAGATATGAGACCGTAACCCCTATTTAATCATTCCCAAAATCCCGCGGGATTACCCATCATACCCCCCAACCTTTCCATCTGTCCCGGCATATTTAACCCCTGCTAGTACCCATGAGAACGATAACACATCCATGAACACAGAACACAATACAGGGTCGTTACACTATATTTCGTCTCCAATGTTTATTGAAAACAAATACATTTGCACTATGACCACTTGTTGTCTCAAATACACTGCTCAAAAAAATAAAGGGAACACTTAAACAACACAATGTAACTTCAAGTCAATCACACTTCTGTGAAATCAAACTGTCCACTTAGGAAGCAACACTGATTGATAATACATTTCACATGCTTTTGTGCAAATGGAATAGACAACAGGTGGAAATTATAGGCAATTAGCAAGACACCCCCAATAAAGAAGTGGTTCTGCAGGTGGTGACCACAGACCACTTCTCAGTTCCTATGCTTCCTGGCTGATGTTTTGGTCACTTTTGAATGCTGGCGGTGCTTTCACTCTAGTGGTAGGTAGTGCAGCTCATCCAGGATAGCACATCAATGCGAGCTGTGGCAAGAAGGTTTGCTGTGTCTGTCAGCGTAGTGTCCAGAGCATGGAGGCGCTACCAGGAGACAGGCCAGTACATCAGGAGACATGGAGGAGGCCGTAGGAGGGCAACAACCCAGCAGCAGGACCGCTACCTCCGCCTTTGTGCAAGGAGGAGCAGGAGGAGCACTGCCAGAGCCCTGCAAAATGACCTCCAGCAGGCCACAAATGTGTCTGCTCAAACGGTCAGAAACAGACTCCATGAGGGTGGTATGAGGGCCCAACTTCCACAGGTGGGGGTTGTGCTTACAGCCCAACACCGTGCAGGACGTTTGGCATTTGCCAGAGAACACCAAGATTGGCAAATTCGCCACTGGCGCTCTGTGCTCTTCACAGATGAAAGCAGGTTCACACTGAGCACATGTGACAGACGTGACAGAGTCTAGAAGCACCGTGGAGAACGTTCTGCTGCCTGCAACATCCTCCAGCATGACCGGTTTGGCGGTGGGTCAGTCATGGTGTGGGGTGGCATTTCTCTGGGGGGCCACACAGCCCTCCATGTGCTCGCCAGAGGTAACCTGACTGCCATTAGGTACCGAGATGAGATCCTCAGACCCCTTGTGAGACCATATGCTGGTGCGGTTGGCCCTGGGTTCCTCCTAATGCAAGACAATGCTAGACCTCATGTGGCTGGAGTGTGTCAGCAGTTCCTGCAAGAAGAAGGCATTGATGCTATGGACTGGCCCGCCCGTTCCCCAGACCTGAATCCAATTGAGCCCATCTGGGACATCATGTCTCACTCCATCCACCAACGCCACGTTGCACCACAGACTATCCAGGAGTTGGCGGATGCTTTAGTCCAGGTCTGGGAGGAGATCCCTCAGGAGACCATCCGCCACCTCATCAGGAGCATGCCCAGGCGTTGTAGGGAGGTCATACAGGCACGTGGAGGCCACACACACTACTGAGCCTCATTTTGACTTGTTTTAAGGACATCAAAGTTGGATCAGCCTGTAGTGTGGTTTTCCACTTTAATTTTGAGGGTGACTCCAAATCCAGTCCTCCATGGGTTGATAAATTTGATTTCCATTGATAATTTTTGTGTGATTTTGTTGTCAGCACATTCAACTATGTAAAGAAAAAAGTATTTAATAAGATTATTTCATTCATTCAGATCTAGGATGTGTTGTTTAAGTGTTCCCTTTATTTTTTTGAGCAGTGTACATCATTACAGTTGCTGGTTAGCTAGCTAGTGAATTTTTGCCATATTTGCATTGACATGAAATCAGTCAAAATACCTCAAAACAAGACATAGTAATAATAACAAGATGAAACATGCTGAAATGAGCCACTTACGATTCCCCACATATCAGTTTCTTGTAATTCTTGCTAGCAATGTAGCCATACAGAATCACAACAGGCTGACTTCTGCCCCATGGAAGAGAGTGGCTAAAATGGCGCCGACAGAGGGCGCCTCGCCTCGAGCTCCAAAAAACATTGCAGGTTTCTTTTTTGTGTGTTTTTTCTAGTGTTTTTCTCAAATTGTCTTAATCAGTTTGTTTTGTGCATTACTACACACACACAGGTAGAACTTTTGGAATACGAATCGCTGGGTACTCACCGTCGAACCGACCTCCCCGTATTCGCTGAGACAGTAGAACAATGGACTAGCTTGTTCGATGAGGAGCCGAGCTGCTTTGGAGTCCTACCGAAGAGTAGGAAGTGAAGACGCCGATGGAGAGGCAGATGTGGCGGGGTCTTAGTGAGATTAAGACGCCGGGCAACACGTCCTCCATTACAGAGCATACTACACGCCAATGTTCAAGCATTAATGAACAAACTTGACGAACTCAGAGCGAGGATTTCCTTCCAGAGGGACATCAGATCCTGCAACATACTCTGTTTTTCTGAGACTTCGCTTTCCTTCTAAATCCAGACGGATTACATACATACAGCGGGTTTTACAGTTTTTCGAGCGGATAGGAAGCGGGCTCTTTCTGGAAAGAGCAAGGGTAGTGGGCTCTGCTTTATGACCAACAACACATGGTGCGACGGGGGAAACGTTCAGGAACTTGTACGTTTCTGCTCTGTCGACTTGGAATACTTGGTCATAAAATGTCCTCCTTTTTACCTTCCGAGAGAATTCACCGGGATTATCTCTATGGCTGTGTACATCCCGCCCCAAGCCGACACCAAAAATGCTCTCAAAGTTCTTCATTGGACCCTGAACAAACTGGAGACTGCATTCCCGGAGGCAGCGTTCATTGTTGCGGGGGACTTTAACAAAAGTAATTTGAGAACCGTGCTCTCAAATTATTACCAACACATCAACTGTCTAACTCGCGGAAATTCTACTCTTGACCACTGCTACATGCCTTTTCGACATGGGTATAAGGCCCTCTCCCGTCCTCCTTTCTGAAAATCCAACCATGACTCCATCTTGCTTCTCCCTGCCTACAAACAAAGACTTGAGGGATGTTCCGGTGATCAGGTCTGTACAGCGTTGGTCCGACCAATCAGAATTCACTCTCCAAGACTGTTTTGATCACGTGGAATGGAATATGTTCCGGGTTGCCTCTGGAGATAATGTCAATGAATACGCCGACTCTTGTCACCGTATTCATCAAAAAAGCATAAATGTGACCGACCGGCTTGATTCGGTCTTATGTAGCAACATTTTAAATGGTGTTTTTTACATTGGATAAAAGTAGAGACTCAGAGCTAGAGAATGGTATATTATACACTACAGTTGAGGAACAATGGGAAAGTAATTCTGCTTTGAAAGTTGATAAACTTGTAACCTCACTTTTGAAAAGATTTTACCTACTGGAGAGCTCTTCGTCTACACCCATTCAGCATCGTTCACACCCTTTTAAGCTTTAGCCCCACCCATCTCTTTAAGGATTCACATGTGAGGCTGTGTACTAAACAACCAAAGATTTCAAAACTAAAGGTTGGTTATTATATGGGTGTGTTCGTACACTTAATCTGGAGTGCCAGAGTGTGCTCTGGGCGTTTGTAAACTCAGAGCGTTGTCAGATTGTCCGTTCGTAAATTCAGAGTGCTTCGCTCTCTGAGTGTTCAGAGCGCACACTGGACGCTCTGGCTGAAAAGTAGGGTTGATCCGAGCATTCTGACCTAACAACAGCAGTCAAGCACCCAAGCTAACTGGCTAACGTTAGCTAGCTTGCTAGCTACAGTGGGGGAAAAAAGTATTTAGTCAGCCACCAATTGTGCAAGTTCTCCCACTTAAAAAGATGAGAGAGGCCTGTAATTTTCATCATAGGTACACGTCAACTATGACAGACAAAATGAGAAACAAAAATCCAGAAAATCACATTGTAGGATTTTTAATGAATTTATTTGCAAATTATGGTGGAAAATAAGTATTTGGTCAATAACAAAAGTTTCTCAATACTTTGTTATATACCCTTTGTTGGCAATGACACAGGTCAAACGTTTTCTGTAAGTCTTCACAAGGTTTTCACACACTGTTGCTGGTATTTTGGCCCATTCCTCCATGCAGATCTCCTCTAGAGCAGTGATGTTTTGGGGCTGTCGCTGGGCATCACAGACTTTAAACTCCCTCCAAAGATTTTCTATGGGGTTGAGATCTGGAGACTGGCTAGGCCACTCCAGGACCTTGAAATGCTTCTTACGAAGCCACTCCTTCGTTTCCCGGGCGGTGTGTTTGGGATCATTGTCATGCTGAAAGACCCAGCCACGTTTCATCTTCAATACCCTTGCTGATGGAAGGAGGTTTTCACTCAAAATCTCACGATACATGGCCCCATTCATTCTTTCCTTTACACGGATCAGTCGTCCTGGTCCCTTTGCAGAAAAACAGCCCCAAAGAATGATGTTTCCACCCCCATGCTTCACAGTAGGTATGGTGTTCTTTGGATGCAACTCAGCATTCTTTATCCTCCAAACACGACGAGTTGAGTTTTTACCAAAAAGTTCTATTTTGGTTTCATCTGACCATATGACATTCTCCCAATCCTCTTCTGGATCATCCAAATGCACTCTAGCAAACTTCAGACGGGCCTGGACATGTACTGGCTTAAGCAAGGGGACACGTCTCGCACTGCAGGATTTGAGTCCCTGGCGGCGTAGTGTGTTACTGATGGTAGGCTTTGTTACTTTGGTCCCAGCTCTCTGCAGGTCATTCACTAGGTCCCCCCGTGTGGTTCTGGGATTTTTGCTCACCGTTCTTGTGATCATTTTGACCCCATGGGGTGAGATCTTGCGTGGAGCCCCAGATCGAGGGAGATTATCAGTGGTCTTGTATGTCTTCCATTTCCTAATTATTGCTCCCACAGTTGATTTCTTCAAACCAAGCTGCTTACCTATTGCAGATTCAGTCTTCCCAGCCTGGTGCAGGTCTACAATTTTGTTTCTGGTGTCCTTTGACAGCTCTTTGGTCTTGGCCATAGTGGAGTTTGGAGTGTGACTGTTTGAGGTTGTGGACAGGTGTCTTTTATACTGATAACAAGTTCAAACAGGTGCCATTAATACAGGTAACGAGTGGAGGACAGAGGAGCCTCTTAAAGAAGAAGTTACAGGTCTGTGAGAGCCAGAAATCTTGCTTTATTGTAGGTGACCAAATACTTATTTTTTCCACCATAATTTGCAAATAAATTCATAAAAAATCCTACAATGTGATTTTCAGGATTTTTTTTCTTCTCAATTTGTCTGTCATAGTTGACGTGTACCTATGATGAAAATTACAGGCCTCTCTCATCTTTTTAAGTGGGAGAACTTGCACAATTGGTGGCTGACTAAATATACTTTTTTTCCCCACTGTACTTCCAGACACAAATGCGAGAACAGCTCACTCTGACCATTTTACTCGCCCTAGCAGAGCTGGTTAGGCTGTTTTTATCTTATCCAGAGCATTGGTGACTGCAACTGTGCTGCTGGCAAAAATTTAATTACGCATTTTTTGCCAATGTTTACTGACACCGACCATATTCAACGGGGTTGAGCGTTCATCAATTCGTCAGTTATTTTGCGCTCTGGCACACTCAGACGAGAGTGCTCTGAAATCGGAGTAGATAGCCAGAGCGAATTTACCAGCTACTTTTATCGACAGTTTTTGCAGTGACATCATAAACATTGTGTTGAAATAGTTACTTGCATAGTGGAGTCTTTTGTTTAGACATGTAGCTAGCTAGCTAAACTATGAACCATACTCCCAACTCATAACGTTACTACCCTGCATGAATCTGCAGGTAGCTTACCAACCAGGTTCAATGTTAGCTAGCTAACATTAGGCTATAACGAGCAATGCAAATGACTCTGAGATACAAATAATATTACTACACGGATCATACACGTCACGTTAGCTAGCTAGCCAACCAGCTAACGTTAGCTATTTAGCTAACAGTACACTTTAACTTGAAATTAAAACGAAATTTCTGACAAAATTAGAAACGTGTAATATCTGAAAATTTAGCTAGCTAGACTCTCTTACCCATATACATGGATGGACGCTTCTCCCTCTCTGTCACGGATGCCATGGTTGCCCTTAGTTTCAAAATGTAATCTGGAGCCTTCTGTGTGTGTTTTCTTTTCGACTCCGTCTGCATATTTGCAATCAAACACCAGAATTTTCTTCATCTCCTTAGCTATCATATTCTAATTCCACTGATTTCAAAACTTGGTCCTCCAGGAAGTGGAGAGCAACACTTATGCAGTTCTACTACGTGATATCTTTCAAAACAGCTGCATTAGAAAGGATTACCTACACATACTGATCAGCTCATATTATAGACAGAAGCGTGCTACATGACAGATCAATCCGAACTCATCTCTTGGCATGTCCAGCCCACTCATTATCTCAGCCAATCATGGCTAGTGGGAAGGTTGCTGTCTTTTTCCATGGCTAAACTAACTAGGCTCGTAATTTAACAATTGTATTCGTATTTCCAGATTGTTATTAAGGCACATGAAAGTTCACATGTTCCAGAAGGCATTTCTGGCAAAAAACGCATTTTGATTAAAAAAAAAAAAAGTTCACATTCAAATGGCGCTCCTGTGAAGTAGTGACACGCGACATACACCTAGTTTCCGGAAACTAGTCACAAATGAGGTGATACCGATAGTATCTTTCAAAACTTACCCGAATCAAAAAATGTGGATTGATAGCAGCCTTATAGGAAAACTGAAAGAGAGAGATGCTGCTTATAAATAGGGAAATGTTATAGTATAGTTTGGTTAAACAGTACAAATATGACTTACGCAGATCGATCAAGATGGTGAAAAACAAGTATAAAGACAAAGTGGAGGAGCAATTCAGCGGGTCGGACACAAGGTGTATGTGGCAAGGGCTCCTAAATCAAATCAAATCAAATGTTATTTGTGACATACACGTGTATAGCAGATGTTATTGTGGGTGTAGCAAAATGCATGTGCTTCTAGCTCCGACAGTGCAGTAATATCTAACAAGTAATATTTAACAATTTCATAACATATACACACAATCTAAGTAAGGAATTGAATTAAGAATATATACATATATGGACGAGCAATGACAGAGCGGCATGGACTAAGATACAGTAGAATGTTATAGAATATAGTATATACCTATGAGATGAGTAATGCAAGATATGTAAACATTATTAAAGTGACTAGTGTTCCATTTCTTAAAGTGGCCAGTGATTTCTAGTCTATGTCTATAGGCAGCAGCCTCTAATGTGCTAGTGATGGCTATTTAACAGTCTGATGGCCTTGAGATAGAAGCTGTTTTTCAGTCTCTCGGTCCCAGCTTTGATGCACCTGTACTGACCTTGCCTTCTGGATGATAGCGGGGTGAACAGGCAGTTGCTCGGGTGGTTGATGTCCTTGATTATCTTTTTGGCCTTCCTGTGACATCGGGTGCTGCAGGTGTCCTGGAGGGCGAGTAGTTTGCCCCCGGTAATGCGTTGGGCAGACCACACCACCCTCTGGAGAGATCTGCGGTTGCAGGCGGTGCAGTTGCCGTACCAGGCGGTGATACAGCCCGATAGGATGCTCTCAATTGTGCATCTGTAAAAGTTTCTGAGGGTTTTAGGTGCCAAGCCACATTTCTTCAGCCTCCTGAGATTGAAGAGGCTCTGTTGTGCCTGTACACCGAGGAACTTGAAGCTTTCTACCTTCTCCACTGCATTCCCGTTGATGTGGATAGGGGGGTGCACCATCTGCTATTTCCTGAAGTCCACGATCATCTCCTTTGTTTTGTTGACATTGAGTGAGAGGTTATTTTCCTGGCACCACACTCCCAGAGCCCTCACCTCCTCCCTGTAGGCTGTCTCGTCATTGTTGGTAATCAAGCCTACTACTGTTGTGTCGTCTGCAAACTTGATGATTGAGTTGGAGGCGTGCTTGGCCACGCAGTCATGGGTGAACAGGGAGTACAGGAGTGGGCTGAGCACGCACCCTTGTGGGGCCCCAGTGTTGAGGATCAGCGAAGTGGAGATGTTGTTTTCTACTTTCACCACCTGGGGGCGGCCGTCAGGAAATCCAGGACCCAGTTGCACAGGGCGGGGTTGAGACCCAGGGCCTCAAGCTTAATGATGAACTTGGAGGGTACTATATTGTTGAATGCTGAGCTACAGTCAATGAACAGCATTCTTACATAGGTATTCCTCTTGTCCAGATGGGATAGGGCAGTGTGCAGTGTTATTAGATTGCATAGTCTGTGGATCTATTGGGGCAGTAAGCAAATTGAAGTGTAGCTCAGTTGGTAGAGCATGGCGCTTGCAACGCCAGGGTTGTGGGTTCGTTTCCCACGGGGGGCCAGTATGAAAATGTATGCACTCACTAACTGTAAGTCGCTCTGGATAAGAGCGTCTGCTAAATTACGTAAATGTAAATGTAAATGAAGTGGGTCTAGGTTGACAGGTAAGGTAGAGGTGATATGATCCTTGACTAGTCTTTCAAAGCACTTCATGATGACAGAGTTGAGTGCTACGGGGCGATAGTCATTTAGTTCAGTTACCTTTGCTTTCTTGGGTACAGGAACAATGGTTGCCATCTTGAAGCATGTGGGGACAGCAAGTACCCGTGCTAGGGAGAGACTGGGATATGGAGAGATTGAATATGTCCGTAAACACACCAGCCAGCTGGTCTGCGCATGCTCTGAGTACACGGCTAGGGATGCCGTCTGGGCCGGCAGTCTTGCAAGGGTTAACACGCTTAAATGTCTTACTCACGTCGGCCACGGAGAAGGAGAGCCCACAGTCCTTGGTAGTGGGCCGCGTCGGTGGTACTGTGTTATCCTCAAAGTGGGCAAAGAAGGTGTTTATCTTGTCCGGAAGCAAGACATCTGTGTCAGCGACGTGGCTGGTTTTCCTTTTGTAGTCCATGATTGTCTATAGACCCTGCCACATACGTCTCGTGTCTGAGCCGTTGAATTGCGACTTCACTTTGTCTCTATACTGACGTCTTGCCTGTTTGATTGCCTTGCGGAGTGAATAGCTAAACCATTTGTATTCTGCCATATTCCCAGTCACCTTGCCATGGTTAAATGGTTCGCGCTTTCAGTTTTGCGCGAATGCTGCCATCTATCCACGGTTTCTGGTTATGGTAGGTTTTAGTAGTCACAGTTGGCACAACATCTCTTATACACTTCCTGATAAACTCAGTCACCTTTTCAGTGTATTCATCTAAATTATTTTCGCAAGCTACCCGGAACATATCCCAGTCCGCGTGATCAAAACAATCTTGAAGCGTGGATTCCGATTGGTCAGACCAGCGTTGAATAGTCCTTAGCACGGGTACTTCCTGTTTGAGTTTCTGCCTATAGGAAGGGAGGAGCAAAATGGAGTCGTGGTCCTCCTCCCTATGCAACTGGGTCCAGGACTTCCTGATGGGCCGCCCCCAGGCGGTGAAGGTAGGCATCATTACCTCCTCGACACTGATCCTCAACACAGGGGCCCCACAAGGGTGCATCCTCAGTCCCCTCCTGCATTCTCTGTATACCCACGACTATGTGGCCTCACACAGTTCCAACTCCATCATCAAGTTCGCTGACGACTGTCAAGAACCGTCGTGGATGTGGTGGAGGAGTCAAGCGCAGGAAGCAGAGGTTAGTCCAACAAGACTTTTAATAGTCTCAAATGCAAGATAACAAACCCCGACCTCGATAACACGAAGTGGCGAGGGAAAATTACGCACACGCGTAAAACACTAAACATGGAAAAATGACACGGAAAACAAACACGTATCATAAACAAAGTGGCAACGGAAAAACAACACACAAATACCCTAGATTACAACACGGAACTTATAAGACACGTAATCAACTCTCAAACAGACACAGGTGTGACAGACAGACAAAAGCAATCAAACTCAGAAACATAGAGCGGTGGCAGCTAGTACTCCGGGGACGGCGAACGCCGAAGCCTGCCCGAACCAGGAGGAGGAGCAGCCTCGGCCGAAACCGTGACAGTACCCCCCCCCTTGACGAGCCGCGCGCCGACCCCGGCCTCGGGGACGGCCAGGAGGACGCGGACCCGGGCGCGTGGGATGCCCATGGTGAAACTCAGTCAGGAGGGATGGATCGAGTATATCCCTCCTGGGCACCCAGCACCGTTCCTCCGGACCGTACCCCTCCCACTCCACGAGATACTGGAGACCACTCCTCCGGCGCCTCGAGTCCAAGATGGTCCGGACCCTGTACGCCGGGACCCCCTCGATGTCCAAAGGGGGCGGAGGGGTCTCTCCTATCTCATCTTCTTGGAGTGGGCCAGCTACCACCGGCCTGAGAAGAGACACATGGAACGAGGGGTTAATATTTTTATACTCAATTGGCAGTTGTAACCTGTAACACACCTCGTTCAATCTTCTTAGGACTTTGAAGGGCCCCACAAACCGCCGACCCAGCTTCCGGCAGGGCAGGCGGAGGGGCAGGTTTCGAGTCGAGAGCCAGACTCGATCTCCCGGTGCGTACACCGGTCCCTCACTGCGGTGGCGATCGGCGCTCGCCTTTTGGTGACGGATGGCACGCTGCAGATGGACATGGGCAGCGTCCCACGTCTCTTCCGAGCGCCGAATCCACTCGTCCACCGCAGGGGCCTCGATCTGGCTCTCGTGCCACGGTGCCAGGACCGGCTGATAACCTAAAACACACTGGAAAGGTGTTAAGTTGGTGGAGGAGTGGCGGAGAGAGTTCTGGGCCATCTCTGCCCAGGGGATGAACCTCGACCACTCCTCCGGCCGGTCCCGGCAATAGGACCTCAAAAACCTACCCACATCCTGGTTGACACGTTCCACCTGCCCATTACTCTCTGGGTGGTACCCCGAGGTAAGGCTTACCGAGATCCCCAACCGTTCCATGAACGCTCCCCAAACTCTGGAAGTGAACTGGGGACCTCGGTCAGACACAATATCCTCGGGGACCCCATAGTGCCGGAACACATGGGTAAAGAGGGCCTCAGCGGTTTGTAGGGCAGTAGGGAGACCCGGCATGGGAAGGAGACGACAGGCCTTAGAAAACCGATCCACAACGACCAATATGGTGGTATTCCCCTGGGAGGGGGGTAGGTCAGTTACGAAATCCACCGATAGGTGGGACCATGGTCGTTGTGGAACGGGCAGGGGATGTAGCTTACCCCTGGGCAAATGTCTAGGCGCCTTACACTGGGCACACACCGAGCAGGAGGAGACATAAACCCTCACATCCCTAGCTAACGTTGGCCACCAGTATTTCATGCTAAGACAGTGCACGGTCCGGCCAATACCTGGATGTCCAGAGGAGGGTGATGTATGAGCCCAATAAATAAGACGATCACGGACCTCGAGCGGAACGCACGTCCGCCCCACAGGACACTCGGGGGAGTAGGGTCGGTACGCAGTGCCCGCTCGATTTCGTATCGACCTCCCATACTACCGGAGCCACCAAACAAGATTCCGGCAATATGGAAGTAGGCTCGTTGGACCTCTCCTCCGTGTCATACCGCCGGGACAGGGCGTCTGCCTTACCATTCTGGGACCCTGGGATGTATGTGATCTTAAAAACAAACCGGGTTAGGAACATATTCCACCTAGCCTGACGAGGGTTCAATCTCCTAGCTGCCCGGATGTACTCCAGGTTACGGTGATCAGTCAGAATGAGGAAAGGGTGTTGAGCCCCCTCAAGCCAATGCCTCCACTCCTTTAGGGCTTGGACTACGGCTAACAACTCCCTGTCCCCAACATCATAGTTGCGCTCCGCCGAGCTGAGCTTCTTCGAGTAGAAAGCACAGGGGCGGAGTTTAGGTGGCGCGCCGGACCGCTGTGACAGGACTGCCCCAATACCGGTCTCGGACGCGTCTACCTCAACCTGGAATGGTAAAGAGGTATCCGGATGCGCCAGCACCGGAGCCGAGGTGAACAGGTTCTTAAGTTTGACAAATGCCCTGTCCGCCTCAGCCGACCACCGCAAACGAACCGGACCCTCCTTTAGCAGGGACGTAATGGGAGCTGCAACCTGTCCAAAACCCCGAATAAACCTCTGGTAGTAATTAGCAAAACCCAAGAACTGCTGCACCTCTTTTACAGTGGTTGGAGTTTGCCAATTACGCACGGCCGATACCCGGTCTACCTCTATCTCCACACCAGACGCGGACAACCGATAACCCAAAAAGGAGACGGACTCCTGGAAGAACAGGCATTTCTCTGCCTTGACATACAAGTCATGCTCCAACAGTCTTCTCAACACTCGGCGCACCTGGGCTACATGCTCGGCTCGTGTAGAAGAGTACACTAGGATGTCGTCGATGTAAACTACTACACCCTGCCCATGCATGTCCCGGAAAATCTCGTCAACAAAGGATTGGAAGACTGACGGAGCATTCATTAACCCGTATGGCATGACGAGATACTCGTAATGACCCGAGGTGGTGCTAAATGCCGTCTTCCATTCATCCCCCTCCCTAATGCGCACCAGATTGTACGCGCTCCTGAGATCCAATTTTGTGAAGAACCGCGCTCCGCGTAATGATTCCGTCATCGTCGCAATCAGTGGCAGTGGGTAGCTGTATTTAACTGTGATCTGATTGAGACTACGATAATCAATACACGGGCGCAATCCCCCGTCCTTCTTCTTCACAAAGAAGAAACTCGAGGAGACTGGGGAAGTAGAGGACCGTATGTATCCCTGTGCCAAGGACTCGGCTATGTATGTCTCCATAGCCGCTGTCTCCTCTTGAGACAGGGGATACACATGACTCCGTGGAAGAGCCGCTCCTGTTTGGAGATTTATCGCACAGTCCCCCTGTCTATGAGGAGGTAGCCGTGCTGCCCTCGATTTGCTAAACACGAGTGCTAAATCCTCATACTCGGGGGGAATGCGCAGTGTGGGCACTTGGTTCGGACTCTCTACCGAGGTCGCCCCTACGGAAACACCTAGACATTTCCCTACACACTGAGCAGACCACTCCATAAGAGCCCTCTGTTGCCACGCTATGGTAGGATCATGGGTGCTTAACCAGGAAGGCCCAACACCACGGGGTCGCAGGAGAGTCAATCAGATAAAACTGAATGATCTCCTCATGACCCCCCTGCGTCGTCATAGTCAGTGGTGCTGTGACCTCCCTGATCAGGCCCGACCCCAACGGCCGGCTGTCTAATGCGTGGACAGGAAATGGATTGTCTACCGGCCGAAGGGGAATCCTTAACCTACTACAAAATGCCTGATCAATAAAGTTCCCAGCTGCGCCTGAATCTACTAGCGCCTTATGCTGGGAATGAGGTGCCACCTGTGGAAACCTCACAGGAATACTCATGTGACCAACAGAGAGCTCTGGGTGAGTGGGCGCCTACTCACCTGAAATGACTCCCCAGTGCGTGGCCTGTTGTCACCTCTCCCCAGGAGACCTTCCCCAGCACCTGGCCGCAGTGTGTCCTCCACGACCGCAGGTGGTGCAGGGGATGGCCCCCCTCGGGTTCCCTCTCCTCCTCTCTCTAGCGCCAGCACCCCCAGCTCCATGGGAATCGGCTCGGGGTGCTGGAGGGTGAACTGGACGACCCCCACTCGGGGACGTCCGCGGGTAGCCAGCAGGGTATCCAGACGGATGGAAATGTCCACCAACTGGTCAAACGACAGGTTGGTGTCCCTGCAGGCCAGCTCCCTACGAACGTCCTCTCGTAGACTACATCGGTACTGGTCGATGAGGGCCCTCTCATTCCACCCCGCATCCGCCGCTAGTGTCCGGAACTCCAGTGCGAACTCCTGTGCGCTCCTCTTCCCCCTGTCGGAGGTGGAATAGACGCTCTCCCGCCGCTTTCCCCTCAGGGGGATGATCGAAGACAGCCCTGAAGCGGCGGGAGAACTCCGCGTAGGTGATGGTAGCGGCGTCTATTCCCCTCCATTCGGCGTTGGCCCATTCCAACGCTTTGCCGGAGAGACAGGAGATGAGGGCGGAGACGCTCTCGTATCCCGAGGGCGCCGGGTGTATAGTGGCAAGGTACAGTTCTACCTGCAGGAGGAATCCCTGACACCCGGCTGCAGAACCGTCATATGCCCTCGGGAGTGAGAGCCGAATGCCACTGGGTTCCGGTACTGAGAGAGGAGGACTGGCCGTTGGTGATGCGATGTTGTAAGGGTCCTTGGCCACCTCAGAGTTCACCAATCGGCGCAGGGCGTTGGACACCTCGTCCATGGCGGTCCCGAGTTGCTGGATCATGGCGTCCTGGAAATTGATCCGGTCCAGCAGGGATTCGGGTGCCGCCGCTGATCCTGCTGACTCCATGATGGTGTGTTGTTCTGTCAAGAACCGTCGTGGATGTGGTGGAGGAGTCAAGCGCAGGAAGCAGAGGTTAGTCCAACAAGACTTTTAATAGTCTCAAATGCAAGATAACAAACCCCGACCTCGATAACACGAAGTGGCGAGGGAAAATTACGCACACGCGTAAAACACTAAACATGGAAAAATGACACGGAAAACAAACACGTATCATAAACAAAGTGGCAACGGAAAAACAACACACAAATACCCTAGATTACAACACGGAACTTATAAGACACGTAATCAACTCTCAAACAGACACAGGTGTGACAGACAGACAAAAGCAATCAAACTCAGAAACATAGAGCGGTGGCAGCTAGTACTCCGGGGACGGCGAACGCCGAAGCCTGCCCGAACCAGGAGGAGGAGCAGCCTCGGCCGAAACCGTGACAACGACACAACAGTAATAGGCCTGATCACCAAAAACGACTAGACAGCCTACAGGGAGGAGGTAAACAACCTCTCCCTCAACGTTAGCAAAACAAAGGTGTGGACATGCCCCCATCCTCATCAATGGGGCCGCCGTGGAGACAGTAAATAACGTCAAATTCCTCGGCGTACACATCTCAGAGATATCGTAGTGAAGAAGACACGACAAGAAATGTGTCCTGTCCCTGAGGGCCCTCACAGTGTTCTACAGGATCACCATCGAGAGCATACTGTCGGGCTGCATCACAGCCTGGTACGGCAACTCCACCGCCACTGGACCGCAAGTCTTTTATAGGGTGATACGTGCAGCCGAACGCACCATTGGGTGCACACTGCCTGCACTACAGGACACCTACAACACCAGGTGTCGCAGGAAGGCCAAGAAAATCATCAGGGACCCCAGCCACCCAAGCCATGTCCCTGCTTCAATCACTCAGACGCGGGCAGTACAGGAGCATCATGGCAAAAACTGAGAGACTGGCCAATAGTTTCTACCCTCAGACCATCAGGCTGCTGAATATTCACCACTAGTCAGCTACCTACACCCCCCTCCCCCCCTGCTACTCCCCCTATGGGCATCCCCCCCAAATTACTTTAATCTGCCCCCAACCCAACGACATTCATCACTGTTGCAATTGTTAATATGTATCTTATTACTTTTTTGTTTTTATTTCACTCAATGATCATGCTGCTGCTCCCCCTATGGTCATTCCACCCCACCCACTCAACAGTCTTTACTCTGCCTCCACCCCAATGGACATTTATTTATTCATCACTGCCACAGTTGTTTTTATTTATATAGTGCTATTTCTATTTCTAATTCTTTTTATTACAATTTTTATTATTTTATTTCACTAGTCCTGCATAAGATTTTCACTGTACCCTGCAATCACACCTGCAACCCCATACATGTGACTATTAAACAATCTGAATCTGAATAATTTTTGTGTCGTTGTCAGCCAACCCATCTATGTAGCTAACGTAGATGCTAAATAATGTATTGTAAACACACACAAAATAAATTAACTTACATGCTGACCAGACCGTCCGCGTGCACCATCCCACGCATGTTGACGCGATCAGGACACGCACATTGAAATATCAAAACGAACTCTGAATCAACTATATTAATCTGGGGACAGGTTGAAAAGTATTAAACATGTATGGCAATTTAGCTAGGTAGCTAGCTTGCTGTTGCTAGCTAATTTGTCCTTGGATATAAACATTGGGTTGTTATTTTACCTGAAATACACAAGGTCCTCTACTCCGACAATTAATCCACAGATAAAAGGGTAAACTGAGTTTGTTTCTAGTTATCTCTCCTCCTTCAGGCTTCTTCTTCTTCTTTGGACTTTATATGGCAGTTGGCAACCAACTTTAAGGTGCATTACCACCACCAACTGGACTGGAGTGTGGATCTCAGTTCATCTTTCAATCACCCACGTGGGTATATGCTCCTAAAAACCAATGAGGAGAGGCGGGACTTGCAGCGTGTCAAGACGCGCGCGAGCAGTGTGGGTGCAATGATTGAATAACATGTATGTGTACATTTATTTTGCAATGCTCGTGCACGCGACGTGAGTGTTGTGGTCAGCATGTTACTCCTGCAAATACAACAACCGTTTCTGTGATTGCTGAGCTGCATCTCTCGCCCTCTTTCTCAAGAAGAAATTGTCCATCTTCTATAAATTGTAAAATAAATTAACTCAGCTATCCAGCTTTGTTTTTTCAACAGATAGGTACAGTTGCTAATTGAGCTGACGTCATGTTAGCCTTAAGTTAGCTAGCTAGCTTTATTAGCAATTTTGTTGCATATTTGGACAGTAACGTTAGTTGATTAGACAGTAATTGGTTAGTTAGTAATACTTGTTGGGTGGTGAACAGAGCTCCAGCAGTTGGATTCAGTGTCCAGATAGCTACTGTACTATAATCAATTACTGTCAAAACCCTGCTCATAAAATTTGCTAGACTGGGTAGTCCCAAACGTTAGTTAGTTAGATAGCTTAACGTTATCTGTCAGTGGAGCTTTTGAGTCAACATGTTGAAATGTAAGTTACTCGAATCTGGCTTACTGTGAGGTCAATAACTCTGAATAGCATCGTCTTGGGCTAACAAAATGTGCTATAGTAGTAGCAAGCTAACAAAGTTTACCTCCGGTTCCCCTTCTCATCTTTGCGCTCTCTCCCTCAGAGAATGAACAGTCGCCCACTGAAATATAATTTATTTGGAAGAATCAAAAATGACTTTGGAAATCACTTTACTCCGCCTCCTAAAGTGCCACCGTACACATAATTGCTGGTTTTAGGCAGCACTAAAAGCCAGGGTAGGCCAGGTCTCATGATTGGAGTATTCATTGCAGTGTGTAATGCAGTGTACCCTAGTTTGTTTTAACACCATCCCAGCAGGGAAAAAGACTCGGGGCTGATACAAAATCATTTGGGTCTGGTGATGTCAATGGTGTGTGTGTGTGTGTACGTGCATGTGTGTCAGCGCTTGGCACTAAGAGGCTGGGGATACTGTATTGATCAGAATTTTGTGGGGGAGCTTGGGAGGATGTAGAGAAGCGGTGAAGTGGCAGATAGCTCAGTCCCATTGGGCTCCTCTCTCTCTCGCTCTTTGCTCGATCTGTGAATTCATCCTTTCTTTCCTCTGCACTTGTCCTCTGGCCCCTCTGCCCCTCTTGTCATTTTCTAATGCTCCCCTACTCTCTCATCGGTGTCTCTTTTAAGCAGGTGTTATTTCTCTATCTATGCTATCTTTCTCCTCTCTCTGCTCCCTTTGTCGATAGATACTGTATCTGTTGTGTGATTGTAATGACTCTCTCTCTGTCATTGACTTTCACTGTTGTCTCGCCTCTCTTCCTTGACTTTCCTCTCTTACCTGCTCTCTCTATGTTTTCTCTTTCCCCTATCTCTCCTCTTCCCTCTCCCTTTTCTCTTCTCTCCATCTCGCCTCCCTCCCCTGCTGTCTCCCTACTGTCTCCCCCTGTTTTCTCCATCTCGCCTCCCTCCCCTGCTGTCTCCCTACTGTCTCCCCCTGTTTGCTCCATCTCGCCTCCCTCCCCTGCTGTCTCCCTACTGTCTCACCCTGTTTGCTCCATCTCTCCTCCCTCTCTCTGTTGTCTACCCTCTTTTCTCTTATTTCTCCTCTGTTCCCTCTCTCCTCTCCTCTCTTGCCTCGCTCTTCTCCTTCGTCCCAGTTTGCCACCATTGAGACCATAGTGACGTCTGTGTCAGATGAGTTCCCCCAGTACCTGAGAAAGAACAAGCCTCTCTTCACGCTCATTTGCTGTGCCTGTTTCTTCTTCCTGGGATTCCCTATGGTCACAGAGGTACAAAGCACCCACCACGCACACACACTCACACATACAGTTGAAGTCGGAAGTTTACATACACCTTAGCCAAATACATTTAAACTCTGTTTTTCACAATTCCTGACATTTCATTTTGTAACAATTCCCTGTTTTAGGTCAGTTAGGATCACCACTTTATTTTAAGAATGTGAAATGTCAGAATAATAGTAGAGAGAATGATTTATTTCAGCTTTTATTTATTTTGTCACATTCCCAGTGGGTCAGAAGTTTACATACACTCAATTAGTATTTGGTAGCATTGCCTTTAAATTGTTTAACTTGGGTCAAACGTTTCGGGTAGCCTTCCACAAGCTTCCCACAATAAGTTGGGTGAATTTTGGCCCATTCCTCCTGACAGACCTGGTGTAACTGAGTCAGGTTTGTAGGCCTCCTTGCTCGCACACGCTTTTTGTTATAGGATTGAGGTCAGGGCTTTGTGATGGCCACTCCAATACCTTGACTTTGCTCGCACACGTTTTTTCAGTTCTGCCCACACGTTTTCTATAGGATTGAGGTCAGGGCTTTGTGATGGCCACTCCAATACCTTGACTTTGTTGTCCTTAAGCCATTTTGCCACAACTTTGGAAGTATGCTTGGGGTCATTGTCCATTTGGAAGACCCATTTGCGACCAAGCTTTAACTTTCTGACTGATGTCTTGATAAATTGCTTCAATATATCCACATAATTTTCCTTCCTCATGATGCCATCTGTTTTGTGAAGTGCACCAGTCCCCCCTGCAGCAAAGCACCCCCACAGCATGATGCTGCCACCCCCGTGCTTCACGGTTGGGATGGTGTTCTTCTGCTTGCAAGCTCCCCCTTTTTCCTCCAAACATAACGATGGTCATTATGGCCAAACAGTTCTATTTTTGTTTAATCAGACCAGAGGACATTTCTCCAAAAAGTACGATCTTTGTCCCCATAGTCTGGCTTTTTTATGGCGGTTTTGGAGCAGTGGCTTCTTCCTTGCTGAGTGGCCTTTCAGGTTATGTCGATGTAGGACTCGTTTTACTGTGGATATAGATACTTTTGTACCTGTTTCCTCCAGCATCTTGACAAGGTCCTTTGCTGTTGTTCTGGGATTGATTTGCACTTTTTGCACCAAAGTACGTTCATCTCTAGGAGACAGAACGCGTCTCCTTCCTGAGTGGTATGACGGCTGCGTGGTCCCATGGTGTTTATACTTGCGTACTATTGTTTGTACAGATGAACATGGTACCTTCAGACATTTGGAATTTGCTCCCAAGGATGAACCAGACTTGTGTCTACAATTCTTTTTCTGAGGTCTTGGCTGATTTCTTTTGATTTTTCCATATGTCAAGCAAAGAGGCAGTGAGTTTGGAGGTAGGCCTTGAAATACATCCACAGGTACACCTCCAATTGACTCAAATTATGTCAATTAGCCTATCAGAAGCTTCTAAAGCCATGACATCATTTTCTGGAATTTTCTTAGTATATGTAAACTTCTGACCCACTGGAATTGTGCTACAGTGAATTATAAGTGAAATAATCTGTAAACAATTGTTGGAAAAATTACTTGTGTCATTCACAAAGTAGATTTCCTAACCGACTTGCCAAAACTATAGTTTGTTAACAAGAAATTTGTGGAGTGGTTGAAAAAATGTTTTAATGACTCCAACCTAAGTGAATGTAAACTTCTGACTTCAACTGTACATGCTAGCACACACACAAATGAGCACGCACGTATGAAGGCACACGCACGCATACATGCACCTACAGTGCCTAGTGAAAGTCTACACACCCCTTGCACAGTTTTACATTTTGCTGCCTTAAAATTACATTTAAAAAAGGGATTACATTGGATTTTTCCGCTACTTCTCTACACCACCTGCTCGACATGTTTAAAGTGAAAGAAACATACAGTATGATTTTTTCTTAATATTTTTTTAAAAACAAAGATGTCTTGATTGTGTATGTCTTAACACCACAGAGTTAATACTTGGTGGAGGCACCTTTGAATATTGCTGTCCAATGCATCAATGATTCCCAACCGAATGTATTGACTTTGAGCAATTCTGAGAAAAACAATGGATATAAACTCAGCAAAAAAAGAAACGTCTTCTCACTGTCAACTGCGTTTATTTTCAGCAAACTTCACGTGTAAATATTTGTATGAACATAACAAGATTCAACAACTGAGAGACATAAACTGAACAAGTTCCACAGACATGTGTCTAACAGAAATGGAATAATGTGTCCCTGAACAAAGGGGGGTTCAAAAGTAACAGTAACAGTCAGTATCTGGTGTGGCCACCAGCTGCATTAGGTACTGCAGTGCATCTCCTTCTCATGGACTGCACCAGATTTGCCAGTTCTTGCTGTGAGATGTTACCCCACTCTTCCACCAAGGCATCTGCAAGTTCCCGGACATTTCTGGGGGGAATGACCCTAGCCCTCACCCTCCGATCCAACAGGTCCCAGACGTGCTCAGTGGGATTGAGAACCGGGCTCTTCGCTGGCCATGGCAGAACACTGACATTCCTGTCTTGCAGGAAATCACGCACAGAACGAGCAGTATGGCTGGTGGCATTGTCATGCTGGAGGGTCATGTCAGGATGAGCCTGCAGGAAGGGTACCACATGAGGGAGGAGGATGTCTTCCATGTAACGCACAGCGTTGAGATTGCCTGCAATGACAACAAGGTCAGTCCGATGATGCTGTGACACACCGCCCCAGACCATGACGGACCCTCCACCTCAAATTCGATCCCGCTCCAGAGTACAGGTCTCGGTGTAATGCTCATTCCTTTGACGATAAACGCGAATCTGACCATCACCCCTGGTGAGCCAAAACCGCAACTTGTCAGTGAAGAGCACTTTTTTGCCAGTCCTGTCTGGTCCAGCGATGGTGGGTTTGTGCCCATAGGCGACGTTGTTGCCGGTGATGTCTGGTGAGGACAACAGGCCTACAACAGGCCTACAAGCCCTCAGTCCAGCCTCTCTCAGCCTAGTGCGGACAGTCTGAGCACTGATGGTGGGATTGTTCGTTCCTGGTGTAACTCGGGCAGTTGTTGTTGCCATCCTGTACCTGTCCCGCAGGTGTGATGTTCGGATGTACCGATCCTGTGCAGGTGTTGTTACACGTTGTCTGCCACTGCGAGGACGATCAGCTGTCCGTCCTGTCGCCCTGTAGCGCTGTCTTAGGCGTCTCACAGTACGGACATAGCAATTTATTGCCCTGGCCACATCTGCAGTCCTCATGCCTCCTTGCAGCATGCCTAAGGCACGTTCACGCAGATGAGAAGGGACCCTGGGCATCTTTCTTTTGGTGTTTTTCAGAGTCAGTAGAAAGGCCTCTTTAGTGTCCTATGTTTTCATAACTGTGACCTTAATCGCCTACCGTCTGTAAGCTGTTAGTGTCTTAACGACCATTCCACAGGTGCATATTCATTAATTATTTATGGTTAAACCCTTTACAATGAAGATCTGTGAAGTTATTTTGAGTAATCTTTGAAAAAGGGAGGTTAATTTTTTTTGCTGAGTTTATGTTGCCCTAAGAGTTGGTACAATCTTATTCAAAATTATTCACAGTTGTTATTGCTGCCAAAGCTGCTTACACTACGGGGGTGTGATGACATACTCAATCAAGACATGTTTTTTAAATATAATTTTATTAATTGAGAAAATTTTCTATAATTTGGAGAATTATAGAAAATGTGGAGCAGGTTGTGTACCTAGATAAGTAGGACAAAATATCTTATTTAATTTTAGGGCAGCAGAAGGTGAAAACTGCAAGGGGTGTGTAAACTTTCACTAGGCACTGTATGTGCGGTCACACACACGCACACACATTATATTTATTTATTTATTTAACCTTTATTTAACTTGGCAAGTCAGTTAAGAACAAATTCTTATTTACAATGATGGCCTACGAAAAGGCAAAAGGCCTCCTGTGGGGACGGGGGCTGGGATTAAAAATGTAAGTATAGGACAAAACACACATCATGCCCTCCATACACTGACACTGGCTGTGCATCACTGGCTTATGTTGTGTGTGTGTGTGTGTGTGTACGATTTTTGCATTTGTGTGTGTTCAACAGAATGGGATGTACATGCTCCAGTTGGTGGACACATACGCTGCCTCTTACTCTCTGGTCATCATTGCCATCTGTGAGCTGATCGGAATCTCCTACTTCTATGGTGAGTAGTAGAATAATTCTATGAAAATTACTTTAGATCTTTTGTTTACCTGACTATAATAACCTTGCTCTCTGATAGCTCCGGTAGAAGTTGCTCTTCGGTGCAGATCTAGGATCAGCTTACCCTCCCTAAATCCTAACTGTTGTCCTGTGTGGCTCAGACGGTATAGCATGGCGCTTGCAACGCCAAGTTCTGTGGGTTTGATTGCAGCTGGGGCCACCCATACGAAAAATGGATGCATTCATGACTAAGTCGCTTTGGATAAAAGTGTCTGCTAAATGGCATATATTATTATTATTATTATTATTATTATTATAAACATTAGGAAAAAGAATGCAAAACTGCATTCAGATCATTGTCTCGGGGGGCAAATTCATCCTACTCTTACCTCACTTTATCAACGTCAGAATCAGAAAAGCCTCATAGCCATTCAATAATATTGATTGCCATTTTGTCTTGGCTAAACAACCTAAACACAGAAAGCACATGACTTATAGTGTGTGGTGCTTAGGTTGTTAAATCATGGTGGCTGTTTGCAATTCAAATGAGGGAGGTGTTAAACAATGGAAGTTTTAATGTATTTACCTGCAAATAAACGCGACTCCATTCTCACAGACCTGTTACCTGTTTTTTGGTTACATGGTCTATGAAAAAACAGGATTCATGTGTAGGTCTCAAGCTGGGTTTTTTGTGGTGAAAATGTACAGTGTTTTTACTTACTATCCATTTCACATATAAAAGAAGACTAAAAAAAGAGAAAAAATACAGGTTTTGTCTCAGTATAAATGGGCTATAAGAGGCTCCAGACCAGGTGCCTAGGTTGCCCTTAAGCACATATCTAGGTTCAGCTTAATCCTTAAATCCTCATCCTAACTGTTATGAGTAAAAACACCAAACAGACCTTAGATCAGTGTCTAGGGGCAACTTTATCCCTCTCCGACAGGGGGCTCGAGCACTTCTCATTCTGACCACTAGATGCCTGTGTTACCATTCTAGTGGACCAATGATCAGGTCTGAAGCAGACCCGTGAGTATATGGAACAGACTGTACTCCAATGCGTCACAGCATCAGCAGAGGTGGTTCCAGTGAAATGATTGTGTAGCTTGTGACTCATCTCTTGCCAAGTTTGTCGGTCAATACACCGACAACAATTGTGACAATTGTCAAGCCACATTGTTTTGGAGGATAATAAATGTCCCGGGTTCTCCCTGGGAATGAATGTGCCTTGTAGGGGGCCTGTGTGGAGCTCTCTTGTCTGGAGCTCTGGGTGAAATTGGTTCACTCTCTGGGTGCGTCCCAAATGGTACCCTATTCCCTATATAGTGCACTACTTTTGACCAGAGGCGTATACAGATAGGGAATAGGGTGCTATTTTGGATGGAGTTTCTGTGTGTCAGAGTGTTTCTACTCCCCTCAACCGAGCAGTCGATTTGACTGACTCTCCCTCTTTTCTCCTCCTCTTTCTGTCTTTATTCCCCTCTTCCTAGGCCTGCAGAGGTTCTGCGAGGACATTGAAATGATGATTGGCTTCCAACCAAACCGCTTCTGGAGAATCTGCTGGGCCTTTGTGACTCCTACCATTCTGACTGTAAGTGTGTGTGTCCGATCTATACGGAATGGGGTTTAGATATTCATAGGCGCGCTAGCACGCACACTCACTCACTCACACATACAGAGACACAGATGCGTGCACACACACACACACACACACACACACACACACACACAACAAACAAACACAACACACCTATTGTGTTTCCCTTTTCACTGCAGCCTTTTCAAATTTAGGGGCCAACATCGATTTGCAGCAGCGAGTGTTTACCAAGAAAGGGAACAAAGCAAAAAATAAATCCCCGACTGAAACGGAAATTGTTTTCCCCGCTATTTACCGTTATAACACAGGTTGTTTGTGCTATTCGAAATGCACCACTCCTATAGCCTATGTAATGTTGTCATAACTATGACATAACAGATTGTCAAAGACAAATTATTTTAACCTAAAACGTTTAATAAAAACATTTGCGCCAGACATAACGTTTTCCTTGATGGCCAAAAAGCTCAATTTTAGTCTCATCTGACCAGAGTACCTTCTTCCATATGTTTGGGGAGTCTCCCACATGCCTTTTGGCGAACACCAAACGTGTTTGCTTATTTTTTTTCTTTAAGCAATGGCTTTTTTTGGCCACTCATCCGTAAAGCCCAGCTCTGTGGAGTGTACGGCTTAAAGTGGTCCTATGGACAGATACTCCAGTCTCCGCTGTGGAGCTTTGCAGCTCCTTCAGGGTTATCTTTGAAGACCAAGGAGCTCTCCAAACGGTTAGGGACAAAGTTGTAGAGAAGTACAGATCAGGGTTGGGTTATAAAAAAAATACCCAAAACTTTGAACATCCCACGGAGCAACATTACATCCATTATTAAAAAATGGAAAGACTATGGCACCACAACAAACCTGCCAAGAAGTTTTAGAACACCTACTCATTCAAGGGTTTTTCTTTATTTTTACTATTTTCTACAATGTAGAATAATAGTGAAGACATCAAAACTATGAAATAGCACCTATGGAATCATGTAGTAACCAAAAAAGTGTTTAACAAATGAAAATACAGTGAGGGAAAAAAGTATTTGATCCCCTGCTGATTTTGTACGTTTGCCCACTGACAAAGAAATTATCAGTCTATAATTTTAATGGTAGGTTTATTTGAACAGTGAGAGACAGAATAACAACAAAACAATCCAGAAAAACGCATGTCAAAAATGTTATAAATTGATTTGCATTTTAATGAGGGAAATAAGTATTTGACCCCCTCTCAATCAGAAAGATTTATGGCTCCCAGGTGTCTTTTATACAGGTAACGAGCTGAGATTAGGAGCACACTCTTAAAGTACATGTATAAAATCTCCCTCGGCCTGGGGCTCCATGCAAGATCTCACCTCGTGGAGTTGCAATGATCATGAGAACGGTGAGGAATCAGCCCAGAACTACACGGGAGGATCTTGTCAATGATCTCAAGGCAGCTGGGACCATAGTCACCAAGAAAACTATTGGTAACACACTACGCCGTGAAGGACTGAAATCCTGCAGCGCCCGCAAGGTCCCCCTGCTCAAGAAAGCACATATAAAGGCCCGTCTGAAGTTTGCCAATGAACATCTGAATGATTCAGAGGAGAACTGGGTGAGTGTTGTGGTCAGATGAGACCAAAATGGAGCTCCTTTGCATCAACTCAACTTGCCGTGTTTGGAGGAGGAGGAATGCTGCCTATGACCCCAAGAACACCATCCCCACCGTCAAACATGGAGGTGGAAACATTATGCTTTGGGGGTGTTTTTCTGCTAAGGGGACAGGACAACTTCACCGCATCAAAGGGACGATGGACGGGGCCATGTACCGTCAAATCTTGGGTGAGAACCTCCTTCCCTCAGCCAGGGCATTGAAAATGGGTCGTGGATGGGTATTCCAGCATGACAATTACCCAAAACACACGGCCAAGGCAACAAAGGAGTGGCTCAAGAAGAAGCACATTAAGGTCCTGGAGTGGCCTAGCCAGTCTCCAGACCTTAATCCCATAGAAAATCTGTGGAGGGAGCTAAAGGTTTGAGTTGCCAAACATCAGCCTCAAAACCTTAATGACTTGGAGAAGATCTGCAAAAAGGAGTGGAACAAAATCCCTCCTGAGATGTGTGCAAACCTGGTGGCCAACTACAAGAAACGTCTGACCTCTGTGATTGCCAACAAGGGTTTTGCCACCAAGTACTAAGTCATGTTTTGTAGAGGGGTCAAATACTTATTTCCCTCATTAAAATGCAAATCAATTTATAACATTTTTGAAAAGATTTTACATTTTTTTGTTGTTATTCTGTCTCTCAATGTTCAAATAAACCTACCATTAAAATTATAGACTGATCATGTCTTTGTCAGTGGGCAAACGTACAAAATCAGCAGGGGATCAAATACTTTTTCCCTCACTGTACTAAGTTAATTCTCTGATCCTTTGATTGGATGGACAACAAGTTAGTTCATACTGCAAAAGCTTTGATTGGTTGGAGGACGTCCTCTGGAAGTAGCCATAGTTAGCATGTAGGTCTATGGAATGGGGTGAGGAGCCTCCTATGTTTTGTATTGAAGTCAATGTAGCCAGAGGAGGACAGGAAATAGCTGTCCTCTGGCTATGCCATGGTATTACCCTAGAGGGTTCTGTTGAGACTACTGTATACCTTCATTGCAAAATAGGTCCTCCTTTCCTCCAGGTGACCGGTTAAGTTACAGTGGGGAAAAAAAGTATTTAGTCAGCCACCAATTGTGCAAGTTCTCCCACTTAAAAAGATGAGAGAGGCCTGTAATTTTCATCATAGGTACACGTCAACTATGACAGACAAAATGAGAAAAAATCACATTGTAGGATTTTTAATGAATTTATTTGCAAATTATGGTGGAAAACAAGTATTTGGTCAATAACAAAAGTTTCTCAATACTTTGTTATATACCCTTTGTTGGCAATGACACAGGTCAAACGTTTTCTGTAAGTCTTCACAAGGTTTTCACACACTGTTGCTGGTATTTTGGCCCATTCCTCCATGCAGATCTCCTCTAGAGCAGTGATGTTTTGGGGCTGTTGCTGGGCAACACAGACTTTCAACTCCCTCCAAAGATTTTCTATGGGGCTGAGATCTGGAGACTGGCTAGGCCACTCCAGGACCTTGAAATGCTTCTTACGAAGCCACTCCTTCGTTGCCTGGGCGGTGTGTTTGGGATCATTGTCATGCTGAAAGACCCAGCCACGTTTCATCTTCAATGCCCTTGCTGATGGAAGGAGGTTTTCACTCAAAATCTCATGATACATTGCCCCATTCATTCTTTCCTTTACACGGATCAGTCGTCCTGGTCCCTTTGCAGAAAAACAGCCCCAAAGCATGATGTTTCCACCCCCATGCTTCACAGTAGGTATGGTGTTCTATGGATGCAACTCAGCATTCTTTGTCCTCCAAATACGACGAGTTGAGTTTTTACCAAAAAGTTCTATTTTGGTTTCATCTGACCATATGACATTCTCCCAATCCTCTTCTAGATCATCCAAATGCACTCTAGCAAACTTCAGACGGGCCTGGACATGTACTGGCTTAAGCAGGGGGACACGTCTGGCACTGCAGGATTTGAGTCCCTGGCGGCGTAGTGTGTTACTGATGGTAGGCTTTGTTACTTTGGTCCCAGCTCTCTGCAGGTCATTCACTAGGTCCCCCCCGTGTGGTTCTGGGATTTTTGCTCACCGTTCTTGTGATCATTTTGACCCCACGGGGTGAGATCTTGCGTGGAGCCCCAGATCGAGGGAGATTATCAGTGGTCTTGTATGTCTTCCATTTCCTAATAATTGCTCCCACAGTTGATTTCTTCAAACCAAGCTGCTTACCTATTGCAGATTCAGTCTTCCCAGCCTGGTGCAGGTCTACAATTTTGTTTCTGGTGTCCTTTGACAGCTCTTTGGTCTTGGCCATAGTGGAGTTTGGAGTGTGACTGTTTGAGGTTGTGGACAGGTGTCTTTTATACTGATAACAAGTTCAAACAGGTGCCATTAATACAGGTAACGAGTGGAGGACGGAGAAGCCTCTTAAAGAAGAAGTTACAGGTCTGTGAGAGCCAGAAATCTTTCTTGTTTGTAGGTGACCAAATACTTATTTTCCACCATAATTTGCAAATAAATTCATAAAAAATCCTACAATGTGATTTTCTGGATTTTATTTCTCTCAATTTGTCTGTCATAGTTGACGTGTACCTATGATGAAAATTACAGGCCTCTCTCATCTTTTTAAGTGGGAGAACTTGCACAATTGGTGGCTGACTAAATACTTTTTTCCCCCACTGTATGACAACTCACGTCATGGTCATGACACAAAACTGTTTATGGCACTAAATTGACATGGCTCACTAACTGGCTCAGTATAATGCTATTACATTTTTGCACGAAAATCTAATTATGGCTTGACAATGTCAAATCAGTGTCAGGACTGTTTATATGACACCTGTTATGTCATGTTGATAATACAGTTAAGTATGCTTTCTGACGAATGATTCAAACTAAGTATTATGGAAATTTCTATAGCACACCAACTCAGTAACCTCATGCTCTCCTACCTTACAGAAGTTACACTGAGTATACAAAACATTAAGGACACCTTCCTAATATTGAGTTCAACCCCAAAATCTTACCCTCAGAATGCCTCAATTCACCGGGGCTCTACAAGGAGTCGAAAGCATTCCACAGGGAAGCTGGCCCATGTTGACTCCAGTGCTTCCCACAGTTGTGTCAAGTTGGCTGGATGTCCTTTGGGTGGTGGACCATTCTTGATACACACAAGAAACTGTTGAGCATGAAAAACCCAGCAGCGTTGCAGTTCTTGACACAAACCTGTGTGTCTTTCCCATTCTCCCTCTGAATGGCACATATACACAATCCATGTCTCAATTGTCTCAAGGCTTAAAAATCCTTCTTCAACCTGTCCCCTCCCCTTCATCTATACTGATTTTAAATGGATTTAACAAGTGACATCAATAAGGGATCATAGCTTTCACCTGGAATCACCTGGTCAGTCTAGAGCAGGTGTCCTTAAAGTTTTGTGCACTCAGTGTATGTTTCACCGCATTGGAAGGTGTTACAGTGGCAGTACTAGTTTACTAGAATGTATCTTGCTGTAACAGCTGAGCGTAAGTGACAAACGACACGGCTATTGCTCCAGCCTACCACTCTCCCCAGCCAGCCAGTCCGCCCCTCTCTAGGGGGTTACAAATTACCCCGGGGACCTCTGTGATGCATAATCTTGTCCTCCTCTTCTTTCTCCTCTTCTCCCTGTTCCCTCCTTTGCCCCTCCTCATCTTACCCTCCTGATCCTTCCTTTCCTTATCTCTTAATCCTCTTCTTCTGGTTTTTGATCATCCTCTTTCTTCCACCTCCTCCTTCACTTCGTCTCCCCCTCATCTCACCCATTTTCTCTCTTCTGTCATCCTCCTCCGCCTCATCCTTGATTCTATTCTCGCTCCTAATCCTCCTGTCTTCTCCCTTTTCTCCTCTCTCTCCCTGCAGGGTATCCTGGGGCTGAGTCTGTACCAGTGGAAGGTGATGACCTATGAGGACTACACCTACCCCCCATGGTCAATGGTGATGGGCTGGCTGATGGTGTTGTGTTCTGTCATCTGGATCCCAATCATGTTTGTCATCAAAATGTACTTGGCCCCAGGCAGCTTCATGGAGGTATGTATGGGACACAATACCACGCACATGTACTGTAAACCTGTTTGTACAGTACCAGTCAAAAGTTTGGACACACCTACTCATTCAAGGGTTTTTCTTTATTTTTACTATTTTCTACATTGTATAATAATAGTGAAGACATAAAACTATGAAATAACACATATGGAATCATGTAGTAACCAAAAAAGTGTTATATAAATGAAAATATATTTTAGATTTGAGATTCTTCAAATAGCCACCCTTTGCCTTGATGACAGCTTTGCACATTCTTGGTCACCCATGGAAATGTCCTGGGGTAAGGAATGTTTTTTGGACTGTAAATTTCGTATGTGTTTTTAGCAAATGTAAGCAACATTTACATTTGTCTGTAGCATACAGAAGTTCGTTTTTTGGTATTTAAAACATGTCCCGGTTTGATATTGCCTGTTCTGTTGACAGTCCGTAACTCTGAGGTTCGTGTCTTTGAGGTTCTACTGTAGTATAGTTGTATATAAAAAATTCATCTCACACATCTCATATAGGTTACATAAACAAACAAACAGTCCACACAATCCCTCTGCAATTGTGACTATGAACTCACTATGACCTTCCTGTGAGTTACTGGAACACAGTATGTATGAATAATGTGAGCATGACTGTTGGAAGCATGTGGTAAATACTGAGCTCCCTAGTTACAGTGCATTCAGAAAGTTTTCAGACCCCTTCCCTTTTTCCACATTTTGTTAAGTTACAGCCATATTCTAAACTTGATTAAGTACAAAAAAATCCTCATCAATCTACACACAATACACCACAATGACAAGCAAAAATAGTACCTTTACATAAGTATTCAGACCCTTTGCTGCTATGAGACTCGAAATTGAGCTCAGCTGCATCCTGTTTCCATTGATCATCCCTGAGATGTTTCTACAACTTGATTGGAGTCCACCTGTGGTAAATTCAATTATTGGACATGATTTGGAAAGGCACACACCTGTCTATATATAAGGTCCCACAGTTGACAGTAAATGTCAGAGCAAAAACCAAGCCATGAGGTCGAAGGAATTGTCCGTAGACCGAGACAGCATTGTGTCGAGGCAAAGATCTGGGGAAGGGTACCAAAACATTTCTGCAGCATTGAAGGTCCCCAAGAACACAGTGGCCTCCATCATTCTTAAATGGAAGAAGTTTGGAACCACCAAGACTCTTCCTAGAGCTGGCCGCCCGGCCAAACTGAGCAATCGGGTGAGAAGGGCCTTCGTCATGGAGGTGACCAAAAACCCGATGGTCAACCCGATGGTCACTCTGACAGAACTCCAGAGTTCCTCTGTGGAGATGGAAGAACCTTCCAGAAGGACAACCATCTCTGCAGCACTCCACCAATCAGGCCTTTATGGTAGAGTGGCCAGACGGAAGCCACTCCTCAGTAAAAGGCACGACCGCCCGCTTGGAGTTTGCCTGCGGCAGGGACTGGGAGACTAGTCAGGATCGAGGGAAAGATGACGGAGCAAAGTACAGAGAGATCCTTGATGAAAACCTGCTCAGACTGGGGTGAAGGTTAAACTTCCAATGGGGAAAGGGGGATACCTAGTCAGTTGTACAACTGAATGCATTCAAATGAAATGTATCTTCTGCATTTAACCCAACCCCTCTGAATCAGAGGTGTGGGGGTCTGCCTTAATCGACATCCACGTCACACAGGACAACGACCCTAAACACACAGCCAAGACAAAGCAGGAGTGGCTTCGGGACCAGTTTCTGAATGTCCTTGAGTGTCCAGCCAGAGCCCGGACTTGAACCCCATCGAACATCTTTGGAACTCTCCAAATACAGGTGTGCCAAGCTTGTAGCGTCATACCCAATAAGATTTGAGGTTGTAATCACTGCAAAAGGTAAATCAACAAAGTACTGAGTAAAGGGTCTGAATACTTATGTAAATGTGTTATTTCAGTATTTATTTTTAATTTTTTGCCAACAAAATTATGTGGGTAGGTTGATGAGGGATTTTTAAAAAACCGGTAATCAATTTTAGAATAAGGCTGTAACGTAACAAAATGTAGAAAAAGTCAAGGGGTCTGAATACTTTCTGAATGCACTGTATGTTTTCCCCCTGTGAACTAAGAGCTATCACATCAAACATACGAGTGCAATGAGCTCTTTAGTATGACATATGACAGAGAGTTATCAGAGGACCAGGGCTGATATTTCACTTTACTGCACGTTAGAAAATGGATCTCTGACATCAAAGACTTCTGTTTGCTTCCCAAATAGCACCCTATTCCCTATACAGTGCAGTACTTTTGACCAGATCCCTATCAGCCTTGGTCCTCTGATAACTGGTGGCGGATCGGCACAGGAAACACAGACAAGTAGCAGTCCCCCACGCTGTGCTTGTTGAAGTCCCCTACATCACACATGTGTGCTTGCGTACGTGTGTATGCACTGTACTCGTATCCAGTACGTTTTGGCATAATCGCCTTAATCAGAGCCTTAAGATAGTTACAGTATCTGGCTAAATGATTATTAAGCACATATACTGTATATGCAATCAATATTTTCTATAAAGGTTTGATGCATTTTTTAAGTGAATTTCAAAGTTATAGACATTTCAGTGTTACGAACGACTGCCATTCTCGACATTTTCATATCTCTCAGAACGGTCCTACTATAATCTATTGTACCCAACTCTACCCTTGACCTTCTGCAACTCAAGTTGATTGATATGATTGTATTCTATTGTAAAACAACTGTGTGACTCTTCCCCCCCGCTCCCCTCCACAGCGTCTGAAGCTGGTGTGCTCCCCTCAGCCCGACTGGGGTCCCTTCCTGGCAAAGCACAGAGGGGAGCGCTACAAGAACATGATGGACCCCCATGGATCCAACTCCCTGGGCCTCAAACTGCCCCCCAAAGATTTCCAGCTGGGTGCCTACCAGTAGCAGCCTCCACTACTACCACCAACACCACTTCAGCAGGGGCACCGGGGGAAAGAGAGAGCAGCAGCCTACCACTGCCCTCTCCTCCACCTATTCCTTCTCTTTTTCCTGTTCTCCACTCCTCTTCATCTCTCCTGTTTCCTTCCTCTTTCCCTTCAATGTGGGTGCGAGAAAAGCAAGCTAACACATCCTCCACTTTTTTCCGGTTCTCCTGTCCACCTCGCCTGCTCCCTTCTTCATTCTCCTCTACTCTATAGAAAAGTGGGGCTGCCCTCCTCTCCAACATTGCTTTCTCTGGCAGGCACCCATACTATACCCTGCCCTCTCTCTCCCTAACCCCTGACCTGAGAATGGTCTGTCCTCTGCCTCCTGCCCATGCACAGCCATTACTCCAGAACCCTTTCTTTCTGAGGGGATCTCTATTCCAAGAGAAAAATGTGTACCGTGTCACAATATTGCAATGGCAATAGCAATATTCGACTGCACATGACAAAAAAATCGAATCACATTTTATTTGTCACATGCTTCGTAAACAGTGAAATACTTACTTACGGGTCCTTTTCCAACAATGCAGAGTTAAAGATAAAGATCAAAAAAATATATAGAAATAGTGACAGAAGGAATAAATACACAGGGATTAACAAATAACAATAACGAGTAAAAAATAACATGGTACTGGTACTCCCTGTATATAGCCGAGTCTATGTGCAGGGGTACGAGGTAATTGAGGTAGCTTTGTATATATAGGTAGGGGTAAAGTGACTCTGTGTGTGACTGTGTGTTTGGCGTCAGTATGCGTGTGTGCGTGTGTTATGTGTGTGTGGGCATATGTTGTGTGTGTGTGTGTGTGTGTGTGTGTTGGGTTGCCAGTCTGAGTATGTGTGAGTAGAATCCAGTGTGTGTCCATAGAGTCAGTGCAAGAGAGTTAGTGCAAAAAAGGGTAAATGCAGGTAGTCCGGGTAGCCATTTGATTTAGGTATTTAGCTATCTTGTTATGGCTTGGGGGTAGAAGCTGTTCAGGGTCTTGTTGGTTCCAGACTTGGTGCACTGGTACCGCTTGCTGTGCGGAAGCAGAGAGAACAGTCTATGGTTTGGGTGGAGTCTTTGACAATTTTTTTATCCTTCCACTGACACCGCCTGGTGTAGAGGTCCTGGATGGCAGGGAGCTCGGCCCCAGTGATGTACTGGGCCATACTCATACGCGCCTTGCAATTGCCATACCAAGCAGTGATGCTTCCAGTTAAGGTGCAGCTGTTGAACTTTTTGAGGACCTGAGGGCCCATGCCAAATCTTTTCAGCCCCCTGAGGGGGAAGAGGCGCTGTCGTGCCCTCTTCACAACTGTGTGGGTGTGTGTGTGGACCATGTTCATTCCTTAGTGATGTGTACACAGAGGAACTTGAAGCTCTTGACCGATCCACTACATCTGGACTACTCCCTATGGAGGTGTGTGTGCGTGTGTGTGCGTGTGTGTGTGTGTGTGTGTGTGTGTGTGTGTGTGTGTGTGTGTGTGTGTGTTTGTTTTATTCTTGTATCTATGTGTAAAGTGATAATGGAAAATCCTCCACAAACTAAAAGGCACAAAAATTTAAATTGACGGACTGAGAAACATTGGTATTCATCAGACTCTGACCTATGGGACATTATGATATATAATCTTTTTTTTCTTCATGAAATAGGCAACATAAGTAAAATAAACTGCCTAGAAATTATGCAGTATGTACTGTCATTATGGTTCATTTTCATAGATTATGTTTGTTCCTGTCAAACTATATATATATATATATATATATATACACATACACACACACTCATATTTAATGTGCAGGCTCCTTTGCTTTATCTGAATAAATGAAGTTACCTGCAATTTTTGCCTTCTACTTCTCCAGTATATAAGGGAATGCCTATCGCTGACTACTTTAACTATAAACCCTTTAGTCTCTACTATCTCTAAAAAAAAAAATCTCTGTAATCAAGGGACAATTTGTGGTGCCCTCACTCTTTATTAATGAATCTTTCAAATTCATATTCTCTTGTTATATGAACATAGCACATTGATACAAGTTGTGTAGTTGATCCTTCCTTTAGTAGCTTAAGATATGCAAAATGGCCATGTGAAATTGTAGTGATTCTTCTCAGTGTTTAGAATAGTCCGATGGCCTTTGTGTGCATAAAAATTAAACCAACTATTTATTGCTGTAGACATGTGTTGTGGTCTCGTCATGGCAACTGTGGATCCTCCCTCTTTCCTCATATACGCAACTTCTGTAGGGTAACTATATATACACACACACGAGAGAATGTGTATGGCTCCAGATGTTTTTTCCTTGCCGGCTGTGTAGCTGTATCTTGTACACTTTTTAAAAAGAGATGTGTGTTGACTTAGTGCGTGCTAGTGTTGTAACATCCCCACAATGTTAGGAGCAACTGATAGAGATGTGTGTGGGTAGTGTATAGAATATGGCCTCTTTTTTTCTTGGAACTCTACTTGTCTTATTATATGTGGTAGAGCTCTGGGGACCACTTTGGATTTGTCTCAAATGGCACTCTATTCTCAATGAAGTGCAATAGCTTTGAATATGTGAGTGAGTCCTATGTCCGATCAAAAGTACTGCACTAAATGAGGTGTCATTTGAGATTTGTACTTTGCCATTTTTAACTGTGTGTTTCTTTGTCTTCATGAAACAGGGTGTCAGGTATACTTGATTCCAGGTCTGCCTGCTATTGTAGATGTATTATTAACAACAGCCTTCTACATGGAGGAAATAGACAGTAGAGCTTCCACAATTTCTACCTTAATAAGGGAGACTTAGATAAAATGTGCCTGTTCTCTCTTTTTTGCGCACCATTATAAAATCATGAGGCATTCTAGTTCAGTTGAGCATCAACGAATGTCTTGGTCAAATTGCACCGCACTGACCAAAATGTACAGTATCTCACAAAAGTGAGTACACCCCTCATATTTTTGTAAATATTTGAGTATATCTTTTCATGTGACAACACTGAAGAAATGACACTTTGCTACAATGTAAAGTAGTGAGTGTACAGCTTGTATAACAGTGTAAATTTGCTGTCCCCTCAAAATAGCACAACACACAGCCATTAATGTCTAAACCGCTGGCAACAAAAGTGAGTACACCCCTAAGTGAAAATGTCCAAATTGGGGCCAAAGTGTCAATATTTTGTGTGGCCACCATCATTTTCCAGCACTGCCTTAACCCTCTTGGGCATGGAGTTCACCAGAGCTTCACAGGTTGCCACTGGAGTCCTCTTCCACGACGACATAAATAATATATTATAGTATGCCATTTAGCAGACGCTTTAATCCAAAGCGACTTACAGTCATGCGTGCATACATTTTATTTTTTTGTGTATGGGTGGTCCTGGGGATCGAACCCACTACCTTGGCGTTACAAGCGCCGTGCTCTACCAGCTGAGCTACAGAGGACCACAAGAGCTGGTGGATGTTAGAGACCTTGCACTCCTCCACCTTCCGTTTGAGGATGCCCCACAGATGCTCAATAGGGTTTAGGTCTGGAGACATGCTTGGCCAGTCCATCACCTTTACCCTCAGCTTCTTTAGCAAGGCAGTGGTCGTCTTGGACGTGTGTTTGGGGTCGTTATCATGTTGGAATACTGCCCTGCGGCCCAGTCTCCGCAGGGAGGGGATCATGCTCTGCTTCAGTATGTCACAGTACATGTTGGCATTCATGGTTCCCTCAATAAACTGTAGCTCCCCAATGCCGGCAGCACTCATGCAGCCCCAGACCATGACATTCCCACCACCATGCTTGACTGTAAGCAAGACACACTTGTCTTTGTACTCCTCACCTGGTTGCCGCCACACACGCTTGACACCATCTGAACCAAATAAGTTTATCTTGGTCTCTTCAGACCACAGGACATGGTTCCAGTAATCCATGTCCTTAGTCTGCTTGTCTTCAGCAAACTGTTTGTGGGCTTTCTTGTGCATCATCTTTAGAAGAGGCTTCCTTCTGGGACGACAGCCATGCAGATCAATTTGATGCAGTGTGCGGCGTATGGTCTGAGCACTGACAGGCTGACCCCCCACCCCTTCAACCTCTGCAGCAATGCTGGCAGCACTCATACGTCTATTTCCCAAAGACAACCTCTGGATATGACGCTGAGCACGTGCACTCAACTTCTTTGGTCGACCATGGCGAGGCCTGTTCTGAGTGGAACCTGTCCTGTTAAACCGCTGTATGGTCTTGCCACCATGCTGCAGCTCAGTTTCAGGGTCTTGGCAATGTTCTTATAGCTCAGGCCATCTTTATGTAGAGCAACAATTATTTATTTCAGATCCTCAGAGAGTTCTTTGCCATGAGGTGCCATGTTGAACTTCCAGTGACCAGTATGAGGGAGTGTGAGAGCGATGACACGAAATTTAACATACCTGCTCCCCATTCACACCTGAGACGACTAACGAGTCACATGACACCGGGGAGGGAAAATGGCTAATTGGGCCCAATTTGGACATTTTCACTTTTGTTGCCAGCGGTTTAGACATTAATGGCTGTGTGTTGAATTATTTTGAGAGGACAGCAAATTTGCACTGTTATACAAGCTGTACACTCACTACTTTACATTGTAGCAAAGTGTCATTTCTTCAGTGTTGTCACATGAAAAGATATACTCAAATATTTACAAAAATGTGAGGGGTGTACTCACTTTTGTGAGATACTGTATCTTTACCTAGGGCACTGGAGTTGAATGAGATATGGTTGGCATATAATTTCCCTTTCAAATCTTGTTAAAAACTCTTCTCCGTGGACAGAACTGGTCCATAACAGTTATATATGTCTTACCTAGAACCCTAAGAAATCTGGAACAGTGTCTGCTTCCCAAATGGCCACCTTATCTCTAAATAGTGTACTACTTTTGACCAGGGCCCATACTGTAGGAGTCCAAGTAGTGGACTATATACGGAACAGGTTGCCATTTGGGACACATCCAAAGAGGTCAAGACTTCAATCTGACAGTGAAAGCTCACGACCACCTGCCAGACTGCCGCTAGCTATCCAGCGGGCCAGTAAGCAATTTGACCGGCCACTAAGATTGCTTTTCATATTACACGTCAGGCAACCAATCTGCCTTGTTTTCTGTCCAATTACCAATGTGAGTGGGGATGCGTTCTTTAAAAAGCAATTAGACCTGATTTATTTTCCCGCTATCACAGGAACTTGGATGTGTAATTTCTGTTCAATGCAAACAGGTCTTGTTTAAAACGGCTGCGTTTAGATGGCCGGGTCTTTTAACGCTGCAGGCCTGTGTTCGTTGAGTGGGACCGAGTGTAATTAATTGGAGGCTATGGATATATGGGAAGCAATAAGACATGCGTGCCAGTGAGATTCGAGTCAGACGTGTGAGTCTAGGCAAGGCCCATGCTGTTTAATTACTTTTAAATTGAAAGCAACATGGGCCACTAATTGTCTAGAAGTGGAAAAAACATTCAACATAAAAACCCTGTTGCTGAAGTAGCTTGCCTGTTGTAGCCTAGAAATGTTGCTTTGTGTTGATATTTAGTGCATCTTATCTCCCTTGTTGTGTGCGTGTATGTCTCTGTCTGTCTGTCTCTGTGTGTGTGTGTGTGTGTGTGTGTGTGTGTGTGTGTGTGTGTGTGTGTGTGTGTGTGTGTGTGTGTGTGTGTGTGTGTGTGTGTGTGTGCACTAAGCTTGGGGGCCCCCCGACCCCTTTTTTTAGGAACTCAGTCGGGGTCTCAATTTACTGTTGAGTATCATTTCGAAATTTGGTTGTGCATCAGTTTTTCTCTTGTTATGTCAGTCACTTACAATCACTCAATTAGCCCATGTCAGCTAAAACATGTTTTAGATTGGTAAGTTAGTCTAGCCAGCTATCTAAACTTGTAGTAATCATGGTGGAATTACCGACCGGGCACGTGCCCAGGGGCCCTGACCTCCAGGGGGCCCCCATTGATTTTGTTAGTCACTCTCAGTCATATATCATATTAACATGGCATTAGTCAATCTCTCCACCCTATGGAAAAATGAGTGGAATTGCTTGATATTAGGTATACAATTGCAAAACATCTCTCCGCCCCATGCCAAAATCTGTAGAATTGCAGGAAATTTGCTTTAAAACTGGAACATTTTCTTTACGCCCCATTGCAAAATATGTAGAATTGCAGGAAATTAACTCTAAAACAAATAAAAGTTCTCCCTGTCCCAACAAAAATTCCGCTTAGGGCCCCCCAAAAGGCTAGGGACGGTTATGTTGGGGGTAAAAAATAAAATAAAAATGATGTTTGTTTGACAGTCACTCACTTGAAGGCAAGGGTGATTGAATTAGCAAGTCGGGTTTTAAAATTATTTATGTCTCAGAGTGCATCCTTGTGTGTTTCACTACTGTGTACACTCCTGTATACACATTATCCATTATCTTCCAATGACAGAGAGAGAAAGAGAGTCAGAGAGAAAGAGAGAATTTTTGCGCTGTGACAGATTGGAACGTTTGCGCTGGGCAATTAATGTAGGAGTGGCAGATAGCCTAGCGGTTAAGAGCGTTGGGCCAGTAACCGAAAGGTTGCTGATTCGAATCCCCAAGCTGACTAGGTGAAAAATCTGTTGATGTGCCCTTTAGGCACTCAACCCTAATTACTCCTGTAAGTTGCTCTGGATGAGAACGTCTGCTAAGTGACTAAAAAGTCAAATGTAAATGTAAGCGCTAGTTGGAATAACTCTGTCCTTGTGTAGCCAATTTGATGCTTTCTTTGAGGAAATGGTGATTCGCTTTTTGTTTTCAACAGCATTGATCGATTGAACAGGAAATGGAAAGTTAGAAAGCTAGCATGTGCTGTTTGTGTTCCTGTGCTTCTGTGTCCATCTATGCTCTCTCCCTTCTCCCTTCTGCTTCCTCGTCTCCTCCCTTCTACCCCCTCTCCCCCTTGCATGTCTCCTTTAGCGTGCTTTATGTTCCTCAAAGCACAGACAAACCAGGGTTATAGTTTACCCCGGTATTTTCCTTCACAAAGAATAATACAAAATAATAAACTTTCCATTGCTATACCTGTGGGTCAACTTTGGGCAGAAGGTAACCAAAGAAGGAGAATAACTTTATTAACTAACGCTATTTGCGTTTAGGAGATTGAGATACTGCCATTCATTTCCGACCTAGTGATCCTTGATGTTTGCCAATATGTTACAAAACATCTTCAGGTAACCATTGGCCTTATAGGTGTCCTCTAATAGTAGAATATTGTATGTAACTCAAGACGTATTGTCTGTCTCATATGGTACTGGTATTGTTATGTATGTTGTGTCTTTTTGGCACTTTATTGTGGACCTATGAATGCATAGGTTAAATGCCTAATTACTTGGGTAATGTCATTTATTTCTGTGTGTTCTATGTGAGGTACTGCTGGCTATAGATATGTGCCTCCAACAGCCCATGCCATCCTTTGGTTTGAAAATAGAGAATAGATATATAATAGAAATATATGTTTTGAATTCTGTGACAGATATATAAAGATATATTATATGTGAAATTGATTATTTATTTGAATGTCATCAATCATCAATCATGTATAGAAATGCAATTGGAGTATAGAATCTTTGCCAATAATAATAATATATCGCTATTATATCATGAAATGTATAACCTATAAATCTATAAATATCATTGTTTTCATCCTGAAGTGTTGTGTGGCTTTTTTGAGAGACATGACATTTACCAGTATCCAAAAATCCTTATCTTTAATTGCTCAAATTTACTTTTATATACCTGCCAACATCTGTTGTTTAAAATCCACAGACAAGAACAGCCATGAATTATAATTTTAATTTCAAGTGAAACTATCAATGAAGCATGCTGATTTGAGTAATGTAACTCTAGCTACCTGTGTTCACCTGCTGTATGTTCTGCTGGCCACATGGTGGCGCTATAAACAGTGGACAAGTTTATATTTATTTCTCTCTCCTTCTTCCTCTCCACCCCTCTCTCTCCAACTTTCACACTTAAAAATGCTAAATATCTAATTTGAGTGTGGCTGTTCCAAGGCATGGCATGTATATTTAAAGAAAAATAAATACAGGATCAAAGGTGAGGAGATTAGGGGCTCTGTTCAATCCGCATCATTGAAGTTAAGCTTTACAGCGTGATTGAAATTTAAAGGCAATGTTTCCGCTTTAGCAGAGACTGCATTCACGGTAAACCCTGTATATCAGCTCAATCGGAAATTACCTTTACATTTCTATTGCGGAATCTGCAACGATTCAGCTTTACAGATTGAACAGAGCCCTAAGCACTGTGATTTGATTGCTTCTCAAGGTGCTGTTGTTTTGTTTGCCTATATGCCATGCAAGAGGTGAAGCATGTTGCTTAACAGTTATCACTGCATAACATAAGCTTGTATATTTACGCCAAACCAATTTACAAATGTTATTGCATTGGCATGCAGCGCAGCAAAGAAGTGACTTGTTTTGCAAAGCGGGGAAGCAGAAATGCTTTAGATGTTTATTGAGCTATTTCTATCCTCAATGCCATTGTCAAGGAATCAGCAAAGCTTAAGGAGTTGTTTATATTCAAAAGCAAGGAAAACATCTGTGGTAATGTTACTGATTTTAATACTACATTCTCCAACTTGCAGAGAATATGGATCACTGAAATCCCTATGTCTTCTTAAAAGGGGCAATCTGGGATTCAACACACAAAGCAGCACCCCGCCACTTTTTTTGGCTGAGAGATCGGGCTGGAGAAATGTAACCTCTCAAATGTATAGATGAAGTTATGGATGTAAAGACTGACCATCTATGAGATCAAAATTACAGTTTCAACCATGTTTTGAAGCTGTACAGTGTTTTGTTTACATTGTTTCAAACAATGGCGTAAAACAAGCTTATTTTTGGGTTCTGATGGGGTAAGACAGTTGTGCCTAGATTATGTGCTCTATTCAATCTGTAAAGCTGAAGGTTACAGATTTCATAATAGAAATGTAAAGGTAATTTCAGATTGAGCCGACATATGCAGCATTTACCATGAAAGCAGTCTCCACTAAAGCGGATTGAATAGAGCTCTCAATCAGATCAAGCGTTAACCGGCGATAGCGACACCTGCATAGCTGATGTTTTGGCTGTGTCTGAGGTGTAACTGCATTGGAGCTGTCAAATCGGTGAGCAGCTGCTCTTGATCATTGTCATGAAGGCACACCCATCCCACTCACGTTAGAAGTTCAGAACGAGAAAGTGTAGGCTATACTCAAGGGAGCGGGCAATAAGGATTGACTCTTTGATGTTTCTGAACAGGGCTTGTGTCCTCTATGCTTTCAGCATCATTCTAGCTTTAACATTCTGACCGCAGCGGTCTGCGCTGCTCTCTTGCCCTGCTCTTGCTTTGACTGTCAGCCTGTTTGTTTTACCATCAGTAAAGTTCTCTGGGACGTCAGCGATTGAAGACACGTGGGCCACGCTGTGCACATCGCTGCCAGTACGCCTACACTTATGACAAGGAAATCATTCATTCTTAAGCTTATCAGTCAACTGACCTTGAAGAACATCAAACTTTGCACACAAAACCTCTATAGCCGGCCTAAAAGCAATATTGATGCATTTTGCACTGTGAATTCTCTCCCTACATTTGACTCCTGACAGGAATAAAATTAAACACATTTAACATTGAGTACCTTTAAATATGAATCAGATTTCTTATAAAGCCCAAATGGAATTTGAGGTGGGTTATATTTCAGTTCATCATTCTGTTCATTTGCATTAAACAGCCAATCATCAGTTGCTACATCCATTTCTGGACTTATAAATTAATAATATGTACCCATTGATTCTTGAAGAATATAACTTATAAATGCCTCATGAGCTTAGTTCAACTGTCGTACCCCATCAGAACCCAAAATACAAGCTTGTTTTACTACAATGTTTGTAAACAAACACTGTATAGCCTTAGGGCCCAATTCAATCAGATCCGCTTTAGCTGACATCCGCATAGCTGATGTTTTGATGGTTTCGGAGGTGGAACTGTGTTAGAGCTGTCAAGTCCACAAGCGGCTCCTGGCATTGTACCTAAAGCGGACATCACCATTGGCTGCACAGAGTCGCATTAAGACAAATCCCATGCAGCCTTGTTTACAAGTTCGAACACTGGATGATGTAATCTACACCTCGATTAGGCTGATAGAAATTCTTATTATTTAGTTTAATGATTTTTCAATTTGAGAGTAAATATTTCTATATAATTAGAAAGTGCTTGATGGATCACTCACATGACAGAGGACAAAACAGAAACAATTTCTGATAAAACTGCAGTTCCTCACAATAAACTGGCAACTCTTAATAAAGATTGTTTAACACTTCCTCATTCTGAACTTCTCATTATGAACACCATATATTTTCATATTGTGAATTATTACAGTGCATTCAGAAAGTATTCAGACCCCTTTACTTTTTTCCACATTTTGTTACGTTACCGTCAATTTTCTAAAATTGATTAAATAAATGTTTTCCTCATTAATCTACACACAATACCCAATAATGACAAAGTGAAAACAGGTTTTTAGAAATTTTTGCAAATGTATTAATACTAAAAAACAGAAATACCTTATTTACATAAGTATTCAGACCCTTTGCTATGAGACACGAAATTGAGCTCAGGTCCATCCTGTTTCCATTGATCATCCTTGAGATGTTTCTACAACTTGATTGGAGTCCACCTGTGGTAAATTCAATTGATTGGACATGATTTGGAAAAACACACACCTGTCTATATAAGATCCCACAGTTGACAGTGCACGTCAGAGCAAAAACCAAGCTCTGAGGTCGAAGGAATTGTCCGTAGAGCTCCGAGACAGGATTGTGTCGAGGCACAGATCTGGGGAAGGGTACCAAAACATCTCTGTATCATTGAAGGTCCCCAAGATCACATTCTTAAATGGAAGAAGTTTGGAACCACCAAGACTCTTCCTAGAGCTGGCCGCCTGGCCAAACTGAACAATTGGGGGAGACGGGCCTTGGTCAGGGAGGTGACCAAGAACCCGATGGTCACTGTGACAGAGCTTAAAAGTTCCTCTGTGGAGATGGGAGAACCTTCCAGAAGGACAACCATCTCTGCAGCACTCCACAAATCAGGCCTTTATGGTAGAGTGGCCAGACAGAAGCCACTCCTCAGTAAAAGGCACATGACAGCCCCCTTGGAGTTTGCAAAAAGGCACCTAAAGACTATCAGACCATGCGAAACAAGATTCTCTGGTCTGATGAAACCAAGATTGAACTCTTTGACCTGAATGCCAAGCATCACGCTACTACAGCGACTGAAATGACTGCAACACTTAACAAAGAGCTACAGTTATTTTTGGAAAGGGTGGCAAGAAATAAGTTAGTCCTAAATATTTCAAAAACTAAAAGCATTGTTTTTGTGACAAATCAGTCACTAAACCCTAAACCTCAACTAAATCTTATAATGAATAATGTGGAACTTGAGCAAGTTGAGGTGACTAAACTGCCTAGAGCAGGGTTCTTCAATTCCGGTCCTGGAGGGCTGAAACACCTCTGTTTTTCATCCTCTCCTTCTAATCAGGGGCTAATTCAGACCTGGGACACCAGGTGAGTGCAATTAACTACCAGGTAGAAATAAAAAACAGAAGTGTTTCGGCCCTCCAGGACCGGAATTGAAGAACCCTGGCTTAGAGTAACCCTGGATTGTAAACTGTCATGGTCAAAACATGTTGATACAACAGTAACTAAGGTGGGGAGTAATCTGTCCATAATAAAGCACTGCTCTGCCTTCTTAACAACACTATCAACAAGGCAAGTCCTGCAGGCTCTAGTTTTGTCGCAACGGGACTACAGTTCAGTCGTATGGTCATGTGCCACAAAGAGGGACTTAGGAAAATTATAATTTGCTCAGCACAGGGCAGCACGGCTGGCCTTTAAATGTACACGGGGAGCTAACATTAATGATATGCATGTCAAGCTCTCATGGCTCAAAGTGGAGGAGAGATTGTCTTCATCACAACTTGTTTATGTAAGAAGTGTTGACAAGCTGAACAGACCCATGCATACCCCACAAGACATGCCACCAGAGGTCTCACCAGAGGTCTCTTTACAATGGCCGCAAAGCTGCTAGCCATCAAGATAACAAAGTTGGTCTCAGATGAGTTTTGCAATGGAGCTCTCTTTTTCTGGAGAAATAAATGAACGGTTCCAGCGCTGTAGGATCTGTATCTACTATGCTTTGTTTCGGGACAAACCGGATCACTCAGAGTTCCAATGCGGCAATTGTTTGCTTGCTGAGGAATATAGGCTTGTGGTGGCTTCCTTGATCACGCAGGTCATCAACCTACGTAAGAAACTGGGGAAAACGCAGAGTGGAATGTTTACCTTTTCTACGCCGGTGGCTGGATGGCGTTCGCGCTTGTTGGATGTATCTCCGCCCTGTCGTTTGTCGTTATACGACTGGTGTTGCCCGGAGCTCTCCCATCTGATAGCGGAGTCAAAGGAGCACAGCAAGAGGAGCATGGCAATCAACGATGGTCACATGTCACAAGCCATGGAAGCCGAAGACAGCGGCCTCCAGCAAAGCAGTCTACACTCCCAACGAGAGCCTGATATTCCTGCACCTTCGTCTTTGGGGGTACCTGTGTCTGAGGCCGCAGTGCCTACTCCTACGATTTCGAAGTCAACATCGGCAACCTTGTAACTACCTACCAGGGTAGTTACAAACAGCACAGGAATTAAATCACCAAAATGTATTGATCACATCTTTACTAATACTGCATAAATTTGCTTGAAAGCAGTATCCAGATCCATCGGATGTATTGATCATAATATAGTATCCATATATAGGAAAACCAAAATTCCAAAGGATGGGCCTAATATAGTGTATAAGAGGTCATACAATATGTATTGTAGTGATTCCTGTGTTATTGATGTAAATAATATTTGTTGGTCCGTGGTGTGTAATGAGCAGCAAACAGACACTGCACTTGACACATTTATGAAATTGCTTATTCCAGTTACTAATAAACATGCACCCATTAAGAAAATGACTGTAAAAACTGTTAAATCCCCGTAGATTGATGAGGAATTGAAAAATGGTATGGTTGAGGGATGAGGCGAAAGGAATGGGAAAGAAGTCTGGCTGCACAACCGATTGGCAAACGGATTGCAAATTGAGAAATCATGTGACTAAACTGAATTAAAAGAAGAAGAAACTATGCTATGAAACAAAGATAAATGACATAAAGAAGGATAGTAGAAAGCTTTGGAGCACCTTAAATGAAATTTGGGAAAAAAGGCAAACTCAGCTCTATCATTCATTGAATCGGATGGCTCATTCCTCACAAAACCGACTGATATTGCCAACTACTTTAAATATATTTTCATTGGCAAGATTAACAAACTTAGGCATGACACGCCAGCAACAAATACTGACACTACACATCCAAGTATATCTGACCAAATAATGAAAGACAAGCATTGTCATTTTCAATTCTGTAAAGTAAGTGTGGAAGAGGTGAAACATTTATTGTTGTCTATCAACACCGGGGTCTGACAACTTGGATGGAAAATTATTGAGGATAATAGCGGACGATTTTGCCACTCCTATTTGCCATATCTTCAACTAGAAAGTGTGTGTTTCCTCAGGCCTGGAGGGAAGCAAAAGTTATTCCCCTACCTAAGGATAGTAAAGCCTCCTTTACTGGCTCAAATAACCGACCAATCAGCCTTTTACCAACCCTTTGTAAACTTTTGGGAAAAATGGTGTTTGACCAAATACAATGCTATTTTACAGTAAACAAATTGCCAACAGACTTTCAGCACACTTATAGGGAAGGACATTCAACAAGCACAGCACTTACACAAATGACTGATGATAGGTTGAGAGAAATTGATGATAATAAGATTGTGGGGGCTGTTTTGTTAGACTTCAGTGCGGCTTTTGACAATATCGATCAACTTATGTGTTATGGCTTTACACCCCCTGCTATATTGTGGATAAAGAGTTACCTGTCTAACAGAACACAGAGGGTGTTCTTTAATGGAAGCCTCTCCAACAAAATCCAGGTAGAATCAGACCCCTTACTTTTTTCAATATTTACTAACAACAAGCCACTGGCTTTGAGTAAAGCCAGTGTGTCTATGTATGCAGATGACTCAACACTATACACATCAGCTACCACAGCGACTGAAATGACTGCAACACTTAAAGATCTGAAGTTAGTTTCAGAATGGGTGGCAAGGAATAAGTTAGTCCTAAATATTTCAAAAACTAAATGCATTATATTTGGGACAAATCATTCACTAAACCTTAAATCTTGTAATGAATAATGTGGTAATTGAGCAAGTGTCACAATCGTTGAGAGACGGGTCAGACCAAGGTGCAGCGTGGTATGCGTACATATTTATTAATGAAGATAAACACTTGACAAAACAACAAAAGCAACATAACGTGAAGTCCTATGGGCTATACTCACAACAAGCCAAACCAGAACACAAACAAGATTCCACAACTAAGGTAGGCAACCAGGCTACTTAAGTATGATCCCCAATCAGAGACAACGAGCGACAGCTGCCTCTGATTGGGAATCACACCCGGCCAAACATAGAAATACAAATACTAGATCCTAAACATAGAATCTAATAACACAGATCTCAACAGAAACTCACACCCTGACCCAACCAACAAGAGTTCTCTCGATCAGGGCGTGACAGCAAGTTGAGGAGACTAAACTGCTTGGAGTAACCCTGGATTGTAAACTGTCATGGTTAAAACATATTGATACAACAGTAGCTAAAATGAGGAGAAGTCTGTCCATAGTAAAGCGCTGCTCTACCTTCTTAACAGCACTATCAACAAGGCATATCCTACAGGCCCTAGTTTTGTCGCACCTGGGCTACTGTTCAGTCGTGTGTTCAGGTGCCACAAAAAGGGACTTAGGAAAGTTGCAGTTGGCTCAGAACAGGGCAGCACGAGCTGACATTAATAATATGCATGTCAATCTCTCCTGGCTCAAAGTGGAGGAGAGATTGACTTCATCACTACTGGTATTTATGAGATGTATTGACATGTTGAATGCACCGAGCTGTCTGTTTGAACTACTGGTACACAGCTCTCTTCACAGTCCCCAAGTCCAGAACAGACTGTGGGAGGCGCACAGTACTACATAGAGCCATGAATACATAGAACTCTATTCCACATCAAGTAACTGATGCAAGCAGTAGAATTAGATTTAAAAAACAGATATAAATACACCTTGGACAGTGAGGACTGTGAAGAAACACATACATAGGCACAGACACATGAATACACACACACGATAACATGTAGACATGGATTTTGTATTGTAGATATGTGGTAGGGGTGGAGTAGGGGCCTGAGGGCACTGTTTCGAGAAGATGTCCTGGATGGGTGGTAGCACGGTCCCAGTGATATACTTCACCACCCACTGGAGGGCCTTGCGGTCATGGACCGAGCAATTCCCGTACCAGGCCGTGATGCAACCGGTCAGGACACTCTCAATGGTGCAGCGGTAGTTTTTGGAGAGGACCCAGGTTGGCATGCCAAATTTCTTCAGCCGCCTTAGGAAGTAGAGACGCTTTTGCGCCCTCTTGACAAGTGTGGGGGTGTTGGCCCATGTCAAGTCCTTGGTGAGGTGGACACTGAGGAACTTAAAACTGCTGACTCTCTCTAGTGCAGTCCCGTTGATGTGGATCGGGCATGTTCCCTCTCTGTTTCCTGAAGTCACCAATCAACTCCTTTGTTTTGCTGATGTTGAGGGAGAGGTTGTTGGCCTGGCACCAGTTCACTTACATCCTCCCTATATGCTGACTTGTCATTGTTGGTTATCATGCCTACAACTGTGGTGTCTTGCAAAGCCACACAGTCGTGGGTGAACAGGGAGTACAACAGAGGGCTTAGGACACACCCCTGGGGGGCCCTGTGTTAAGAGTCAGTGTGGAGCATGTGTTGTTGCCAATCCCCACAGCCTGTGGTCTGCCTGTCAGGAAGTCCAGGATCCAGTTACAAAGGGTGGTGTCCAGACCCAGGGCTCTGAGCTTGGTGTCGAGCTTGGAGGGAACAATAGTGTTGAATGCTGAACTGTAGTCAACGAACAGCATTCTCACATAGGTGTTCCTTTTGGCTGTGTGAATGGTGATGGAAATGACATCTTCCGTGGATCTGTTGAAGCGGTAGGCAAATTGGAGTGGGTCCAGTGTGCCTGGCATGCTGGCCTTGATGTAGGCCATGACCAGCCTCTTGAAGCACTTCATGATGACAGGGGTGAGTGCGACAGGGCGATAGTCATTTGGGCATGTCACCTTGTTTTGGGCACCAGGACTATGGTGGTCTCCTTGAAGCAGGTGGGGACTACAGCCTGGGACAGGGACAGGTTGAAGATGTCCGACAAGATGCCCACCTGCTGGTTGGTTGGTTAGCACACACTCTGAGGATGCAGCCAGGGATGGCTTTGTTAGCATTAACTTTTTTGAGAGTTTCCCTCACGTCAGACTCAGAGAGTTAAAGCACCTGGTCGCCTGGAGCAGCAAGAGTCTTCCTGGATGGCTCTGTATTGTCTGCCTCAAAGCGAGCATGAAATGTGTTAAGCTCGTCTGGGAGGGAAGCTTCTGTGGGCACCACACAACTGGATTTAAGGATATCTACGTTCATCCAGGGTTTTTGGTTGGGGGTTTGGCCGGATTGTTATTGTGGGTACAACATCATTAACACATTTCATAATGAAGCCAGTGATTTGACGATGTACACTATATATACACAAAAGTATGTGGAGGTCCCCTCAAACTAGTGGATTCGGCTATTTCAGCCACACCCGTTGCTGACAGGTGTATAAAATCGAGCGCATAGCCATGCAATCTCCATAGACAAATATTGGCAGTAGAATGGCCTTACTGAAGTGCTCAGTGACTTTCAACGTGGCACAGTCATAGGATGCCACCTCTCCAACTAGTCATTTCATCAAATTTCTGCCCTGCTAGAGCTGCCCCGGTCAACTGTAAGTGCTGTTATTGTGAAGTGGAAACGTCTAGGAGCAACAACGGCTCAGCCGCGAAGTGATAGGCCACACAAGCTCACAGAATGGAACCGCTGAGTGTAAAATTCGTCTGTCATCGGTTGCAACACTCACTACCGAGTTCCAAACTGCCTCTGGAAGCAACGTCAGCACAATAACTGTTCGTCCATGGCAGAGCTTCCAACTTTTTGGGGGAAGGCCCTTTCCAGTTTCAGCATGACAATGCCCCCGTGCACAAAGCGAGGTCCGTAAAGAAATGGTTTGGAAGAACTTGACTGGCCTGCACAGAGCCCTGACCTCAACCCCATCAAACACCTTTCGGATGAATTGGAACGCCGACTGCCTGACCTCACTAATGATCTTGTGGCTGAATGGAAGCAAGTCCCCGCAGCAATGTTCCAACATCTAGTGGAAAGCCTTCCCAGAAGAGTGGAGGCTGTTATAGCAGCAAAGGGGGGACGTTGAGATGTTCGACAAGCAGGTGTCCACATACTTTTTGTCATATAGTGTATATTCCTCAATGTTGATGGATGAGTCCTGGATGGATGAATCTTTTAACATATTCATTTTACATTTACGTCATTTAGCAGACACTCTTATCCAGAGCGACTTACAGTTAGTGAGTGCATACATTTTCATACTGGCCCCCCGTGGGAATCGAACCTACAACCCTGGCGTTGCAAACGCCATGCTCTACCAACTGAGCTACAAGGGACTATATTCCAAACAGTATTATGAAAACAATCCTGCAGCATTTAGTCTGTCTCCTCTGTCCAGCACCTCACTATTCTCTGTGTTGGTGGCTCCCTGTTGAGTTCCTGCTTGTAGGCAGGGAGTAGGAACAGAGAGATGTGAACTGATTGGCCGAAGTGGGGCCTTTGTACTCATCACAGATGTTTGTATATACATGGTCCAGCATGTTGTTTCCTCTCGTGAGACAGGATACATATTGGAGATATTTAGGAAAAATCTGTATTAAGCGTGCTTGGTTAAAATCAGCCGAGACAATAAAGACTGCTTCCGGGTGAGAGGATTCTTGCTGGCTAATTTTCTTCTACAGTTCGCTGACTGCCGCCTTGGTGTTTGCTTGTGGCGGTACACAGCTGTGATAATAACACACGTGAATTCCATCTGCATATACAGTACCAGTCAAAAGTTTGGACACACCTACTCATTCAAGGGTTTTTCTTTTTTTAAACTATTTTTTACATTGTAGAATAATAGTTAAGAGATCAAAACTATGAAATAACACATATGGAATCATGTAGTAACCAAAAAAGTGTTAAACAAATCAAAATATATTTTATATTTGAGATTTTCAAATAGCCACCCTTTGCCTTGATGATAGCTTTGCACACTCTTGACATTCTCTCAACCAGCTTCATGAGGTAGTCACCTGGAATGCATTTGAATTAACAGGTGTGCCTTCTTAAAAGTTAATTTGTGGAATTTCTTTCCTTCTTAATGCGTTTGAGCCAATCAGTTGTGTTGTGACAAGTTAGGAGGGTATACAGAAGATATCCCTATTTGGTAAAAGACCAAGTCCATATTATGTCAAGAACAGCTCAGATAAGCAAAGAGAAATGACAGTCCATCATTACTTTAAGACATGAAGGTCAGTCAATATGGAACATTTCAAGAACTTTGAAAGTGCAGTCGCAAAAACCATAAAGCGCTATGATGAAACTGGCTCTCATGAGGACCGCCACAGGAATGGAAGACCCAGAGTTAACTCTGCTGCAGAGGATAAGTTAATTAGAATTACCAGCCTCAGAAATTGCAGTCCAAATAAATGCTTCACAGAGTTCAAGTAACAGACACATCTCAGCATCAACTGTTAGGAGACTGTGTGAATCAGGCCGTCATGGTCAAATTGCTGCAAAGAAACCACTACTAAAGGACACCAAAAATAAGAAGAGACTTGCTTGGGCCAAAAAACACGAGCAATGGACATTAGACCGGTGGAAATGTGTCCTTTGGTCTGGAGTCCAAATTTGAGATTTTTGGTTCAAAACACTGTGTCTTTGTGAGACGCGGTGTGGGTGAACGGATGATCTCTGCATGTGTAGTTCCCACTGTAAAGCATGGAGGAGGAGGTGTTATGGTGTGGTGGTGCTTTGCTGGTGACAATGTCTGTGATTTATTTAGAATTCAAGGCACGCTTAACCAGCATGGCTACCACAGCATTCTGCAGCGATACGCCATAACATCTGGTTTGGGCTTAGTGGGACTATCATTTGTTTTTCAACAGGACAGTGACCCAACACACCTCCAGGCTGTGTAAGGGCTATTTTACCAAGAATGAGAATGATGGAATACTGCATCAGATGACCTGGCCTCCACAATCCCCCGACCTCAACCCAATTGAGATGGTTTGGGATGAGTCGGACCGCAGAGTGAAGGAAAAGCAACCAACAAGTGCTCAGCTCCTTCAAGACTGTTGGAAAAGCATTTCAGGTGAAGCTGGTTGAGACAATGCTGTCATCAAGGCAATTTTTGAAAAATTTGAAAAATCTCAAATCTCAAATATAATTTGATTTGTGTAACACTTTTTTGGTTAATACATGATTCCATTTATGTTATTTCATGTTTTGGATGTCTTCACTATTATTCTACAATATAAAAAACCCTTGAATGAGTAGGTGTGTCCAAACGTTTGACTGGTAGTGTAGCATAGGTCGGCATTTTAGCATCAGAAACTCCAGGTCGGGTGAACAGGAGCTCGAGATGTTTTCAACTTCAGTACACCAGGAATACACCAGGAATCTTTACGATCCTGAGGAGATCAGGAGCTAGGAGACAGATGCCTTCAAATCAGCATATCGCCTTGTGATCTGCCTGGGTTACTACACAAAGGGGGGTTATCAGAGACTTTGGCGCCAGAGCTGTGTTCCAAGAAATAAAAAAGATTCAGGGACTTTTGCTTCCCACTCTCCGTAACAAAGATAAAAGGGCGCCAAAGCACCAGAACATTTCTTATACATTTTTTTAACTGAAAAACTCATGACATGTTGGTACAACTTGAAGCATAATGTGATATTTCCATTCTGATGTCATAAAATAAGTATAATGTGGATTTTGCTTTAACGTACAATGTCAATGTGGTCGTATTTGTAGTCTACAGGCTATGTAATTCATCTTAGAAATTGTTTTTCTTGAACAAAACAAATGTTTTACATTTTGTGAACATTTATGAAGAAATCTCAGGTTTATCTCATATAATCATAGATATGCTGAATCCTTAGAATCAACGGGATGGTCCCCATGACACTGTTTGGCCATCAGAGCCCGCCTTCTGTGAGTATCTCTATAAAAGTACAGAACTTACAAACAGACAGAAGATCAAGTTCCTCAAGGCGAGGCATCACCAGTTGGACGAATGATCACATCTCCTTGGAAAAGCAAAACACAGATCATGGAAGCTTTATCCTACTGAGACAGAAAAATTACCCAAGAGGACCCTGCGTAGCGCACTGTTGCTCATTCAAGACCGACAGACTGAGTTCGAAATACATTCCGAGAGATCAGAGAAATAACTAAATCAACTCTAATAGACTTTATATTCCTGGACTGAGAACGAAGAGAGAAAGACATGGATATCACTCCTTCGGCTGTGAGCTATTTCTGGCCCAAAGTCCTCAGCTCCACTGGCAAGAGAGAGAGAGACAGAGCACCATCGTCCAACCCCTCATCCCATCCTGATGAAATCCCACTGAGAGGCAATATTCACACAAGTGATTTTCCTGTACATTGTTCCTATTCTATGAAAGTGGCTTTGTGTGTGTACCATTGGTGGAAGTTATTGAGTAGATGGCAGGTCCAATTTACCAACCCATGATCAATACTGTCTCTGCATTGTCCACTGCTGATTCCTGGTTGATTAATTGTAAGTTCACAGTTGTGAAAGCGTGTTGGTGGAGCCTCTCATATTTCCCAGTCAATGGATAAGACCATCTCGTCCTCAAAAGGCTTGTGAATGTATGTACTGTTGTATTTGTTGAGTTGAGTACGGAAGTTAATTTATATTGACCTGTGGAGATTCTCACCTCAATAACTATGCTGTATCCCATTGTACCCTGCGTCAATATTGTATCTGTTAACTACCTCAATTTCCAACTTATTTTGTCTAGTAAATAAAACCTTGAATTAATTATTTGTGGCATTGAGTTAATTTGCAATCGGTTGGGTTCTTGAAGTTTCCGAGCTCGACGACCATTAAGAATGAGAATATTGTAAATTGACTGTTGATTAAGACTATTGTTGATATAGGATTAATGGTACAAATATTAATAACTACTGATTAATAATGGTGTCTCTCTATACAAAGCCCTTAATGGTGCCCCTCAGATTAATTTGGATAGGATAACAAAATAAATTAAATAAATTAGATCAATTCAATATTCCAGTACATGGGACGAACTGTTGTTACATTTGGCTAATTTATATTTAAGATCATTTACTGATTAATTAATAAGTAATCAGTAAATGATCTTGTAAATTAATCAGTAAATTATCTTGAATAATTACAATTAGCTGAAAGTCACAACAGTTCCCTTCTGGAGTCAGCTATAGAACGCCTCCTTTCCAAAATTGTCTTAGCACCCATCTACGTTAACGTCTTCGTCCTTTCCAGAACATGACTTTCCAGTCCCCATAAAAAAAATTATACTGCATGAAAAGTGTGGTGTGTATACTGTAACAAAATGTTGAGAATGGAAATGCAGACATTATGGTATTGCATCTTTTACTTTGTGTAGGGTAGTAGTAGGATTGCAATTCTACAGTAGATATTTGCTAGATGCTGTATGCATTAATTATCTGTCCTTTATGACTACATAGATCTGTATCCAAGGGCCATAGAGTAGTCCCTTAACACATTGGGAGGGATCTTAGACCATTCCTCCATACAGAATCCTTCCAGATCCTTGATATACTTTGTCTGCACTTATGTCTTCAATTCAAATCACAGGTTTCAAGTCCGGAGACTGAGATGGCCAATGCAAAATGTTGATTTTGTGGACAACACTTTCAATTCTTTGTAGTTTTTTATGTGTGCTTGGGGTTATTGTGTTGCTGGAAGATTCACTTGTGGCCAATTCACTTTCCTGGCAGAGGCAACCAGGTAAAGTTCCTTGGTAGTTCATGATGCGGTTGACCGTAGCTATTTACACTCGTACCTGTATACAGGTTGAAATTGGCAGATTTGGACACTGGTAAACGCATGGATACTGATATCTGCCAGTGGCTGTACAGTAACATGCTATACATAACGTCAGAGGTCAGCCAAAATTACGATCTGCTTCCTTGAATTGCCTTGTGTGATCGTATTTTATAATTTAGCTCATCATGTTGGTAATAAAACAACCTTTCAACCTTGTAGTTGAAGACTCTTCTTTGAGTCATAAAAGTGCATTGACATTACTTAGAAACTATGCAGATGTCACGACTTCCTCCGAAGCTGCCTCCCCTCCTTGTTAGGGCAGGCTTTGGTGTTCGTCGTCATCGGCCTACTAGCCACTGCCGCTCCATATCTCATCATTCCATTTGTCTTGTCAGTTACACACACCTGATTCATATCCCCTCATTAGTACATAAGTGTTCCCTCTGCCGCCCTTGTCCTTGTGGGTGATTGTTATTTTGTGAGTTGAGTGTAGCTCGGTTGAGCTACCCGTACCTTGTATATCCAAGGATATTGTTCCCCGTGTGCCTGTATTTCGTTGACACTATCCAGCGTAACTGTGTCCTACGGATTAAACTATGAATTCGGTGATTTACCCTCCTGCGCCTGACTCCTTCAAATCACATTCTCACAGAATCACCCATCCGCACTATGGAGTCAGCGGGAGAGGAGCGCATGCCTGGAGTCGTGGCACGGGTCCAGGAGCATTCCACGATGCTGACCAGCTTGGGGGAAATTATGGATCGGGTTCTTCAGGTCGTCCAACACCTGGAGAGGAGAGGACCCGATCTGTCGAGACCAGCTGGCCAACCGGATCCAGCCACCCACACCCCAACACCCGGAGGGATCCAGATAACCCGACCACGGGAGTTCGACGGAACGGCGGCGCTCTGCCAAGGATTCCTCCTCCAACTGGAGCTCTATTTCTCCAGCATCAGGCCGGCCCCATCGGAGCGGGAGAAGGTGTCCGCCCTCGTCTCCTGCCTCTCGGGGAAAGCCATGGAGTGGGCCAATGCGGTGTGGAACGAAGGAGGAGCTGCGTTGGAGAACTACGGGGAGTTCGCTCGCCTCTTTCAGGCGGTCTTCGATCACCCGCCCGAGGGTCGAGAGGCGGGCGAGCGGCTGGTCCACCTGAGGCAGGGGACGAGGACCGCGCAGGACTTCGCTTTGGAGTTTCGGACTTTGGCAGCGGGGTCCGGGTGGCACGAGCGAGCCCTTATCGACCATTTCCGGTGCCATCTGCGGGAGGACGTCCGACGGGAGCTAGCTTGCCGGGACACCATGTTTTCTTTCACGCAACTGGTGGACATGGCCATCTGTTTGGACAACCTGCTGGCAGCCAGAGGACGTCCTGGAAGGGGTCTACTCGTTCCCACCCCAGCCGACTCGGATCCCGAGCTGATGGAGCTGGGTGGAGCCGCCATCCGAGAGAGCGGAGGACGACAGCGACAGTACACCACACAGAGTCGTCAACGCTCTTTTGGTTCTGGAGGCGGCAGGCAGGGCACTCTCGCATCACCCCAGGTATCGAACACCCACACTCGTTCAGAGCCCTCTGCTGCGCACTGTACCCTACCCATCTACTTTCCCGATCACATGGTAGTTCCCCAGTGTAAGGCGCTAGTTGATTCAGGCGCAGCTGGGAACTTTATGGACAGGGCATTCTCACGCCGTCTAAGTATTTCATTGGTTCCCCTATCCATTCTACTCCCCATCAGAGCACTTGATAGTCGACCATTAGGGTCCGGGTTTGTTCAGGAAGTTACTGCACCAGTCACCATGATTACCCAGGAGACTCATTGTGAGCAGATCACTTTTTTAATTTCCTGCTTTCCCTGTGGTATTAGGTATCCCTTGGTTAGCACTCCACAACCCCACCTTCTCATGGCCGCAGAGGGTTCTCACGGGGCGGTTGCGAGAGTGTCAGGGTAGGTGTCTAGGTGTTTCCGTTGGTGCAACCACGGTGGAAAGTCCAGACAGTACCTCCACCGTGCGCATTCTCCCCGAATACCTCGATTTGGCGCACGCGTTTTCAAAGACGCAGGCTACCAAGTTACCACCTCATCGGGCGGGGGATTGCGCGATAAACCTCCGGGTAGACGCTGTACCTCCCAGGAGTCGTGTGTAACCCCTGTTGCAGGCTGAAACGGCGGCTATGGAAACATACGTCACCGATTCCCTGCGCCAGGGGTATATACAGTTGAAGTCAGAAGTTTACATACACCTTAGCCAAATACATTCAAACTCAGTTTTTCACAATTCCTGACATTTAATCCTAGTAAAAATTCCCTGTTTTGGGTCAGTTAGGATCACCACTTTATTTTAAGAATGTGAAATGTCAGAATAATAATAGAGTTATTTCAGCTTTTATTTCTTTCATCACATTCCCAGTGGGTCAGAAGTTTACATACACTCAATTAGTTTTCGGTAGCATTGACTTTAAATTTTTTACCTTGGGTCAAACATTTCGGGTAGCCTTCCACAAACTTCCCACAATAAGTTGGGTGAATTTTGGCCCATTCCTCCTGACAGAGCTGGTGTAACTGAGTCAGGTTTGTAGGCCTCCTTGCTCGCACACGTTTTTTCAGTTCTGCCCACACATTTTCTATAGGATTGAGGTCAGGGCTTTGTGATGGCCACTCCAATACCTTGACTTTGTTGTCCTTAAGCCATTTTGCCACAACTTTGGAAGTATGCTTGGGATCATTGTCCATTTGGAAGACCCATTTGCGACCAAGCTTTAACTTCCTGACTGATGTCTTGAGATGTTCCTTCAATATATCCACATAATTTTCCTTCCTCATGATGCCATCTATTTTGTGAAGTGCACCAGTCCCTCCTGCAGCAAAGCACCCCCACAGCATGATGCTGCCACCCCCGTGCTTCACGGTTGGGATGGTGTTCTTTGGCTTGCAAGCCGCCCCCTTTTTCCTCCAAACATAATGATGGTCATTATGGCCGAACAGTTATATTTCTGTTTCATCAGACCAGAGGACATTTCTCCAAAAAGTACGATCTTTGTCCCCGTGTGCAGTTGCAAACCGTAGTCTGGCTTTTTTTATGGCGGTTTTGGAGCAGTGGCTTCTTCCTTGCTGAATGGTCTTTCAGGTTATGTCGATATAGGACTCGTTTTGATCGAGTCAATGCATGGGGCGTGCTTCTTCACCAAATTAGATCTCAGGAGTGCGTACAACCTGGTGCGTGTTCGGGAGGGGGATGAGTGTAAGACAGCATTCAGCACAACCACGGGGCATTATGAATACCTGGTGATGCCCTACGATTTGATGAATGCTCCGTCCGTCTTCCAGTCCTTTGTGAACAAGGTGTTTCGGGACATGCTTGGTCACGGTTTAGTGGTCTACATCGATGACATTCTGGTGTATTCCGCTACGCGCGCCAAGCATCTGTCCCTGGTTTGCAAAGTGCTGGCCCGACTGTTGGAAAATGAACTTTATCCCAAGGCAGAGAAGTGTATGTTTTCCAGCAGTCCTTCTCCTTACTCGGATACCGCATTACCACCTCAGGGGTGGAGATGGAGGGGGATCGCATTTCAGCCGTGCATAATTGGCCGACTCCCACCACGGTTAAGGAGGTGCGGCGCTTTCTGGGCTTTGCCAACTACAATCTGAGGTTTATCCGGGGCTTTGGCAAGGTCACAGCTCCCATTACATCTCTGTTGAAGTGTGGGCCATCCCGGCTCCGCTGGTCTGCTGAGGCTGACCTGGCCTTCAGGAAACTGAGGGGTCTGTTCACCTCAGCCCCGGTACTGGTCCACCCCCATCCATCACTACTGTTCGTAGTGGAGGTGGATGTGTCCGAGGTAGGGATAGGCGCGGTCCTATCTTAACGCTCGGGCACGCCACCCAAGCTCCGCCCATGTGCCTTCTTCTCCAAGAAGCTCAGCCCGGCAGAGCAGAACTACGACGTTGGTGATATGGAACTGTTGGCTGTTGTCCGAGCTTTGACCGTGTGGAGGCATTGGCCCGAGGGGGCGAAACACCCTTTCCTCGTCTGGACAGACCACCGTAACCTGGAGTACATCCGGGCAGCGAGGAGCCTTAATCCTCGCCAGGCCAGGTGGGCCCTATTCTTCACCCGGTTTGATTTTACACCGTCATACATCCCGGGTACGAAGAACATGAAGGCAGACACATTGTCACGGCTGTATGACACAGAGGAGAGGCCCAGAGACAACACCCCCATACTCCCGGCTTCCTGCATTGTGGCGCCGGTAGTATGGGCGATGGACGCGGATATAGAGCAGGCATTATGCACAGATCCATCTCCACCTCAGTGTCCAGCTGGGCTGCGGTACGTGCCTGCCCTTATCCGTGATCGTATGATCTACTGGGCACACACGTCACCCTCCTCTGGGCACCCAGGTATCGGTCGTACAGTGCGCTGCCTGACCGGAAAGTACTGGTGGCCTACCTTGGCTAAGGATGTGAGGGTGTTGTCTCCTCCTGCTCAGTGTGCGCCCATAGTAAGGCACCTAGGCACCTCCCAGCAGGTAAGTTATAACCTTTACCAATTCCACAACGACCATGGTCTCATCTAAGTGTTGATTTCCTGACTGATCTTCCCCTCTCCCAAGGTAACACCACCATCCTGGTCGTTGTGGACCGCTTTTCCAAGGCCTGCCGCCTTCTTCCTCTGACCGGTCTCCCCACAGCCCTGCAAACTGCGGAGGCCCTGTTTACACACGTCTTCCGGCACTACGGGGTACCAGAGGATATAGTGTCTGACCGAGGTCCCCAGTTCACATCCAAGGTCTGGAAGGCATTCATGGAACGTCTGGGGGTCTCGGTCAGCCTTACCTCTGTGTTCCACCCCGAGTCTAATGGGCAGGTGGAACGGGTAAATCAGGAAGTGGGTAGGTTCCTGCGGTCCTACTGCCAGGACCGGCCGGGGGAGTGGTCGGTGTTCTTGCCATGGGCCGAATATGCCCAGAACTCTCTCCGGCACTCCTCCACTAACCTAACGCAATTTCAATGTGTGTTGGGTTACCAACCAGTTCTGGCACCGTGGCACCAGAGCCAGACCGAGGCTCCTGCGGTGGATGACTGGTTTCAGTGTGCAGAGGAGACGTGGGACGCTGCCCACGTCCACCTCCAACGCGCCGTACGTCGTCAGAAGGCCAACGCTGACCGCCACTGCAGTGAGGCCCCGGTCTTCGTACCGGGTGATCGGGTCTGGCTCTCGACCCAGAATCTTCCCCTCCGCCTGCCCTGCCGGAAGCTGAGCCTGCGGTTTGTGGGGCCGTTTAAAGTCCTGAGGAGAATCAACGAGGTCACCTATAGGTTATTACTTCCCCTCGATTACCGTATTAACCCCTCGTTTCATGTGTCTCTTCTCAGGCCGGTGGTGGCTGGTCCGCTCCAGGAGTCTGAGGTGCGGGAGGTCCCTCAACCTCCTCTGGACATCGAGGGGGCCCCGGCGTACTCCGGCCGTTCCATCCTGGATTCGAGGTGTCGGGTGGGGGGCCTTCAGTACCTCGTGGAGTGTGAGGGGTACGGTCCGGAGGAACGGTGCTGGGGCCCAATGAGGGATATCCTCGATCCCTCCCTGTTGCGGGATTTCCACCGTCGCCATCCGGCTCGCCCTGCTCCGCGTTCTCCTGGCCGTCCCCAAGGCTGGGGTCGACGCGCTGCTGGAGCTGCACGTCAAGGAGGGGTACTGTCACGACTTCCTCCGAAGCTGCCTCCCCTCTTTGTTCGGGCAGGCTTCGGCGTTCGTCGTCACCGGCCTACTAGCCACTGCCGCTCCATATCTCATCATTCCATTTGTCTTGTCTTGTCAATTACACACACATGGTTCATATCCCCTCATTAGTACATGTATAAGTATTCCCTCTGCCCCCCTTGTCCTTGTGGGTGATTGTTATTTTGTGAGTTGAGTGTAGCTCGGTTGAGCTACCCATACCTTGTATTTCCGGGGATATTGTTCCCCGTGTGCCTGTATTTCGTTGACACTATCCAGCGTAACTGTGTCCTACGGATTAAACTCTGTATTCGGTGATTTACCCTCCTGCGCCTGACTCCTTCAAATCACATTCTCACAGCAGAGGTGAGTGGCCAATTAGACATCTCACTCAAACCTTTGGATTATAATAATACATTAATTATATAAACAATCTTATGTTACACCTTCCCCATATTTTACAATAATATTCTTATGTTACTAAATGTATACAGAGTATTATTCCAAATTGGGACATCTAATTGCATAAATTATATTATGGTTTATGGATTCTCTACAAATATTCAGTCAGTACAGAGAATACCAACAAGACAAAAATCTTCATGTCTCTAGCATAATCTCCCACTGAAGATACAACCACATTCAGCAGCCCATCATGCCATGAGTCCAGGATAAGCCACAAAACACGATGTCATTCGCATTGCTTTTGCATGCGAGGAGCAGTAGCTCATTTTGAAACATTGTAGTGCCAATGACATGGAAAATTCATATTGCTTTTCTATTCTGCTTTTCTATTTCTTCAGCAGGCAACATCAAAGACATTGTCACCAGCAGCTGCTGAACATGACAAGGAAGGAATACACTATGACTACGGCTTTCCGAAAGGCAACTTCAAAGGTGTTGCCTTTCTGTAAAGAACTCACAGATCTGGCAACATTATGCACAGAAAGGATAGTGGGTGATATTCAAGTAAAGGTTACAGAGATTAAGAGAAAGGGGGAGCTAATTCCTTTCCAACTAAAACAAACATGTTTTCCTTGTTGCAAGATTATATTGAACATTTTGTCAAATGATGATATTGTGATATTACTGAAGTTTCGGAATACCAGGCAACACTACTGTACACTTGCCCCCGAAAAGTGTTTGGTGGCGGCACACAAACTTTCAGGGGCAAATTTACGGTAGTGCTGGATGGTATACTGAAACTTTGGTAGTATTGTGATAACACAATTTGATAAAATGTTGAACATTTTTGTAGCCCTTCTTTATCAGGTTCAGCAGGGTTGCAGCAGGTTTCAGTGACTGCAAATCAAATGAAATCAAATTTTATTGGCCACATGCGCCGAATACAACAGGTGTAGACATTACAGTGAAATGCTTACTTACAGCCCTTAACCAAAAATGCATTTATTTTTAAATAAAAAAGTAAAATAACAACAACAAAAAAAGTGTTGAGAAAAAAAGAGCAGAAGTAAAATAAAATAACAGTAGCACCCTGTAAACGTATGTCCGTGTGTGTGCACGTCGTGTGCAAATTATGGTTTTTGATACTACAGAAGTTTCGGTATACCACTACTGTAAACGTGCACCCGGTGTCACGATTCTCTAAAGCAGAACCCAGAAGCAGACCAGGACAAGGTGAGTAGAACGAAGGTGAGTATTTATTTACAGATTCAAATGTAGAAGCAGAATAATCCAGGAGACGGAGCGGGCAGCGGAGGTGAGTTGGTGGGAGTGAATAGGCAGATCCAATGATGGCACAGAAGCCCCCGACGACCAGGCAGGGGTGGGGTGAATGTTCCGGGAGAATGATGTTCATGGCTAACGATCCGGCAGGGAATGGATGTCAGGTCAGAGCTTATGAAGAGGTGATGATCAGGACCAGGTGTGCAGATAGCTGATGAGATGCAGGTGCGGGTAATCAAGAGATCTCCCGCCTAGCTTCATCGCCCGGCAACCAGACAGGGTGCGTTCAGGAACCTTCAGGAAACAGACTCCAAGACAGAAATCAGGCAACTCAGGCAGAAACAGACTCAGGAAGCGGGATTCATGACAGTACCCCCCCTCTGACGAACGCCACCGGGTGGACTACCCGGAGCGCCAGGATGGAGGCGGTAGAAGTCACGAAGGAGGTCAGCATCAAGGATCTGACGCCGAGGAATCCAACTCCTCTCCTCAGGACCAAACCCCTCCCAGTCCACGAGATACTGGAAACCCCGACCCCGCCATCTGGAATCCATGATGCGGCGCACAGTGTAGACAGGGCCACCTCCGATCATCTGAGGAGGAGGAGGAGGAGGCGGAGGGGGCAGCAGAGGGCTGAGGAGAACAGGCTTGAGGCAGGAGACATGAAAGGTGGGATGGACTCTGAGCGTCCTAGGCAATTTGAGTCGAACCACAACAGGATTAATCACTCTCTCCACCACAAACGGACCAATGAACTTCGGTGACAGCTTCTTCGACTCAGTCCGCAGAGGAAGATCCCGTGTAGCCAACCAGACCTTATCTCCGATGGCATAAGCGGGGGCTGGAATTCGGCAACGATTCGCCTGGAGCTGATACCGGTCAGAAACTCTAAGGAGGGCCTTTCTGGCCCGATGCCAAGTCCGGTGGGAACGACAAATGTGGGCCTGGACAGAGGGAACCGAGAGATTCTTCTCCTGAGAAGGAAACAAGGGAGGTTGGTAGCCATACAGGCACTGGAAGGGAGACATCCCAGTGGCAGATGTAGGGAGAGTATTTTGGGCATACTCGACCCATGGCAACTGAGAGACCCAAGAGGTGGGGTTGGAGGAGACAAGGTAGCACAGCGTGGATTCTCCGCCTGACCATTAGATTGGGGGTGAAATCCAGATGTGAGACTGACTGTAGCTCCAATGGCCAAACAGAAGGATTTCCAGACAGCAGAGGTAAACTGAGGACCACGGTCGGAAACTATGTCACTGGGCAACCCGTGGACCCTGAAAACCTCCCTAACAAGGATCTCGGACGTCTCAGAGGCAGAGCGAAGCTTGGAGACGGGCACAAAGTGGGCGAACTTGCTGAATCTGTCCACAATCGTCAGAATGACCGTGTTCCCATCAGAAGAGGGCAACCCAGTGACAAAGTTCAGGGCCAGATGCGACCATGGTCGCCGGGGAATAGGTAGGGGGTGAAGAAGTCCAGAGCTGGGCCGATTGGTACTCTTATTCTGCGCACAAACTGGGCAGGCAGCAACAAACCTCCTGGTATCTTCTCCCATGGCAGGCCACCAAAATCGTCTGCGTAGTAACGCCATCGTCCGAGCCACGCCAGCGTGACAAGCCATCTTGCTGGCATGGGACCATTGGAGGACAGCAGAACGGATGGACTCAGGCACAAACAACCGGCCGGGTGGACCGTTACCGGGACCGGGCTGCGTCCGAAGGGCCGCCATAACCTCCTCCTCAATCCTCCATGTAACTGCTCCCACGACGAGGTTCTGGGGAAGAATCGTCTCAGTCTTGGCCCCACTCTCCTCCGTCTTGGAGAACATCCGGGACAAGGCATCCACCTTGCTGTTCTTAGAACCCGGTCGGAAAGTCAGAGAAAAATTAAAGCGTCCAAAAAACAAAGCCCACCTGGCCTGACGGGAGTTGAGACGTCTAGCCGATTGCACGTAAACAAGATTCTTGTGGTCAGTCCAGACAATAAACGGTTGCTCCGCCCCCTCCAACCAGTGGCGCCACTCCTCCAAGGCAAGTTTCACCGCGAGAAGCTCCCGGTTACCCACATCATAGTTTCTCTCCGCAGACGAGAGACGACGAGAGTAGAAGGCGCAGGGATGGAGTTTTCCGTCAGTGGAGCTTCGCTGGGACAGAATGGCGCCAACCCCCACATCAGACACGTCCACTTCAACGACAAACTGACGGGCAGTGTCAGGTTGAGAGAGAATCGGGGCGTTGGTGAATCGACTCTTCAAATCCAGAAATGCTCGGTCTGCCTCAGGATTCCAACAGAAGGTTCTGGTGCTAGAAGTCAGGGCAGTTAATGGAGCGGCCACACGGCTGTAATCACAGATAAATCTACGATAGAAATTTGCAAACCCCAGAAACCTCTGGAGCTGCAATCTCATACCGGGCTGGGCGCAATCCAGAACCGCCCTAACCTTCTCTTGGTCCATCCTAATCTCTCCCCTGCAGATGATGTACCCGAGAAAGGATGTAGTGTGGGCGTGGAAATCACACTTCTCTGCCTTCACAAACAGTTGGTTCTCCAACAATCGCTGCAGAACCTGCTTGACATGCTGGACGTGGCTGGAAAGCTCCTTAGAGAAGATGAGAATGTCATCCAGGTAAACGAACACAAATAGACCGATCATATCTCTCAGAACGTCATTTACCATGCTCTGGAACACTGCTGGAGCATTGGTCAATCCAAACGGCATCACTTGGTACTCGAAGTGTCCCATAGGTGTATTGAACCCAGTCAACCACTCGTCCCCCTCTCTGATCCGGACCAAATGATACGCATTGCGTATATCCAGCTTAGTGAACACAGTAGCACCCTGTAAGGAGTCGAAAGCAGAGCTCATCAAAGGCAGGGGATACTTGTTCTTGACCGTAATATCATTCAAACCCCGATAATCAATACACGGTCGAAGAGAGCCATCCTTCTTACTCACAGAAAAGAAAGCTGTTCCCAGGGGTGATGACGAGGGACGAATGAGACCAGCAGCTAGAGACTCCTTTATGTAGGTCTCCAAAGCTTCACGTTCAGGTCGAGAGATACTGTATAAACATCCCTTGGGATAGGCAGCTCCAGGGAACAGGTTAATCGCACAATCATATGGTCGGTAGGGAGGAAGTGACAGAGCCTTCTGTTTACTGAACACTTCACCCAAATCATGATATGTTTCAGGAACCAGGGACAAATCTGGGCGGGTAGGATCAATGACCTGACTGGGAACAGAATGGGAACAGGCAGTCTTAAGGCAGTTAGCATGACATTCCATGCTCCAACTAGTTACCTTGCCAGTCACCCAATCAAACATGGGATTGTGTTCTCTCAGCCAGGGGTATCCAAGAACCAGAGGAACATGGGGAGAAGGCAGAAGGAAGAAGGAGATAACCTCTGAATGATTCCCTGACAACAGCATCTTAACAGGTTCAGTCCTCATAATCCGGTAATTGCTCCTTGGAAAGCCCCAGCTGTTCCACCAAGTCGGCATCCATAAAGCTTCCATCGGCACCTGAATCGATTAAAGCTTTAATCGCTAAACTCTGATTCTTGTTCATGAGGGTTGCAGGAAAACGAGGTATGACAGGGCTATTGAGAGGTTGAAACTGGCTCGCTAAAAGTCCTCCCAAACTTAGCGAGCCGGGCAGTTTAACGGGCGCTGGGGACAAGCGGAGATGTAATGTCCCGAGTTACCACAGTAGAGGCAGCTGTTGGTCTCACGTCTACGTTGGCGCTCCCCCTTGGTTAACCCGTGCCGCCCCACTTGCATGGTTTCAGGATCTGGAGGCAGGACCCCTCCACTAATCCCGTGAGGTGAATAACGATCGACTTGTTCTGGTCCACTTCCTGACCTGAATGGTAACCAAGTAGCTGATTGATTGGACGGGCCTCATTGCTTCTCCCTCCTTCTCTCTCAGACTCTGTTATCCACCCAAATATATAATGCTACCAACCGGTCCAGGTCACTAGGCTCAGGATAAGAGATCAACTCATCCTTGAGTTGCTCCGACAACCCCTGATAAAAAACTGCTTGTAGTGACTCCTCATTCCATCCACTCTCCACAGCCAATGTCCTGAATTCGATAACAAAGTCAGCAGCACTGCGAGCTCCTTGGCGAAGAGAAAACAAACGCTTAGCTGCGTCCTTACCTCGGACTGGATGGTCAAACAGCTTCCTCATCTCTGCCGTGAACAGCTGGCATGACGCCATGCAGGTGTCCTGTCGTTCCCACACGGCTGAAGCCCACTCCAGAGCTCTACCACGCAGCAGTTCAATAACAAAAGCTATCCTAGCCTTGTCTGTGGCGTAATAGTGGGGCTGCAGATCAAACACTAATCCACACTGCATAAGAAATGAACGGCATCTTCCCAAATCCCCTTCGTACTTATCTGGCGTCGGAACCTTGGGCTCACGGAAGAGAACAGCTCCAGAAGCGGCAGGCGAGAGGGGTGAAACAGGTGGTGGATACTCCGCCGGCAAACTGAGCTGAGCCTGGATACTCGTCAGACTGGCAGAAAAGTTCCGAACCGACAACGCTATCTCCTGTAGCGCCGTGCTGCGTTGTCCCAACATCTTCTCCTGATGGGTAATGGCATGGCGAACAGAGTCCAGGTCCGCTGGGTTCATCCTTGGCTCGGATCATTCTGTCACGATTCTCTAAAGCAGAACCCAGAAGCAGACCAGGACAAGGTGAGTAGAACGAAGGTGAGTATTTATTTACATATTCAAATGTAGAAGCAGAATAATCCAGGAGACGGAGCAGGCAGTGGAGGTGAGTTGGTGGGAGTGAATAGGCAGATCCAATGATGGCACAGAAGCCACCGACGACCAGGCAGGGGTGGGGTGAATGTTCCGGGAGAACGATGTTCATGGCTAACGATCCGGCAGGGAATGGATGTCAGGTCAGAGCTTATGAAGAGGTGATGATCAGGACCAGGTGTGCAGATAGCTGATGAGATGCAGGTGCGGGTAATCGAGAGATCTCCCGCCTAGCTTCGTCGCCCGGCAACCAGACAGGGTGCGTTCAGGAACCTTCAGGAAACAGACTCCAAGACAGAAAACAGGCAACTCAGGCAGAAACAGACTCAGGAAGCGGGATTCATGACACCCGGAAAGTGTGTTTGAGGCACATACAGTAGTGTTGTACGGTATACTAAAACTTTGAGTTGCCTGTGATGCGTTTCTTCATCACCGACAGGAAAGACAAGTTTTAAGCATAGTGAATGTTTTTTTATTTATTTCCCGAGGTCATTTCAGACATCTCAACAGCAGTCTCACTTCATTTAGATCGTCCCAATGCATTTCAGTTGAGTGATTATTGCATATTAACTTAATTAAAGTATTTAACTTTATTTAGATAGTCCCAATGCATATCTATAGAGGGTTACTAGTGTAACTGAACATGCTTCTCAGTTGATAGTTTGTAGACAGTCAACTAAGCTTCACTTGCGTTTCACTTTATTTGGATAGTCCCAAAGCATATCTACAGATAGTTACTAGAATAACAACAAATATGTTCTTAAATTGTTACTGATATGCAGTTGAGATTCTGCTCATAATCTCTTGATTGTTTGTTGATCATCTATAGATGGGCTATGCTTGAGGGGTGAGGGGATATGCTTTTGAAATATTACTGTCAGGCTACATACTGTATACTGTTGCAATCCTGCTCATAGTCTAGACATAGTTTGTTGAGGATCTATAGATGAACTATAGACTACCTTGTTGAAAATAATGATAGATACCATTGAAATGCTACTGAAAGACTAAAGATAATTCCTTACTGGTTGTAAGGGATCGGGGGTTGGCTGGGTCTAGACAGAGTCTGACACTTCCCCGATCTACAGAGAGGGGGAGTCATCAGACTCGATCTGGTTCACCTGAGTTCTGAGCACACCTGTCAGTAATTAGTGTAGGATATAAGGTGTGCTCAGAAGTTCAGTCGGTGCGAGGTATTGTTCCATTGTGACTTGCTAAGCGTTTTGTTCAGAGAGAGAGAGAGTTCGTTGTTTTGATTACCCGTGTACCCGACCTGTGCCTCGTTGTTTGACTCCCCGAATTGCTTAATCCTCTGCTTGTCTATCCCAGTGATTACCGTCCTCTGATCCTGTGCCTGTGCCCTCGACTACGACTAAGCCCGCTCCCTTGGTACCTCTGCCTGTCTCTGCCTGGCCCGGTTTTGACCACAGCCCGCCCGACCACGATTAAGCTATTCCCTTGTCTGTACTCTAATAAAGCATCGCTATTCTGCGATTGGATCTTACCACTCTGTCCGAGTATTCATTACAGAATACCTCGCCAAAACCATGGATCCAGCGGAATTACAGAGGCGATGGGAGATACAGGAGAAACGGATGGATGAACTCCTGCAACTACTCAACGCTGGTGCGGCTGAAGGCACCGCCCCGAGCACGGTCAGTCCTCGTCATGCACCTCCGATTTCTCTACCGACAAGGTACGACGGGAACCTGGCAAATGTCAGGGGTTTCTACCCAGACGCCCCTGTATATGTCGTATAATCGTACTATGTTTCCCGATGACCGTAGCAGGGTGGATTTCATGATTTCTCTGCTAACGGGAAGAGCACTGGATTGGGCTACTGCACTTTGGGCAGCTGAGGTCCCCGAGTTGAATGCGGAAGTTCAGTTCAAAAGACTGTTCCAAGAGGTGTTCGACCACCCAGTATCTGGGCGTAGTGTGGGAGACCAACTATGCGAACTTCAGCAGGGCCGTCGCACAGTAGCCGACTACGCTTTAGAGTTCCGTACTATAGCAGCCGGTAGCGGATGGAGCGAGACTGCTTTGCTCACCGTTTTCCGAAGAGGGCTGCGCAAAGACGTACAGACTGAGTTGGCTTGTCGAGGAGATATCACTGCGCTACATGAGTTTATCAACATAGCCATCTCTATTGATAATCTGATAGTGCAACACAAGGTATCCACAGCCCGGGAGCCCTCGATCACTGGTCCTAAGCAATCGACAGAGCGGAGGAGAGAATCTGAGGAGGAACCTATGCAACTGGGACGGTCACCCCTACAAGGTTCGGTGAGACAACAACGTCGGCAAGACGGACTATGCCTGTATTGTGGTCAGTCGGGTCATTTCGTTCGTCAATGTCCGGTACGACCAAACCGTACCCCAGGATATCGCCTCGGAACTGCCAAACCGGTGAGTGAGACTCAAGTTTTGAACATTACATCTAAACAAATGTATGTGCCAGTTACCTTATCTGTCGGAGAGAAGGTGCGCAGGTTGGAAGGGCTTATTGATTCCGGAGCGGCTGCCAGTTTTCTGGATATGGGTCTCGCTGAGGAGTTGGGAGTTCAACTTATCCCAATTCAACCTCCCCTGCGAGTCAACGCGCTAGACGGTGAGCCCATGGGCACTGGGTTCATTACGCACCGTACAGAGGTAATCAAGTTACAAGTGGGCTCCATACACCATGAGAACATCATTTTTTTCGTCATCTCCACTCCACGGGAGCCGCTAGTTCTCGGTCACCCCTGGCTCGTCACCCATGATCTGGTCATCTCCTGGAAATCTGGCGATATCACGGCTTGGAGTGAGGTATGTAGGGCAGAGTGCCTCAATTTACCGTGCAAAATGTCTACTGTGGAGGATGCGCAGGGTACGGTGTCTACTGTTGTTCCTACAGAATACCAGGATTACGCGCAGGTGTTCTCCAAGGAGAGGGCTACCGTGTTACCACCTCATCGGGCCTGGGACTGCGCGATTGATCTGCTATCCGGGGCTACACCTCCTCGTGGAAGAATCTACCCGTTGTCACAGCCGGAACGAGAATCGATGAGCAAGTATATTGATGAGGCGCTACAGCAAGGGGCCATTCGCCCATCTACGTCTCCCGCCGCATCCAGTTTTTTCTTCATGAAGAAAAAGGATGGCGGACTGCGTCCTTGTATAGACTATCGAGGTTTGAACGATATTACCATCAAAAATCGTTACCCTCTTCCTTTGATTCCAGCAGCCCTCGAGCAGGTGGGACAGGCCTCAATCTACAGCAAACTGGACCTCAGGAGTGTGTACAATCTGGTGCGCATTAGAGAAGGGGATGAATGGAAGACCGCCTTCATCACACATCGAGGACACTACGAATATTGTGTCATGCCCTATGGACTTACCAACGCGCCCTCAGTATTCCAGGCGTTCATGAATGACATTTTCAGGGACATGATTGATCGTTTTGTTATAGTGTACATTGATGACATCCTAATATATTCTAACTCTCTGAGTGAACATGTGTCCCATGTACGACAGGTTCTGGATCGGCTCCTACAACATTCTCTGTTCGTGAAGGCAGAAAAGAGTGAATTCCATGTCACTACGATTTCCTTCCTTGGGGCCATACTCACTCCCGACGGGGTTAAACTGGATGAATCCAAGGTGCAAGCGGTACAAGACTGGCCTCAACCCCAGACGGTGAAAGAGCTCCAGAGATTCTTAGGGTTTGCCAATCACTATAGACGGTTCGTGCGTAATTTCAGCACAACCGCAGCGCCCCTGTCGGCGATGACCAGCTACAAGGGTCGCGGTCTGAACTGGACGGAGGGGGCAGTGCGTGCGTTTGAGACGTTGAAACAACGCTTTACCACCGCTCCTATTTTATGTCAGCCGGACCCTACCTTGCCGTTTATCGTGGAAGTGGACGCCTCTGAGGTTGGAGTTGGAGCCGTGTTATCCCAACGCCAAGGTGAGCCACCTAAATCACGACCCTGTGCTTTCTTTTCAAGGAAACTGAATTCGGCCGAGCAGAACTATGACGTGGGTAATCGGGAATTACTGGCGGTGAAGTTAGCACTGGAGGAGTGGAGACATTGGTTGGAGGGAGCAGAGCATCCGTTCCAAGTGCTCACGGACCACCGCAACCTGGAGTATCTTCACAGCACCAAACGACTGAACTCCCGACAGGCAAGGTGGTCTTTATTCTTCAACCGTTTCCGATTCACTGTCTCTTATATCCCCGGGTCCAAGAATGGTAAGGCGGACGCGCTTTCCCGACGGTTCGAGCGCGCGGAAAGACCCATGGAGCCAGAACCTATTCTCCCCATGAGTTGCCGTGCTGGTCCTGTGAGGTGGGCTATCGATGACACTATTCAAGAGAGCCTACAAGCGGAACCAGCCCCTCCAGAAACCCCGGTGTCTAAGGTGTTTGTACCAGCTCCGCTTCGACCTCAACTGATGGAATGGTGCCACACGTCGCTGGGATCTGGTCATCCCGGAATCACTCGAACTACACGACTCATCAGCCGAAAATACTGGTGGGATTCCCTCACAGATGACGTCAGAGTCTATGTATTATCCTGCCCCGTATGTGCTCAGTCCAAGGCGCCTCGTGCACTACCGGAGGGTAAGTTGATGCCATTGCCTACTCCTCAACAACCCTGGTCGCACATTGCTATGGACTTTGTTACCGATCTACCAGAATCAGAGGGCCATACTGTAATTCTCGTGGTCATCGATCGATTCTCCAAGATGTGCCGGTTAGTACCCATGACCCGTTTACCTAACGCCACTCAGATGGCTGAGACGATGTTTAACCAGGTGTTCCGGCAGTTTGGTGTTCCGGAGGATATTGTTTCCGACCGGGGACCCCAGTTTGTATCCCGGGTATGGAAGGCCTTCTGCGAACGCTTGGGCATCTCGGTGAGCCTCACCTCCGGATATCATCCCCAGGCCAATGGGCAGACAGAACGGCTCAACCAGGAAATTGGGAAATATCTACGGCAACAATGTTCGCGGCAGCCGCAAGAGTGGAGCCGATTCCTTCCTTGGGTAGAGTATGCTCAGAACTCACTCATTCACACCTCCCTACGTCTAACACCCTTCCAGTGTGTTCTAGGGTATCAACCACCCCTGTTCCCATGGGATACCGCACCAGGGATGGTACCGGCTGTGGACGAGTGGTTCCGTCGGAGTGCGCAGGTCTGGGAGACAGCCCATCAACATCTCAGTCAAGCCTCACAACAGCAAAAGACCTACGCCGACCGACGCCGGAGACCTACTCCCACTTATCAACCCGGGCAACGAGTGTGGCTGTCTACCCGAGACCTGCGGTTCCGACGGAGCTGCAAGAAGCTCCAACCCAGGTACATCGGTCCTTTCAAGGTACAGAGACGTATTAACCCTGTCACCTACCGTCTGTTACTCCCTCGACACTACAGGATAAACCCTACATTCCACGTCTCCCTGTTGAAACCTGTCCACTATAGCCCGATGTACCCCCCAATCGCTCAACAACCGACTACACCACCTTTGGAGGAGGAACAGGACACCACCTATACAGTCCACGAGATACTGGAGTCAAGACGGAGACGAGGGGGCATCGAATATCTCGTGGACTGGGAGGGATATGGACCTGAGGAACGGTCCTGGGTCCCTGCTAAGGACATACTGGATCCCGCTCTCAAGGCCACTTTCCACGCTGAACACCCAGATCATCCAGGACCCCGACCCAGAGGAAGACCACCCGGTAGAGGTAGAAGGCCGTCAGGAGCCGGCCCTGGGGAGGGGGATACTGTAAGGGATCGGGGGTTGGCTGGGTCTAGACAGAGTCTGACACTTCCCCGATCTACAGAGAGGGGGAGTCATCAGACTCGATCTGGTTCACCTGAGTTCTGAGCACACCTGTCAGTAATTAGTGTAGGATATAAGGTGTGCTCAGAAGTTCAGTCGGTGCAAAGTATTGTTCCATTGTGACTTGCTAAGCGTTTTGTTCAGAGAGAGAGAGAGTTCGTTGTTTTGATTACCCGTGTACCCGACCTGTGCCTCGTTGTTTGACTCCCCGAATTGCTTAATCCTCTGCTTGTCTATCCCAGTGATTACCGTCCTCTGATCCTGTGCCTGTGCCCTCGACTACGACTAAGCCCGCTCCCTTGGTACCTCTGCCTGTCTCTGCCTGGCCCGGTTTTGACCACAGCCCGCCCGACCACGATTAAGCTATTCCCTTGTCTGTACTCTAATAAAGCATCGCTATTCTGCGATTGGATCTTACCACTCTGTCCGAGTATTCATTACACTGGTCCTTAAAGGCCTTAATTAAACTTGGTTTATATATAACGTTTAAATAAAAATCTGCCTGTACCTTGAAGTGGTGAGAGGGCTTTCAAACTAAACCAGGCCCATGTCGTTGAAAATTAAGTAACCTTTGAGTTTGCTTTTTTATCCTGTAAACCATGCCTCTTCCCCTCATCCTTTTAGTCTGCTTTTAGGTGTGGTCCCCCATCCGAGACTGGCTGCTAACACTAGAAGGAGAGTTGATAGGAGACACTGATACACTATTTAGTAAGTTTCAACTGTGAAATATATTTGTAAACAGTTTTTCATGAACCAAAGACTAGTACAGCACTGGTAGGAGAGATGATTGGAGACACCATGAGACTAGTGTTTCAACTGTGATTTTTTTTCATGAACATGGTCTAAAATGTTTTAGGTCATTTACAAGCAAAAATCTGTATGCTACTGTGAAATATTGTTTTAAACTCTTCCCCCGTCTCTCAACCAGCTTCACCTGGAATGCTTTTCCAACAGTCTTGAAGGAGTTCCCACATATGCTGTGCACTTGTTGGTTGCTTTTCCTTCACTCTGTGGTCCGACTTATCCCAAACCATCTCAATTGGGTTGAGGTCGGGGGATTGTGAAGGCCAGGTCATCTGATGCAGCACTCCATCATGCTCCTTCCTGGTAAAATAGCCCTTACACAGCCTGGAGGTGTGTTGGGTCATTGTCCTATTGAAAAACAAATGATAGTCCCACTAAGCCCAAACCAGATGGGATGGCGTACCGCTGTAGAATGCTGTGGTAGCCATACTGGTTAAGTGTGCCTTGAATTCTAAATAAATCACAAACAGTGTCACCAGCAAAGTACCCCCACACCATAACACCTCCTCCTCCATGCTTTACGGTGGGAAATACAAATGCGGAGATCATCCGTTCACCCACATCACATCTCACAAAGACACAGCGGTTGGAACCCAAAATCTCAAATTTGGACCAAAGGACAAATTACCACCGGTCTAATGTCCATTGCTTGTGTTTGTTGGCCCAAGCAGGTCTCTTCTTATTATTGGTTTCCTTTAGTAGTGGTTTCTTTGCAGCAATTCGACCATGAAGGCCTGATTCACACAGTCCCCTCTGAACAGTTGATGTTGAGATGTGTCTGTTACATGAACTCTGTGAAGCATTTATTTGGGCTGCAATTTCTGAGGCTGGTAACTCTAATGAACTTATCCTCTGCAGCAGAGTTAACGCTGGGTCTTCCATTCCTGTGGCGGTCCTCATGAGAGCCAGTTTCATCATAGTGCTTGATGGTTTTTGCGACTGTGCTTGAAGAAACTTTCAAAGTTCTTGAAATGTTCCGTATTGACTGACCTTCATGCCTTAAAGTAATGATGGACTGTCATTTTGCTTTGATTATTTGAGCTTTTCTTGCCATAATATTGACTTGGTATTTTACCAAATAGGGCTATCTTCTGTATACCCCCACCACCTTGTCACAACACAACTGATTCGCTCAAACGCATTAAGAAGGAAATAAATTCCACCAATTAACTTTTAAGAAGGCACACTTGTTAATTGAAATGCATTCCAGGTGACTACCTCATGAAGCTGGTTGAGAGAATGCCAAGAGTGGGCAAAGCTTTCATTTACATTTTAGTCATTTAGCAGACAGCTTACAGTTTAGTGAGTGCATACATTTTCATACTGCCCCCCCCGTGGGAAACGAACCTACAACCCTGGTGTTGCAAGCACCATGCTCTACCAACTGAGCTACAGGGGACTAGGCAAAGGGTGGCTATTTGAAGAATCTCAAATATAAAATATTTTTTACTAGTGCCGCATGTTTTGTGTACTAACTTGACATATAGTTTTGAACAGTTTTCCATGACCATAGTCTAAAATCATGTTTTAGGCATTTTCAATGATGCAACTAAACTCTGCCCCAGCTCTCGCTCTCTTTATCTCTCAAAGGACTGATGATGGCAGCTAATACAGCACTGGTAGGACAGATAATTGGAGACATTATGAGACGAGTTTGGTTCAACTGTGAAAAATATTTTTAATCAGTTTTCCATATCCCTGATCTAAAATAATGTTTTAGGTATTTTCCACAAAGCAACTAAACTCTGCCCTCCCTCTCCATCTTTCTCTCTAGAGGACAGATGATAGTGTCTCCTATCATAGGCAATTTCCAATTCAGAACTAAGACATCACTAGTAGGAGAGATGAAAGGACAACTATTAAATACTATTTAGTGTGTTTCAACTGTGAAATATGTATGTTAACAGTTTTCCATAAACCTGGTCTAAAATCATGTTTCGGGCATTTTCCACAATGCAACTAGTATAGTACTTGAAGGAGAGATGGTAAGAGACAGCCTTTGTGTATCAACTTGAAATTATTTTAAAACAGTTTTCCATGAAGCTGGTCTAAAATCATGTTAACTAATTTCCAAGCAAAAAGGTGTACAGTATTGTGAAATATATTTTTTAACTCTGTCCCCCTCTCCATCTTTCTCTCTTGAAGGAGAGATAATAGGAGACACTATGTGTTTTAACTGTAAAATATTTTTATAAACTGGTCTAAAATCATGTTCTAGGCAATGTCTTTACATTTTAGTCATTTAGCAGACACTCTTATCCAGAGCGACTTATATGAGCAATTAGGGTTAAGTGCCTTCCTTAAGGGCACATCGCCAGATTTTTCACCTAGTTGGCTCGGGGATTAGAACCAGCGACCTTTTGGTTACTGGCACAACGCTCTTACCCACTAAGCTACCTGCCCTCCCTCTCCAGCTTTCTCAGTAGAGGACAGATGATAGGAAACACTATCGTAGGCAATTTCAAACTAAGACATCACTAGCAGGAGAGATGAAAGAACAAACTATGAGATACTATTTAGTGTGTTTCAACTGTGAAATATCTTTAACAGTTTTCAATAAACCTGGTCTAAAATCATGTTTGGGGCATTTTCCACAATGCAACTAATAAAGCACTTGAAGGAGAAATGATAAGAGACAGCCTTTGTGTGTCAATTTGAAATTATTTTTCAATAATTTTCTATTGTTTTCCATGAAGCTAGTCTGAAATCATGTCTTACGCAATAACCAATTCAGAACTAAGACATGACTAGTAGGAGAGATGAAAGGACACACTATGAGACTCTATTTAGTGTGTTTGAACTGTGAACTATATTTTTTAATGAACATGGTCTAACATTTAAGTCCAACCAAAAATGTGTACAGCACGGTGCAATACCATGTTTATTTTAATTTTTTTTACTGGTGCCACACGGTTTGTGTAGTAACTTATTTCATACATATTTTAAAACAGTTTTCCATGACTATAGTCTAAAATCATGTTTTAGGCATTTTCCACAATGCAACTAAACTCTGCTCCAGCTCTCTATCTCACTATCTTTATCTCTCGAAGGACAGATGATAGGAGCTAGTAGTGTGTTTCAACTGTGAAATATATTTATAAACAGTTTTCCATTAACATGGCCTAAAATCATGTTTTAATTTATTTCCAAGCAAAAATGTGTACGGTACTGTGAAATATCCTTTTCAACTCTGTTCCGCTCTCCATCTTTCTCTTTGTTTCTCTCTCAAAGGACAGAAGGTAGGAGACACTATTTGTTTTTCAACTGTAAAATATATTTTAAACAGTTTTCCATAAATATGGTCAAAAATTATTTCTTAGGCAATTTCCACTTAAGAACTAAGAAATCACTAGTTGCAGAGACGATAGGACACTGTGAAAAACGATTTAGTGTGTTTCAAATCAAATATATTTGTAATAGTTTTCCATGAACGTCATCGAAAACATGGTTGATAAATATTCTAAATGTGTTTAATATGATATTTCACGGTTTAAATTCTTGTCTTCATGATCCATTCAATTATTTTCTACACCATATGGATCTACTGTTAACACAGCTCAAGGCATCCTTTTCCCACGTAACTAAAGAAACAAGTCCAGGGGTGATCATTGATTAGTTTCATGTTTCAGTCAAGACCTTAAGAATAAAGATAATAGATGTATAGATTTTTTCCACATTTTGTTGTGTTACATCCTGCATTTAAAATGGATTAAATTTTGATATTTTGTCACTGACCTACACACAATACCCCATAATGTCAAAGTGTAATAATAATTATAATAATTATTTACAAATGAAACACTGAAATGTATGAGTTGAAGTGTACCTATGATAAAAAATTACAGACCTCTACATGCTTTGTAAGTAGGAAAACCTGCAAAATCTGCAGTGTATCAAATACTTGTTCTCCCCACTGTAGATTATTCACAACCTGACTCAACATATCAGAGTCCCCTGAGTCAGGGCGTGACCGGAGCTGGAGCGGATTACTCAGGCTCCGGACTGGAGCACTCACCGGAGCTGAACTGGGCACCGGTGGAGCGGACTACTCTGGATCCGGAGTGGAGCAGCTGACCGGAGCTGGATTGGACCCCGGTGGAGCGGACTGCTCTGGCTCCGGAGTGGAGCCACTGACCGGAGCTGGACTGGGCACCGGTGGAGCGGACTGCTCTGGCTCCGGAGTGGAGCAGCTGACCGGAGCTGGACTGGACCCCGGTGGAGCGGACTGCTCTGGCTCCGGAGTGGAGCCGCTGACCGGAGCTGGACTGGACCCCGGTGGAGCGGACTGCTCTGGCTCCTGAGTGGAGCAGCTGACCGGAGCTGGATAAGGCACCGGTAGAGCGGACTGCTCTGGCTCCGGAGTGGAGCAGCTGACCGGTTTTGGACCAGACACCGGTGGAACGGGCACGGGCCGTGCCGGACTGGACACACGCACCACTGGTCTGGTGCGGGGAGCAGGTACGGGGCGTACCGGGCTGGCGACACGCACCACTGGCTTGGTGCGGGGAGCAGGCACGGGCCGGGCCGGACTGGAAACACGCACCACTGGCTTGGTGCGAGGAACAGGAACGGGCCGGGCCGGACTGGGAACACGCAAAACTGGCCTGGTGCGAGGAGCAGGAACGGGCCGGGCCGGACTGGGAACACGCACCACTGGCTTGGTGCGAGGAGCAGGAACGCAAATATCCCGCAAATATCTCCTCCCAAGACCAAATCTTCCCCACCTGTGTCCAGGGTGTTTGCTCCTGGGCACGCTGCTTGGTCCGTGTTTGGTGGGATCTTCTGTCTCGTTCGTTTAAGGACGGGACAGACCAAGGCGCAGCGTGAAATGCGTACATGTTTATTAAACTGATAAACACACGACAAAACAACAAACAAATGAACGAAACGTGAAGTCCCACGGTTGAACACACAACAAACCTATGCACGGAACAAGATCCCACAACTAATGCATGCCAACAGGCTGCCTAAGTATGATCCCCAATCAGAGACAACGAGCGACAGCTGCCTCTGATTGGGAACCAAACCGGCCAACATAGATCTACACATACTAGATCATACACATAGATTATTCACACCCTGACTCAACATATAAGAGTCCCCTGAGTCAGGGTGTGCCCCTTGCTTAGTGGTGTTGCAGACTCTGGGGCCTTTTAGAAAAGGTGTATATATACTGAGATCATGTGACACTTAGATTGCACACAGGTGGACTTTATTTAACTAATTATGTGACTTCTGAAGGTAATTGGTTGCACCAGATCTTATTTAGGGACTTCATATCAAAGGGGGTGAATACACCACTTTTCCGTTATTTTAAGTAATTTTTTTCATTTCTCTTCACCAATTTGGACTATTTTGTGTATGTCCATTACATGAAATCCAAATAAAAATCTATTTAAAACACAGGTTGTAATGCAACAAAATAGGAAAAACGCCAAGGGGGATGAATACTTTTGCAAGGCACTGTATTCAACCCCTTTGTTATGGCATGCCTAAATAAGTTCAAGAGTAAAAATTAGCTTAACAAGTCACAAAATAAGTTGCATGGACTCACTCTGTGTGCAATAGTAGTTTTTAACATGATTTTTAATGACTACCTCATCTCTGTACCCCACACATACAATTATCCCTGTAAGGTCCCTCAGTCGAGCAGTGAATTTCAAATACAGATTCAACCACAAATAAGTCACCTATTGGTAGATACAGTTGAAGTCGGAAGTTTACATACACTTAACTTGTTTTTCAACCACTCCACAAATGTCTTGTTAACAAACTATCGTTTTGGCAAGTCAGTTAGGACATCTACTTTGTGCATGACACAAGTAATTTTTCCAACAATTGTTTACAGACAGATTATTTCACTTATAATTCACTGTATCACAATTCCAGTGGGTCAGAAGTTTACATACACTAAGTTGACTGTGCCTTTAAACAGCTTGGAAATTCCAGAAAATTATGTCATGGCTGTAGAAGCTTCTGATAGGCTAATTGACATAATTTGAGTCAAGTGTAATTGGAGGTGTACCTGTGGATGTATTTCAAGGTCTACCTTCAAACTCAGTGCCTCTTTGCTTGACCTCAGAAAAAAAATTGTAGACCTGCACAAGTCTGGTTCATCCTTGAGAGCAATTTCCAAACGCCTGAAGGTACCACGTTCATCTGTACAAACAATAGTACGCAAGTATAAACACCATGGGACCACGCAGCCATCATACCACTCAGGAAGGAGACGCGTTCTGTCTCCTAGAGATGAACGTACTTTGGTGCCAAAAGTGCAAATCAATCCCAGAACAACAGCAAAGGACCTTGTGAAGATGCTGGAGGAAACAGGTACAAAAGTATCTATATCCACAATAAAATGAGTCCTATATCGACATAACCTGAAAGGCCGCTCAGCATGGAAGAAGCCACTGCTCCAAAACCGCCATAAAAAAGCCAGACTACGGTTTGCAACTGCACATGGGGACAAAGATCTTACTTTTTGGAGAAATGTGCTCTGGTCTGATGAAACAAAAATAGAACTGTTTGGCCATAATGACCATCGTTATGTTTGGAAGAAAAAGGGGGCGGCTTGCAAGCCAAAGAACACCATCCCAACCGTGAAACACGGGAGTGGCAGCATCATGCTGTGGGGGTGCTTTACTGCAGGAGGGACTGGTGCACTTCACAAAATAGATGGCATCATGAGGAAGGAAAATTATGTGGATATATTGAAGCAACATCTCAAGACATCAGTCAGGAAGTTAAAGATTGGTCGCAAATGGGTCTTCCAAATGGACAATGACCCCAAGCATACTTCCAAAGTTGTGGCAAAAGGGCTTAAGGACAACAAAGTCAAGGTATTGGAGTGGCCATCACAAAGCCCTGACCTCAATCCTATAGAACATTTGTGGGCAGAACTGAAAAAGCGTGTGCGAGCAAGGATGCCTACGAACCTGACTCAGTTACCGAACTCCTCTGTCAGGAGGAATGGGCCAAAATTCACCCAACTTATTGTGGGAAGCCCGAAACGTTTGAGCCAAGTTAAACAATTTAAAGGCAATGCTACCAAATACTAATTGAGTGTATGTAAACTTCTGACCCACTGGGAATATGATGAAAGAAATAAAAGCTGAAACAAATCATTGTCTCTACTATTATTCTGACATTTCACATTCTTAAAATAAAGTGGTGATCCTAACTGACCTAAGACAGGGAGTTTTTACTAGGATTAAATGTCAGGAATTGTGAAAAACTGCATTTGAATGTATTTGGCTAAGGTGTATGTAAACTTCCGACTTCAACTGTAAATAGCAGCCGGTTATTTATCTATAAAAAGCAGATATTGAATATCCCTTTGATCATGGTGAAGTTATTAATTACACTTTGGATCGTGTATCAATACACCCAGTCACTAAAAAGATACAGGCGTCCTTCCTTACTCAGTTGCTGGAGAGGAAGGAAACCACTCAGGGATTTCACCATGAGGACAATGGTGACATTAAAACAGTTACAGTTTCATGGCTGTGATAGAAGAAAACTGAAGATGGATCAACAACATTGTAGTTACTCCACAATACTAACCTAATTAACAGAGTGAAAAGAAGAAAGCCTGTACAGAATAAAAATTCCAAAACATGCATCCTGTTTGCAATAAGGCACTAAACTAATACTGCTAAAAATGTGGCAAGCAATTAACTTTTTGTCTTGAATACAAAGTGTTATGTTTGGGGCAAATCCAATACAACACATTACTGCGTACCACTCTCCATATTTTCAAGGATAGTGGTGGCTGCATCATGTTATGGGTATGCTTGTAATCGCTAAGGACTGGGGAGTTTTTCAGGATAAAAAAGAAACGGAATGGAGCGAAGCACAGGCAAAATCCTAGAGGAAAACCTGGTACAGTCTGCTTTCCAACAGACACTGGAAGATGAATTTACCTTTCAGCAGGACAATAACCTAAAACACAATGCCAAATCTAAACTGGAATTGCTTACCAAGAAGACAGTGAATGTTCCTGAGTTACACGTATTATTTATTATATTTTTCTCCCCAATTTCGTGATATCCAATTGGTAGTTACATTCTTGTCCCATCGCTGCAACTACCGAAAGGACTCGGGAGAGGCGAAGGTCGAGAGCCATGCGTCCTCCAAAACCTGACCCTGCCAAGCCGTACTGCTTCTTGACACACTGCTCGCTTAACCCGAAAGCCAGCTGCACCAATGTGTTGGAGGAAACACCGTACAACTGGCGACCTCAGTCAGCGTGCATGCGCCCGGCCCACCACAAGGAGTCACTAGAGCGCGATGGGACAAGGACATCCCGGCCGGCCAAACCCTCCCCTAACCCGGACGACACTGGGCCAATTGTGCGCCGCCTCCTGGGTCTCCCGGTCGCAGCCGGCTGCAACACAGCCTGGGATTGAACCTGGGTCTGTAGTGACGCCTCTAGCACTGCGATGCAGTGCCTTAGACCGCTTCGCCACTCGGGAGGCGAGTTACACCTTTGACTAAAATCTGCTTGAAGATCTATGGCAAGACCTGAAAATGGTTGTCTAGCAATGATCAACAACCAATTTGACAGAGCTTGAAGAATTTTTAAAACAATAATGCACAAATATTGCACAATCCAGGTGCGGAAAGCTCTTAGAGACTTAACAGCTGTAATCACTGCCAAATGTGATTTTAGCATGTATTGACTCAGGTTAGTTTTTGAAAGGTTTTTTTGTTTTTTTGTTGTTGAAAAAATGTAATTTTTTTTGTCCACTTTGACCTGAGAGTATTTTGTGTAGATCGTTGACAAAAAAATAAAAATTAAATCAATTTTAATCACACTTTGTAAAACAACAACATTTTGAAAAAGTCAAGGGGTGTGAATACATTCTGAAGGTTGGTGCTTCTGTCTTTCTGTTCACTCACTTGTTAAACTTCTCTCAATTGCCATTTTATAGATAAAATAAATAACAATATGAATTCACAATAAATATCAAAATGCAATATAATTATACAGTCATCAACATAACAATATAATTAATCAAATACATTCTCTAGTTAGATTTGTTTCGCTAGATCGCTAGCTAACTACATTGTCTCATTCATTCACAGTTCACAGCTGCTTCTCATGGGCCGTTGCTAGGGAAGCTATCGTTGCTGTGGGGCTGTCAGCGAGCAGGCTAACGCTAAGTTAATTCACTAAACGCAACATAAGAATATAACAAACATATGTACTGTACATACTAAGGAAACATTACTTTTTTGAATAGTGTGCTTTGCCACTCGCTTACCTTCAAAATGAAGATAATAAATATATTTATGTTGGTGCTTCTGTCTTGCTGTTGACTCACTTGGCAAACTTTTCTCAACTACCACATAGAAGAAGCAACCACATTAGAACAGGTGAGTGCCGGCCTCTACTGGCCACCATACACTGCTCAATACGTGCCAAAATTTATAAATAGTCATATACATTGAGTGTACAAAACATTAGGAACACCTGCACTTTCCATGACATAGACTGACCAAAATATTCAAGTGCCTTTGAACGGGGTATGGCAGTAGGTGCCAGGCGCACCAGTTTGAGTGCGTCAAGAACCACAACGCTGCTGAGTTTCCCGTGTGTATCAAGAATGGTTTGCCACCCAAATGACCACCCAGCCAACTTGACACAACTGTGGGAAGCATTGGAGTCAACATGGCCAGCATCCCTGTGGAACACTTTGGACACCTTGTAGTCCATGCCCCGACGAATTGAGGCTGTTCTGAGGGCAAAAGGGGGTGCGACTCAATAGTAGGTTCGTAATGTTTTGTACACTCAGTGTATATTACACTACCAGCAGCAGGAGATGACTTGTTTTGTTCGTTGGACTGTAAAGAGGATGGCAACTACGTCTACTGGTGTTGTCAGCAGCAAAAAGGAGGGGCAACAAATGTGCACGGTTTGAGTGGACCACGAGTCATGCTTATTGTCCAATGAGAAGCCTGATGCACATGGTTGGTACATTATAGTGATAAAAAAAAAAAAAAGTTAACTCCTTATTGTAATCTTCCTCCAGATCCGTGGTACTGTTCACACTAGGGGAATTCCACGTGCATAAATTGAACGTAATTCCCTTTTTATGCACTTTTCTCTATATGTGTATTCTGACCGTGAACTTAAGCATGAGAATAGCATGCTACTCACCCGCTATTCGTTTGGGGTGGAGATTGAATAAATTAAGGTGTGGCAGAGGTGTGTCTACAGATACGCTGTATTCTGACCTTAATTCCATCACCTTTACGCGTGAGGAAACCATGAATAAGGTTGAGCGAACCTGCCGGTTCAAAGTCAGATTTTTTTTTCAGATAGAATCTCCATGCAGTGTAATTTATTAATTGATAAGAGCTATTGATAAGAGCTAGGTCAATTAATAATCTGTTTTCAGAAGGGGTTGTAAATACACAAAGCAATTGTTTTATATTATTTGTCCTTATGATCCCTGGAGATGAATGTGAAACAGATTTGGTTCTATCATCAAAGTTATACAGCAAGTAACTGCATGCTTTTCATGATCAGTAAACAACAATTGATCATGTAATTTCAGATACGTGAGGGTAGCCTCACAATATCTCTCAATATTGGCCACCATTAATTGGATATTTGAGTAATATACCGTAAATTAAAAGTGAACTATACCTGACAAGTATGAGTGGTTTAGGTTAATTTCCCATCCTTTGTGGGCTCTGCCTAACAATCAGCAGAAGGATGTACTGTTAGCTGATAATGTTTACTTTGCAAGCTACCAGTAGAAACTTGGTACAGTTGACTAAAGTAGGCCTAATGTAGACCTAATGTACTTTTTTTCTCCAAACAATGTAGGCCTAGCGAAGTTTGCTAACATCCCCTTTTCAACATTGTTTAATCACGATTGCTGCTGACAGAATGAAAGGCTTCATTGATTGATGGACCACGTCAAATTAGCTAGCTAGCTAATAACAGATCACGCCAATATCGCTAGTTAACAAGCTAACTTTCAGGGGATAAACTAGATGGTTATATCCAAATAGTTTGATTTGCTTGCCATCTATAGTGGTGATGTCCGACTGACAACTTTACCAGGACGAGGACTTGCCAATGTCAAGCTCTTTCCAAAAGCCTAATGTCTGATGAAGCAAGATAAATTACACATTGTGTTAGCTTAGCTAGCTACAAATGGATAGACTACCCTCACGTACCTGAAATTACATGATCAATTTATGTTTACTGATCATGAAAAGCATGTAGTTACTTGCTGTATAACTCTGATGATAGAGCTAAATGTGCGCAATTGTTTTGCATGGAATAATCAGAAATATGTAGTTCTGACTATGCTCTTCAAGGAGGTGATATACACAACTAAAGAGTTAACATTTATTTAACAGTCCCTTGAAAACGGCACATAGTTGTCAATGGTTTTAGAGGAGCTGGGGTTCTCCTTGCCCCACCAGCAGCCAAATTGAATGCTCTGCACCGTATTGTGATGTTTTATTGATAAAGACCTATATATTTTCAAGTAATATTAACACACTTTCTATAACACACACAAACTACACATTATTATTATTCATTGAAATGCATGCGTGAAAACACACACACACACACAGTTTGCTCGGAATATTCGTGCAATAATTTTCTACGACCGACAAACACTTCTGGATTATGAATCGAAAGCTACACACTTATCTCTCAGCCTCCCAGATCTGAAATACTATATTTGTTCATTTGTTCCCCTCACAGCGGGCTTACCTGTTGCTCCTGGCCGAGATGACCTAAGGTAACGCCGGCAAATCAATTAGGGACACAAAAAGAGAATACAGACTCAAACTTGAATTGATGTTCGACAACTCAGACTTGCGTCACATGTGGCAAGGACTACAGACTACAAAGGCAATTCCAGCTGTGCGGTGCCCACCAAAGCCCAGACGTGCTCAACAAATTCTATGCTGGCTTCGAGGCAGACAATACCGGGCCATCCAGGAAGGCTCTCGCTGCTCCGAATGACCAGGTGCTTTTGCTCTCCGAGGCTGACGTGAGGAAAACTCTCAAAAGAGTGAATACTCACAAAGCCACTGGCCCAGATGGCATCCCTGGCCGTGTCCTGAGAGTGTGTGCTGACCAGCTGGCGGGCGTCTTCTCTGACATATTCAACCTGTCCCTGTCCCGGGCTGTAATCCCCACCTGCTTTAAACAGACCACCATCCCAGTGCCCAAGAAAAACAAGGTGACATGCCCAAATGACTATCGACCCGCCATGCTCACCTTGGTCATCATGAAGTGCTTCGAGAGGCTGGTCATGGCCCACATCAAGGCCAGCATGCCAGGCACACTGGACCCACTCCAATTTGCCTACCGCTCCAACAGCTCCATGGAAGATGCCATTTCCATCACTATTCACACAGCCACAACACATCTGGACAAGAGGAACACCTTTGTGAGAATGCTGTTCAATGACTACAGTTCAGCATTCAACACTATTGTTCCCTCCAAGCTCGACACTAAGCTCAGAGCTCTGGGTCTGGACACCACCCTCTGCAACTGGATCCTGGACTTCCTGATGGGCAGACCACAGGCTTTGAGGATTGGCAACAACACCTCCTCCACACTGACTCTTAACACAGGGGTGTGTCCTCAGTCCTCTGCTGTACTCCCTGTTTACCCACAACTACGTAACTTTGCGTGACACCAACTCCATCATCAAGTTTGCTGACAATACCACGGTTGTAGGCCAGATAACCAACAACGACAAGTTATCCTATAAGGAGGAGGTAATTGAACTGTCATTGTGGTGTCATGAGAACACATGACAACAACCTCTCTCTCAACGTCAGCAAAACAAAGGAGTTGATTGTTGACTTCAGGAAGCAGAGAAGGGAACATGGCCCGATCCACATCAATGGGACTCTGCGTCCACATCACTGAGGACTTGTCATGGACCAACAACACCACCACTCTTGTAAAGAGGGTGCAATTTCTTCCTAAGGCAGGTGAAGAAATTTGGCATACCGTCCTGGTTCCTCTCCAAATACTATCGCTGCACCATCGAGCACGTCCTGACCGGTTGCATCACGACCTGGTACGGGAGTTGGACTGCAAGCCCCTCCAGCGGGTGGTGAAGACTGCCCAGTGCATCACTGGGACCGTACTTCCACCCATCCAGGACATCTACTTGAGAAGGAACGCAAAAAGTCAGATCACACGGGGCTCTGCCTTTACTTCGGTGAGCTCGTCTGAGTCATTGTCTGTGCTGTCTGTGGTGTCTGCGGAGTTGCTGATGGAAACACTCTCCAGTCAGGTGTCAAAAAGTAGTCACCACTTTTTTAAATAAAAAAATCTAGCAATTTCTTTTTCCCGGGTTCCATTGATGCAGTAGAAAGCTAAGCTAGCTAGCTAGCTAGCTAAGGTGTAGGCAGTAGTGACAGTTTTACTATGTATGATGGGTTTTTGACAGATCTGAAGCACGAGAGAGAGACAATATAGCCTGAGGTAAACTTTTGTTTTCCCGCGGATGATGCGCTACAGTAGTTTTGATTGGGCAAACAGGAAAATCATCCGGTTGAATAACCTATTGCAGCTTGATTCAAAATATATAGTTAGCTATTTTGTTATTCATTCATGATTTCGGAATAGTGGAGGTTGCGGATAAGATAGTGCAGCGAACGCCTAATGTGATGTGTTACAAGCTAGCATCCACCGAACTGATGTGAAAGTGCTCTGTTATGTTTCATCATATGTTTATAAGATTAAAAACTATATTCGTACTCTGAATTTGGCAATAAGACATACAGATTATGAAAGCAAAGACATTGTTTTGTTAAAAACAGCAAACAAATATGTTTTGACAAAAACACAATTTATATGCAAATTAGCCATAGCGACTTCCAACTGATTATGATAGAGTGTGTCACATATTTAATGGCTTTCTTCATTGAGCCCTATATTCTGAACCTGTTCTCTATGTATTCTAGTGAGTCTCAACCAAATTCTAACTAAAGGTACACCGTATCTAAAGGGATGGCTTAAGATAAATGTATTGAAAACCCTGTTGAATGCAATCTCCACGGAAGTCTAAATACGAACTACTGAGAAATGCATAGGAAAGGCGTGCGTAGGAAAGGCATACATTTCCTAAGTCTGAATCGGGCCCTTGGTGCAGCCGGAGAGGACGCTTTCCAGAACTATTCTAAAGCACTCATGTGGGAGTGATTGTGTCATCTCGCATGGAGGGATACAGTGTGGAAGGTAGACCTGTTGCAGTTCTGGAACAGGAACCATCCAAAGTATTTCATAAATGCACACAACGTGTTGACAGGTAAGGTGTTCGGTAACACTTTATTTAGACAGCCCCAAATAGATGGTTTGTATATGTTCAATAACTGTCAACAACATTTCCACTAACACTAACCTTATCCTAAACTTAACCCTTACCCTTATCACTGCTTGTAGAAATGTTTATGTACAATACATATGTGCTTTCTATGTGAATATATTTATGGGTATCATACTCTTATTATTATTACATTTCTTACACCCACTCTAGCGCTTAAACGATTTAAGCTATTATGGAAGGACCACCAGGGGGCAGGCTGTGCCCACTGATAGTAGCCCAGCCCGGCATGTGAGTAGAGGGGATCAGAGGCAGTTAGGCACCTGGTGGCACTAATCACCTATTCTCTTCCTCCTACATAAGATACGGGAGAACCAGTAGTGGGGGGGAGCTCGGTGGAAAAAGGACGTGTTGATTCTCCAAACGGATTACTTACCTGACAGACGACAGAAGATAGGAACGGACTACCTCTTGGGAATGGCAAACACTGATTCTCACCACCACCAGAAATGAGCTCTCCACGAACGTATAGTTAAGAAGGTGACACACCCGTGATTTATGTTATAGTTAAAAGTTACTCACCTTGTTGTCCTTATTCCTGTAAAGAAGAAGATGTGTGTTATCCTTTTGAGATCATCCTTGGTTGTGTGGGCATATTTGGGAAGAAAAGATACCTCAATAGAGAACTTGGTTCTATGTCAAAAACCTGCTCCCGACTCGTTTATTCCACCTTTCCGTTTTAGAGCAACCGACAGAATACTTGGTCTGCTCACATTGGTGGAGAATGCGGGCATAAGGTGGACAAGTTACACGAGGATATAAGAAAGGAAAACGAAAATCTCCCTTTAAACACAGAGGAACAATACAAGGAAGATGGATAACGCTCTACTACAACATTTGATCACGGCACAGCAGAAAACCATAGAACTGATGCGACAACAGCTGAGCCGGCGAAAAGAGCCTAGAGTGAAGCCGAGAGGGGCTGCTCATGCCATCTTACCTCGCCTCTCAAAGGAGGATGATATTGAGGCTTTCATCACGACGCTCGAAAGGACAGCCACCTTGGAAGAGTGGCCCCCAACAGAATGGGCAAGCGTGTTATCCCCTCTTTTAACCGGAATAGCCCAGGAAGCCTACTATGACATGGACCCCCGCGAAGCTGCTGACTTTGGGCGACTAAAAACCGAGATTCTGTCCTGGTACCAGTTGACCCCCCCGAGATTGATGGAACTTTATGGCTCTATCAATGGACCTATATGGTAGACCAACCCGTGCAGTCCCAGATCTTCACGCTCATACGACTCATGAAGCAGTGGCTGGAACCTGGAAAGGGAGTAGGACATGTTGTAGAGACTCTCATCGTGGACAAGATTTTGAGAGAATTACCCATGGACTTAAAAAGGATCGTGGGGCAAACAAACCCCTCGTCAGCAGACGACATAGCCCAGGCCGTGGAAACGTACCAATCTACACTACCGTTCAAAAGTTTGGGGTCACTTAGAAATGTCCTTGTTTTCCATGAAAATGTACATGAAATGAGTTTGAATAGGAAATATAGCAAAATGCATAAGAAATGTAGTCATTGACAAGGTTAGAAATAATGATTTTTAATAGAAATAATAATTGTGTCCTTCAAACTTTGCTTTCGTCAAAGAATCCTCCATTTGCAGCAATTACAGCCTTGCAGACCTTTGGCATTCTAGTTGTCAATTTGTTGAGGTAATCTGAAGAGATTTCACCCCATGGTTCCTGAAGCACCTCCCACAAGTTGGATTGGCTTGATGGGCACATATTACGTACCATACGGTCAAGCTGCTCCCACAACAGCTCAATTGGGTTTAAATCCGGTGACTGTGCTGGCCCCTCCATTATAGACAGAATACCAGCTGACTGCTTCTTCCCTAAATAGCTATTGCATAGTTTGGAGCTGTGCTTTGGGTCATTGTCCAAGTTGTAGGAGGAAATTGGCTCCAATCAAGCACCGTCCACAGGGTATGGCATGACATTGCAAAATGGAGTGATAGCCTTCCTTCTTCAAGATCCCTTTTACCCTGTAAAAATGTCCCACTTTACCACCACCAAAGCACCCCCAGACCATCACATTGCCTCCACCATGCTTGAAAGATGGCATCAAGCACTCCTCCAGCTTCTTTTCATTTGGTCTGCATCTCACAAATGTTCTTCTTTGTGATCCGAACACCTCAAACTTCGATTTGTCTATCCATAACACTTTTTTTCCCAATCTTTCTCTGTCCAGTGTCTATGTTATTTTGCCAATCTTAATCTTTTATTTTTACTGGCCAGTCTGAGATATGGCTTTTTCTTTGCAACTCTGCCTAGAAGGTCAGCATCCCGGAGTCGCCTCTTCACTGTTGACGTTGAGACTGGTGTTTTGCGGGTACTATATAATGAAGCTGCCAGTTGAGGACCTGTGAGGTGTCTGTTTCTCAAACTAGACACTAATGTATTTGTCCTCTTGCTCAGTTGTGCACCGGGGCCTCCCACTCCTCTTTCTATTCTTGGTAGAGCCAGTTTGCGCTGTTCTGTGAAGGGAGTAGTACACAGCGTTGTACGAGATCTTCAGTTTCTTGGCAATTTCTCGCATGGAATAGCCTTCATTTTTCAGAACAAAAATAGACTGACGAGTTTCAGAAGAAAGTTCTTTGTTTCTGGCCATTTTGATTCTGTAATCAAACCCACAATTGCTGATGCTCCAGATACTCAACCAGTCCCAAGAAGGCCAGTAATATTTATTCTTTAATCAGCACAACAGTTTACAGCTGTGCTAACATAATTGCAAAAGGTTTTTCTAATGATCAATTAGCCTTTTAAAATGATAAACTTGGATTAGCAACCACAACGTGCCATTGGAACACAGGACTGATGGTTGCTGATAATGGGCCTTTGTACGCCTATGTAGATATTCCATTAAAAATCAGCCGTTTCCAGCTACAATAGCCATTTACAACATTAACAATGTCTACACTGTATTTTTAATCGATTTTATGTTATTTTAATGGACAAAAAAATTGCTTTTCTTTTGAAAACAAGGACATTTCTAAGTGACCCCAAACTTTTGAACGGTAGTGTACGTGGGAGTTGTTAAAAGGGGGCAAGGAGGACCAGAAGGACACTACCAAGACCGTTCCCCGAACAACCCCGGGACGTCCACCACTGAAATGACCGAACCCTCTCTGGGCGGGGGAGAAGTTATCACCCATACAACAGGTCGGTGCTATAAATTCCAGTCTCCGGACCATTACGCCCCGGAATGTCCTTGAAATGACGAGTCCCACAGAGTCACCACTGCCCGTCCCCACACATCCCTATACGAGACAACAGGATCACCCATGTTGGTTAGCAGAAATAGCCCCAGCCCCAGAGATTCCAGTTTGAATAGAAAGACGTGGTAGCCATTCTCAACTCCGGAAGTATTGTTACATTAGTGGAGGAGCAGATGGTGACCACAGCAACACTTCTACCAGGCAAAGTAGCTGTGTCCTGTATCCATGGAGACACCCACTCTTTCTCCACCTCGAGTCTGTCCATTCTCACCCCGAAAGGAAGGTGTACAGTCAGGGCGGGGAAAGTACCCCAGCTGAAGGTGCCATTATTGATCGGGAGAGACTGTCCCTTATATAAGGAGCTTCGGCAGACAACTTTACACACCGAACAAAGGGGACCATGTCTCACTATCACACGCCAAGGTCTGGCCCACCAAAGGGGGGCAGGAAAGCAGAAAAAAAAGACAAAGTCCAAGCCCGGGGTAGTAGCCCTACAAGGGAACATAGCCTCTGCCTCGTCCTCTGGAGCAGAGGAAGAAATATAGACCCAACGCCAGACAGCTATTCCAGGAAACCTCCGATGAAGACATCAGAGCGACCAGAGGCTAAGGGATATGTTTGAAGCAGGCAAAAAGGTGCATATCCGGCCATACCGGATTCCCGAGACCCATGAGGCATCGCTAAGAACGAGGTAAGTGAGATGCTGAGGATGAGGGTGATCGAGCCATCTACGAGCGAGTGGTCCAGTCCCATAGTCCTGGTTCCCAAACCCGACGGTAGTATGAGGCTCTGCAACGACTTTAGGGGCTTAAATGCCATCTCTACGTTCGACGCGTATCCCATGCCCCACGTGGATGAACTCTTGGAGCGCTTGGGAAAGGCCAAGTTCATCACCACCCTGGATCTGACGAAGGGATATTGGCAAGTGCCGGTGGCTCCGGAGGGCCACCCAAAGACTGCCTTCGCCACACCGAAGGGGCTTTTTCAGTATGTGAGGATGCCCTTCGAACTGCATGGCGCCGCGGCAACCTTCCAACGCCTCATGGATGCCATTCTATAGCTCCATCAAGAGTATGCAGCGGCGTACATAGACGATGTGGTCATCCATACTCCACCCCACTCATGGTGGAAGTTCAGAATGAGAAAGTGTAGTCTATATAAAAATAATTACACTCAAACTGAAAAATCATTAAACAAAATGAGGATTCCTATCATCCTAATCAAGGTTTAGATTATATCTCACATTTCAGTGTTCAAACTTGTAAACAAGGCTGCATGGAATTTCTGTTAATGCGACTAAGTGCAGCCAATGGCAATGTCGACTAAGTATAATGCCAGGAGCCACTTGTGGATTTGACAGCTCTAACACAGTTCCACATCTGACACCCTCAAAACAACCGCTATGTAGATGTCTGCTAAAGCGGATCTGATTTAATAGAGCCCTAAGGCTGGGATTCATTCAAACCTTCCATGGCAATGTTTACGCAGTGTCTTTATTTACAACAGGTCACCCTGGTAGTAGTTGTAGATTTTTATACAGTACCCAAGACCAGTCTGCGAGTTAATTTGAACATTGGAAAAAGAGCTACTGCTTAAATACTGCAATGTAGATTTGACTGAGTTGAGCCCTATCTCAGCTTAAAGAATGTTATGCAAATATATTGGAATAAATAGGTTTACTGTTTTTACCTCATTTGTATCCTCAATAACTTCAGTTTATATTATTTGCATCATATAATGCTGTTACATGATAGGGAATGCTGTTCATGATAGTCCAGCTTTATCCATACAGACAGCAAAACTAAGTAAATAGATACATAATCCATCTAATTTAAGCTTATTCACACAAAGGGCAATGTTTTGTGGTATTGTTGTGAGCGTTTTGGCACAAATGGTTGCTGTGCATCACCCTGTAGGGTGCTGCTACACATTGGTGGTGGAAGAGGTGAGTTCCTCACCTTAGAGCGCTATGTGCATCTAGAAAGACGCTATATAATTACATGTAATAAATTATTATAACATTGACTGGGGGAAAAAAAGTTAGTCACTGACAAATCAGACAAAAAAATAACCCTTGGGGAAAAAAACTAGAGAAAAGGGGAAAATGTTTGAAACTGTTTATATGTTTTGAAATGTCACTGAAAGTTGAAGATATCGTTTTTTATTATTGATTCATTATTTAGATAGTTGTTGTTTTTTAACTGTTGGAAGAGCAAGTATTGGTTATTGAGTAATTCTGACAGTTATGTGACGTTGTATACAGTTGTGGGATTATCGCTGTTATTGGAAGATGTCACACACACAAAAAAAAGAGAAACGATGTAACAATAATATTGTTATGTGTTGCAGCACGGACACAATTGAATGCAACACTTGTGTTTCTACTATGCTACTACAGTGACCAGCATGTCTTTATTGTATGCTGAGAGTTATGACTAATAAATAATAGTTTAGCAGCTGAAATGCTTTAACCATCCTTTTTGTATAGTTTGTAGGACAGAATAGAATGAAACACAAAGTAGTCATTGCAAACTCCACCCCCAACACATCCCACGGTAAAGAGAGAAAAGCTATTACACCATCAAACATCAGCCTACACCACCGACCTTAACACACCGCCCATGTCCAACTCCATTAATCTGCTGTCACAATTTATTAGGCAATAACGTTTATCAGTTAACACCAACATAAGGTGTGTTCCATATTAATCACACAGCCCGTGCTGATTAGCTACACACTGTGAGTGTTTGACTGTGGTTAGGCCTTACTCCCACTAGGGGGAGTTGTAGGACCACAGTCAAGCCCTCACATCATAACTAGGGGTGGTTTATGATCCCCAATCAGAGACAGCTGTCTAGAGTTTGTCTCTGATTGGGGATAGTATTTAGGCACATCTCACATCCACCTGTGTGTGGATCATTGTTCGTGCCTGTGCCTGTCTGCAATTAAGTTCACAGCACGTAAGTCACTTGGTGCTTTTCTCTCCTTGTTTATTTTGAATACTTATAGTGTGACAAGTTTAAATAAAAAGGATGTCACTCCACGAGCGCTCCGTCTGCCGTCCCTTAACTATGCACTGTGACACACACAGAAATAAGCACGGGCAGACCCATTTGCCAAGCTTACCATTTAGCAAGCGCCAGGGCATACTTCTCTGTGACAAATAAATTGGGAGGTCTCAGCAGATGCATTGGTCTGACATGTGCTTACAGTGGCTTGCGAAAGCATTCACCCCCCTTGGCATTTTTCCTATTTTGTTGCCTTATAACCTGGAATTAAAATGGATTTTGGGGGGGTTTGTATAATTAGATTTACACAACATGCCTACCACTTTGAAGATGTAAAATATGTTTTCTTGTGATACAAACAAGAAATAAGACAAAACTGACAACTTCAGCGTGCATAACTATTCACCCCCCCCCAAAGTCAATACTTTGTAGAGCCACCTTTTGCAGCAATTACAGCTGCAAGTCTCTTGGGGTATGTCTCTATAAGCTTGGCACATCTAGCCACTGGGATTTCTGCCCATTCTTCAAGGCAAAACTGCTCCAGCTCCTTCAAGTTGGATGGGTTCCGCTGGTGTACAACAATCTTTAAGTCATACCACAGATTCTCAATTGGATTGAGGTCTGGGCTTTGACTAGGCCATTCCAAGACATTTAAATGTTTCCCCTTAAACCACTCGAGTGTTGCTTTAGCAGTATGCTTAGGGTCATTGTCCTGCTGGAAGGTGAACCTCCATCCCAGTCTCAAATCTCTGGAAGACTTAAACAGGTTTCCATCAAATATTTCCCTGTATTTAGCGCCATCCGTCATTCCTTCAATTCTGACCAGTTTCCCTGCCAATGAAAAACATCCCCACAGCATGATGCTGCCACCACCATGCTTCACTGTGGGGATGGTGTTCTCGGAGTGATGAGAGTTGTTGGGTTTGTGCCAGACATAGCAATTTCCTTGATGGCCAAAAAGCTCAATTTGAGTCTCATCTGACCAGAGTACCTTCTTTCATATGTTTGGGGAGTCTCCCACATGGCTTTTGGCGAACACAAAACGTGTTTGCTTATTTTTTTCTCTAAGCAATGGCTTTTTCTGCCCAGCTCTGTGGAGTGTATGACTTAAAGTGGTCCTATGGACAGATACTCCAATATCCGCTGTGGAGCTTTGCAGCTCCTTCAGGGTTATCTTTGGTCTCTTTGTTGCCTCTCTGATTAATGCCCTCCTTGCCTGGTCTGTGAGTTTTGGCCCTCTCTTGGCAGGTTTGTTGTGGTGCCATATTCTTTCAATTTTTTAATAATGGATTTAATGGTGCTCCATGGGATGTTCAATGTATTGGATATTTTTTTTATAACCCAACCCTGATCTGTACTCCCTGACCTGTTTGGAGAGCTCCTTGCTTAGTGGTGTTGCAGACTCTGTGGCCTTTCAGAACAGGTGTGTATATATACTGAGATCATGTGACAGATCATGTGACACTTAGATTGCACACAGGTGGACTTTATTTAACTAATTATGTGACATCTGAAGGTAATTAGTTGCACCAGATCTTATGTAGGGGCTTCATAGCAAAGGGGGTGAATACATATGCACGCACCACTTTTCCGTTATTTATTTGTAATTTATTTTTGAAACAAGTGATTTTTTTTCATTTCACGTCACCAATTTGGACTATTTTGTGTATGTCTGTTACATGAAATCCAAATATAAATCCATTTAAATTACAGGTTGTAATGCAACAAAATAGGAAAAACGCCAAGGGGGGATGATTACTTTTGCAAGGCACTGTATTTATCGCTGTGTGTAGCTAATTAGCAGGCAAGCTAAGGAAGCTGGCCCTGATTAAATAACACATTCAGGGGCTCAAGGTTCCTGCTCCCTTAGAGACTGATGATGTAAAAGGGAAAATATATTTAAAAACATGAGGGATGAAAAAGTGAGGCCTCCTCTCTCTCTTCTCATATCCGTTGCTCTCCCTTTCTCCTCCTCCTTCTCTTCAGCCCATCCCACCCCAAATCTAATGACACAACCTCAGTAATTTTTACATCAACAAATAACCTTCAATTCATTTAATCTCTCATTAAAATTAGGAGAACCAATACATACTTTTACTCAATATTTTGTATTCTAATAATTTATTTCCAAAAGGTTCTATATTTTCCCATACAATAATCCGTATTAAAAACATTATTTAAAACAAATGTATGTGGCGACCCCACTCCAATTCTTCCCCAACCCCGACTTTGAATATCACTACTCCATGTCTTAATCTCTGTGCCCCCTCTCTACTATCCACAGTCTCAGATCTTGACAGCAATCACAACATGTCAGACAAAGACAGACGGAGTCCTAACTGACATTAATCATCCTTTTCAACTGAATCCGTTTCAGACAAAATTCTTAGCAGTATACTGTATTGTAGGCCATTTCGATTACAGTTTCAGGGATTGAAAAGCTAGGTTGTGCCATGGCAGAACAATGTGTGTCATCGTTTTTTTCTTAGGCTGGGATTTAATCTGATTGCACTTTTGTCCGCAATGCACGCTTCAATGGCAATGTTACCTCGGTCACAGAGACCATATTCACAGTAAACGCGGCATATGTTGTCCAAATGCGCGATCGGATTGAATCCCGGCATAAGTGTTGGAACGTGTGATATTTTATTATCCTTGATGCAAATTCAACAGATACTGTACTTGTGAAAGCCTATAACTCACACATGTCTTGCAATGTTAGAAGATAATCAAAACTTGCAATTCTGCTTGGTGCCACACAAAGCTCTGTCTGCACGTTTCCACCATGGTGAGGGTGTCAGGTAAACTAACTTTTCAGCGGCCACATCAGGCCTTTAACCCACCAAAATAACTCCAATCATCCCATACAGACATGGAAATACAGCTTAGAAACACAGAACGGATATGATAGTGGAGCTATGGAGCAGAGCTGTGTGTGTCTGTGTGTGTGTGTGTGTTTGCATGTCTTTTCAGTAAATATGGCCCTGTCAGATAAAGCAGCTCTGATTGGGTAATGAGTCAGGGAGAGGTGTTAGGGAACGCCGTGGGAGACAAAGAGAGGGCGGAAAAGTAATGAAGCATTGTGGGAGAATGAGCCTGGGCCAGGCTGATAACATCCTGTGGCATCTGATGGAGGACAATGGGCCGTGGAAATGGAATCTCATTGCCTGCACAAGCTCCCCCACACAGATGGATAGACCTGGTGGAGGGAAGGAGCAAAGGATAAGAGACTGAGGTGTTCAGACGGTCTATATTGTCTCGTTGTGAGGTACATTTGCTGTGATGTTTTAAGAAGTGTGGCACTTCTCTTAACCTCTTGATTGCCAAGCCTTTTTTTACTGAGAATTACACCTACCTTTAGGCGTGTGATACACCACTTGCAACTGACCCCCCATTTGGGAAATACTGTGTTCGAAGAATCAACAGTTGAACCTGCCTGCATCCAGTAGATAGTGACATAAACTATTTGTGGGTCTATGTTCCACTCTGACCACATAGATAGTTAAATCAGAGGTTTTGCAATGATTTGTTGTAATGTTATTGGCCAAGTAGTCCCTCGCACATCCCTTACAAATGACAATATCTTCTGCCGGAATTTTACTGTGGCTTCCTCTCTGCCTTATCTGTAATGACAGAGTTAGTGCAAGCAGTACGGTGTAACTCCCTCACAACCTTAGATAAAGTTTCCAACATATTGCTCTCTCCTGTCCAATCTGTTTACATCAGTTATCACAGCGGAGATGTAGGAGAGGAGAAAACAGGATGCAGGAATTGAATATTTTATCTTGCATGGGAAGACCGAGGAAAAACCCATGTAAAGTGACTGCAACCCCAAGCAAAATACTATGAAATGTACCAGTCCACAGGAATTTCTATAACTCTTACTGCACCTGCAAACTCTATTTCACAATATTAACATTGTGAAATAAAGAGTTATAGAAATGCCTGTGGACTGGTACATTTCATAGTATTTTGCTTGATGAAATAATGTAATGTTAATATGTTAATTGAACAGGGAAACTAGTGTTGGATTTTGATTCTAAGAGTCAATTAACCCAACAGGCAATGACTGATCAAATCAAGCTCAACGGTATTTTCTCCCATTAAATCACAGGGATATCATTCCTCCAGTTTCCCATCTTGATAGGGGTATTGTAAATAGTAATTGTGCCTGTTAATTTAATTTCCATTGATAGCACTGTTAGCTCCACCTATGCTATTAGTTTTATTTCAAGCTATTGTTTTGCGACATGTGCTCATAAGCATAGCGGTATTGTTGTATTGACTTTTGTGTCACCATGGATACTCCTGCTGTTTTCAAATCTCAGAGGGCTTGGACTGTTACATATAAAAGTCTAAAATGAACTTTCTGGGTGCATGACACCTAGCGCAGATGTTCTAGTCATCTCAGAGACCTTGCTGAATAATTTGATTATGGATAAGGACGTTGCAATTGCAGACTACAAAATGTTCAGATGTGATAGACAAAAAAGCGGGGGGTGAATGGCTATTTACAGTGGGGGAAAAAAGTATTTAGTCAGCCACCAATTGTGCAAGTTCTCCCACTTAAAAAGATGAGAGAGGCCTGTAATTTTCATCATAGGTACACGTCAACTATGACAGACAAAATGAGAAAAAAAAATCCAGAAAATCACATTGTAGGATTTTTTATGAATTTATTTGCAAATTATGGTGGAAAATAAGTATTTGGTCACCTACAAACAAGCAAGATTTCTGGCTCTCACAGACCTGTAACTTCTTCTTTAAGAGGCTCCTCTGTCCTCCACTCGTTACCTGTATTAATAGCACCTGTTTGAACTTGTTATCAGTATAAAAGACACCTGTCCACAACCTCAAACAGTCACACTCCAAACTCCACTATGGCCAAGACCAAAGAGCTGTCAAAGGACACCAGAAACAAAATTGTAGACCTGCACCAGGCTGGGAACACTGAATCTGCAATAGGTGAGCAGCTTGGTTTGAAGAAATAAACTGTGGGAGCAATTATTAGGAAATGGAAGACATACAAGTCCACTGATAATCTCCCTCGATCTGGGGCTCCACGCAAGATCTCACCCCGTGGGGTCAAAATGATCACAAGAACGGTGAGCAAAAATCCCAGAACCACACAGGGGGACCTAGTGAATGACATGCAGAGAGCTGGGACCAAAGTAACAAAGCCTACCATCAGTAACACACTACGCAGCCAGGGACTCAAATCCTGCAGTTCCAGACGTGTCCCCCTGCTTAAGCCAGTACATGTCCAGGCCCGTCTGAAGTTTGCTAGAGTGCATTTGGATGATCCAGAAGAGGATTGGGAGAATGTCATATGGTCAGATGAAACCAAAATAGAACTTTTTGGTAAAAACTCAACTCGTCGTGTTTGGAGGACAAAGAATGCTGAGTTGCATCCAAAGAACACCATACCTACTGTGAAGCATGGGGGTGTACACATCATGCTTTGGGGCTGTTTTTCTGCAAAGGGACCAGGACGACTGATCCGTGTAAAGGAAAGAATGATTGGGGCCATGTATCGTGAGATTTTGAGTGAAAACCTCCTTCCATCAGCAAGGGCATTGAAGATGAAACGTGGCTGGGTCTTTCAGCATGACAATGATCCCAAACACACTGCCCGGGCAACGAAGGAGTGGCTTCGTAAGAAGCATTTCAAGGTCCTGGAGTGGCCTAGCCAGTCTCAAGATCTCAACCCCATAGAAAATCTTTGAGGGAGTTGAAAGTCCGTGTTGCCCAGCGACAGCCCCAAAACATCACTGCTCTAGAGGAGATCTGCATGGAGGAATGGGCCAAAATAGTGTGTGAAAACCTTGTGAAGACTTACAGAAAATGTTTGACCTGTGTCATTGCCAACAAAGGGTATATAACAAAGTATTGAGAAACTTTTGTTATTGACCAAATACTTATTTTCCACCATAATTTGCAAATAAAATCATAAAAAATCCTACAATGTGATTTTCTGGATTTTTTTTCTTCTCATTTTGTCTGTCATAGTTGACGTGTACCTATGATGAAAATTAAAGGCCTCTCTCATCTTTTTAAGTGGGAGAACTTGCACAATTGGTGGCTGACTAAATACTTTTTTTCCCCACTGTATGTAAGTTCTTCTCTTATGGCATCATGTGGTCCTCTGTAGCTCAATTGGTAGAGCATGCTGCTTGTAACGCCAGGGTAGTGGGTTTGATCCCCGGGACCACCCATACGTAAAAATGTATGCACGCCTGACTGTAAGTCGCTTTGGATAAAAGCTAAATGGCATATTATTATATTATTATCATCATGCTCTCTTAGCATCTTTGGCCCCAAAATATGTGAGCTGTTGGTTATGGAAGTGGCCATAACCCCCAAAAATGCATATATCTACCACCCCCCAGCCGTGGAGGCTGTTGGTATTATTACAGACTACAAAGGGAAGCACAGCCGCGAGCTGCCCAGTGACACAAGCCTACCAGACGAGCTAAACCACTTCTATGCTCGCTTCGAGGCAAGCAACACTGAAGCATGCATGAGAGCACCAGCTGTTCCGGACGACTATGTGATCACGCTCTCCGTAGCCGATGTGAGTAAGACTTTTAAGCAGGTCAACATTCACAAGGCCGCAGGGCCAGACGGATTACCAGGACGTGTACTCCGAGCATGTGCTGACCAACTGGCAAGTGTCTTCACTGACATTTTCAACATGTCCCTGACTGAGTCTGTAATACCAACATGTTTCAAGCAGACCACCATAGTCCCCGTGCCCAAGAACTCTAAGATAACCTGCCTAAATGACTACCGACCCGTAGCACTGACATCTGTAGCCATGAAGTGCTTTGAAAGACTGGTCATGGCTCACATCAACAGCATAATCCCAGAAACCCTAGACCCACTCCAATTTGCATACCGCCCCAACAGATCCACAGATGATGCAATCTCTATCGCACTCCACACTGCCCTTTCCCACCTGGACAAGAGGAACACCTACGTGAGAATGCTATTCATTGACTACAGCTCAGCATTCAACACCATAGTGCCCTCTAAGCTCATCACTAAGCTAAGGATCCTGGGACTAAACACCTCCCTCTGCAACTGGATCCTGGACTTCCTGACGGGCCGCCCCCAGGTGGTAAGGGTAGGTAACAACACATCTGCCACACTGATCCTCAACACGGGGGCCCCTCAGGGTGCGTGCTCAGTCCCCTCCTGTACTCTCTGTTCACCCATGACTGCATGGCCAGGCACGACTCCAACACCATCATTAAGTTTGCCGACGACACAACAGTGGTAGGCCTGATCACCGACAACGATGAGACAGCCTATAGGGAAGAGGTCAGAGATCTGGCCGTGTGGTGCCAGGACAACAACCTCTCCCTCAACGTGACCAAGACAAAGGAGATGATTGTGGACTACAGGAAAAAAAAAGAGGACTGAGCACGCCCCCATTCTCATCGACGGGGCTGTAGTGGAACAGGTTGAGAGCTTCAAGTTCCTTGGTGTCCACATCACCAACGAACTATCATGGTCCAAACACACCAAGACAGTCGTGAAGAGGGCACGACAAAGCCTATTCCCCCTCAGGAGACTAAAAAGATTTGGCATGGGTCCTCAGATCCTCAAAAAATTCTACAGCTGCACCATCGAGAGCATCCTGACTGGTTGCATTACCGCCTGGTATGGCAACTGCTTGGCCTCTGACCGCAAGGCACTACAGAGGGTAGTGCGTACGGCCCAGTACATCACTGGGGCAAAGCTCCCTGCCATCCAGGACCTCTATACCAGGCGGTGTCAGAGGAAGGCCCTCAAAATTGTCAAAGACTCCAGCCACCCTAGTCATAGACTGTTCTCTCTGCTACCGCGACGGCAAGCGGTACCGGAGTGCCAAGTCTAGGTCCAAAAGACTTCTCAACAGCTTCTACCCCCAAGCCATAAGACTCCTGAACAGCTAATCATGGCTACCCGGACTATTTGCACTGCCCCCCCACCCCATCCTTTTTACGCTGCTGCTACTCTGTTAAGTATTTATGCATAGTCACTTTAACTCTACCCACATGTACATATTACCTCAACTACCTCAACTAGCCGGTGCCCCCGCACATTGACTCTGCAACGGTACCCCCCTGTATATATAGCCTCCCTACTGTCACTTTATTTTACTGTATATATAGCCTCCCTACTGTCACTTTATTTTACTTCTGCTCTTTTTTTCTCAACACTTTTTTGTTGTTGTTGTTTTATTCTTACTTTTTTTGTTTAAAATAAATGCACTGTTGGTTAAGGGCTGTAAGTAAGCATTTCACTGCAATGTCTGCACCTGTTGTATTCGGCGCATGTGACCAATAAAATTTGATTTTGATTTGATTATTTAAAACGCTTTCTGGTATCTGAACTGGTTGTGTTAGGAGATCTAAATCTTGATTTGCTTACACATGCCTCAGATCAGTTTAAGAATATTGGTCTTGAGTTCAACTTGACTCATCTGATAATGAAACCCACTTGGATTCATATGAAAACCTGGTGTTACAAACTGGCTCGTAGCCCGTAACAAAAGAGGAAGACAACGCAGAGATAAAAAGGAATAACAAACATTTATTAAACAAAGTAAATACACAAATAACAACGGTGTGTGTAATCAGCAGTGTTAGTGAGTGGATGGGTGCATAGATGGTGATAATGACGGGTGTTGAGAGGTGCCAAAACAAAGCCCCAAAATGCCACAACCAAAAATAACAGTGTGTCTGCATGGAGAGAGTCTCCTCCATGTATTGGGGAAAGGTGTATTTATCCCCGGGACACACCCAAGCCCAGGTGTGTCCCATTTCGCTGACGACCCTCCCGCCCACCGACATCCTATTAAGGAAAACAAGAGCAAAGAGAAAGAATTTTGGCAGACTGAGTGGGATGGTCGTCACCCCCCACCCCCACCATAAAACCAGGGACCACCAAGGACCTCGGAACACCACGCCAACAAAATACTGCCCTGGTTAAAGCTGCCCCAGCCAACCTCGTCCTCCCCCAACCTTTGCGCACAGGAAGCAACCTTTAAGAGGAAAGAAGAAAATCAGGACAGCAGGGAACACATGACAGGAGCGACAAGACAACAAAAAACACAAAATAAACAGTGGTCGGTCACATGGACGACATGCATACCCTCGGGGACAACGCGTATGAGAACGCGTGTGCACCTGATCAATAGGACCAGACAACTCAATTTCTCTCAAGAAACTCTATAGAATCACTGATGGATGGGGTAAGCATCCCCAACGTCAATATCGTGTTCTATTAATTTTGTACGTGTAGTAGTATCAGAAAACAAAACTGGAAAACTGCTCGCCTGTCAGCAGGTAGATGAGCGAGAAGGCTATCCAAAACATCCAGCGACTGAATTTTTCAATCTACCCTGCAGTTGGCAATCGTCGGGACCAGGGACATCCTCCACAAAAACAACCCAGCGATCTAACGGTACCGGTCAAAATAGCACGTTTACTGTCCTCTGCGGACTCCCACTGTTCGGCCCCAGAGGAACGTGCGTAATAGGGTTTTAGCAGATTTACATGGCACAGTTGGTGCGCTTTCCTTCGTTCCGGAGTGGCAACTAGATGGTTGTGCGTCAGTGCACTGACCAAAACTACATATGGCCCTTGAAACTTGCCTTGAAAAGGAGAACCAATAATTGGCAGCAGAACAAGAACCTGGTCACCTGGACTAAAGTGACGAGGCTCAGCTCGCCGATCAAATATTCCTTTCATCCTCCCATGTGAAGATGACAGCTTCTCTTTAGCCATCTCACCAGCGGCGTACAGGCGACGCCGGAAATCACACATACGATAACAGGGACTGAGTTGGCTTGGGACACTTCCAGTTATCCTGGAGCACTGCTAGAAGCCCGTGCACTTTATGTCCGAACACTAGGTCATTTGAACTGAAACATGTGCTCTCCTGTGAAACCTCCATGGCGGCTAACAGTAACCGTGGCAACCACTCCTCCCAATCCTTATCCATCTCCGTACAATAAACTCCCAACAAAGACTTAAGTGTTTGATGGAAACGTTCCAGCGCTCCTTGACTCCGCGCGTGATAGGCGATAGCCAAATTGTGTTTAATATGGAGCTGTTGGAGAACCTGACCAAACCTTGATCACTGAATAACCTTAGGGATTCCAAACAGCGAGAAACTGAGTCAAAGCTTTTAGCACGGACTTAGTCGAAATAGACAGGCAGCAGGAAACCTAGTGGTCTGACACGTCACAGTGAACAGGTAACTACCATTCTTAGAGCGAGGGCCAACACAGTCAATGAGATACTCAAACGGCTGGCTGACTACGGGAATAGGAAACAGCGGTACAGACTTAATAGCTTGATTAGGTTTACCTGTTAATTGACAGGTGTGACAGGTTTTGATGAACGCAGAAACATCCCTCTTTAACCTAGGCCAAAATAAATGTCTCAGAATGCGATTGTAAGTTTTCTACACGCCCAGATGTCCAGCAACATCGTTGTGGGAAGTTTTCAGCACCAACTCACAAAACCTAACTAGTACAACAACCTGACTAATAGCCTCCACCACAAAATAACTATGAGACACCCAGTTTCTCATCAAGACATAATTCTGGAGAAAACAGCCATGGGCGACATCTCCAAACTGTTCCACAGGCACAATTTGGTCACGCAACTCTTCTAATGTGGGGTCAGCCCGTTGCTCCTTGAATCCCTACAAACGATGGCTTAGCGGAAACCACTAGAGATGGAGATGCGACAGGCCATACACGCTCACCAGCCAAGTTATTCCCAAGGATAATGTCGATACCCTCAATAGGCATCAAAGGACACACCCCTACAACAACCTCACCTTTCACCAGTTCAGAATCCAACGGAACTGACAGTGCTAAACCCGATTCCCCTAATTAAAACACTATTCTCCGAATCAGTTTCAGCGGAGAAGGGTAACAGGCTAACACAAACGACTCAGAGGCACCTGTGTCCCTCAGGATCGTCACTGGCACTGGGTCGTTGCTTCCTAACAGCGAAACAAAACCCTCAGTAATTAAAAGTAAATCATCTGGGTCAATTGGGACTTTCACATGCACCTGGGCATGAGACGGTGACTCTTGACTGAAGTCAGCTTTACCACGGGAGCCAGACTCAACCCTAGATAAATGAAGCACTGACCGTGAACCAGAGTGTCTCAGAGGGCGAGACCCAAATCTCTCCGAACGCCCCCATTCACTCCGAATACAGGGCTCTGCAAGCCACTTTTGTGAGTCAAAACATACTTGTCTGCCAAAACCGCAGCTTCAGAGACAGAGTCCTCAACAGAGGCTGCCCCAGTGGTAACTACGCGTATACCACTTTCCATCAGATTGGCCTTCAATATCAACCTAACAATTTTTGACGTTTATCACTAATTTCAACCTGGTAGTGTTCAGCGATCTTCAACAGCTGTTCTTTAGTACATCATTCTAACAGTTCCTCTGATTGAACGCAAATTAACTTGTCTACATTAGACACCATAGTCACAATCGCACTGGGCACCACAGGAGAGAGATGATATAAGGAGCTTCCTCAAATCCTACAATAACAATTCGCAGTGGGTAATTACACACTGTAGCCCGCTTGCATGGGAGAAAAACAACAGCACGCTGGTGGATTCCCCCCAAGCCACGGATGTGCCCCTGAGACAACTGCTCCGTCCATGGACACTACACAAAAATAACAAAATAGCCATGCCCAACATATTCCAAAGTGGAACACGTCGCTAAGCCTAACAGGGGAAAAGAAAGGCTATAGCTCTGTGTAGGAAATAGCACTACCCTACCCAAATCTCCCACTGAGGTACACAGCCGATTGTACTCACCTCCTCGGACCGATGTCCCAACAGCAAGTAGAGCAAGAGTTTTCAGCCTGGGCAGGGGCCTGGAAACTAACCAATTTCTCTCCAATGCAGCACACAACCAACTATCCACCGCAGTGGCAAGTTTACCAAACAAACAAAGGCAACCAACACTGGGCCTACCAAAGCGCAACTCAAAAAAGCTTTAACAAAAGATGCAAACAAAGCACCTATAGTTCATCATACACTAACTCCATGTTTCTTCCAAACAAAATACATATCAGTTAGCCTAACGACACTAGTAACGACCTACTGTCATACTTTAACAGGCAACGCACCCATTTGATGATGTCACCGGACAACCAAAATCACTGATAATGCTCTAAGGCACTATATCGAACACTTACAAGACTAGGCAGTGAATACCAACCAAAGCACGTCCCAATTAGCATTAACCCATCATAATGCAACAAAATACTATACGTCAAAATGTCTAGGAACCAACCTTATGATCCCGGACGAGCCCCCACTTCTTACGAACCGGCTCGTAGCCAGTAACAAATAGGGAGACAACGTGGCGATAGAGGAATAAAACATTTATTAAACAAAGTAAACTATATACAAATAACAATGGTGTCAGCAGTGTAAGTGAGTGGATGGGTGCATAGATGGTGATAATGAGGGGTGTTGAGGTGCCAAAACAAACAAACACAAAGAAGCCCCAAAATACCACAACCAAAAATAACCAGTCAACTCTCCACGTGCGTCTGCGTGGAGAGAGTCTCCTCGATGTATGGGGGAAAGGTGTATTTATCCCCGGGACAAACCCAACCCCAGGTGTGTCCTATTTTGCTGACGACCCTCCCGGCTCTGCCCACCGACATCCTATTAAGGAAAACAAGAACAAAGAGAAAGAATTCGGCAGACAGAGTGGGAGGGTCGTCACACTAGCAAACTCCTCATTGATTGACCATATCCTGACTAACCATCCCTATAAGTATTTGGCTAGTGATGTTTTTGCAAATGAAATCAGAGACCACTGCCCTATTGCTTACATTAGAGATAACAAATGGAAAAACTCTGACCCTCATATAATTGCAAAGAGAAATCTTTAATCCCCAGGTTTTCCTTCATCTATATTATTCAGATCTTTTTTCTACTAGCTGCATACCAAGACCCTGTTTAGGCACTTTAATTTTTCTCATCAATTTTTACCTCTGGCTGATCAACATGCCTCTTTCAAGCGACTCCCAACTAACCCATGGTACTCTCCTGTACTCTCAGACCTCCTCTTGATAAGAAATCAAGCCTGGGCCAAGGCTAGACAAACTGGCTCATTAGCTGATTGGCAGTTATTTAGGCAATTGAGAAATAGGTGCACTGTCTTGGTTAACCAGGCCAAATCAAACTACTTCCATAGCGCTATGAGACTGTTAGTGATCCCTCTAAATTCTGGAAAACCATTAATTCACTGAAGCGGGGTAATTCCTCTACTTCTCTGCCTAAGCAAGTAGTTTTAGACTCCTGCATTATTACTGGTTAAGATTTGTGATGCTTTTAATCAACATTTTACCTCAGCTGGTTTCCTATTTGAAAGAAATGGTGGTGATACTGGTCTTGGCCAGTCAGTTGACTCGATGGATGTTCAAGCAACCTCATGTGACTTGGGAAATGGTAGTCAGCGTTTTTCTTTTTGGCAACTCACAGAAAGAGAAGTTCTTGCTGCCTTATTAGCTATTGATACCGAGAAGTCATTAGGGGCTGACAATTTGGACCCGTCAATTATGCAGCGCCCCTCATTGCTGGCTCAGTAACACACATTTCTGTTTAACTTTAGTATCAGGAAATACTCAAAAAGTGTGGAAAGCAGCTTTTGTGCTACCACTCCATAAGGGCGGGGATAGTAGTGATCTTGATAATTATCGACCCATTTCCAGACTCCCTTGTCTTGCGAAAATACACTGAACAAAAATATAAAATGCAACATGCAACAATTTCAAAGATGTTACTGAGTTAAAGTTCATAAGGAAATCAGTCAATTTAAATAAATTCATTAGGCACCAATCTATGGATTTCAAATGACAGTTGAGCCACAAGCAGCAGTGGCTCAACTGCCTGCACAGCGCCATCTCCGTCCACCACCCTGCGGACGCCGCTGTCACCACACCCGCCTCCTCCCCGGCAGCCGACACCCACTCCAAGCGGCGCTGCTCCAATGAGAACTGCCCTCTGACGCCCGCAGGTGCAACGTCCGCCCCCAGTTCGCCATGCGGGGACGAGACCCCCAGCCCCACCTCAATGTCTCCCTCCTCCCGCTCCTCATCCTCCTCTTCATCACCACTATCCTCCCCGTCGCCCAAACACAAAACCAAAAAGGACAAGCGCTCCCTCTGTGCCTTAGGGAAGAGGAAGGAGACCATGGTGTAATTAGAGGAGGGGAGAAAATGGACTCCTGGGCGAGCGGACAATATGTTTGTACATAAGGAGGGGGAGGGGGGGGCTGGGTGTCCCCCTCCCCGTGGGACTTTTATTTATGTGTCTGTGTTTATTATTACAACAGTGTTTTGTGTTACTGTCCCCATTGGCAGCTATTTACTTTACCCTTCCATCCCTCCACTGTTTGGTTCTGTCCACAAAGGGGCTAAGTGCACACCATTCAGTATTCTGGAGAGGCCTGCTTGGCTTTCACTAATTCTATAAGGGAAGCATGACAAGAAGCAAACACACTCATGTGTTGGAGGGAAGTCGTGCATCTAGTCCTGTTTACTGTTTGATTTGTATTAAAACATTATTTTAGAATCATTTTTTAAAATTAAACTTTAACTCCTTTTATTTTATTTTATCAATCTGAATCTTACTGTAGCTCTATGTTTTAAAACAGCACTGTTTATAGCTTTTAGCTGAAGTTATTTAAACGTTTTTAGGGATGTGGATTGGATAGAATGGTAGAGTTCCCACAAAAGATGAGATGCATGCGAAACATTAATTGGTTTCTTCCAGTTATTAATAAGCATGCACCTATTAAGAAACTAACTGTTAGAACTGTTAAGGTCCCCTGGATTGATGAGGAATTGAAAAACTGTGTAGTTGAGAGAAATAAAGCAAAGGGAGTGGCAAATATGTCTGGCTTCACATCTGATTGGCAGACATATTGTAAATTGAGAAATTATGTGACTAAACTGGGGCCCCATGTAGCTCAGTTGGTAGAGCATGGCGCTTGCAATGCCAGGGTTGTGGGTTTGTTTCCCACGGAGGGCCAGTATGAAAAATGTATGCACTCACTAACTGTAAGTCGCTCTGGATAAGAGCGTCTGCTAAATGACTAAAATGTAATGTAAATGTAATACAGATATGCATCTGTTGATCACAGAAACCTTAAAAATAATAAGGTAGGGACGTGGATCAGAAAACCAGTCATTATTTGGCGCCTCATGCAGCGCGACATCTCCTTCGCATAGAGTTGATCAGGCTGTTGATTGTGGCCTGTGGAATGTTGTCCCACTCCTCTTCAATGGCTATGTGAAGTTGCTGGATATTGGTGGGAACTGGAACACGCTGTCGTACGCGTCACTCCAGAGCATCCCAAAGATGCTCAACGGGTGATATTTCTGGTGAGTATGCAGGCCATGGAAGAACTGGGACTTTTTCAGCTTCCAGGAATTGTGGACAGATCCTTGCAACATGGGGCTGTGCATTATCATGCTGAAACATGACTACGAAAAACATATTAAAATGTATCTACTCACTACTGTAAGTCGCTTTGGATAAGAGCGTCTGCTAAATGACTAAAATGTAATGCCGGCGGATGAATGGCACGACAATTGGCCTCAGGATCTCGTCACGGTATCGCTATGCATTTCAATTGCCATAGATAAAATGCAGTTCGTTGTCCATAGCTTATGCCTGCCCATACCATAACCCCACTTCCACCATGGGGCACTCTGTTCACAAAGTTGACATCAGCAAACCGCTCGCCCACACGACACCATACACGTGGTCTGTGGTTGTGAGGCCGGTTGGACATACTGCCAAATTCTCTAAAACAATATTGGTAGAGAAATTACTTTTACATTCTCTGGCAATAGCTCTGGTGGACATTCCTGCAGTCTGCATGCAAATGGCACACTCCCTCACTCCCTTGTGTTGTGTGACAAAACTGCACATTTTATAGAGTGGTCTTTTACTGGGCCCAGCACAAGGTGCACCTGTGTGATGATTATGCTGTTTAATCAGCTTCTTGATATGCCACACCTGTCAGGTGGATGGATTATCTTGGCATGGGAGAAATACTCACTAACAGAGATGTAAACAAATATGTGCACAAACAGAAATAAGCTTTTTTTGTGCGTAAAAAAATTATGTGATCTTTTATTTCAGCTCATGTTGCGTTTATATTTTTGTTCAGTGTGGTTAATTCATTATTTGAATAAAGTGTTAAGAAGTAAAGTAATAATATAACAACTACAGGTTCAGGGGGTTCACCTTAGGTGGCACGCGGCCAGACCATATTGTGGGCTCGAGTAGGAAACCAAAAGGGGAGCTTGAGGGTAACTGTGAAAAAGGCACACTAAAGGAGCACTGGGTGTCTATAGTTTGTCCTCTACCCAGACAAAGTGCTGAATCCCTGCTTTTAGATAACAATTAAGTGTGACTTAATAGTGAGGGTGCTGTCCGGTCAATTAGAAAGCGAGTACCAGCCGCTAGCAGGAGTGTCTGAGATTATGCCGTGCTTATAATAAATAGTTTAACCACGTGGCGGAATGTACCCTGCGTGAATGAGGGGAAACCATGCAGTAAGAGCTGCGCTATGTAATATAGTACAGAGCTGACAATAAATAGATATGTGATTGCTCGTTGGTGTTGTACACAAAAATAGCCCCCGCTGACCCTGTGAGGTCAAGAAGAGAAGAGCCAGAGGCAAAAAGACTACCCGCGCGTGAATGACGCTAGTAGGTCCGTCAGGGAGGTGGCCCGTACTAGTCACCTCGACAACAAGTTGTCCCCAAGTGGTTTCACTGAACTCACTTCACAGTCAGCCAGTGACAGCGTCATGATGAACTTTTCAGCGCTCTCGATAAATGTATTAATGTTAGCTACCTTTTCCAACAATAACAGTGGTAGAAATATGTTTTGCAAGGTTACTTTGCTCTAATCAGTGACTGTCTGATTTAAGATTTCCCTATCTGGTGGAATAGGTCCAATTTCTAATAATTAGATATAAAATACTTGTTGCTGCTACAGTATATGAGCTTTTATTGTCTGTCTAATTTGATAAATTCCAGGCATGAAAGTTAACAATGGTTTAGAAAGAGTCACTATGTTGCCAGAATGTTCTAATCACAACCATCTAATTAGTACTGATGGGATAAGGATTCATTTCTCAGCAACGAGTAGACCTATAGAACATTGGGCAGTAAAGAATGGAGTAGGGAAGTTCACAGAAGGGAAGCATAATTCCAAGTAATTAGCATATTCCTACCACACAGGGCTTGACATTAACTTTTTTAGCCACTTGTCCAAATAACCCAACACTAACTGACACTCAATGTAACAATCTAGGCTAATCAGTTTGGTATTGGATAATATACTGCGAAATATTGTGGACATTGTCTTACATAATTCTCTTGTCTTTTTCACATTTTCATCTGATTGTGATTTACTATTGTGGATGGTGCTTTCAGGTAAGTCACACAGAGAACACAAGGCTTGAAATTTACTTTTTTATTGACTTGTACTTCGGAGAAGCAAGGCATTTATCCCACAATGTAAAATAACTGCATTGTTAGGCTACTGTGTGGTCAATCCTCCATCTGGAAAGTTACTGGGTGTGCAGGCTTTTCATCCAGCCTTGCTGAAACATCAGAGTCAGCTTATCAAGGTCATGTTGAGCAGCTGATTTTTTACAATGTGGTGTGTTTTGAGCAGGGCTCAAACAAAAGCCTGCACACCCAGTAGCTCTTCTGGAGGATGTACAATTTTTTGAAAGAGGCACTATGTTGCCAGCATATTATAACCATAACCATCTACTACCTAGTAAGGATGAAATAAGTGGCTGCGCACACACACACAGCTGGCACACTCAACATTTTATAGACTGTCACTAAATGTATTGGAAAGTATACTGTGAAATGTTTGGCTGAAATTGGCTAACCTAATGCTCTCGTCTTTTTCATGTGTTCATCTGACTGGGTTACCTATTATTGTGGATGATGTTCAGGTAAATCATAACACACACCACACATTGATAAGGTATCCACATACGGACAGTGTCTTGCAGATTCAAAGCAAATGACTCTCGCAAATACACTGATTCACTCTCGCTCACACACACACAAAAAGTGGATCTAAAAGGAGCTCCTCTCTCTCACACACACTCATTTTCAACTATTACAAATTAAATGTATTTTCAATGTCAAATTACTAGTTTAAAAGGGTTTGTATATGTTCATTGTGATGGGAGTGTCTGTCTGTGTGTTTGACTGTGCATTTATGCATAGTATGTGTGTAAAATATTTAATAGTGAAACTATCAATACTCCTGATGCACTTCTTCAGGGACTTCTAACACTTTTGCCATCTTATAACTACTCAACTCACTTCAACATTTACCAACAATAAATACAAGTACCTAGCTTGAACCCCGGCAACGCTGCTTACATCTTTAATTGCAATTTCCCGTGATATGAAAAGGCCCAGGACTGCCCAACTTAGCAACATGGTAAAGGCCCAAGGGCCTCAGCCTCTCATGCAATACCATGCCAATTGGCCACATTGTGTGCTATAGTAGTCCCGTGTAGCTCAGCTGGTAGAGCATGGCGCTTGCAACGCCAGGGTTGTGGGTTCGATTCCCACGGGGGGCCAGTATGAAAATGTATGCACTCACTAACTGTAAGTCGCTCTGGAAAAGAGCATCTGCTAAATGACTAAAATGTAAATGTTAATAACAAGCCCTTCCTCCACATCCTGTGTGACCTAGAGTCATAAGGTTCTGTCCATAGGTCCTTCTCCTGCCAAATAACACATTTCCCTCAGGAACCCATAAAGTCTGCCATGATTGATTTTCCACCCTTTTTGAATTGTGAAAATCACTTAAAACGCTGCACCGATTAGCTTATCTGTACGAAACTTTACATGTGCCATTTATGGACCAAGGTCTCTCAATGCAATATTTTCCAGACTAGTAACAAAAACAATATGGCCGCTATTGAACAATTAACAATCGCGTGCTAACGCACATAAACTCATACAAATCAGACAAGCATCTTCATATGGTTACTTTATTTATTTTTTTACACACGTTCCAAACACTTTCAAGACTCAACATATCTAAGATTGACCACATGGTGGAGCATGATGGGCACATGTTTATATCTTTGGAAATGTTTGACTCCGAGTGATGAAACTTGGCACACATGCTCAGGGATCTGAGTCTAGCTAAGTTGTAGTTCTAAGTGTGGTTCAGTTCGGCACATGGTGGTGCTATTTTACAGAAAAAACATGAATGCAAGCTCATTGGCATGTAACGGCCATGTTTCAGGTAGAGTCTTTGAAAATATTGTCAGTGGATAGATGCTATATAACAAATCGGGTGCCAATTGGTCCAGCGGTTCTGGAAAAGCAGACTTTTAAAGTAGTCAACATTATTGAAAAACATCTGTTCGATGTGGAGTTCTGATATTTGGCAAGCGTGGTATAAAGTACAAAGTAGCTCATCTTATGGCAATGGGTCCAATTTGTCCTCATGGTGGCACTATGGAACCAACAATGCACCAACAGCTTGGACCACACAGTCATAGAGATATGCTGAACACACACACAGACAGACCAGTTCCTCCAGGATTTTTTGTGATATCCAAAAATTCCATAGTTGTGAATAATGGTATTTAGCAGCCAAGGTTAATTAAATGGTTAAGAAACAACATCACCTGAAGGTTATGTAATTATTTATTCTGTTTGCTAAGGGTTTAAAAACTCTGTTGGTTAGAGCTTCCCTGGTCCACAGTCCAGTTGGTGGCGGTGATGCACCATTAAAGTTGGTTGCCAACAGCCAAAAAGAAGGTGTTCTAACCACACGGTCAGAGATGGAAAAGAAAAGAGAAAATAACACTAAAATGTTCATTCAGTACACTACTTTGCGCACCTGTGAACAAGGTAGGCCAACCATGTGGTTATGCCAAAATGAAGTGCTAAGCTTCAGTGATGATTTCAATCAAATAAAGTCCTGTGTTGCCATTTTTGGAGTAATAATAATAATAATATGCAATTTAGCAGACGCTTTTATCCAAAGCGACTTACAATCATGTGTGCATACATTTTTACGTATGGGTCGTCCCAGGGATCGAACCCACTACCCTGGCGTTACAAGCGCCATGCTCTACCAATTGAGCTACAGAGGACCAGAGTGTCATCTTTGTTGGTGTGTACTGTGTAGCTAACTAGCTAGGTAATAACTAGCTATAGCAAGTTAACTGATGTTATCTAGCTAGCTAACACAGTCAACTGTGCGTGGGTGGATGTGCAAAATAGTGTTCGTGTCTGATATTGGTACCAGTTGTATATGAGGTGGTCATACTTTTTAGGTTTAAGTTAGTGAGTAACGTTAGTGTCAGAGGCCATACTGCAGCTTCGATAGGCTACTCTTGACGTATTATAAAGCTAAATAGTGTTAGCCACTGATGCTATAGTTAGTAGCTAAATGGCTACGTTAGCAACCTAGCTAGCTAAGTAATGGTGTTGTACAACTAGACTCAGCGATGTGACGTTGCACGACCAGCACGACAGAGATGCAAGATTTAGCTCGCACAGTATCTGCGCATATAGCCTCCCTACTGTTATTTTATTTTACTTCTGCTCTTTTCTTCTCAACACTTTTTTGTTGTTGTTGTTTTATTTTACTTTTTTATAAAAAAATAAATGCATTGTTGGTTAAGGGCTGTTTGTAAGCATTCCACGGTAATGTCTACACCTGTTGTATTCGGCGCATGTGGCAAATAAAATGTGATTTGATTTGATTATTGAGTTCCCTTCACACATTTACAACGTGATGGATACAGGACCAAAACAGTGAAGATGTTGAGCCTCGCGATTCTAAACTCTTAGTTGCGGAAATGTACCCACTCGGCGGTTTACTCTTTGCATCAACGTCACATTGCCAAGTCTACCTCAGCTGAGTCTACAACAAGTTAGCTGAATTGTTTAGTGCATTTGCAAGTGGTTTTATCTGTTATGTGATTGCTCCTAGTGTCTGAGACTTTGACAGTGCCACAACTTGAGCTCAATTGGTTAGGTGGTAGCTAGCCAACTTCATATTGGCTGGCTAGCTAGCTAGCTACGTTTAGCCATAGGTAGTAAGGTTAGTTGCCTAATGTTACTTCATGTTGCTTAGGCATACAGTCTGTTTTAAGTGTATTTGCAACAGACAACTTAATGTATGCATAGGGCGCTATGAGTAGACCTATTGAAAATTAGGCAGTAAAGAATGGAGTAGGGAAGTTCACAGAAGGGAAGCACACTAGTGACATTTCGAGTAATTAGCCTATTCCTACAACACAGGGCTTGACATTAACTTGTTTTGCACTTGTCCAAATCACACAACCTTCACTAACAATCTAGGCTAGTGTTATCAGTTCGGTATTGGACAATATTTCCTTTATTTAATCATGGAGTCACCATTGAGACCAGTGTCTTTTACGAGGGAGCCCTGCAAATACAATTTCATAAAATACATTAAAAAAAATACAATATGAAACACATAAAATACAGCACAACACATATTGCATACAAAAGCATAAATACACAATACAGTAATCCCTCGTTTATCGCGGGGGTTACGTTCCGAAAATGACCCGCGATAAGTGAAATCCGCGAAATAGAAAACTTTTTTTTTTTTACAATTAGCAACTATTACATGTATACAAATACAGTGACTCACGTGTAGGCCGTTTCACTGCTCTTCAGACTGGGCCGCTGCATCCTGACTGCGCTCTGCAGTGTTCTCTTCTTCTGAAGCCCGCGGTGCAGGTGTGTTTGTTCGGGAGAAGAACATAGTGATAGGCAGCTGTTGTCGCTCTTTTTTCTTCTTTGCAAAAAGATCCTTGTACACCGACATGCCACCATCGATTACGTTGGAGAACTGTAACGAACGGCTCATCAAAGGGTCCCATTTCATTAGGAGATGTTCGAAATTACAAGATAATTTGGCCAACTTAATGTAAATTTGCCAAGCTGTTTTATGTACGTACACATAACTGCACGAGACGACAAAATGATAGCACAATTCGTAGCATGTTTTGATACAAGAAGCGGGAGTGAGTTTTTAGCGAATCAGAATGCAGAGCACAATGCACCAAAAAAAAAAAAATGCATTATGAAAATCCGCGAAATAGCGAATCCGCGATAAGTGAACCGCGAAGTGGCGAGGGATCACTGTATACAGTCAAATAAAACAAACATCTGTACGCAGCCTGAACTGCCCTAGGGACACTAACGCATCTATTCTCAATGTAGTTTGGAGATCTTTCCAAACATGAGCAAGACAACTAAAGGCTGACTTATCTAACTCTTTAGACACCTAAGGAGTCTCCAGGGTTAACCAGCCTTGTGAACGGGTTTGATAACTTGTAATTTTAAATCTTAACAGTGAAGTTAGGTAAGTCGGAAGCTTGTGGAGCAGGGCATTGTAAACAAAAAGAGTGTAATGTGATATTTGTGACTTCAAATGAGGTCCAGCCAACCTTTTGGTAAAGAATACAGGGATGAGTAATAAAACTGTCTCCTGTGATAAAACGAAGGAAGCAATGAAAAACAGCATCCAGGAGTTTAAAAGGCAGCTGCACTTTGATAAATAGTATCACCATAATCAAGAAACAGGTAAAAAAGATTGACTGCACAATCTGCTTCCTGCTGACTAGAGAGACAATATCTGTTTCTGTAAAATAAAAAGCCCACTTTATATTAAGTTTCTTAATAAGCTCATTCGTATGTTTTTTAAACGATAAATCACTGTCAAATCAAATGTTATTTGTCACATGCGCCAAATACAACAGGTGTAGACCTTACAGTGAAATGTTTATAGTCTGGGTAGCCATTTGATTAGATGTATAGGAGTCTTATGGCTTGGGGGTAGAAGCTGTTTAGAAGCCTCTTGGACCTAGACTAGGTGCTCCGGTACCGCTTGCCGTGCGGTAGCAGAGAGAACAGTCAATGACAAGGGTGGCTGGAGTCTTTGACAATTTTTAGGGCCTTCCTCTGACACCGCCTGGTATAGAGGTCCTGGATGGCAGGAAGCTTGGCCCCAGTGATGTACTGGGCCGTACGCACTACCCTCTGTAGTGCCTTGTGGTCGGAGGCCGAGCAGTTGCCATACCAGGCAGTGATGCAACACTGGCGTCCTCCAAGGTATTTGTATGCAGGGACTCGTTGGATTATAGAACCATCTGATGAGTGAAGATGTAATCCATCAGACAATTTTACAAGAACTTGTAAACATCTATTTAGTTTTTCCCTTATTAAGCACAAGTTTTAAATCAGTAAGGGATTATTGCACAACTGCAAAATCGGTCTATAGCCTTGTCAAAGCCAGGTCAGCAGTCAGGGAATTGCGTACATAGTAGTATCATCCACATATAGATTAAATTGACTATTTTTAACAGATTGACCAATAGCATTTATATAAATAGTGAAAAGTACAGGTCCTAGTGTCGCGCCCTGCGGAACACCTTTATGTACATCAAGAAATTCAGACTTAACCCCATCAATCACAATGACCTGAGTTCTGTTACTAAGATAATCATGACACCAAGAGCAGGCATCAGAGCCCAGGCCAATCGAGGACAACTTGTTCAATAAAATAACATGATCAACAGTATCAAATGCTTTTGACAGAAGGCAGCACAATTCATTTTAGCGTCTAAAGCGTTGAAAATATCATTAACAACTAATGTGGTTTCTGTGATAATGCTGTGCACTGACCCAAACCCAGATTGATTTACACTACCGTTCAAAAGTTTGGGGTCACTTTCCTTGTTTTCGAAAGACAATCAAATTTTTTGTCCATTAAAATAACATCAAATTGATCAGAAATACAGTGTAGACATTGTTAATGTTGTAAATGGCTATTGTAGCTGGAAACGGCTGATTTTTAATGGAATATCTACATAAGCGTACAGAGGCCAATTATCAGCAACCATCAGTCCTGTGTTCCAATCGCACGTTGTGTTTGCTAATCCAAGTTTATCATTTTAAAAGGCTAATTGATCGTTAGAAAACCCTTTTGCAATTATGTTAGCACAGCTGAATACTGTTGTGCTGATTAAAGAAGAAATATAACTGGTCTTCTTGAGAGTAGTTGATTATTTGGAGCATCAGCAATTGTGGGTTCGATTACAGGATCAAAATATCCAGAAACAAAGAACTTTCTTCGGAAACTTTTTTTATTTTTTATTTCACCTTTATTTAACCAGGTAAGCCAGTTGAGAACAGGAAACTCGTCAGTCTATTCTTGTTCTGAGAAATGAATGCTATTCCATGCGAGAAATTGCCAAGAAACTGAAGATCTTGTACAATGCTGTGTACTCCCTTCACAGAACAGTGCAAACTGGCTCTAACCAGAATAGAAAGAGGAGTGGGAGGCCCCGGTGCACAACTGAGCAAGAGGACAAATACATTAGAGTGTCTAGTTTGAGAAACAGACGCCTCACAGGTCCTCAACTGGCAGCTTCATTAAATAGTACCCGCAAAACACCAGTCAACAGTGAAGAGGCGACTCCGGGATGCTGACCTTCTAGGCAGAGTTGCAAAGATTAAATAAGTGAACATTGGCTGTTAATTACAATTTATTTTTCACATCTGAATTGCTATCTAAGTATGGTAAATCTGAACCAATAAATATGGGCAATTTTAATATTGATTGGAGGACACCAGTGTCAGATAGGCTGAAAGATATTTGCTCTGAGCTACTTTCCCCGCCCTTATGGAGTTGCAGCACATAAGCTGTTTTCCATACTTTTGGAATATTTCCTGATAAAACAATGTTAGATTTTAAATACTGAGCCAGCAATGAGGGGGGCAGCACACCCATCGCCAATTGGTCAGCCCCTGTGGATTTCTTGGTATCTATAGCAAGTAAAGCACCAAGGACTTATTTTTCTGTGAATTGCCAAAATGCCAAAACTTGACTACCATTTTCAGAGTTGCGTTTAGCCCAGTCTTGGAGATAGCCCGCTGAAAAAAAAAAGATGTTCGGGCAGAGAGGAAGTGCAACCCTTTAGAGATTTGACAGTTTTCCAGAATTTAGCCGGGTTCTCCTTACAATTAGAACGAGTGCATAATAATCCGATTCAGTCTTACACATTGGCAATCTTTTAGGCAACTGAGGAATCAATCTGGGCCTAGAACCGGGCAACATCTCTTATGAATTATGGATAATTCACGAATGAACCAGGCATTGAATCTACCTTTAACGCTCAGAGTTTTGAAGGGGGCATGATTATCTACAATAGTATTGAAGACACTTGCAAAAAAGCTAAATCAAGTTCAGGGATAGCTGAGATTCAAGGTCACAAAAATATGGACCATGTAAAAAAGCTTGTACAGTAAAGTTTTTATAGTTCCTCTTAGTGATGACACGAGGCTTAGATTTATGCATTTTCACATCTCTGACACACACACACACACACACACAACTGGGTAATGGTCATTAAAATCCAATGGGAAAACCCCACTAGTATTTGTCAAAAGACCAATCAGGGCAGATTGATTGATCTTTAGGAGTCGGCCATGTAGGCTCATTTATCAGCTGAGACAGGTTTAGCTCAGAGCAAATATCTTTCAGCCTATCTGACACTGGCGTCCTCCAATCAATATTAAAAATTGCCCATGTTTATTGGTTCAGATTTACCATACTTAGATAGCAATTCAGATGTGAAAAATAAATTGTAATTAACAGCCAATGTTCACTTATTTAATTGGGCTATGATTGTATTCCCAACTCACCATCATACACTTTTAATGTGGGGATGTGACAGTCAATTGCAAATTAGTCTGACAATTTATCTTATCTCACCACCACTAATGAGACGCGTGTGCTCTCAAAGTCAGGGGGCATGGTCGACAGTGCGCACCTCATCTCTCCTGTCAAATCCAACCTGGATCGATATTTGTTTTTAAATGCAGACGAGAGCACTGAATCAGTGCATCATGAATTTTAATGCTCGGAGGGAGACGGCACAGTATTCCATTTGCGTCAGTAACCAAAACTACTCCATAGTGACCTGTGAGTGCGTTGTCTGCAGCATTCAGTCACATGACAGCTCGATCAGCTGTTCGATTTCACTTACCGGCTTGTCAACTGAGCCAGGATCACAGTCAAACGGATTTCACTGATTCGGTCACTCATCTGTAAAAAAAAAAAAAAACATGCTTGCGTTCAGTTAGTTCAGTTTCCGAAATATGTCTGTTACATAGGCAAGGATACATTTTCTTTTCACTACACAGAAAGTCATTGAAGTCTGTTTTTATTTACATCCATTGTGAATTATAACAGTTCCTCTCTCATTTTGAAAAATCTTTCCAACACTCCCCTTCGATAACCACCAAGCCTCGGCGTGAAATAGAACATTGTCATGCTCTGATCCCATATCTCCACATAATTTTGATGACAGGCATGCGTGATGTAGTTTACAATCGAAGTTACCTGCTGCATATCTGAGTTCTGCGCTCAGCTCTTTTGCTGCCAGTTACTCTCTGTGAATCCATTATAGCTCAGTGGGTGTATCATACAATGCGTCCATATGGACATCCCCTGTGCCATATGGACGTGGTCCTCTGTAGCTCAGCTGGTAGAGCACGGCGCTTGTAACGCTAAGGTAGTGGGTTCGATCCCCGGGACCACCCATACACAAAAAAAATGTATGCACGCATGACTGTAAGTCGCTTTGGATAAAAGCGTCTGCTAAATGGCATATTATTATTATTATTATTATATGGCAGAGGGAGACACATTCATCACTAGAGTGCAGAGGCCTGCCCGCCGTCCGTAATACACAGAGCTCCATCTGTGCAAAAGCCCACCATTCAATCCCATGGAATCTGTTTTTCGTTAATAAAGCCACGCAGCACACTGAACATCCCCTGTGCCGTTTCATGCTTGGGAATCGTGAGACAGAACAATATGTCCTTGTGAATAGCATCCCCCGAACAAAAGTCAATGCATTTGCATCTCGGCCCTCACAGCTAATGTCCATTTGGAGAGCATAAGGTGGGGGGTTTGAGTCGTTCAGTCAGTTTCCTCTTGATTGCCAGCTATAGCATCAAAGCTTAATTTCACAGTGTTAACTGACAAAGGTATTATGTGAGTTTCTGTGCCTTTGCCTCCCCACACTTTGTTTTCACCATAGCAATTGCGGCCAGTAGTATCAAAGTCTTTGCAATAGTGTGTGGTTTCATAACGTAGTGGGCTTAGACATTCACCATGGGAATGATTCAAGTGTAACGATCAAGTACTGCAAATTTGCTTACCGCTCCAATAGGTCCACAGACGACGCAATCGCTATCACACTGCACACTGCCCTATCCCATCTGGACAAGAGGAATACCTATGTAAGAATGCTGTTCATTGACTATAGCTCAGCATTCAACACCATAGTACCCTCCAAGCTCATCATTAATTTTGAGGCCCTGGGTCTCAACCCTGCCCTGTGCAATTGGGTCTTGGACTTCCTGACGGGCCGCCCCCGGTGGTGAAGGTAGGAAAAAACTTCTCCACTTCGCTGATCCTCAACACTGGGGCCCCATAAGGGTGTGTGCTCAGCCCCCTCCTGTACTCCCTGTTCACCCATGACTGCGTAGCCATGCACGCCTCCAACTCAATCATCAAGTTTGCGGACGACACAACAGTAGTAGGTTTGATTACCAACAATAATGAGACAGCCTACAGGGAGGAGGTGAGGGCTCTCGGAGTGTGGTGTCTGGAAAATAACCTCTCACTCAACATCAACAAAACAAAGGAGATGACCGTGGACTTCAGGAAACAGCAGAGGGAGTACCCCCCTATCCACATTGATGGGACAGCAGTGGAGAAGGTGGAAAGTTTTAAGTTCCTTGGCATACACATCACTGACAAACTGAAGTGGTCCATCCACACAGACAGTGTGGTGAAGAATGCGCAACAGTGCCTCTTCAACCTCAGGAGGCTGAAGAAATTTGGCCTGTCACCTAAAACCCTCACAAACTTTTACAGATGCACAATTGAGAGCATCCTGTCGAGCTGTATCACCGCCTGGTACGGCAACTGCACCGTCCGCAACCGCAGGGCTCTCCAGAGGGTGGTGCGGTCTGCACAACGCATCACCGGGGGCAAACTACCTGCCCTCCAGGACACCTACAGCACCGGAAGGCCAAAAAGATAATCAAGAACAACTACCACCCGAGCCACTGCCTGTTCACCCCGCTATCATCCAGAAGGCAAGGTCAGTACAGGTGCATCAAAGCTGGGACCGAGAGACTGAAAAACAGCATCTATCTCAAGGCCATCAGACTGTTAAACAGCCATCACTAGCACAGAGAGGCTGCTGCCTACATACAGACTTGAAAATCACTGGCCACTTTAATAAACGGAACACTAGTCACTTTAATAATACCACTTTAGTAATGTTTACATCTCTTGCATTACCCATCTCATATGTACAGTGAGGGAAAAAAGTATTTGATCCCCTGCTGACTTTGTACGTTTGCCCACTAACAAAGAAATGATCAGTCTATAATTTTAATGGTAGGTTTATTTGAACATTGAGAGACAGAATAACAACAAAAAAATCCAGAAAAACACATGTCAAAAATGTTATAAATTGATTTTTGCATTTTAATGAGGGAAATAAGTATTTGACCCCCTCTCAATCAGAAAGATTTCTGGCTCCCAGGTGTCTTTTATACAGGTAACGAGCTGAGATTAGGAGCACACTCTTAAAGGGAGTGCTCCTAATCTTAGTTTGTTACCTGTATAAAAGACACCTGTCCACAGAAGCAATCAATCAATCAGATTCCAAACTCTCCACCATGGCCAAGACCAAAGAGCTCTCCAAGAATGTCAGGGACAAGATTGTAGACCTACACAAGGCTGGAATGGGCTACAAGACCATCGCCAAGCAGCTTGGTGAGAAGGTGACAACAGTTGGTGCGATTATTCGCAAATGGAAGAAACACTAAATAACTGTCAATCTCCCTCGGCCTGGGGCTCCATGCAAGATCTCACCTCGTGGAGTTGCAATGATTATGAGAACAGTGAGAAATCAGCCCAGAACTACACAGAAGGATCTTGTCAATGATCTCAAGGCAGCTGGGACCATAGTCACCAAGAAATCAATTGGTAACACACTACGCTGTGAAGGACTGAAATCCTGCAGCGCCCGCAAGGTCCCCCTGCTCAAGAAAGCACATATATAGGGCCATCTGAAGTTTGCCAATGAACATCTGAATGATTCAGAGGAGAACTGGGTGAAAGTGTTGTGGTCAGATGAGACCAAAATCGAGCTCTTTGGCATCAACTCAACTCGCCGTGTTTGGAGGAGGAGGAATGCTGCCTATGACCCCAAGAACACCATCCCCACCGTCAAACATGGAGGTGGAAACATTATGCTTTGGGGGTGTTTTTCTGCTAAGGGGACAGGACAACTTCACTGCATCAAAGGGACGATGGACGGGGCCATGTACCGTCAAATCATGGGTGAGAATCTCCTTCCCTCAGCCAGGGCATTGAAAATGGGTCATGGATGGGTATTCCAGCATGACAATGACCCAAAACACACGGCCAAGGCAACAAAGGAGTGGCTCAAGAAGAAGCACATTAAGGTCCTGGAGTGGCCTAGCCTGTCTCCAGACCTTAATCCCATAGAAAATATGGGAGTTCAAGGTTCGAGTTGCCAAACGTCAGCCTCGAAACCTTAATAACTTGGAGAAGATCTGCAAAGAGGAGTGGAACAAAATCCCTCCTGAGATGTGTGAAAACCTTGTGGCCAACTACAAGAAACGTCTGACCTCTGTGATTTTCAACAAGGGTTTTGCCACCAAGTACTAAGCCATGTTTTGCAGAGGGGTCAAATACTTATTTCCCTCATTAAAATGCTAATCAATTCATAAAAATGTTGACATGCGTTTTTCTGGATTTTTTTGTTGTTATTCTGTCTCTCACTGTTCAAATAAACCTACCATTAAAATTATAGACTGACCATGTCTTTGTCAGTGGGCAAACGTACAAAATCAGTAGGGGATCAAATACTTTTTTCCCTCACTGTATATACTTTATTCTATACTATCTTAATAATGTTTACATATCTTGAATTACCCATCTCATATGTATATACTGTATTCTATACTATCTATTGCATCTTAGCCTATGCCACTCTGATAATGACATTGCTCATCCATATATTTATATATTCTTATTCCATTCCGTTACTTAGATTTGTGTGTATTAGGTTTTTATTATGGAGCTGTTAGATATTACTTGCTAGATATTGCTGCAATAGAAGCACAAGCATTTCGCTACACTCGCAATAACATCTGCTAACAATGTTTATGTGACCAATACATTTGATTTGATTTTTCCCACAATCTATTTTTACTTTTAGATTTGAATAATTTTAATTTAGACTTAACCACATTACAATGATTGAGCGACAAAGAGGATGTATATACAAACACATTACATGGCCAAAAGTATGTGGACACCCCTTCAAATTAGTGGATTCGGCTATTTCAGCCACATCTGTTGCTGACAAGTGTATAAAAATCGAGGACACAGCCATCCAATCTCTATAATATTGGCAGTAGAATGGCCCATAATGAAGAGCTCAGTGACTTTCAACGTGGCAAGGTCATAGGATGCCACCTTTCCAACAAGTCAGTTTGTCAAATGTCTGCTGTTCTAGAGCTGCCCCGGTCAACTGTAAGTGCTGTTATTGTGAAGTGGAAACGTCTAGGAGCAACAACGGCTCAGCCGCGAAGTGGTAGGCCACACAAGCTCACAGAATGGGACCACCGAGTGCTGAAGCGCGTAGCGTGTAAAAATGGTCCATCTTCGGTTGCAACACTCACTACCGAGTTTCAAACTGCCTCTGGAAGCAACGTCAGCACAAGAACTGTTCGTTGGGAGCTTCATGCAATGGGTTTCCATGGCCGAGCAGCCGCACACAAGCGTAAGATCACCATGTGCAATGCCAAGCACTGGCTGGAGTGGTGTAAAGCTTGCCGCCATTGGACTCTGGAGCAGTGGAAACGCGTTCTCTGGAGTGATGAATCACGCTTCACCATCTGGCAGTCCGACGGATGAATTTGGGTTTGGCGGATGCCAGGAGAACGCTACCCGCCCGAATGCATAGTGCCAACTGTAAAGTTTGGTGGAGGAGGAATAATGGTCTAGGTTTTTTTTTCATGGTTCGGGCTAGGCCCCTTAGTTCCAGTGAAAGGAAATCTTAACGCTACAGCATACAATGACATTCTAGATGATTCTGTTCTTCCAACTTTGTGGCAACAGTTTGGGGAATGCCCTTTCCTGTTTCAGCATGAAAAGGCCCCTGTGCACAAAGCAAGATCCGTCCAGAAATGGTTTGTCGAGATCGGTGTGGAAGAACTTGACTGGCCTGCACAGAGCCCTGACCTCAACCCCATCGAACACCTTTGGGATCAATTGGAACGCCGACTGCTAGCCAGGCCTATTCGCCTAACATCCGTGCCCGACCTCAATGATGTTCTTGTGGCTGAATGCAAGCAAGTCCCCGCAGCAATGTTCCAACATCTAGTGAAAAGCCTTCCCAGAAGAGTGGAGGCTGTTATAGCAGCAAAGGGGGAGACATTTATATTTAACATTTTAGTCATTTAGCAGACGCTCTTATCCAGAGCGACTTACAGTTAGTGAGTGCATACATTTTTCATACTGGCCCCCCGTGGGAATCGTACCCACAACCATGGCGTTGCAAGTGCCATACTCTACCAACTGGGCTACAAGAGACCAACTCCATATTAATGCTCATGATTTTGGAATAAGACGTTCGACAAGCAGGTGTCCACCTACACACACACACACACATATACAGTGCTATGAAAAAGTATTTTCCCCTTTCTAATTTTCTCTACTTTTGCATACTTGTGATACTGAATGTTATCAGATCTTCAAACAAAACCTAATATTAGATAAAGGGAACATAAGTGAACAAATAACACAACAATTACATATTTATTTCATAAACAAAGTTATGCAACACCCAATTCCCCTGTGTGAAAAAGTAATTGCCCCCTTACACTCAATAACGGGTTGTGCCACCTTTAGCTGCAATGACTCCAACCAAATGCTTCCTGTAGTTGTTGATCAGTCTCTCATGTCGCTGTGGAGGAATTTTGTCTCACTCTTCCATGCAGAACTGCTTTAACTCAGTGACGTGTGGGTTTTCAAGCATGAACTGCTCGTTTCAAGTCCTGCCACAACATCTCAATTGGGATTAGGTCTGGACTTTGTCTAGGCCATTCCAAAACGTCCAATTTGTTGCTTTTTAGCAATTTTCATGTATACTTGATTGTGTGTTTTGGATCATTGTCTTGCTGCATGACCCAGCTGCGCTTCAGCTTCAGCTCACAGACGGATGGTCTGACATTCTCCTGTAGAATTCTCTGATACAGAGCAGAATTCATGGTTCCTTCTATTAAGGCAAGTCGTCCAGGTCCTGAGGCAGCAAAGCATCACCAAACCATCACACCCCCACCACCATGCTTGACTTTTGGTATGATGTTCTTACTTTCTTCCAAAATAACATGCATATATATTTATTTTATTTTTTGCTAAAAATGTGGGGCTCAAAACCCTGAATGAGGGTTACCTACAGTATGATGACAATGCTAATCATTTGAGTGGGACTTGGAGTGATAATAAATCAATGTCTCAGCATAGCCTTGATATGCGAGGTCATGGTCCAGGCACCAAGATGATTTGGATGGACCCCATCCTCTATGTACAGCATTTTCTGTTTCCAAAAGAGAAAGAAGAAAGAAACAAAGCTGTCATCAAGGCAAAGGGTGGCTACTTTGAAGAATCTAAAATCTAAAATATATTTTGATTTGCATTTTCTTGGTTAGAAAAACCCTTGAATGAGTAGGTGTGTCCAAACTTTTGACTAGTACTATATACCAGGTGCAGTGATCGGTAAGCTGCTCTGACAACTGATGATTAAAGATAGTGAGGGAGATAAGTGTCTCCAGCTTCAGAGATTTTTTTTGCAGAGAACTGGAAGGAATGGCGACCAAAGGAGGTGTTGGCTTTGGGGATGACCAGTGAGATATACCTGCTGGAATGCATACTACAGGTGGGTGTTGCTATGGTGACCAATGAGCTAAGATAAGGCGGGGATTTGCCTAGCAGAGATTTATAGATGACCTGGAGCCAGTGGGTTTGGCGACGAATATGTAGTGAGGGCCAGCCAACGAGAGCGTACAGGTCACAATGGTGGGTAGTATATGGGGCTTTGGTGACAAAACGGATGGCACTGTGATAGACTACATCCAATTTGCTGAGTAGAGTGTTGGAAGCTATTTTAGAAATGACATCGCCGAAATCAAGGATCGGTAGGATAGTCAGTTTTACGAGGGCATGTTTAGCAGCATGAAGCCGATTTCTAGATTTAACTTTGGATTGGAAATGCTTAATGTGAGTCTGGAAGGAGAGTTTACGGTCTAACCAGACACCTAGGTATTTGTAGTTGTCCACATATTCTAAATCAGACCCGCCGAGAGTAGTGATTCTAGTCGGGTAGGCGGCTGTAAGCAGCGTTCGATTGAAGAGCATGCATTTAGTTTTACTAGCGTTTAAGAGTAGTTGGAGGCCACGGAAGGAGTGTTGTATGGCATTGAAGCTCGTTTTGGAGGTTTGTTAACACAGTGTCCAATGAAGGGCCAGATGTATACAAAATGGTGTCGTCTGCGTAGAGGTGGATCTGAGAGTCACCAGCAGCAAGAGCGACATCATTGATATACACAGAGAATAGAGTCGGCCTGAGAATTGAACCCTGTGGCACCCCCATAGAGACTGCCAGAGGTCCAGACAACAGGCCCTCCGAATTGACACATTGAACTCTATCTGAGAAGTAGTTGGTGAACCAGGCGAGGCAGTCATTTGAGAAACCAAGGCTATTTAGTCTGCAAATAAGAATGCAGTGATTGACAGAGTCAAAAGCCTTGGCCAGGTCAATGAAAACGGCTGCACAGTACTGTCTTTTATCGATCGCGGTTATTATATCGTTTAGGACCTTGAGCGTGGCTGAGGTACACCCATGACCAGCTCGGAAACCAGATTGCATAGCGGAGAAGGTACGGTGGGATTCTAAATGGTTGGTGATCTGTTTGTTAACTTGGCTTTCAAATAAGTTCGAAAGGCAGGGCAGGATGGATATAGGGCATGGGCAAGTTGCAGCGGAGGGTGCAGAGCTGGTGGCCGGGGTAGGGATAGCCAGGTGGAAAGCATGGCCAGCCGTGGCAAAATGCTTGTTGAAATTTTCGATTATCGTAGATTTATCGGTAGTGACAGTGTTTCCAAGCCTCAGTGCAGTGGGCAGCTGGGAGGAGGTGCTCTTATTCTCCATGGACTTTACAGTGTCCCAAAACTTTTTGGAGTTAGTGCTACAGGATGCAAATTTCTGTTTGAAAAAGTTAGCCTTTGCTTTCCTAACTAATTGTGTACAAAGAGGGAAAAAAGTATTTGATCCCCTGCTGATTCTGTACGTTTGCCCACTGACAAATAAATTATCAGTCTATAATTTTAATGGTAGGTTTATTTGAACAGTGAGAGACAGAATAACAACAAAAAAATCCAGAAAAATGCATGTCAAAAATGTTATAAATTGATTTGCATTTGTAATGAGGGAAATAAGTATTTGACCCCTCTGCAAAACATGACTTAGTACTTGGTGGCAAAACCCTTGTTGGCAATCACAGAGGTCAGACGTTTCTTGTAGTTGGCCACCAGGTTTGCACACATCTCAGGAGGGATTTTGTCCCACTCCTCTTTGCAGATCTTCTCCAAGTCATTAAGGTTTCAAGGCTGAAGTTTGGCAACTCGAACCTTCAGCTCCCTCCACAGATTTTCTATGGGATTAAGGTCTGGAGACTGGCTAGGCCACTCCAGGACCTTAATATGCTTCTTCTTAAGCCACTCCTTTGTTGCCTTGGCCGTGTGTTTTGGGTCATTGTCATGCTGGAATACCCATCCACAACCCATTTTCAATGCCCTGGCTGAGGGAAGGAGGTTTTCACCCAAGATTTGACGGTACATGGCCCCGTCCATCGTCCCTTTGATGCGGTGAAGTTGTCCTGTCCCCTTCTCAGAAAAACACCCCCAAAGCATAATGTTTCCACCTCCATGTTTGACGGTTGGGAGGTGTTCTTGGGGTCATAGGCAGTATTCCTCCTCCTCCAAACACGGCGAGTTGAGTTGATGCCAAAGAGCTCGATTTTGGTCTCATCTGACCACAACACTTCCATCCAGTTCTCCTCTGAATCATTCAGATGTTCATTGGCAAACTTCAGACGGCCCTGTATATGTGCTTTCTTGAACAGGGGGACCTTGCGGGCGTTGCAGGATTTCAGTCCTTCACGGCGTAATGTGTTACCAATTGTTTTCTTGGTGACTATGGTCCCAGCTGCCTTGAGATCATTGATAAGATCCTCCCGGGTAGTTCTGGGATGATTCCTCACTGTTCTCATGATCATTGCAACTCCACGAGGTGAGATTTTACATGGAGCCCCAGTCCGAGGGAGATCGACAGTTCTTTTGTGTTTCTTCCTTTTGCAAATAATCGCACCAACTGTTGTCACCTTCTCACCAAGCTGCTTGGCGATGGTCTTGTAGCCCATTCCAGCCTTGTGTAGGTCTACAATCTTGTCCCTGACATCCTTGGAGAGCTCTTTGGTCTTGGCCATGGTGGAGAGTTTGGAATCTGATTGATTGATTGCTTCTGCTCCCTTTTCAATTTATAACATTTTTGACATGCGTTCTTCTGGATTTTTTTGTTGTTATTCTGTCTCTCACTGTTCAAATAGACCTACCACTAAAATTATAGACTGATCATTTCTTTGTCAGTGGGCAAATGTACAAAATCAGCAGGGGATCAAATACTTTTTTCCCTGAAAAGTTGCATATCGCGGGGGCTGTTCGATGCTAATGCTGTACGCCACAGGATGTTTTTGTGCTGGTCAAGGGCAGTCAAGTCTGGGGTGAACCAGGGGCTATTGTTAGGCCTACTGCTGCTAGGTAGCTCTCTCTCTGCTCTCCCCCTCCCCTCTGTCTGTCCTTGATTGCAGGAGTGAAGTCTGGTGTGCGGGAGTCAGGGTTCCAGCTGCAGCTCATTCACCATAATCACCTCAGCCTTTAAGACCCGGTCAAACTTTCCACTCATCGTCAGATCATAGTCAAGACAACCATGTTAGTCTCGCTGCCGACTCAACCTGTTTGTTTTCGCTCTTGTGTTTTTTTGGGACTGTTTATTTACTTTTTCTCCTGTGCCACAGATATTTGGAACCTGACTCCTGCCTCCGCTTCACTCCTGCCACCACCATCCTGCTCTCCACTATCGGGCCTCTCCTTTGGACTCACCACGGACACTAGGACATTACGGTACCACACCTGCCCTGACCTGGATCTGTACCCTCCCTGTAACCTGGACTTGCTCTTCCCCATTTATTGGAAACCTGGACTATTGAACATTATAATAAACCTGTTAAAACTTCTCTGGCTTGGTGTACTTGTCTGCATTTGGGTTCTATCCAGTTAAATCATAACAGTATGATCTGACCCAACATGAACCCAGCAGACAGTAGCTCGGATACCACCCCAGAGTGCACTCAAATTTGGACTGCCATAGCCAATCAGCTCATTCTACTTGGCCAACATGATACCCTGTTTAAGACGATTGCTGAGGACAGTCAGGTGCTGCTTAATCAGGTTCAATTACTCACCAATCAAGTGTCTGCCCTTACTACCCCTTCAGCCCAGATCAGAGAGCCTTTTGTTCCTGCTCCAGAGCGCTATGACGGGAACATGGGAACCTGTGGCGATTTTTTGACTCAATGCTCGTTAGTGTTTGAACAACAGCCCCTCACCTACGCCTCAGAAGGAGCCCGTATTGCCTACCTTATCAACTCTACTAGCGGTTCCGCTCGTGCCTGGGGATCCGCGGTCTGGGAGAGTCAGTCGGACATTTGCAACGCTTACGTGGCCTTCACCACGGAGATGAGGAAGGTTTTTGACCACCCCGTACGAGGCAAGGAGGCTGCGAAACGGTTGTTTTCTCTTCGGCAGGGGGCTCGTAGTGTGGCGGCGATGGCAGTGGAGTTTCGGACTTTAGCAGCAGTGAGTGGTTGGAATGACGAGGCATTACAAGGAGTGTTCATCAATGCTTTGTCGGAGACTTTAAAAGATGAATTGGTGTCATATGATGAATCGCCTACGCTGGATAATCTTATTTCACTCACTATCAGGTTGGATAATCGGATTCGGGAGCGCCGCCGAGAGGAGTGTTAGTTCCAAGCAACCTGTCTGTCATCAACAAACTCCTCCCTGCATCGTCCCTACGGAGAGAGCCGTGTCTTCCCGAGTCGATACGAGGAGCACTGAACCCGAAGCCATGGAGGTGGGTCGTGCACGGTTGTCCTCAGAGGAGCGTGCACGTCGTATTCAGGCTCGGGTCTGCCTGTATTGTGGAGAAGCTGGTCATTTCATTCCTTCCTGCCCAGTTCGTCCGGGAAAAGGGCCGGCTCATCATTTATGGGAGAAGTTTTGGTGAGCCGAGCAGCGGATTCTTCCTCTTCTCCCCGCATTCTGCTCCAGGCATCCCTCCAGTGGCAGTCCCAGAATTTCTCTGTTAGTGCGCTGATTGACTCTGGTGCCGACGAAAGCTTTTTGGATAGAGAGTGGGCTCAACAAATGGATTTGGAGACTGTTCCTATGGACTGTCCGCTGCAGGCTAAGGGTCTAAATGGACAATTGTTGACCCGCATTACCCATCAGACTGTTCCTGTTTGTCTTAGAGTGTCGGGAAATCATCAGGAGAACATTCAATTCCATATTATCGACTGCCCACAGACTCCCCTGGTCCTTGGTATCCCCTGGCTCATAAAACACAATCCACACATTGATTGGGTGACAGGTAGCATTGTTTCATGGAGCACATTTTGTCATGTGAATTGTTTGTGTTCTGCTCAGACTCCTGCCAGTACTGTGCCTCAACCTCCACTGGAGTCCATGGATCTTTCTGCTGTTCCTGACGTGTATCATGACCTGGCATCCGTTTTCTGCAAACACAGAGCTACTTCTCTTCCTCCTCACCGGCCTTACGACTGCGCCATTGACCTCCAGCCAGGAGCCCCGCTCCCCAGCAGTCGCCTGTACAATCTCTCCCGGCCGGAGACGGAGGCTATGGAGAACTACATTCGGGACTCCTTGGCGGCAGGTATTATGCGTCCTTCCTCGTCACCTGTAGGAGCGGGATTCTTTTTGTTGCTAAGAAGGATAAGACCCTCAGACCCTGTATTGATTACCGTGGACTTAACAACATCACCATTAAGAACAAGTATTCTCTGCCTTTGATTAATTCTGCTTTTCCCCTCCTTCATGGTGCTACCATCTTTACGAAACTGGATCTACGAAATGCGTATCACCTGGTGCGCATTCGTAAGGGTGATGAATGGAAGACTGCCTTCAACACACCCTTGGGACATTTTGAGTATCGGGTTATGCCTTTTGGGTTGTCTAATGCCCCTGCTGTTTTTCAGGCACTAGTCAATGATGTCCTTCGGGACATGTTGAATCGGTTTGTTTTTGTCTATCTGGATGATATCTTGATTTTCTCAGAGTCCTCCCAGGAACATGAACTGCATGTGCGCCAGGTGTTGCAAAGGTTGTTGGAGAACAAACTGTTTGTGAAGATGGAGAAATGTGAATTTCATGTGTCTGAGACCTCTTTTTGGGTTACATCATAGCTCAGGGGGAGCTGCGGATGGACCCAGCTAAGATCTCTGCTGTCACGGACTGGCCAGCTCCCTCTACCCGCAAACAACTTCAACGATTCCTGGGGTTTGCGAACTTCTATAGGAGGTTCATCAAGGACTACAGCCGCATTGCGGCGCCACTCACCGCTCTCACCTCCATCTCACGACCGTTCGCTTGGAATGAAGGGGCCGAATCAGCGTTCGAAGAACTGAAACATCGCTTCGCCTCGGCTCCCATTCTGATGCAGCCGGACCCCGACCGCCAGTTTGTCGTGGAGGTGGATGCATCCGACACTGGGGTAGGTGCAGTGTTGTCACAACGTTCTCCTGAAGATAACAAACTGCATCCCTGTGCTTTTCTCTCAAGGAAACTTTCTCAGGCAGAGAGGAATTATGATGTTGGAAATCGTGAACTGCTCGCCGTTAAGCTGGCTCTCGAGGAGTGGCGACATTGGTTGGAGGGGGCGGAACAACCCTTCATCGTTTGGACGGATCATAAGAATCTGGCTTACCTCCAGTCAGCGAAGCAGCTCAACCCCCGTCAAGCCAGGTGGGCACTATTTTTTGGGAGATTCAATTTTTCTCTGTCTTACCGTCCTGGGTCACGCAACGTCAAGCCTGACGCCCTGTCTCGTGTTCATTCGGCTGTTGATACTGGTAGTAACCCTGAACCCATTTTGCCTCCTACCTGCAGTATTGCAGTCATCACATGTGACATCGAGGGGATTGTTAGACAGGCTCAACATCATCAAGCTGACCCTGGGAGGGGTCCTCCTAACCGGATGTTTGTCCCTGAGTCTGCTCGCTCCCAGGTACTTCAGTGGGCTCACTCGTCTCCCCTTACCTGTCACCCTGGAGTTTCGCGGACCCTTGACTTTGTGCGACGGAAGTTCTGGTGGGCCACGATGGAGGCGGACACTCGAGCCTTCATTGCTGCTTGTGCGGTATGTGCACGAAGTAAAAACTCCACCCAGGCCAGCGCTGGTCATCTACGACCTCTACCTATACCCAGCCGGCCCTGGTCGCATATCGCTATGGATTTTGTCACTGGACTTCCCCCTCATCTGGTAAGACTGTCATTCTTACGGTGATTGATCGTTTTTCTAAGTTCGCTCATTTTTTGGCCCTACCTAAACTGCCCACTGCCAGAGAGACGGCTGATATTTTGGTTGAACATGTGTTCCGCTCTCATGGTCTACCCACGGATATTGTCTCTGACAGGGGTCCCCAGTTTGTCTCCCAGGTGTGGAAAGCTTTCTGTAAAGCTTTGGGCATTACATCCAGCCTGTCCTCTGGATATCACCCCAGACCAACGGGCAAGCCGAGAGAGCGAACCAGGAGATGGAGACCGCACTTCGCTGTGTCACTGGGTCTAACCCTGGGTCATGGAGCTCCATGCTCCCCTGGGTGGAATATGCTCATAACACCTTGACTAACGCTTCCTCTGGTTTGTCTCCTTTTCTGTGTGCTCTGGGTTATCAACCTCCCCTGTTCCCTTCCCAAGAGAGGGAACTTGCGGTACCCTCGGTGCAGTCCCACATGCGCCGCTGCTGCAAGGTCTGGAGGAAGGCCAGGGTAGCTCTGTCCCGAGCTTCGGCGTACATGCAGAGGCAAGCCAACCGTCACCGGTCCCAGGCTCCCGGTTACTCTCCTGGTCAAGAGGTATGGCTGAAGTCACGGGACCTTCCATTGAAGGTGGAGTCGAAGAAGATGGCGCCTCGTTTTATAGGACCGTTCAAGATACTGTCTATTGTTAACCCCTGCGCGGTTAAGCTACAGCTTCCTGCCTCCCCTACGGGTTCATTCCACCTTTCATGTTTCCCAGATTAAGCCTGTGTCGGTTAGCCCTTTGTGCCCGCCCTCTCGTCCCCTCCTCCGCCCAAGATCGTGGGTGGGGTCCGGTCTACACTGTCCGGCGACTTCTGGATGTTCGCCGCCGGGGTCGTGGTTTCCAGTACCTGGTGGATTGGGAGGGTTATGGTCCTGAGGAACGTTCCTGGGTGCCCAGGAGCTTCATTGTGGATCCTGCTCTGGTTCGTGAGTTTCATAGGTTACATCCTGATAAACCCTGTCGGCCGTCAGGTGGCGTCCGTAGAGGGGGGGTACTGTTAGGCCTACTGCTGCTAGGTAGCTCTCTCTCTGCTCTCCCCCTCCCCTCTGTCTGTCCTTGATTGCAGGAGTGAAGTCTGGTGTGCGGGAGTCAGGGTTCCAGCTGCAGCTCATTCACCATAATCACCTCAGCCTTTAAGACCCGGTCAAACTTTCCACTCATCGTCAGATCATAGTCAAGACAACCATGTTAGTCTCGCTGCCGACTCAACCTGTTTGTTTTCGCTCTTGTGTTTTTTTTGGACTGTTTATTTACTTTTTCTCCTGTGCCACAGATATTTGGAACCTGACTCCTGCCTCCGCTTCACTCCTGCCACCACCATCCTGCTCTCCACTATCGGGCCTCTCCTTTGGACTCACCACGGACACTAGGACATTACGGTACCACACCTGCCCTGACCTGGATCTGTACCCTCCCTGTAACCTGGACTTGCTCTTCCCCATTTATTGGAAACCTGGACTATTGAACATTATAATAAACCTGTTAAAACTTCTCTGGCTTGGTGTACTTGTCTGCATTTGGGTTTCATCCAGTTAAATCATAACAGCTATATCTGTTCTTAGTTCTGAATTTTTTGAATGGGGCATGCTTATTTAAGATGGAGAGGAAAGCACTTTTAAAGAACAACCAGGCATCCTCTACTGACGGAATGAGGTCAATATCCATCCAGGATACCAGGGCCACGTCAATTAGAAATGCCTGCTCGCTGAAGTGTTTTAGGGAGCGTATGACAGTGATGAGGGGTGGTCGTTTGACCGCGGACCCATTATGGACGCAGGCAATGAGGCAGTGATCGCTGAGATCCTGGTTGAAGACAGCGGAGGTGTATTTAGAGGGTAAATTAGTCAGGATGATATCTATGAGGGTGCCCATGTTAACGTATTTAGGGTTGTACCTGGTAGGTTCCTTGATAATTTGTGTGAGATTGAGGGCATCTAGCTTAGATTGTAGGACGGCCGGGGTGTTAAGCATATCCCAGTTCAGGTCACCAAGCAATACGAACTCTGAGGATAGATGGGGGGGCAATCAATTCACATATGGTGATCAGGGCACAGCTGTGGGCTGAGGGGGGTCTGTAGCAAGCGGCAACAGTGAGAGACTTATTTCTGGAAAGGTGGATTTTTAGAAGTAGAAGCTCAAACTGTTTGGGCACAGACCTGGATAGTATGATAGAGCTCTGCAGGCTATCTCTACAGTAGATTACAACTCCGCCCCCTTTGGCAGTTCTATCTAGACGGAAAATGTTGTAGTTGTGAATGGACATTTCAGAGTCTTTGGTGGCTTTCCTAAGCCAGGATTCAGACACTGCTAGAACATCAGGGTTGGCGGAGTGTGCAAACGCAGTGAATAACTCAAACTTAGGGAGGAGGCTTCTGACGTTAACATGCAAGAAACCAAGGCTTTTGCGGTTACAGAAGTCAACAAATGATAGCGCCTGGGGAGCAGGAGTGATACTGTGGGCTACAGGGCCTGGGTTAACCTTTACATCACCAGAGGAACAGAGGAGGAGTAGAATAACGATACGGCTAAAGGCTTTAAGAACTGGTCTTCTAGTGCATTGGGTACAGAGAAAAAAAGGGGCAAATTTCCAGGCGTTGTAGAATAGATTCAGGGCATTATGTACAGACAAGGATATGGAAGGATATGAGTACAGTGGAGGTAAACCTAAGCGTTGGGTAAAGATGAAAGAGATAGCATCACTGGAGGCATCGATTGAGCCGGTCTCCACGTGTGTGGGGGGTGGGACAAAGGAGCTATCTGAGACAGGTTGAGAGGACTGGGGGCTCTACATTGAAAAAGTACAGTTAGAACTAACCGAAACAGCAATAGGCAAGGCATATTGACATGGGAGAGAGGCATAAAGCAGTCACAGGTGTTATTCGAGAGAGCTAAGACAACAGCTGGTAATGGCAACGAAAGTTTGAGCTGAGGCTAAACAGATAAACAGGATGGGGTACCGTATAAAGGAACAGTCCAGCAGGCATCAGCTGTGTAGCTGAGTGATCATAAGGTCCAGTGAACAGCAATAAGTAAGTCCGGGAGCAGTTCAGTGGCTGCTACGCTACAGGCGAGCTGGTGGTACGACTTTTGATTGCGTGTGCTAGCGGGCCGGGGCTAGCAGATGGATCTTCGTGGTCGTCGCAACGGAAAGCCTGTTGAAATCACATCAGACGATTACGTCGGCAGACCAGTCGTGATGGATCGGCGGGGCTCCGTGTCATTACTAGGAGGTCCTGTCCGGTTGACAGAGAGGTAGATAGCCGGGAGATGGGCCTGGCTCGAGGCTAGCTCAAGGCTAACTGGGGTTAGCTTCAGGACAGGTGTGATTAGCCAACAACCATAACAGCCATTCGGTTGCAGCTAGCTTGTTGCGATGATCCGGTGTTAAGGTCCAGTGATTCAGTGATTCCGGCAAAAATCGGATATGCTCTGGCTCGATAGCGCGATGTGCAGACTGTGCAGACTGGCCGATAATTGTGCAGGCTAGAGCTGGCTGATAGGTAGTGCAGGCCACGGCCACGGACAATGGTGAAGACCGCTAATGGTGGCTAATAGCAAGTAGCTAGTTAGCTGGCTAGCTGGCTAGTTTCAGCCAGAGGTTCTGGATAAAAATGTATGAAGAAATAATAGAATCCATTCCACATTGGGTGAGGCGGGTTGCAGGAAAGTATATTAAGTTAAAGGATGGAAAGTGAGATTGAGAAATATATATGAAAAAAAAAAAAAAAAAAAAAATGGCTATTTACATGAGGACACTACAGAAAACACGACCGCACTGCTATGCCATCTTGGATTTTGCTAAGATTGTGATGTTGCACACTCCTTAATAAAATCCTGGGATACGGTGATTTATCCATCTGCAGGGTTTCAGTGTGAGATGTCCTTCAAGCTGGAATAAGCAGAGACAAGGGGGAGAAATTAACCTCACTGCTCAAATGTCAGTGCTGGTTCAAGTCGCTGAAGCCACAACTACCTTTATTAATGTGCATTCGTTTTCTTAACAGTTTTGTTTTTGTAGTCTTTTTCAGTATTTACGGTAACTGACCTAAGACAGGGAATTTTTACTAGGATTAAATGTCAAGAATTGTGAAAAACTGAGTTTAAATGTATTTGGCTAAGGTGTATGTAAACTTCCAACTTCAACTGTATTTCTACGGCCACATTCAACAAATTCCACTCAAGGGCTTCAAGTGTTTTTGTGATGGAGTCACCTTAGAAACAGTGCTGACGCCTGTGCAGTATGTTGCCGAGTGAAAGTTTATCAGACAACGTTAAAATCAGACATTTCCCTGGTTGTCCATGAGCAAAGCGTGTATCAAACTAAATGCATGCTCTTCAATCGAATGCTGCTGGCACCCGCCCACCCGACTAGAATCACCACTCTCGACGGGTCTGACCTAGAGTATGTGGACAACTACAAATACCTAGGTGTCTGGTTAGACTGTAAACTCTCCTTCCAGACTCACATTAAGATCTCCAATCCAAAGTTGAATCTAGAATCGGCTTCCTATTTTGCAACAAAGTCTCCTTCACTCATGCTGCCAAACATGCCCTCGTAAAACTGACTATCCTACCGATCCTTGACTTCGGCGATGTCATTTACAAAATAGCCTCCAACACTCTACTCAGCAAATTGGATGTAGTCTATCACAGTGCCATCCGTTTTGTCTCCAAAGCCCCATACACTACCCACCACTGTGACCTGTACGTCAAACCCACTGGCTCCAGGCCATCTATAAATCACTGCTAGGCAAATCCCTGCCTTATCTTAGCTCATTGGTCACCATAGCAGCACCCACCCGTAGTCTGCGCTCCAGCAGGTATATCTCACTGGTCATCCCCAAAGCCAACACCTCCTTTGGCCGCCATTCCTTCCAGTTCTCTGCTGCCAATGACTGGAACGAATTGCAAAAATCTCTGAAGCTGGAGACTCTTATCTCCCTCACTAACTTTAAGCATCAGTTATCAGAGCACCTTACCGATCACTGCACATGTACACAGCCCATCTGAAATTAGCCCACCCAACTACCTCATCCCTATATTGTTATTTATTTTGCTATTTTGCACCCCAGTATCTCTATTTGCACATAATCTCTTGCACATCTAGCATTCCAGTGTTAATACTAATTGTAATTATTTTGCACTATAGCCTATTTATTGCCTTACCTCCATAACTTGCTACATTTGCACACACTGTATATATATTTTCTGTTGTATTTTATGACCTTATGTTTTTTTTACCCCATATGTAACTCTGTGTTGTTGTTTTTATCGCACTGCTTTGCTTTATCTTGGCCAGGTCGCAGTTGTAAATGAGAACTTGTTCTCAACTGGCTTACCTGGTTAAATAAAGGTGAAATAAAAAAATTATAAAAAATGTGAAAGTTGTGCCAGATTAACGTGTTTGTTTTCAAAGTGAAGATTTCAATCAAATGGATTTGTTGGTATTTGTAGCAGTATTGTCTCTGATTATTATCTCTGATCTATTATCTCTGATCTCTTCATCAATAAGTGCATCGACGACGTCGTCCCCACAGTGACCATACGTACATGTCCCAACCAGAAGCCATGGATTACAGGCAACATCCGCACCGAGCTAAAGGCTAGAGCTGCCGCTTTTCCAAGGAGCGGGCCACTAATCCGGATGCTTATAAGAAATCCCGCTATGCCCTCAGACAAACCATCAAACAGCTAAAGCATCAATACAGGACTAAGATTGAATCCTACTACACCGGCTCTGATGCTCGTCAGATGTGGCAGGGCTTGCAAACTATTACGGACTACAAAGGGAACCCAGCCACGAGCTGCCCTTTGACGCGAGCCTACCAGACGAGCTAAATGCCTTCTCTGCTCGCTTCGAGGTAAGCAACACTGAAGCATGCATGAGAGCACCAGCTGTTCCGGACGACTGTGTGATCATGCTCTCCGTAGCCGATGTGAGCAAGACCTTTAAACAGGTCAACATTCACAAGGCCGCGGGCCAGACGGATTACCAGGATGGGTACTCAGAGCATGCGCGGACCAACTGGTAAGTGTCTTCACTGACGTTTTCAACCTCTCCCTGACCGAGTCTGCAATACCTACATGTTTCAAGCAGACCACCATAGTCCTTGTGCCCAAGAAATCGAAGGTAACCTGCCTAAATGACTACCGCCCTGTAGCACTCACGTCGAGAGCCAGGAAGTGCTTTGAAAGGCTGGTCATGGCTCACATCAACACCATCATCCCGGAAACCCTAGACCCACTCCAATTCGCATACCGCCCCAACAGATCCACAGATGACAAAATCTCAATCGCACTCCACATTGCCCTTTCCCCCCTGGACAAAAGGAACACCTATGTGAGAATGCTGTTCATTGACTACAGCTCAGCGTTCAACACCATAGTGCCCACAAATCTCATCACTAAGCTAAGGACCCTGGGACTAAACATCTCCCTCTGCAACTGGATCCTGGACTTCCTGACGGGCAGCCCCCAGGTGGTAAGGGTAGGCAACAACACATCTGCCACGCTGATCCTCAACACTGTGGCCCCTCAGGGGTGCGTGCTTAGTCCCCTCCTGTACTCCCTGTTCACCCACGACTGCGTGGCCAAGAACGACTCCAACACCATAATTAAGTTTGCTGACGACCCAACAGTGGTAGGCCTGATCACCGATAACGATGAGACAGCCTATAGGATGGAGGTCAGAGTCCTGGCAGTGTTGTGCCAGGACAACAACCTCTCCCTCAATGTGAGCAAGACAAAGGAGCTGATCGTGGACTACAGGAAAAGGAGGGCTGAACAGGCCCCCATGAACATCAATGGGGCTGTAGTGGAGCGGGTCGAGAGTTTCAAGTTCCTTGCTGTCCACATCACCAACAAACTATCATGGTCCAAACACACCAAGACAGTCGTGAAGAGGGCATGACAACACCTTTTCTCCCTCAGGAGACTGAAAAGATTTGGCATTGGTCCCCAGATCCTCAAAAAGTTCTACAGCTGCACCATCGAGAGCGTCCTGACCGGTTGCATCACCGCCTGGCATGTACTATATACCTCGACTAACCTGTAACCCCGCACATTGACTCGGTACCGGCATCCCCTGTATGTCGCCTCGTTATTGTTATTTTATTGTGTTACTTATTTTTTATTTTGTACTTTAGTTTATTTAGTAAATATTTTCTCAACTCTATTTCTTGAACTGCATTGTTGGTTAAGGGCTTGTAGCTAAGCATTTCACGGTAAGGTCTACACCTGTTGTATTCGGAGCATGTGACAAATAACATTTGATTTGATTTGATGGTATGTAGGCTAGCTAGATGGCTACAGAATAACGTTGGCTATGTAGCTAGCTATCTAGTTAACTAAAATTAACACGTCAGTATAGGAAGCTAATGTTAGTTAGTAACACATTATTTTATTTTTTGCAGTTTTATATCTTTCAAAGGGTAATTAGTGGATCGTGTCAGACTTTGAAAGTAACGTTATCAACATTTCAGTAGCCTTTCTGGCGGAAACTTTGACAGTGCAACATTTCAGAAAACCAACTTAGTTAGCTAGCTAGCCAACCTAGCTATTAGCTACTCCACGTTACTCACCTTGTGTTCTTTTAGTTGAAAAAATACACTCTTCATAGAATACTAGAATGGACATTAATTTGCATTATGATGTCTGACAGCTAACAAGGTAACGGCAGGTAGCTAATGCGTTAGCCACTGAGCTAGCTTTCCCTGATTTTTTTGAAAATATGCTAATTCCCTTGCGATGGTGAGGAATGAGGGTGGCAGCTGGTAGGATGGTAAAACCGATCATAGGTACATGCTCTCCACTGAAGTCCCACTTTGTACAAGTTGTCCCCATGTGGTTTCACTGACCTCACTTTACAGTCAGCCAGTGACAGCATCATGATGAACTTTTCAGGGCTCTCAATAAATGTGTTAACGTTAGCTCCCTTTTCCAACAATAAAAGTTGTGGAAATGTTTTTTGCTAAGTTAGGTTACTTTGCTCTAATCATATCAGTGACTGTCTGATTTATGATTTCCTTATCTGGTGGAATAGGTCCAATTTCAAATGTAGAAAGACTTGTTGCTGCTACAGTATATGAGCTTTTATTGTCTGTCTAATTTGATAAATTCCAGGCAAGAAAGTTAACAATGATTTAGAAAGGCAATATGTTGCCAGCATGTTATAACCACAACCATCTAATTAGTACTGATGGGATAAGGATTCATTCCTCAGCAATGAATAGACCTATTGAAAATTAGGCAGTAAAGAATGGAGTAGGGAAGTTCACAGAAGGAAAGCACACAAGTGACATTCCAAGTAATTAGCCTATTCCTTCCACACAGGGCTTGACATTACCTTTTTTAGCCACTTGTCCAAATCACCCAACCCTAACTGAAACTCAATGTAACAATCTAGGTTAATGTTTTCAGTTCGGTATTGGATAATATACTGTGACATATTTTGTGGACGTTGCCAAATGTATAATTGTCTCTGATTGAGTTGCGGCTGTCTGTGAAAAGCATCTAAAATATGTGTGAAGATAATATCTTGAGTATAATTTAAAATGTTGCAACAAGAAGAAGGGGTTGGGTGTGTGGCGAAGATATGGCGTGTCTCTCTCCAGAATGCGCTCAACTGTCTCCCGCCAATTCCCCTCACAGGCTTGTGGCAAACTTTTGGCCAATTTGTGGCAAGCTCATATTTTCACTTGCAAATTAGTTTTGTTGCAGTAAATTTGCGTGAACTTGTGAACTTCTGGCAAACAATTCTGGGAAACTTGTGGCGAACATTCTACTGTTTGCAGGAAATTTGCAGCAAGCTCATAGTTTCACATGCAAATTTGTTTTGTGGCAAACTGTTTCGGCAAATTTGTGGCAACTTGTGAACTTCTGGGAAACATGTGGTGAACATTCTATTGTTTGCAGCAAATTTAATTATGAATAGTTTTTGCTCACTTTAACAAAACAAATCACATATAACATTGGAGAGAAAACAGAACATTCCATACTTTTACCTCAAAATCACTATATTATTATAGTCATTATGTTCAATATTATATTGAAGCATATGACCGGAGTAATAAATATAAATCATGGTATTTATTCAAAGTGTATTTTTTATTTTTTATCCAGGCAATTATTCAAGGTGATTTAACTATACAACAAAAAAACTCACGTTCATTGTTCAAAGTGATTTAACTGTACATACAATAAATTACAAAACATACACCCCTTCTTAACCATACACATTCAACCTCTTCTAAACCCTCTTCAAAGTCACCGCCCTTTTGCTAGTATGTACTTTGGAGTTTATTGCCTTGTTGAATTCACTGTCTCTCATTTTCAGTTTGTTGATGGCATGCACTAGAACAGTAAGAAAACACAAAACAGCAACAAAATAATTACCATACAGTGCCTTGCAAAAGTATTCATCCCCCTTGGCATTTTTCCTATTTTGTTACAACCTGTAATTTAAATTGATTTTTATTTGGATTTCATGTAACGGACATACACAAAATAGTCCAAATTGGTGAAGTGAAAAAAATAAAAAAATTTGTTTCAAAAAATTCAAAAAAATGTATAACGGAAAAGTGGTGCGTGCATATGTATTCACCCCCTTTGCTATGAAGCCCCTAAATAGATTGAAGAATAATGGGTTCATATTGGGGATACAATATAATGTTATTTATATGAGGGATACAATCTTCCCAGCTCTGCAGATTTTGCTGCGAAGAGACAGAATCATTAGATAATGTGGTTTGGTACTGTCCATTTGAAGCTTGTTTTTGGTCACAGGTCCAGGAATGGCTGAAGGATTACAATATTTACCTGGAGCTAACCCTGCAGATAGCACTACTAGGTGATCTGAAAAGTCATAGTCAATCGATTAATAATATAATAATACTTTCAGCAAAAATGTTCATTTTCAATTTACAATCTGTGGAAACAATGAGAATAGAAGGGTTCAGAACTTTTGTGAAACATCACAGTACAGTTGAGAAACATACGGCAAGTAGAAATCCAATATGGATGGTGTTAAGAGATTGATGGGAGGGGTTGAATTGAGCTGAAGGTTGGTACTAATAACAACTAATAACAACAAAATAACTCATGTAAAACATAATGTGTCCATAATAAGTACATAGGTTGAGAACTTTTGTGAAAGAGCACAGTTTGGGGGATATGGCATGTAGAGGCAAACCGGATGGACATCATGCAAATGATTGGAGAGGTTGAGAGTAGAGGAAGTTCAGGAGTAAAAACAAACAAAATAGAATTATTGTAAAATTGACTATGTCTATAAAATGTATATAAACTCAGCAAAAAAAGAAATGTCCCTTTTTCAGGACCCTGTCTTTCAAAGACAATTCGTAAAAATCCAAATAACTTCACAGATCTTCATAGTAAAGGGTTTAAACACTGTTTCCCATGCTTGTTCAATGAACCATAAACAATTAATGAACATGCACCTGTGGAACGGTCGTTAAGACACTAACGGCTTACAGACAGTATGCAATTAAGGTCACAGTTATCAAAACTTAGGACACTAAAGAGGCCTTTCTATTGACTCTGAAAAACACCAAAAGAAAGATGCCCAGGGTCCCTGCTCATCTGCGTGAACATGCCTTAGTCAAGCTGCAAGGAGGCATGAGGACTGCAAATGTGGCCAGGGCAATAAATTGCAATGTCCGTACTGTGAGACGCCTAAGACAGCACTACAGGGAGACAGGACGGACAGCTGATCGTCCTCGCAGTGGCAGACCACGTGTAACAACACCTGCACAGGATCGGTACATCCGAACATCACACAGGATCGGTACATCCGAACACAGTACCCGTAAAACACCAGTCTCAACGTCAACAGTGAAGAGGCGACTCCGGGATGCTGACCTTCTAGGCAGAGTTGCAAAGAAAAAGCCATATCTCAGACTGACCAATAAAAAGAAAAGATTAAGATGGGCAGTCTGAGATACCTGTGAGGCATCTGTTTCTCAAACTAGTCACTCTAATGAATTTGTCCTCTTGCTTAGTTGTGCACCGGGGCCTCCCACTCCTCTTTCTATTCTGGTTAGAGCCAGTTTGCGCTGTTCTGTGAAGGGAGTAGTACACAGTGTTGTACGAGATCTTCCGTTTCTTGGCAATTTCTTGCATTCATTTCTCAGAACAAGAATAGACTGACGAGTTTCAGAAGAAAGTTATTTGTTTCTGGACATTTTGAGCCTCGAACCCACAATTGCTGATGCTCCAGATACTCAACTAGGCTCAAGAAGGCCAGTTGTATTCCTTCTTTAATCAGCACAACAGTTTTCAGCTGTGCTAACATAATTGCAAAAGGGTTTTCTAATGATCAATTAGCCTTTTAAAATAATAAACTTGGATTAGCAAACACAACGTGCCATTGGAACACAGGACTGATGGTTGCTGATAATGGGCCTATGTAGATATTCCATAAAAAATCTGCCGTTTCCAGCTACAATAGCCATTTACAACATTAACAATGTCTACACTGTATTTCTGATCAATTTGATATTCTTTTAATGGACAAAAAAATAGCTTTTCTTTCGAAAACAAGGACATTTCTAAGTGACTCGTTTGAACGGTAGTATATGTATATATGCACTATTTTTGCATATATGCACTACTTTTGCATATTTGTGACACTGAATGTTATCAGATCTTCAACCAAAACCTAATAGTAGATAAAGGGAACATAACAAATAACACAACAATTACATATTTATTTCATTTATTTTATAAACAAAGTTATGCAACACCCAATTCCCCTGTGTGAAAAAGTCATTGCCCCCTTACACTCAATAACTGGTTGTGCCACCTTTAGCTGCAATGACTCCAACTAAATGTTTCCTGTAGTTGTTGATCAGTCTCTCATGTCGCTGTGGAGGAATTTTGGCCCACTCTTCCATGCAGAACTGCTTTAACAGAATAAGGGGGTAATTAATTTTTCACACAGGGGAATTGGGTGTTGCATAACTTTGTTTATGAAATAAATACGTAATTGTTGTGTTATTTGTTCACTTATGTTCCCTTTATCTAATATTAGGTTTTGGTTGAAGATCTGATAACATTCAGTATCACAAATATGCAAAAGTAGAGAAAATTAGAAAGGGGGCAAATACTTTTTCATAGCACTGTGTATATATATATATATATATATATATATACAGTGGGGGAAAAAAGTATTTAGTCAGCCACCAATTGTGCAAGTTCTCCCACTTAAAAAGATGAGAGAGGCCTGTAATTTTCATCATAGGTACACGTCAACTATGACAGACAAAATGAGAAAAAAAATTCGAGAAAATCACATTGTAGGATTTTTTATGAATTTATTTGCAAATTATGGTGGAAAATAAGTATTTGGTCAATAACAAAAGTTTCTCAATACTTTGTTATATACCCTTTGTTGGCAATGACACAGGTCAAACGTTTTCTGTAAGTCTTCACAAGGTTTTCACACACTGTTGCTGGTATTTTGGCCCATTCCTCCATGCAGATCTCCTCGAGAGCAGTGATGTTTTGGGGCTGTCGCTGGGCAACACAGACTTTCAACTCCCCTCCAAAGACTTTCTATGGGGTTGAGATCTGGAGACTGGCTAGGCCACTCCAGGACCTTGAAATGCTTCTTACGAAGCCACTCCTTCGTTGCCCGGGCGGTGTGTTTGGGATCATTGTCATGCTGAAAGACCTAGCCACGTTTCATCTTCAATGCCCTTGCTGATGGAAGGAGGTTTTCACTCAAAATCTCACGATACATGGCCCCATTCATTCTTTCCTTTACACGGATCAGTCGTCCTGGTCCCTTTGCAGAAAAACAGCCCCAAAGCATGATGTTTCCACCCCCCATGCTTCACAGTAGGTATGGTGTTCTTTGGATGCAACTCAGCATTCTTTGTCCTCCAAACACGACGAGTTGAGTTTTTACCAAAAAGTTATATTTTGGTTTCATCTGACCATATGACATTCTCCCAATCCTCTTCTGGATCATCCAAATGCACTCTAGCAAACTTCAGACGGGCCTGGACATGTACTGGCTTAAGCAGGGGGACACGTCTTCCACTGCAGGATTTGAGTCCCTGGCGGCGTAGTGTGTTACTGATGGTAGGCTTTGTTACTTTGGTCCCAGCTCTCTGCAGGTCATTCACTAGGTCCCCCCGTGTGGTTCTGGGATTTTTGCTCACCGTTCTTGTGATAATTTTGACCCCACGGGGTGAGATCTTGCGTGGAGCCCCAGATCGAGGGAGATTATCAGTGGTCTTGTATGTCTTCCATTTCCTAATAATTGCTCCCACAGTTGATTTCTTCAAACCAAGCTGCTTACCTATTGCAGATTCAGTCTTCCCAGCCTGGTGCAGGTCTACAATTTTGTTTCTGGTGTCCTTTGACAGCTCTTTGGTCTTGGCCATAGTGGAGTTTGGAGTGTGACTGTTTGAGGTTGTGGACAGGTGTATTTTATACTGATAACAAGTTCAAACAGGTGCCATTAATACAGGTAACGAGTGGAGGTCAGAGAAGCCTCTTAAAGAAGAAGTTACAGGTCTGTGAGAGCCAGAAATCTTGCTTGTTTGTAGGTGACCAAATACTTATTTTCCACCATAATTTGCAAATAAATTCATTAAAAATCCTACAATGTGATTTTCTGGAATTTTTTTCTCTCAATTTGTCTGTCATAGTTGACGTGTACCTATGATGAAAATTACAGGCCTCGCTCATCTTTTTAAGTGGGAGAACTTGCACAATTGGTGGCTGACTAAATACTTTTTTCCCCACTGTATATATACAGTACCAGTCAAAAATGTGGACACACCTACTATTTCCAGGGTTTTCTTTATTTTTACTATTTTCTACATTCTAGAATAATAGTGAAGACATCAAAACAATGAAATAACACTTATGGAATCATGTAGTAACCAAAAAAGTGTTAAACAAATCAAAATCTGTTATATTTGAGATTCTTCAAATAGCCACCCTTTTCCTTGATGACAGCTTTGCACATTCTTGGCATTCTCTCAACCAGCTTCAACTAGAATGCTTTTCCAACAGTCTTGAAGGAGTTCCCACATATGATGAGCACTTGTTGGCTGCTTTTCCTTCACTCTGCGGTCCAAATCTACCCAAACCATCTCAATTGGGTTGAGGTCCGGGGATTGTGGAGGCCAGGTCATCTGATGCAGCACTCCATCACTCTTCTTCTTGGTAAAATAGCCCTTACAAAGCCTGGAGGTGTGTTGGGTCATTGTCCTGTTGAAAAAAAAAAGATAGTCCCACTAAGCCCAAACCAGATGGGATGGCGTATCACTGCAGAATGCTGTGGTAGCCATGCTGGTTTAGTGTGCCTTGAATTCTAAAATAAATCACAGACAGTGTCTCCAGCAAAGCACCCCCACACCATAACACCTTCTCCTCTGTGCTTTGCGGTGGGAAATACACATGCGGATATCATCCGTTCACCCTCACCGCGTCTCACAATGCCACGGTAGTTGGAACCAAATATCTCCAATTTGGACTCTAGACCAAAGGACAAATTTTCCACCGGTCTAATGTCCATTACTCATGTTTCTTGGCCCAAGCAAGTATCTTCTTCTTATTAGTAATAATAATATAATAATATGCCATTTAGCAGATTAGTGTCCTTTAGTAGTGGTTTCTTTGCAGAAAATTGACCATGAAGGCCTGATTCACACAGTCTCCGCTGAACAGTTTATGTTGAGATGTGTCTGTGACTTGAACTCTGTGAAGCATTTATTTGGGCTGCAATTTCTGAGGCTGGTAACTCTAATGAATTTATCCTCTGCAGCAGACGTAACTCTGGGTCTTTCATTCCTTTGGTGGTCCTAATGAGAGCCAGTTTCATCATAGCGCTTGATGATTTTGCGACTGCACTTGAAGAAACTTTCAAAGTTCTTGAAATGTTCCGTACTGACCTTCATGTCTTAAAGTAATGATGGACTGTTGTTTCTCTTTGCTTATTTGATCTGTTCTTGCCATAATATAGACTTGGTCTTTTACCAAATAGGGATATATTCTGTATACCCCCCTAACTTGTCACAACACAACTCATTGGCTCCACGAATTACCTTTTAAGATGGCACACCTATTAATTGAAATGCATTCCAGGTGACTATCTCATGAAGCTGGTTGAGATAATGCCAAGAGTGTGCAAAGAAGTCAGGCAAAGGGTGGCTATTTGAAGAATCTCAAATATAAAATATATTTTGATTTGTTTAACACTTTTTTGGTTACTACATTATTTCATTTGTGTTATTTAATAGTTTTTAATGTCTTCACTATTATTCACAAAAAAAAAATGTCCCACTCCTCTTTACAGATGTTCTCCAAGTCATTAAGGTTTCGAGGCTGACGTTTGGCAACTCGAACCTTCAGCTCCCTCCACAGATTTTCTATGGGATTAAGGTCTGGAGACTGGCTAGGCCACTCCAGGACCTTAATGTGCTTCTTCTTGAGCCACTCCTTTGTTGCCTTGGCCGTGTGTTTTTGGTCATTGTCATGCTGGAATACCCATCCACGACCCATTTTCACTGCCCTGGCTGAGGGAAGGAGGTTCTCACCCAAGATTTGACAGTACATGGCCCTGTCTATCGTCTCTTTGATGTGGTGAAGTTGTCATTGTGGTGAAGTTGTCCTGTCCCCTTAGCAGAAAAACACCTCCAAAGCATAATGTCTCCAACTCCATGTTTGACAGTGGGGATGGTGTTCTTGGTGTCATAGGCAACATTCCTCCTCCTCCAAACACGGCGAGTTGAGTTGATGCCAAAGAGCTCGATTTTGGTCTCATCTGACCACAACACTTTCACCCAGTTTTCCTCTGAATCATTCAGATGTTCATTGGCAAACTTCAGACGGCCCTGTATATGTGCTTTCTTGAGCAGAGTGACCTTGCGGGCACTGCAGGATTTCAGTCCTTCACGGCGTAGTGTGTTACCAATTGTTTTCTTGGTGACTATGGTCCCAGCTGCCTTGAGATCATTGACAAGATCCTCCCGTGTAGTTCTTGGCTGATTCCTCACAGTTCTCATGATCATTGCAACTCCACGAGGTGAGATCTTGCATGGAGCCCCAGGCCGAGGGAGATTGACAATTATTTTGTGTTTCTTCCATTTGCGAATAATCACACCAACTGTTGTCACCTTCTCACCAAGCTGCTTGGCGATGGTCTTGTAGCCCTTCCAGCCTTGTGTAGGTCTACAATCTTGTCCCTGACATCCTTGGAGAGCTCTTTGGTCTTGTCCATGGTGGAGAGTTTGGAATCTGATTGATTGATTGCTTCTGTGGAGTTAAGAGTGTGCTCCTAATCTCAGCTCATTACCTGTATAAAAGACACCTGGGAGCCAGAAATCTTTCTGATTGAGAGGGGGTCAAATACTTATTTCCCTCATTAAAATGCAAATCAATTTATAACATTTTTGACATGCGTTTTTCTGGATTTTCTTTGCTGTTATTCTGTCTCTCACTGTTCAAATAAACCCACCATTAAAATTATAGACTGATCATTTCTTTGTCAGTGGGCAAACTTACAAAATCAGCAGGGGATCAAATACTTTTTCCCCCTCACTGTATATAAGGTCCCACTGTTGACAGTGCATGTCAGAACAAAAACCAAGCCATGAGGTCAAAGGAATTGTCCGTAGTGCTCAGAGACAGGATTGTGTCGAGGCACAGATCTGGGGAAGGGTACCAAAACATTTCTGTAGCATTGAAGGTCCCCAAGAACAGTCATTCTTAAAATGAAGAAGTTTGGAACAACGAAGACTCTTCCTCGATCTGGCCGCCAGGCCAGCCTGAGCAATCGGGGGAGAAGGGCCTTGGTCAGGGCAATGACCAAGAACCCAATGGACATTCTGACAGAGCTCTAGAGTTCTTCTGTGGAGATGGGAGAACCTTCCAGAAGGACAACCATCTCTGCAGCACTCCACCAATCAGGCCTTTATGGTAGAGTGGCCAGACGGAAGCCACTCTTTAGTAAAAGGCACATGACACCCTACTTGGTGTTTGGCAAAAGGCACCTCAAGACTTTCAGACCATGAGAAACAAAATTCTCTGGTCTGATGAAACCAAGATTGAACTCTTTGGCCTGAATGCCAAGCGTCACGTATGGAGGAAACCTGGCACCATCCATACGGTGAAGCATGTTTGTGGCATAATCATGCTGTGGGGATGTTTTTCAGCGGCAGGGACTTGGACACTTGTCAGGATCGAGGCAAAGATGAATGGAGCAAAGTACAGAGAGATCCTTGATGAAAACATGCTCCAGAGTGCTCAGGACCTCAGACTGGGGTGAAGGTTCACCTTCCAACAGGACAGTGACCCTAAGCACACAGCCAAGACTGTCAGCTTCCTGCTTCCCCTGTTTGTCTCCTGGCCTCTAGAGGTCAGCTGTGTTCCCCTTTGCCTTAGTTTTTCCTCATGTGTCCTAATTAGCTTATCTATGTCACCTGTGCCTTGTTTCCCCTTGAGTATTTTAGCTGTGTGTTTTCCCCTTGTTTCTCACTTGGTTATTGCGTCCTGTCTATGTGTCTCCTGCTTTGTCCCACCGTATCAGTCCTAGTAAGTTATTCAAAGTTATCTTTAGTTTGTTTTTCTCCCCTCGGGGAGTTGTTTTGTTTTGCCTCCTGTTTTGGAACATTAAATCTACTTACCTGGAGTATTGCCTGGGGTGTTTCATTTGGGTCCTACAACATCTCCTCTGTGGCTAAGGGGTAGTACCCCCAGCTCTACACATTTGAGACCGGAGTTCTAGCCCGGCTTGTGACAGAATAACCAAGTCAATCATGGACCCAGAAACACTCAGTTCCCAGGACCTGTTGGCGGTGATCATTCGACATGAGGCTTCTTTCCAGCGCCATGAAGCCGTTCTCAGCCGACAAGAGGAGCTGATGGCTAGACATTCTCAACTCCTGGCCGAAATGATGAGTTCCCTTCACCAGCTCTTTGAACGCCTCCTTGGTTCTCCCCTTCCCCCGGTCACCTCCCAGTGACGACAGGCCTTCTCGGTTGGCGGAGCCCCGACTACCACCTCCCAAGCCCTTTTCTGGGGATCCAAGCTCTTGTCAGGGTTTCCTCACCCAATGCTCCCTCACCTTCGAGCTCCAACCCTCAAGTTTTCCCACAGACCGTTCCAAGATTGCCTACCTCATTACCCTTCTTTCAGACAAGGCGCTCGCCTGGGCCTCTGCGGTGTGGCAGTCCCAGGAGGCCTGTTGTGACTCCCCACGCTGCATTTGTAGAAGAGTTCAAGCGGGTGTTCGATCATCCTGTCAGTGGGCGGGAGGCTTCCAAGCGCCTACTGTCTCTCCGTCAGGGCCCCCGAAGCACGGCAGATTTTGCCATTGAGTTCCGAACCATAGCAGCAAGGAGCGGATGGAATGATGAAGCGCTGAGGGTCTGCTTTCAGGGGAGGGTTATCTGAGCCCCTTCAAGATGAGTTAGCCACCCGTGAACCAGCTGAAGATCTCGAGTCCCTCATAGCCTTGGCCATCCGCCTGGACAATCGTCTAAGAGAGCGGAGAACGGCTCGCCGTCAGGTGTCTCAGTCCCAAGTTCCTCTGAGCAGCTCTGTTTCTCCTGTTTGGACTCCGTCATTCAGAGCTGCCCGGCTCCTGAACTGCCCCAGGATTCCCCGGAGAGCATGCAGTTAGGCCGTTCCAGGCTTTCTTCCAACGAAAGGGAACGTCGCATGAGGGAGCGTCGGTGCCTCTACTGCGGGGTTGCCGGCCACTTCCGCTCCACTTGCCCCGAGCTGTCGGGAAACGCCTGTCCCCGCCCAGCTACAGGAGGGTTGTGATGGGGAAAATTAGAGCTCCTCCTACTAACGCGGTCCTAGCTATTCCAGCCACTCTGTCCTGGGAGGGCCACCAGCATCGGGTCCAGGCTATGATCGATTCCGGTGCCGCAGGTGATTTTATGGATGTAACCTTGGCTAAGGAACTTAAGATCCCTACCCAACTACTTCCTCAACCCCAGGCAGTTACAGCCTTAGATGGCAGACCTCTGGAACCAGGAAAAGTTACTGAGGCGACTCAGTCCCTGCGACTTACCATCTCTCAACACCAGCAGGAGGAGACCTTCTATCTCATTGACTCTCCCGAGTATCCTATTATCCTGGGTCACCCTTGGCTATGCAGACATAATCCCCAGATCGACTGGCCTACTGGCACCATTCTTAGCTGGGGTCCCACTTGCCAACTCACCTGCATGCTTCAGAGTTCCTCAGCCCCTAGTACCCAGTTTCAAGAGTCTGTTGACGTCTCCCGAGTCCCCAGTGTTTACCATCGGTTCAAAGCAGTGTTCAGCAAGGCCCGGGCTACTGCCTTACCGCCTCATCGCACTTATGACTGTGCCATTGATCTACTCCCTGGGTGCTGCCCTCCTAGAGGTCGGATCTTTTCCTTGTCCTCCCCGAGCACGCAGCTATGGACACCTACATTAAGGAGTCCTTGGCAGCCGGCCTCATCTATGCCTCTACTTCCCCGGCTGGGGCGGGCTTCTTTTGTTGAAAAGAAAGACGGGGGTCTGAGGCCTTGTATTGATTACCGGGGACTCAACAAGATCACGGTTCGGAATCGATACCCTCTTCCTCTCATGGCCACTGCTTTTGAGCTGCTTCAAGGGGCTTCCATTTTTACTAAGCTGGATCTCCGCAATGCTTACCATCTCGTGCGGATCCGGCCAGGAGACGAATGGAAGACGGCGTTCAACTACGCCCACGGGACACTATGAATATCGGGTGATGCCGTTCGGGCTCACCAATGCCCCCGCAGTATTCCAAGCCCTGATTAATGATGTTCTCCGGGATATGCTTAATCTGTTCGTCTTCGTGTACCTGGACGATATCCTCATCTTCTCGAGGTCACTGAAGGAGCATGAGGGGCATGTTAGCCGGGTTCTCCAGAGGCTCCTTGACAATCACCTCTACGTTAAGCCTGAGAAGTGTGAATTTCATGTTTCTCAGACTCAGTTTCTCGGGTTTATTGTCACTCCCGGGCACCTAGAGATGGATCCCAAGAAGGTCAAGGCGGTCCACGATTGGCCCACACCTGCCACGGTCAAGGAGGTTCAACGGTTCATTGGCTTTTCTAACTTCTATCGGAAGTTCATCAAGAATTTCAGCTCGGTGGTAGCCCCCTTGACGACGCTTACCAAGGGAGGAGGGACCAAGATTCACTGGGGTCCGGAAGCAGCAGGGGCCTTCGAGGATCTCAAGCGCCGCTTCACTTCTGCTCCGATTCTGGTGACCCCTGACCCAGAGAGACCTTTCGTGGTGGAGGTGGACGCCTCAGAGGTGGGGGTGGGAGCCGTCCTGTCACAGAGGGGTGCGGATGGGAGATTACACCCTTGTGCCTTCATGTCTCGCCGCCTGTCTGAGGCCGAGCGCAACTACCACGTGGGGGATCTAGAGTTGCTTGCGGTTAAACTGGCCTTGGAAGAGTGGCGCCATTGGCTTGAGGGGGCTCAGCACCCTTTCCAGGTTCTCACAGACCACAAGAACCTGGAATATCTCCAACAGGCTAAGCGGATGAACCCTCGGCAAGCACGATGGTCCCTTTTCTTTAATCGATTCCAGTTCATCCTGACTTACCGACCTGGCACCAAGAACGTCAAGCCGGATGCTCTGTCTCGAGTCTATTCTCCCGAGGTACAAGAGAAGCCCTTGGCATCGATTATTCCGAGGTCTAGGATCGTCGCACCTCTTCAGTGGGAACTAGAAAGAGGGGTACGAGAAGCTCTTGCCCATGAGCCCGATCCAGGCGGTGGTCCTGCCGGTCGCCTGTTCGTTCCTCTCTCGGTTCGGGCCCGCGTTTTGCAGTGGGGTCATGAGTCGCCCTTGACATGCCATCCTGGCAGTGCTCGCACACTGGAGTTCCTCCGACGGCGGTTTTGGTGGCCGTCCATCAAGAAGGACGTGCAGGTCTTTGTTGAGGCCTGCCCTGTGTGCAACCAGGGAAAGTCGACACGCCAGCGACCCCAGGGACTGCTCCATCCCTTACCTGTTCCTCGAAGGCCATGGTCACACCTTTCTCTGGACTTTGTTACGGGACTTCCTCTATCCCAGGGCAACACCGTCATCCTGGTGGTGGTAGACCGTTTCTCTAAGGCTGCCCGGTTTATTCCCCTGCCCAAGCTGCCCTCGGCTAAGGAGACTGCGGAGCTCCTCATGAACCATGTCTTCCGGATATTTGGCATTCCCCTGGACGTGGTCTCTGACCGAGGTCCCCAATTCTCGTCCCGGTTTTGGGGGCCTTCTGCAGGCTTATTGGGGCCACAGCCAGCCTATCGTCAGGATTCCATCCAGAGTCTAATGGCCAAACGGAACGGATTAATCAGGATCTGGAGACCACCCTGCGGTGTATGGCGGCCAGTAATCCCACGTCTTGGGCCACCTATATTATTTGGGCTGAATATGCCCACAACACCCTCCAGTCCTCAGCCACCGGATTGTCCCCCTTCGAATGCCAGTTCGGTTACAACCCTCCTTTGTTTCCAGAGGAAGAGGCGCAAGTTGGTGTTCCCTCGGCCCAGCGCTTTGTCCAACGCTGTAGGCGGACCTGGAAGAAGGCCAGGTGTACCCTCCTTCGGACCTCCCAGAGATACCAAAGTCAGGCTAATCGCCACCGCCGGACGGCCCCTAGTTTCCGAGCTGGTCAGAGAGTTTGGTTGGCCACTAAGAACTTGCCCCTCCGGGTCGAATCCAAGAAGCTTTCCCAGAGATACATCGGCCCTTTCCGCATTTCTAGAAAGGTTAACCCTGTGTCGTATCGTTTAGTTCTGCCTCGCTCCCTTAGAGTTAACCCCACTTTCCATGTTTCACTCCCTTAAACCTGTCTTGTCTTCTCCTTTTGCCCCCCCCACAGACCCCCGCCACCTCCCAGGATCATAGACGGCCAGCCAGCCTACACAGTCCGCCGGATACTGGACTCCCGGAGGGTCCAGAACTCTCTGCAGTATCTGGTGGACTGGGAGGGCTACGGGCCAGAGGAGCGCTCCTGGGTTCCCGGCCAGGGACATCCTGGACCCAGGGTTGATCCGAGATTTTCGCACCCTGGGGCCAGGGTGTTCTGGAAGGAACGTCAGGAGTCGTTCCTAGAGGAGGGGGGTCCTGTCAGCTTCCTGCTTCCCCTGTTTGTCTCCTGGCCTCTAGAGGTCAGCTGTGTTCCCCCTTTGCCTTAGTTTTTCCTCATGTGTCCTAATTAGCTTATCTATGTCACCTGTGCCTTGTTTCCCCTTGAGTATTTTAGCTGTGTGTTTTCCCCTTGTTTCTCACTTGGTTATTGCGTCCTGTCTATGTGTCTCCTGCTTTGTCCCACCGTATCAGTCCTAGTAAGTTATTCAAAGTTATCTTTAGTTTGTTTTTCTCCCCTCGGGGAGTTGTTTTGTTTTGCCTCCTGTTTTGGAACATTAAATCTACTTACCTGGAGTATTGCCTGGGGTGTTTCATTTGGGTCCTACAACATCTCCTCTGTGGCTAAGGGGTAGTACCCCCAGCTCTACACATTTGAGACCGGAGTTCTAGCCCGGCTTGTGACACAAGACAACACAGGAGTGGCTTCGGGACAAGTCTCTGAATGTCCTTGAGTGGCCCAGCTAGAGCCCGGACTTGAACCCGATCTAACATCTCTTGAGAGACCTGAAAATAGCTGTGCAGCAACGCTCCCCATCCAACCTGACAGAGCTTGAGAGGATCTGCAGAGAAAAATGGGAGACACTCCCCAAATACAAGTGTGCCAAGCTTGTAGCATAATACCCAAGAAGACTTGAGGCTGTAATCGCTGCCACATGTTCTTCAACAAAGTACTGAGTAAAGGGTCTGAATACTTATGTAAATGTATTATTTCAGTTTTATATTTTCCATAAATTAGCAACAAAATCTAAAAACCTGTTTTTGCTTTGTCATTATGGAATATTGTGTGGGGTATTCCAGGTGAAGCTTGTTGAGAGAATGCCAAGAGTGTGCAAAGCTGTCTTCAAGGCAAAGGGTGGCTACTTTGAAGAATCTCAAATATAAAATATTTGGATTTGTTTAACACTTTTTTGGTTCCTACATGATTCCATATGTGTTATTTCATAGTTTTGATATCTTCACAATTATTCTACAATGTAGAAAATAGTACAAATAAAGAAAAACCCTTGAATGAGTAGGTGTGTCCAACATTTTGACTTGTACTGAATATATATATATATATATATATATATATATATATATATATATATATATGTGTGTGTGTGTGTGTGTGTGTGTGTGTGTGTGTGTGTGTGTGTTTAATGTGTATTTTATATTGTATTGTACAGGCTGCATTTGGAAAAAAGACCTAGGTCTCAATATGTCTTCCATAAAATAAAGGTTAAATAAATAACGTTTGTAAATGGTAGCTGTTTGGGAGAAAAGCATAGATTTTCATAAGATACACATTTTCACAGGTGTTTTTCTTGACTGATTACGGTTTGAATGATGTGGTGGTGTTATGTCATATCATTTGAAATAACTTTCTCAGCTTTTAAAATGTATCATGTTTTCATATGCTTGACACCAACAAATTATTCTCATTGTGCAAAGCTCTTAGAGACTTACCCAGAAATACTCACAGATGTAAATGGTGCTAAAGGTGATTCTAACATGTATTGACTCAGGGGTGTGAATACTTATGTAAATTAGATATTTATATATTTCATTTTCAATAAATTAGCTAAATATATAAATGCAACATTTATACATGCAACAATTTTCAATGATTTTTCTCAGTTACAGTTCATAGAAGGAAATCAGTAAATTGAAATAAATTCAGTAGGCCCTAATCTATGGATTTCACATGACTGGGCAGGGGCGCAGCCATGGGTGGGCCTGGGAGGGCATAGGCCCACCCACTTGGGAGACAGGCCCAGCCAATCAGAATGAGTTTTTCCCCACAAAAGGGCTTTATTACAGACAGAAATACTACTCAGGTTCATCATCTGTCCGTGTGGCTGGTTTCAAACGATCCCACAGGTGAAGAAGCTGGATGTGGTTGTCCTGGGCTGGCGTGGTTACACGTGGACTGCGGTTGTGAGGCCGTTTGGACGTACTGCCAGATTCTTTGAAAAAACTTTTTATAGGCTGATTATTGTAGAGAAATTAACATTCAATTCTCTAGCAACAGCTCTGGTGGACATTCCTGCAGTCAATATGCCAATTGCATGCTCCCATAACATTTGAGACATCTGTGGCGTTAGGTTGTGTGACAAAACTGCACATTTCAGAGTGGCCTTTTATTGTCCCCAGCACAAGGTGCACCTGTGTAATGATCATGCAGTTTAATCAGCTTCTTGATATACCACACCTGTCAGGTGGATGGATTATCTTGGTAAAGGAGAAATGCTCACTAACAAATGTGTGCAATACATTTGTGAGAAATAAGCTTTTTGTGCATATGGAACATTTCTGGTATCTTTTATTTCAGTTCATGAAACATGGGACCATGTTGCATTTATATTTTTGTTCAGTATAAAAACATGTTTTCATTTCGTCATTATGGGGTAGTGTGTAGATTGGTGAGATTTTTTAAAAAACCATAAAGGCTGTAACACAACAAATGTGGAATTTGTCAAGGGGTATGAATACTTTCTGAAAGCACTGTACATATGGTCTGCCTTCCATAATGATTCAAAATAAGCTACATGTCCCAAATAATTGCATAATTATTGTAATATGTTAGCCTAATATGATCCACTATTGCTAGCGCCCCTCAGGAACAACCACACAAACATGATGGAGGAAAGAAAGGTAAAGAAGGCAACGGGCGGCAGGTAGCTTAGTGGCTAAGCGTTGTGCCAGTAATCGAAAGGTCGCTGGTTCTAATCCCCGAGCCGACTAGGTGAAAAATCTGCCGATGTGCCCTTGAGCAAGGCACTTAACCCTAATTGCTCATGTAAGTCGCTCTGGATAAGAGCGTCTGCTAAATGACATAAATGTAAATGTAAATGTAACAGTAAACATGTCATTCCCCACGAAGGTTGCAGCCCCCCTTGGGCCAAATGAGATAGTGTGACTAACACATTTCAGTTAATTACTATTGCTCCCACCTTGGGCCAATCAGTGCAATTTTGTAAATGCCAGATCACTATGTCAAGAAGCATAATTCATCCAAATTTCAACAAAATCGGGCCAGCGCCGGCAAGGCGCGGCGTTGGCCCACTCCAGCGCCTTGCCGGACAGACAGGAGATGAGGGCGGACACGCTCTCGTATCCCGAGGGCACCGGGTGGATGGTTGCCAGGTAGAGTTCCACTTGGAGCAGGAAACCCTGACACCCGGCCGCTGTGCCATCATAAGCCCTCGGGAGCGAGAGCCGAATCCCACTGGACCCCGGAGGTGAAGCGATGGGTATAGCTGATCGTGGTGGTATCGTCGTCGGAGGTGTGGGCAAACCTCCTCTTTCCCATCGCTCCATGGTGTTCACCACCCGTTCCATGGCGGTGCCGAGAGCCTGGATCATGGCCGCTTGTTGTGCTACGTGCTCCTCCATTGATCCAGCTGGCACCGCCGCTCCTGCTGACCCCATGTCGTGGTGTTTGATTCTGTCACGCGACGTGTATGCGGTCAGCGAAGTCAAACGCAGGACACAGAGTGGCTGGCAACGTACTTTTACTGAACACAGTAAATATAGTGCAAAAACAACAAACCTCCAAACAGGGAGAAAAACACAATAACCCGTACACCAAAGCAACTGCCGGAATGACAAAGAACAATCACACACAATAACCAATGAGAGACAGGGGGTAATATAGGGAATACAATACAACATAATGGGAAACAGGTATAAACAATAAAGACCAAACAAGACAAACACCGAAACATCGATCGGCAGTAGCTAGTACTCCGGGGACGACGAACGCCGAAGCCTGCCCGAGCAAGGAGGAGGAGCAGCCTCGGCTGAATCCGTGACAACAGCGAGAGAAGTCCGGGCGTATTTTGCCTCTTGTCAGGCCGTCATTGTAAATAAGAATCTGTTCTTAATTGACTTGCCTGGTTAAATAAAGGTTAAATAAAACTTGTATTAATATAGCCTATTTAAAACATTCTAGAGCACATAAATGAACTGGGTAGAATCGGCGCTGTACTGTCATTTGCACATGGCTACAGAAGCCTATAGCTTGGGTCTCCAAATGTCATTCCACTTCACTGTGGAAAAGTTATGTTGATATGCTTCAGTTTGCTGCCATATGACTGGTTTCACATTTGTCTACTGGTTTCACATTTGTCTACTGGTTTCACATTTGTCTCCAGCATAATAAGGAAAAATAGATCCAAAACAATTGTCATTTGTATTTACAATCCAAACAGATTACTCAATTACCTAGCTCTTTTTCAATAGCTCTTACCAATTTGTAAATTACAGTGCATGGAGAATGGTGTTATTTCTGTCGAAAAGAATAAAGTAGATGTTGTTCCACTTGAAACCTGACAGGTTGCTCAATCTTATTCATTGCGCATGGAATTACAAGTGGTATTAAGTCAAGGTCAGAATACGGCATATCTGAAGACACATCTGCCACACCTCCATTTCTCTGATCTCCACCCCAAACGAATAGCTGGAATGAAGTACTCCCTGACGAAGGCCATGCAGCCGAAACACGTCAGAGTTTTAAAACTTTGTTTCCATTGAACATGCCAAGTTTAAATTCCATTTAACTCTGGTCTAAATCGGGCCCGTGTGGAGCAGGTCATTTCTGCTTGGGCTGACATGCCATGAAAGTCTGGGAAAATGTATTTCAAAGGCACCCCTCCAAGACACAAATCACGTCTTTTCAGTCTAATTTCTTAATGAGGAAGAGGAAAACCGAGGCAAAATCAGCCTGTTCAGACCCTCTTTAAAGCCATTTACAAACCACAGGCAACCACATTTGTACCTCTATGGCACTGCTCTATAACGCACCTTGGATTGAATCCCAGCCGTAATCCACATGACATGCATCACATTTGTTTTAACCAATTAAATTACCAAACACCCGCCAAAACATCCACAGCAAAGTAACTAAAATAATTAACTGAGGAATGTGCAGCAAACTCTTGTCATGACACATTCTTCAAGTAAAATGAGTACAAGTAAATTGGCGAGTTTGGAATATAATATTCTGTTCATCCTCTATTAAAAACAATAAAAAGCTCATTTGAATCAAATTTTAAAAAAGTGAGACTTCTGTTGTGAATGTATTGTAATGTTTTAAAAATTGTATAACTATTTCATTTTGTTGGACCCCAGGAAGAGTAGGTGCTACCTTGGCAGCAGCTAATGGGCATCCACAATAAATACAATTACAAAAGAAGAACACAAGGGGTTTGCTTTTTAGTAGGAATTTAGTCAAGAATAACAAGTTTACACTTTTTTTTTCTTTCTTCCATCTCTTGGGTTTAAATAAATTCACTTGGAGTAATTCAGTCCATTGAAACATTGTGTGGACATGAATGTTCTGTTTGCATGGTGGTTTAGTGTTGTGACTTGTTGATCAATGCAGAGCCTCCTGGAGTTGGATGAAATTGCACCTTGATGCTGATCTATGTTCAGTTTTGTGTTTTCCACTTCTAATGATTTCATATGAGCTTTTGGTAAGTAAGCTGATCCTAGATCTGTGCATTCGTGCAACTTCTCCCCGGAGCAAGTTTCTCTGCTGTTGAGGTGATGGGACATGTATACACTATGACAACTACTAAAAGGGTTAAGGCAATAATACAAAAAGAAAGAAAGTTGAAAAACAATAGAAATGTATAGCTTTCTCACACCGTTGACAAAAAATGCTAAGTTCTTAAGAAGGTGTAGAAGGGAGAATCATTATTCACAGTCTTAACTCTTTTTACAGAATCCTCACTTTACACAATATTTACAGCCAAACAGAACAGACCCAAACAAAATAAGTAATAGTAGTCACAAAAACACGGCTAATGACGATTATAATGATTTAAAAAAAAATCTTATCATAATTTCAGTACGTAACAACATTTACACACAGACTTGGAAATTGTTTTACAGTAGTCATTCAAAAACAAACCCATCAATATGACAATCGTACAATCTTGGGGGCCATTCTTGAACATCAGCAACCATTTAAATTGAAACAGTTTATCCGTAGATTTACTTGCACATGGCATAACGCTAAATTGTAGCTGGTCCCATCAGATAACATGGAACACGTTAGCCCTATGCTAACCTAACCAGGCAATTATTAAAATAGGTTAACCCTGGCCACTAGAGGGATATTTTAAACCTACAAATTCAAAGTTTACCTTTGGTCCGTTGGTCTGTAACAAAATGTAATGTGCCAATATTGCATTAATGCATCCTTTACTAGGCTACTAGCTACTACTAACGTTAGATGACTGTCAAATAGAAGTAATTCACCATCTGATACTGATACAGCCAAATGTCTTCCTTCATTAAGTCTGTCGATTCGAGTCCTCCGGAGTCGCGATAAACTTTTTTTTAAAGAACAGCAATACTGCCTTCGGTAGGATGATAATGAGAGTGCAACCTATAAACCTATTGTTCACTGTATAATGCTCATCCTCCTCGAGTCAAATAATTCATGTGACAAAGCAGATGATTATAAAAATGCATATAAAACGTTGTAGGCCTACATTTAGGGGTACACGTCCATGTAATATAGCCTATGCAATAACAGTGGCCGTGTCTGAAAACCCATACTAGCGTACTACATACTTAAACTGCATACTATTTACTCATCGTCACATACTATTTAGCACGTACCGTTTAGTAAAAAGTATGCAGTATGCCACAACTTAGTAGTGGATCCTGATTGGCTCAGTAGGTGGGACGGGGCCGAGTGTGGGTGGATTTTTCCCAATTCAACAGACATACATCGCATTAACCAGCCTGATAATAGTTGATTTCCAATTTGATACATTTCTCTAAAATCTGAATAGAATAGGAATGGAATTATAGGCCTACTCAGGCTGGTTATAAACAGACTACCACATTCGACCTATAACGTAGTAGGCCATGTATCTCATCTATCCTATTTAAAAATGACTGAAGACAGAAACAGATCATTTGGTACCATTTCAATATCTATTACTGAAAGCAAAGTGTTGTAACATACAGTGGGGAAAAAAAGTATTTAGTCAGCCACCAATTGTGCAAGTTCTCCCACTTAAAAAGATGAAAGAGGCCTGTAATTTTCATCATAGGTACACGTCAACTATGACAGACAGATTGAGAAAAAGAAATCCAGAAAATCACATTGTAGGATTTTTTATGAATTTATTTGCAAATTATGGTGGAAAATAAGTATTTGGTCACCTACAAACAAGCAAGATTTCTGGCTCTCACAGACCTGTAACTTCTTCTTTAAGAGGCTCCTCTGTCCTCCACTCGTTACCTGTATTAATGGCACCTGTTTGAACTTGTTATCAGTATAAAAGACACCTGTCCACAACCTCAAACAGTCACACTCCAAACTCCACTATGGCCAAGACCAAAGAGCTGTCAAAGGACACCAGAAACAAAATTGTAGACCTGCACCAGGCTGGGAAGACTGAATCTGCAATAGGTAAGCAGCTTGGTTTGAAGAAATCAACTGTGGGAGCAATTATTAGGAAATGGAAGACATACAAGACCACTGATAATCTCCCTCGATCTGGGGCTCCACGCAAGATCTCACCCCGTGGGGTCAAAATTATCACAAGAACGGTGAGCAAAAATCCCAGAACCACACGGGGGGACCTAGTGAATGACCTGCAGAGAGCTGGGACCAAAGTAACAAAGCCTACCATCAGTAACACACTACGCCGCCAGGGACTCAAATCCTGCAGTGCCAGACGTGTCCCCTTGCTTAAGCCAGTACATGTCCAGGCCCGTCTGAAGTTTTCTAGAGTGCATTTGGATGATCCAGAAGAGGATTGGGAGAATGTCATATGGTCAGATGAAACCAAAACTTTTTGGTAAAAACTCAACTCGTCGTGTTTGGAGGACAAAGAATGCTGAGTTGCATCCAAAGAACACCATACCGACTGTGAAGCATGGGGGTGGAAACATCATGCTTTGGGGCTGTTTTTCTGCAAAGGGACCAGGACGACTGATCCGTGTAAAGGAAAGAATGAATGGGGCCATGTATCGTGAGATTTTGAGTGAAAACCTCCTTCCATCAGCAAGGGCATTGAAGATGAAACGTGGCTGGGTCTTTCAGCATGACAATGATCCCAAACACACCACCCGGGCAACGAAGGAGTGGCTTCGTAAGAAGCATTTCAAGGTCCTGGAGTGCCCTAGCCAGTCTCCAGATCTCAACCCCATAGAAAATCTTTGGAGGGAGTTGAAAGTCCGTGTTGCCCAGCGACAGCCCCAAAACATCACTGCGCTAGAGGAGATCTGCATGGAGGAATGGGCCAAAATACCCGCAACAGTGTGTGAAAACCTTGTGAAGACTTACAGAAAACGTTTGACCTGTATCATTGCCAACAAAGGGTATATAACAAAGTATTGAGAAACTTTTGTTATTGACCAAATACTTATTTTCCACCATAATTTGCAAATAAATTCATTAAAAATCCTACAATGTGATTTTCTGGATTTTTTTCCCTCATTTTGTCTGTCATAGTTGACGTGTACCTATGATGAAAATTACAGGCCTCTCTCATCTTTTTAAGTGGGAGAACTTGCACAATTGGTGGCTGACTAAATACTTTTTTCCCCCACTGTATATAAATTAAATCAAATAGCCTAGTACACACACAAAAACTTTTCAGATGTTCAAATCGAAAGGCTATTGCACAGAAAAACGTGGACAGTCGAGTGCATCGCAAATTCAGAACCGCTGGACAGCAACATAATAAACTAAAGCACTGATCATTGGAAACGAGATTAGAATGACTGCTAAGGCTTGATCCATTAATGAAATAGGTAGCCTAGCCTACAAAACTAAAACAAATGGCCTGATTAACATGACATCCTTAACGCTGCTACATCCCGAGTCCCCGGTGCCGACACGTTCAGAAATCAAAAGATGGTTGAGTATTTAGTTTAAAAGCTCTGATGAAGGCGAATAGGACAAGAACCCTTTTCAGTGAGAAAACCTAAATCCACTTTGGGTACTTGAAGAGAACTACGGCCTATCACTCGAAGCCCACGTCTTCCAATGAATTGTGGAAAAGTGTGCATCGAATTCTACTACAGTAGATGAAGAGCCGAAATGAGTATAACATCCTGGCATTTAAGCCATACTCGATTTATCGAAATGTCTCATATTAAACGTTTTATTTTCGCATACTGAGAATGCGTCATGAGTAATTGCGTTGTTTCCCGCTATTTGTTGATTTCGGTAGCGCATCCCCATATCTAATTGATCAGCTCTTTTCAAAGCCGAAATGAGTATGACATCTGTGCATTTAAAATAAACTCGATTTTTGAAATGTTGCTTACTATTAAACTAAATTTTTCCAAATACGAAAATGGCCTACTATTTAGGACGCAAGTATGGGTATTCGGACACGGCCAGTGTGTTTGCGTGCAAGGCTAAAAGAGGTAGCTCTTTATTAAAGTAGATCTTAATCTTCATTGTCAAGCTGTTGACTACATCCCTTTTCAACACTAACACAATATATGTAAATATACATTTCAAAAGGGGGGGGGGGGAACGAATGTAAGATTCAAACCCTTGCGACAATTACGTGGACTAGGCACTTTACACATCGAGCAATTTGACCAGTCACTCAAATACATGTGATTGTTGCTTTAATGATGCTGTTGAACTGAGGTATGTTAAGGACACTTCCATGAACAAGTGTTGGAACATGTCCAACTACGTCAACGATTTTAATTGGCTGATGCAGAACTTCTTCCAGGATATAATCACCGCCACCTGGTGAGGTTAGCATAGGGCTAACGTGTGCCATTTTATGATGGGACCAGCTACAATTTAGTGATCTGTCACGTGCAAGTAAATTGATGATTTACATTTTTTTGCCGGAGAAACAGTTTAAATTTAAATGGTTGCTTATGTTCGTAAGTATTGCCCCTTGCTTCTCAATGGCAATTTGTTTATTATTATTATTTTTAGTAAATTTTTTTACAAATGTTCCCATTTCCTTGTGTATTCCCTTTGACAGTTTATATTTTAATTTGTACAAGAGGCCAGGACTGGTGTGATTGGGATTGTGAGGTGGTTTATAATATTCACAAAGCTTTCTATCACAAACAAATTTAAGACCAACAACAAAATGAAAAAACATAGAAATCATGGTTGATACAAAGGGTACCATTTTGCAAACGCCAAACAATGATGAAGATAGTGTTAAAGTGTGACTGTGTCATCGAATATATTTTAAAACTTTTGTTCTGCGACGTTTGTGGTGATTGTTCATTCAACATGCAGATGCAATGCCGCACACAGTGTCTGTGAGGCGGGTGCCTTTTTGACAATTGACATTAGCGCCATTTTTTTTACGCTGCTAAAATGTCACCCATAAATGTGCATCTCGTTATAACGCAAAGAGAAGGAGAAGTCCACATCCATGAAAAACAAAGCTTCATTTGTACTCCTTGTAGAACCTAAAAGACATTAGCGACATCAGTGCCCATATGAAATGCTGTAGATTGGATCTCTAGGATAAGACAACACATCCATTGTACCACTATACAGCAGGGCTGACCTCAGATCAGGTGGGACAAAGACATTGTGTGCTCAATCAGGATCAGTATTTCACACTATAACACATGATGACTACAATAATGATATTGGAAAGCAATTTTTATGGCACTTTTCAAAGAGCTCAAAAAACGTTATATTCTAAAGGAGGGTGGCTCATCTCATCCACCTGGGTCGTATTCAGTAAAAACCAAGCAGAAGAAAATGGACCGAAACGGGGATGTACTACCTGAATTTGTTCAATAAGAAACTCACATTTTCATTTCAGTGTGTAGTAATGAATACAACCCTGGTACGGGGACAGTTGACTACCTCACAGCAGTGTCATCGGTCCCACCTTCTTTGCCCGCTTCGAGGAAAACACAAGGACTGTGAGCTCTCGTTCTCTGTGGCCGACGTGAGTAAGACATTTAAGCGTGTTAACCCTCGCAAGGCTGCCGGCCCAGACAGCATCCCTATCCGCGTGTGCAGTTGGCTAGAGTGTTTATGGACATATTCAATCTCTCTATCCTTGTCTGTTGTCCCCACTTGATTAACCAACAATAATGAGACAGCCTACAGGGAGAACGTGAGGGCCCTGGCGTAGTGGTGCCAGAAAAATAACCTCTCCCTCAACGTCAACAAAATGAAATGAAGGAGCTGATCGTGGACTTCAGGAGACAGCAGAGAGAGCACGCCCCCATCCACATCGATGTTGCTGCAGTGGAGAGGATGAAACGCTTCTAGTTCCTCAGTGGGCACATCACTGACAACCTGAAATGGTCCATTCACAGACAGTGTGGTGAAGAAGGAGGCTGAAGAAATTAGGCTTGGCCCCTAAGACCCTCATAAACTTCTACAGATGCATCATTGAGAACATCCTGTCGGGCTGTATTACCACCTGGTATGGCAATTGCACCGTCCGCAATCGCAGGGCTCTCCAGAGGGTGGTGCAATCAGCCCGAAAGCATCACCGGGGGCACACTGCCTGCCCTCCAGGACATCTACAGTACCCGGTGTCACAGGAAGACCAAGAAAATCATCAAGGACCTCAGCCATCCGAGCCACGGCCTGTTCACCCTCGCTACCATCTAGAAGGCAGAGACAGTACAGGTGCATCAAAGCTTGGGCCGAGAGACTGAAAAATAGCTTATCTCTCCAGGCCATCAGACTGTTAAACAGTCACCACTAGCCGGCCCCCGCCCAGCACCCTGCCCTGAACCTTAGTCACTGTTACTAGCCGGCTACCACCTGGTACTCTACCTGCATCTTAGATATTGCTGCCCTATGTACATAGTCATTGAACACTGGTCACTTTAGTAATGTTTACATACCATTTTACCCACTTCATATGTACAGTATATACTGGATTTTAGTCAAGGCTCATCCTATATAACTACTGCTGTACACACCTTTTCTATTCATATACTGTCCATACTGTCTATATACACCACTATATACATTTATATTTCAGACTCTGACATTGCATGTTCTGATATTTCTTAATTTCTTTCTTTAAATTTTTGGGGATTTGTGTGTATTATTTTGTATTGTTAGGTATTCCTGCACTGTTGGAGCTAGAAACATAAGCATTTCACTGCACCTGCGATAACATCTGCAAAATATGTGTACGCGACCAATACAATTTCATTTGAGAGAAACTCGGGGGGAAAGAATTGCGCTGGTAGCCGCTAGATGCAGTTGTAATAAACACAGCAGTTTCTGTTTTCTTCATGCAAATGTGGCTCTATCTTTTGAACCATTTAAGCTACAAAATATTATGACCCCACCAAACATACGATTCTCAGGAACACGCATGCGTTTTCTGTCTCCCTCTACAATTCCCACATGTCACACAGGACTCATTAGAACAGAGTGGACAAGACCAGGCAGTAAATCAGACTGGGGAAAAAAAGCATCATCAACGATGATGTTCTTTTCTACACAGAAGATCATACAAAATTATTGCCTGATGATTTTCTGAACTTTCCAACACATTTCCGATGCATTTCAGTCACTTCAAACCATAATTCCTTCACATTGAAATACTGTCAAAAGTACGGTCAGACTGATTTCTAATAGACTGTCATAGCCCCAATTAAAAAAAAACTGTCCCTTGATTACATAACTTTTTACATGGTGGGGTAGCAATTATTTTTTTATCAAAATGGGGTTGTGGGCCAAAAGAGTTTGGGAATCCCTGGTATACACACACTCACACACATGCACGCACACAACCTACACACACGTATAAGGGTGCAAGTAGGGGGTGAGTGAGGAAACGGTTATATGTGGGTCGGTCTCCTCCTGTAGTTGTATAACAGACACACACTCCATCTCTCCGTCTGTCAGCGATACAGTGTGGCTTGAAGAACCAGTGTGGACACACAGCTCTAGCCACTGCCCTAACCCAGGCAGAGTGTGTGTGTGCGCGTGCGTATGTGCGTGGAAAAAAGGTCCAAAGGTAGGGTCTTCAAACAGTATGACCAGTCTAGGATTGGAGGAAAGGAGCTATTGGAGTGGAGGAGAGGAGTACGGCTTCCGAAAGAGGAGTGTTTAGTTGTTCTGAAGGCAGTCCAGCTCCACCGAGCAACACACACTTCCATTCTGACCACGGCAGTGATACAAAAGGGGAACATGAAGAAAAAAAAAGAGAGACAGGTAGTTAGTTCCATTCTGTTTGTGCTTGTTTGGTTATGTTACCATGTGTGTGTGATGCAAGGTGAAGTTAGGGCTGGGATTCAACAAATGTTAAAAGGTAATTTACGCTATAGAGTCGACATCTGCAGCATTTACCATGAATGCGATCTCTGCGAACATCGGGGAAAATGCCTTTAAAAAGTGCATTATCGGCTGTACAGTGTGCTGCCCTCTGATGTGCCCTGCATTGAATCCTGGCCTAGGTTAGGGTTGCCTGCTTTGTTCTTGCAGGTGACAAAGCTGTGTGTGTTTGTGTTCCTGTAAATATGCAGGGTGGTCCTGGCATTGGCTGTGTGTCTAAAAGGTGTGCCTGTATGACACAATATCAGCAGAACCTGTACAATACATTGCACTTGCAGGAGGTGCAGGGAAAGCTTGCCATTCACTCTGTGTGTGTGTGTGTGTGTGTCAGTGTGTGTGTATTTACATTTTAGTCATTTAGCAGACGCTCTTATCCAGAGCGATTTACAGTTAGTAAGTGCATACATTTTTCAAACTCTGTATGTATGTATGAATGTATGTACAGTACCAGTCAAAAATTTGGACACACCTACTCATTCAAGGGTTTTCCTTTATTTTTACAATTTTCTACATTGTAGAATATTTAAATTTTTGTCATTTAGCAGACGCTCTTATCCAGAGCAACTTATAGTTAGTGAGTGCATACATTTTTTTTTCTCATACTGGCCCCCTGTGGGAATTGAACACACAACCCTGGCGTTGCAAGCGCCATGCTCTACCAACTGAGCTACACGGGGCCATTATAGAGAAGACATCAACACTATGAAATAACACATACGGAATCATGTAGTAACCAAACAAGTGTTCAACAAATCAAAATATGTTTTATATTTGAGATTCTTCAAATAGCCACCCTTTGCCTTGATGACAGCTTTGCACACTATTGGCAATCTCTCAACCAGCTTCACCTGGAATGCTTTTCCAACAGTCGTGAAGGAGTTCCCACATATGCAGAGCACTTGTTGGCTGCTTTTCCTTCACTCTGCCGTCCGACTCCTCCCAAACCATCTCAATTGGGTTGAGGTCGGGGGATTGTCGAGGCTAGGTCATCTGATGCAGCACTTCATCACTCTCCTTCTTGGTAAAATAGCCCTTACACAGCCTGGAGGTGTGTTGGGTCATTATCCTGTTGAAAAACAAATGATAGTCCCACTAAGCCCAAACCAGATGGGATGGCATATCACTGCAGAATGCTGTGGTAGCCATGCTGGTTAAGTGTGCCTTGAATTCTAAATAAATCACAGACAGCATCACCAGCAAAGCACCCCCACACCATAACACCTCCTCCTCCATGCTTTACGGTGGGAACTAAACATGCTGAGATCATCCGTTCATGCACACCGCGTCTCACAAAGACACGGCGGTTGGAACCAAAAATCTCCAATTTGGATTCCAGACCATAGGACACATTTCCACCGGTCTAATGTCCATTGCTCGTGTTTCTTGGCCCAAACAGGTCTCTTCTTATTATTGGTGTCCTTTAGTTGTGTTTTTTTTTACAGCAATTAGACCATGAAGGCCTGTTTCACACAGTCCCCTCTGAACAGTTGAGGTTGAGATGTGTCTGTGAGTTGAGCTCTGTGATGCATTTATTTGGGCTGCATCTTTTGAGGCTGGTAACTCTAATGAACTTATCCTCTGCAGCAGAGGTAACTCTGGGTCTTCCATTCCTGCGGCGGTCCTCATGAGAGCCAGTTTCATCGTGGCGCTTGATGGTTTTTGCAACTGCACTTGAAGAAACTTTCAAAGTTATTGACATTTTCCAGAGTGACTGACCTTCATGTCTTAAAGTAATGATGGACTGTCCTTTCTCTTTGCTTATTTGAGCTGTTCTTGCCATAATATGGACTTGGTCTTTTACCAAATAGGGCTATCTTCTGTATACCCCCCATACCTTGTCACAACACAACTGATTGGCTCAAACACATTAAGAAGGAAAGAAATTCCACAAATTAACTTTTCAGAAGGCACACCTGTTAATTGAAGTGCATTCCAGGTGACTACCTCATGAAGCTGGTTGTGAGAATGCCAAGAGTGTGCAAAGGTGTCATCAAGGAAAGGGTGGCTATTTGAAGAACCTAAGTATATTTTGATTTGTTTAACACTTGTTTGGTTACTACATGATTCAATGTGTGGTATTATATAGTGTTGATGTCTTCACTATTATTCTACAATGTAAAAAATAGTAAAAATAAAGAAAAACCCTTGAATGAGTAGGTGTGTCCAAACTTTTGACTGGTACTGTATGTGTGTTTTTGCGTGCGCCTGTGTGTGTATATGTGTTTGTCTGTGTGTGTGTGTCTGTGTCAGTTAAGAGATGAGTTGTTGTTGTTACCTTGCACTTGCAGGTGGTACAGGGTGACCCTGGCATGGGCCACGTGGCACTGCTGAGGCGGGTGATGCCCGTGGGGTCCTGGCAGGTCTGCCTGATGTCGTAGGCAATATTGTCTGCCACGCAGGGGTCAGTGACGCAGTGCGGGCAACATTCACCCTCCGCCAAGGCAGAGTACTTGCACGACAACACTGGACACGCCAGGGGCCAGCAGTCCACCTCTCCCTCCTACAGAGAGAGAGAGAGAAAGAGAGAGAAGGGGAGAGGGATTGGAGGAGAATAAAAGAAAAACAAGGGCCGAAAAAAATAGTTTGGAACAGTCCTTATAACCGCTGGACCCTGAGATGACTACTATGGGGTATTGTAAAACCATATTGAAAGGATAAATCTAGGAGTAGAGAGACAAGTGTCTGAGCAGCTCTCTGATGTGAATCACCTGATGGCTGACAGTGGGATCAGTACTATGGGTTTGATCACCGACATATACTTAAGCAATAAGGTCCAAGTGGGTGTGGTATATGTCCAATATACCACAGCTAAGGGCTGTTCTTAGGCAAGACACAACACGGAGTGCGTGGATACAGCCCTTAGCCATGGTATATTGGCCATATACCACAAACCTCGAAGGTGCCTTATTGCTATTATAAACTGGCTATACCTGTGGTATTATGTCTGATATACCACGGCTGTCAGCCAATCAGCATTCAGGGCTCGAAGCACACAGTTTATAATATCAGTTTAATATCACAGGCTCACACTCTAGATTCTCTGTCTCTCTTGGTGTGAGTCACTTGAAGGTTTGGCCATAGGCTACAGTAGTGACACCTGTGTCTAAGGCCTTAGAATGTATTTATTCCTTTCTGATGACACCTGAAGGCTGGCTGGGCCAATTAGAGTGGTTGTTGGTGCCGTGCTGATCCTGGGATTTGTGTTTCCACGGCAGCACCGCTTAGCTAATTGCACAGCTGTCAGAGCCCACTAATTATTAGGTCCACCAGAGTAAGGTCATACACCTCGCACATGTACACACACACACACAAAGACGTCACACACATTCACAAACGCAGCCAAGGCCACAAAAATTATAATTGTATTTCATATCAAGATGGTATCATCTGCTTTTTCTTCAGTTATCAGGCTTCTTCACAGCCTGTCTCATTAGCATGCAAGGAACTGCTTTGTTTCCAGGTAGCCATAATAAATAGCTGGGTGCTGCTCATGGAAGACACGCAATCATGATCAGAGGAGACACACATCCTCTTCATCCATGTTGCACAAGTTTAACACGTGCGTGAGTGAACAAGAGAGTGTGTGTGTTTGTGTACAACAAAGTACACAAGAAGTGTGTGTGTGTGAATGTCTGTGTGTCTGTATGTGCATTCAAGCATGTGTATATGCATGCAAACGTCTGTGTGTGTGTACATACCAGGCAGCGGCACTGCTGGCAGCTGTAGATCCAGGAGTCTCTGCTGCGGTACAGTGTGTGTCCACTCTGGTGCAGACATTGGCTGGACTTTCTGGAGTCACACTCAGGACAGCAGAACAGGTCTGCCTCGGGGTCCGCACAGTCACACTCTCTCCTCCTGCAGAAGGTGCGTCCATCCTGGGGACAAGGTAAATGCATAGGAATTCAAAGGAATGTCAAGGCCATGTCCTTAGATGGACCAGCGGTCTAAGCCGCTGACTCTGGATCACGTACTATGTACCGCTGTGAGAATGGGTTTGAATCCGACCCCCCCCCCAAAAAAAAATCTATATAGTTCTACAAGCAAATAATCCTCAATCCCAGCATGGCTGGAACTTTGAAGACTTTCTTCCAAAATTCTAATTAACTACTATTATCAGGACAGTGACATCCATCCACCCACAAAGTGTTTAAGACTGCAGTGATGTTGTACAAATCGTAATCTTGGCTGGTTTTGCTTGTAAATAATTGTTCTGTTTTATTACTGATATTTTAATATGTGATTGCTTGAATGCAAATACAAACACATACACACACAGAGACATGCACACACACACACATTGGTATGCCTCCTACCCTACCTAGCTACCTACAGTCTTATCTAAACAGTTACACTCACTCCTCCTACAGAAGGTATAACCATCCTGTCAGAAAGAGACATTGATAAGGCTACAGCCTACCTACAGAAAGGCTACAGTAACTACAATGTACAGTATCTACATTTACATTATAGAGAAAAATATACTTTATTGAGCAAGGCCATTCCCAACAATACTGACCACAATTTGTCATTGACGTTTTGATAGGAGTGTTTTTAGGGGCTTAGGGTTTTGTATTGGATTTCTGGTCAAGGCCATGGGTGTCACTCTTTCTACAGAGATTCAAGGCTCTCGACCAGTAAAAACTTTATGATCCATTTTACTTGCCACACTGAGACCTTGCCAGCTTGGCAATGAGCACAATAATGGAGATATAAAAACCCTATATAAAAGGCTGTTGCAAAATGTATATGGGACATAAAATGAACTTGCATAATGAGTAGCCAATATTTTATTGGTGCGTATTGTCTCCCTACAGTAGCCAGTAACTCTCATGGTGCTAATATCCAAGAGCTTTATTGGCGTTAGCCTTTTAATGTTATTGCTGTGGATATGAGTAGCACCGCAAATTTTACTCGGGTGGCAGACTAATGCCATGCAATATCATTCCCATTGTAACAATGCTTTGGAATAGCCTTGAAATTAGGCATTTTACAGCATTGTTTTATTTACCAAATAAATGGCAAGTTTGTAATGTTAAAAATGCATAGCTTTCAATAATGCAAACAACCTCCAATTCAATACATAATAATACATTTTGGGGCAACCACCCTAAAAATCTGAGATAGTCCCAATCTCTATCTGAGAAACTGTTTAAGGTTGACTGGAATACCTCTGTGTGTAGCCCTAATGTTATATTGGATAATCTTTAAATTGAATATACTTTTACTCAGCTTGACATTATTTTCGTTGCCGTGCAGAAGTCATGCTGAAGACAATTCCAATCAATATCTGAGCTTCTTACCGGCCGTGTTTCCAATGCGAGGTTTTCATGCTCATGCCTATAGCGATTGACTACTAAGCTGCAAACATGTTCACCTTTTTCCCAATGAGATTGATAGCAATGTAAGATTGTAAACAATGGGAGGTACAAATATATACTTTGATTAGCCAGTGGTAGGCCTATATTTAATACTAAAGCCTGGCAAGTGTCCTGAAAAGTCCATAATTAGCATTAGCTTGCACTATTCTGATAAAATCTCACTAGTTCATGTTTACTTGATTAGTTACCCAGTGAGCAAAATTATGTTGGAAATACATATTTTTCAGATGTTGAAATCAGGTAAATTTTCATTTCTGAATGTAAGTTGAAAATACATTTTTCTTTTACTTTTCTTTTCCTCCCAAACTTTATTCACAATTAAAATAAAATAGGGCTAACTGAAGATTGCATTATGCAATATTTATTAATGCTCCCATCTGTCACATGCACTTATGTTTGCTTTTCAAAGCTATAGAACTGGCAGTAATCATGTTCAAAGGTTTTGGACCAACAGACAAAGATTACAGAACACTTTCTCTAACAGTTACAGAAGCATTTTTCTTGCTATGAGTGTGATATGTGGTTGTTTATCTACCTTAGTTGAATGCACTGACTGTAAGGCACTCTGGATAAGACCGTCTGCTAAAAGCCCAAAATGTAAATGTAAAAATGAACACTTGCAAAGCACACTGGTTATTATTCTAATGAGCTGGTGGAGCGCTTCTTTCTGGTACCGATCCTCATTCTTTCTTCTCTTAACACGTATAATTGACCCAGAATTGGTCAGAATTCACCCAGAATTGAGCCTCTGACCAATTACACAAGACTTAAATTCTGGTTTAACCAAGATTATGTATCAGCTATATGTATAGCAATCTGGTGCCTGATGGCACAGTCGATGACATGGCACGAAACCATTGGTTGATGAATGCAACGTCTGAGCAGGGGGACACGACCCACATTTGGTCGGTCCGGACCAAGTCTGAACCAATCATAGACGTCTATGTTTGACAAGTTTGGACAGCACAGTCCAGTACAGCACAGTAGAGTACATAGAGCACAGTAGAGTACAGAGTGCAGTACAGTGCAGTACAGAATAGTTCAGTTCAGTGCAGTAAAGTACATTAGAGTATAGTACAATAGAGTACATTATACTGTAATCTACTCTACTTTTCTTTACTGTACTCTGCTATGCTCTACTGTACTGTGTTGTACTGTACTCTGCTGTGCTCAACTATAATGTACTGCTCTGTACTGTGTTGTACTGTACTGCCCAAACTTGTGAAACATAAAAGTCTATGATTGGTTCAGATTTGGTCCGGTCCGGACTAGATCTGAACCAATTATAGACGTCTATGTTTGGGCCAAATCAATCAGTTTGTGGACATTGAAATCAAAGCCGGTGCGGACCAAATCTAAACCAAACATAGATGCCTATGATTGGTTCAGATTTGGTCTGGGTAAGCTAGCATATACAGTGGGGAGAACAAGAATTTGATACACTGCCGATTTTGCAGGTTTTCCTACTTACAAAGCATGTAGAGGTCTGTAATTTCCAGAAAATCACATTGTATGATTTTTAAGTAATTAATTTGCATTTTATTGCATGACATAAGTATTTGATCACCTACCAACCAGTAAGAATTCCGGCTCTCACAGACCTGTTAGTTTTTCTTTAAGAAGCCCTCCTGTTCTCCACTCATTACCTGTATTAACTGCACCTGTTTGAACTCGTTACCTGTATAAAAGGCACCTGTCCACACACTCAATCAAACAGACTCCAACCTCTCCACAATGGCCAAGACCAGAGAGCTGTGTAAGGACATCAGGGATACAATTGTAGACCTGCACAAGGCTGGGATGGGCTACAGGACAATAGGCAAGCAGCTTGGTGAGAAGGCAACAACTGTTGGCACAATTATTAGAAAATGGAAGAAGTTCAAGATGACGGTCAATCACCCTCGGTCTGAGGCTCCATGCAAGATCTCACCTCGTGGGGCATCAATGATCATGAGGAAGGTGAGGGATCAGCCCAGAACTACACGGCAGGACCTGGTCAATGACCTGAAGAGAGCTGGGACCACAGTCTCAAAGTAAACCATTAGTAACACACTACGCCGTCATGGATTACAATCCTGCAGCGCACGCAAGGTCCCCCTGTGGTCTGATGAGACAAAAATAGAGCTTTTTGGTCTAAACTCCACTCGCCGTGTTTGGAGGAAGAAGAAGGATGAGTACAACCCCAAGAACACCATCCCAACCGTGAAGCATGGAGGTGGAAACATCATTCTTTGGGGATGGTTTTTGCAAAGGGGACAGGACGACTGCACCATATTGAGGGGAGGATGGATGGGGCCATGTATCGCGAGATCTTGGCCAACAACCTCCTTCCCTCAGTAAGAGCATTGAAGATGGGTCGTGGCTGGGTCTTCCAGCATGACAACGACCCGAAACACACAGCCAGGGCAACTAAGGAGTGGCTCCGTAAGAAGCATCTCAAGGTCCTGGTGTGGCCTAGCCAGTCTCCAGACCTGAACCCAATAGAAAATCTTTGGAGGGAGCTGAAAGTCCGTATTGCCCAGCGACAGCCCCAAAACCTGAAGGATCTGGAGAAGGTCTGTATGGAGGAGTGGGCCAAAATCCCTGCTGCAGTGTGCGCAAACCTGGTCAAGACCTACAGGAAACGTATGATCTCTGTAATTGCAAACAAAGGTTTCTGTACCAAATATTAAGTTCTGCTTTTCTGATGTTTCAAATACTTATGTCATGCAATAAAAAGCAAATTAATTACTTAAAAATCATACAATGTGATTTTCTGGATTTTTGTTTTAGATTCCGTCTCTCACAGTTGAAGTGTACCTATGATAAAAATTACAGACCTCTACATGCTTTGTAAGTAGGAAAACCTGCAAAATCGGCAGTGTATCAAATACTTGTTCTCCCCACTGTAACTAGCATGTCACAGGCTGAAATTAGATCTTTGTGTTGGAGACTATTTTCATATCAGGTTCTGGAGTCCTATAGAGAAAGACAGGCTGTGAGACCCACTACACAGATCAGGTGTTGAAGTCGTGCAGAGAGCTGGGCTTTGGCTACTTACTTACTGAGTCACAGATACCTGAGGCTAAATAGAGACAGCAGCCAAGGTACATAGATCTCACTCACAATCCTCCCTTCCTCCCTCTCTTTTCCTCTCTCTTTGTTGCCTGTACTCTTTTTCTCGAGTCATACAGTTGAAGTCGGAAGTTTACATACACTTAGTTTGGAGTCATTAAAACTTGTTTTTCAACCACTCCACAAATTTCTTGTTAACAAACTATAGTTTTGGCAAGTCGGTTAGGACATCTACTTTGTGCATGACACACGTCATTTTTCAAACAACTGTTTACAGACAGATTATTTCACTTTTAATTCACTGTATCACAATTCCAGTGGGTCAGAAGTTTACATACACTAAGTTGACTGTGCCTTTAAACAGCTTGGAAAATTCCAGAAAATTATGTCATGGCTTTAGAAGCTTCTGATAGGCTAATTGACATCATTTGAGTCAATTGGAGGTGTACCTGTGGATTTATTTCAAGGCCTACCTTCAAACCAGTGCCTCTTTGCTTGACATCATGGGAAAATCTAAAGAAATCAGCTAAGACCTCAGATTTTTTTTTTAGACCTCCACAAGTCTGGTTCATCCTTGGGAGCAATTTCCAAACGCCTGAAGGTACCACATTCATCTGTACAAACAATAGTACGCAAGTATAAACACCATGGGACAACGCAGCCGTCATACCGATCAGGAAGGAGACGCGTTCTGTCTCCTAGAGATGAACGTACTTTGGTGCGAAAAGTGCAAATCAATCCCAGAACAACAGCAAAGGACCTTGTGAAGATACTGGAGGAAACAGGTACAAAAGTATCTATATCCACAGTAAAACGAGTCCTATACCGACATAACCTGAAAGGCCGCTCAGCAAGGAAGAAGCCAGTGCTTCAAAACCGCCATTAAAAAGCCAGAATTCGGTTTGCAACTGCACATGGGGACAAAGATCGTACTTTTTGGAGAAATGTACTCTGGTCTGATTAAACAAAAATAGAACTGTTTGTCCATCGTTATGTTTGGAGGAAAAAGGGGAACGCTTGCAAGCCGAAGAACACCATCCCAACCGTGAATCACGGGGGTGGCAGCATCATGTTGTGGGGGTGCTTTGCTGCAGGAGGGACTGGTGCACTTCACAAAATAGATGGCATCATGAGGAAGGAAAATTATGTGGATATATTGAAGCAACATCTCAAGACATCAGTCAGGAAATTAAAGCAAAAGGGTCTTCCAAATGGACAATGACCCCAAGCATACTTCCAAAGTTGTGGCAAAATGGCTTAAGGACAACAAAGTCAAGGTATTTGAGTGGCCATCACAAAGCCCTGACCTCAATCCTATAGAAAATGTGTGGGCAGAACTGAAAAAACGTGTGCGAGCAAGGAGGCCTACAAACCTGACTCAGTTACACCAGCTCAGTCAGGAGGAATGGGCCAAAATTCACCCAACTTATTGTGGGATGCTTGTGGAAGGCTACCCGAAACGTTTGACGCAAGTTAAACAATTTGAAGGCAATGCTACCAAATACTGATTGAGTGTATGTAAACTTCTGACCCACTGGGAATGTGATGAAATAAATAAAAGCTGAAATAAATCATTCTCTCTACTATTGTTCTGACATTTCACATTCTTAAAATAAAGTGGTGATCCTAACTGACCTAAAACAGGGAATTTTTCTAGGATTAAATGTCAGGAATTGTGAAAAACTGAGTTTAAACGTATTTGGCTAAGGTGTATGTAAACCTCAGACTTCAACTGTATATGTCAATCTGTGCACTCCTCCTCTCTCTTCCTTCTCCTGTGTCTCTCTCTTGGCATCTTTCATTGTTTTGTTTTTTTAGGGGGTAGATCAGCTTTAATATTGCAGATAGATTGTAACTTCCATCAATGTAATTGTCTGCATCACTTCCAATGTTTTTTTTTTCTTGCAGTGAGAGACAGAATAACAACAAAAAAATCCAGAAAAACGCATGTAAAAAATGTTATAAATTGATTTGCGTTTTAATGAGGGAAATAAGTATTTGACCCCCTCTCAATCAGAAAGATTTCTGGCTCCCAGGTGTCTTTTATACAGGTAACGAGCTGAGATTAGGAGCACACTCTTAAAGGGAGTGTTCCTAATCTCAGCTTGTTACCTGTATAAAAGACACCTGTCCACAGAAGCAATCAATCAATCAGATTCCAAACTCTCCACCATGGCCAAGACCAAATAACTCTCCAAGGATTTCAGAGACAAGATTGTAGACCTACACAAGGCTGGAAGGGCTACAAGACCATCCCCAAGCAGCTTGGTGAGAAGGTGACAACAGTTGGTGCGATTGTTCGCAAATAGAAGAAACACAAAATAACTGTCAATCTCCCTCGGCCTGGTGCTTCATGCAAGATCTCACGTCGTGGAGTTGCAATGATCATGAGAACGGTGAGGAATCAGCCCAGAACTACACGGGAGGATCTTGTCAATGATCTCAAGGCAGCTGGGACCATAAGTCAACAAGAAAACAATTGGTAACACACTACGCCGTGAAGTACTGAAATCCTGCAGCGCCCGCAAGGTCCCCCTGCTCAAGAAAGCACTTATACAGGGCCGTCTGAAGTTTGCCAATGAACATCTGAATGATTCATAGGAGAACTGGATGGAAGTGTTGTGGTGCGATGAGACCAAAATCGAGCTCTTTGGCATCAACTCAACTCGCCGTGTTTTGAGGAGGAGGAATGCTGCCTATGACCTCGAGAACACCATCCCCACCGTCAAACATGGAGGTGGAAACATTATGCTTTGGGGGTGTTTTTCTGCTAAGGGACAGGACAACTTCCCCGCATCAAAGGGACGATGGATGGGGCCATGTACCGTCAAATCTTGGGTGAGAACCTCCTTCCCTCAGCCAGGGCATTGAAAATGGGTCGTGGATGGGTATTCCAGCATGACAATGACCCAAAACACACGGCCAAGGCAACAAAGGAGTGGCTCAAGAAGAAGCACATTAAGGTCCTGGAGTGGCCTAGCCAGTCTCCAGACCTTAATCCCATAGAAAATCTGTGGAGGGAGCTGAAGGTTCGAGTTGCCAAACTTCAGCCTCGAAACCTTAATGACTTGGAGAAGATCTGCAAAGAGGAATGGGACAAAATCCCTCCTGAGATGTGTGCAAACCTGGTGGCCAACTACAAGAAACGTCTGACATCTGTGATAGCCAACAAGGGTTTTGCCACCAAGTACTAAGTCATGTTTTGCAGAGGGGTCAAATACTTATTTCCCTCATTAAAATGCAAATCAATTTATAACATTTTTGACATGCGTTTTTCTGGATTTATTTGTTGTTATTCTGTCTCTCACTGTTCAAATAAACCTATCATTAAAATTATAGACTGATCATGTCTTTGTCAGTGGGCAAACATACAAAATCAGCAGGGGATCAAATACTTTATTCCCTCACTGTATATATATATATATACATACACATACATACATACATATACGCATATACATACATATCCTTTAAAAATATATATACTTCTCTTTATTACTTTTCAACCACACCATCCCTTCCCTAATTGGAGTAAACTAGTGAACAACAATGCTTAGGCCTCTACTTCATGCTTATACATACTATATAATTTTTTTCATTGTAACACTGTCTTCTTCTCCCCCTCTCTCTTTCTCTCTCTGTATTTCTCGGTGTCAGACAACTTCTCCCCCCTCCCTCTATCTCGTGCTCAGTTGTATCTCTATCTCACTGTCACTCGTACTCCTTGCTCTCTCCGTAGCAGTAGCAGTACTGCATGTGTTTTTGATCTGAGCTGTGACATCCTCATCCACAATCAGATAGTACATCTAAGTCCGGGATTCAATCCAAGGCTTGTTATGGAACTGCGCACTGGACAGCTGACAATGTGACTTTTATAAGGGAATTTACACCTAAGCCGACAGGCGCAGCGTTTACCTTGCGATCTCTGCAAAATCTGGAAATTGCCTTTATAAGGTGTATTGTCAGCTGTCCAGTGTGCAGCAGCACCTAGGAATGAATCCCGGCCTGTCTCAGGGCAGGTGATATCACTTGCATGATGGCTACCACTAGCGCACGCACAACTACCTAGCTAGCGATCCCACATCGGTTACTCAAAGTTGAACTTTTATGCCAATCATTTGGCTTTGGGTAGGTCTACTTCTATTGAAAACTACTTACTCCGAGTAGTTTTGTTGATCAAAGTAGTATTCTGTCTGAAACAAAGGGTGAACAGTCAAGGAGAGAGCAGCACACTAGAGGTCTTCACTTTTTGGACCCGTTCCGAAATGGACCTGGGGCTTCCCACCCGGACCCGATATGCATAAATAAAAAAAATTAATATAGACAACTAGACCCGTTCTGTATAGACCCGGTCGAATCCGATCCGAGTGAGGGAAACAGCAGAAAAGTAGCCACTATTTAAGCCACTATTAAACAGAGCTGATAAACCGTGAGAGGAGGGAGCGAGCGGTGCCTCTCTAGCAGGCGAGGGAGGAAGCATGGAGAGACGACAGCAACTAACCAACAAGCCAACTCGCGCTATAGTAGACTAATAGCTGCCATAGATAGGTTATTTATCATCCAATCTTATTACGTAATACCCATCTTCACTGCATCAAACCGTGAGAAGCTAGTTAACCCATCAGAGTCTAAACCCTGTCTAAGCCGGGGCCGGGGGAGGGGGGAGGGGGGTTCTACTAAGCTATATGGAATTGTTTTAAGAAGGTGATACCAAGGATCATTTAGCTATTTGATTTTGAATTTTAACACCCCTTGAAGTATCAGAAAAAATATCCCCCAAAAATATTTGCAGAAAAAATATTTTTGGCCTTACTGCTATTAGCCCACACAAACGCATTGAATAACAAAAGGAAGTTTGTTCTGAAGTGTCTCTCCTATATCTGAGAGATATAAGAAAGATAAGGAAACATTATTATTATTATTATTATTATTATTATTATTATTATTATTGAACTGACATGTACATGTTCGTGAGAGTCACCTTTGCACAGAGGGGTAATATTAGTGTGTAGCCCAAACGGTTTGGACGCTACAGACAGAAGTTGGCAGATCAGCTGTACCGACTTCAGCCGAGTCTCCTGACAATTCTGGTTGTAGAGCAAAATGGAGAACACCATAATAGTTTGTAGGCCAAACCGTTCGGACGCTACAGACGATTTTGTGAGAAGACCGATTTTCGGGATGTCTCAGGGTCTGACAAACACCGCTCTAGCTCTGTCACCTTTCACCGCAAATGTGGAATTGCGACATAGGCGGATGCGGTGGATTGAGACGCATCCAATGCAAAACATATCTCTAGCTTATACTGACGGATTTATATGGAGATTTTTTTTTAATGCTAATTAGATTTCTGCACAGACATTTTTTATTTTATTTTTTTTTATTTCACCTTTATTTAACCAGGTAAACCAGTTGAGAACAAGTTCTCATTTACAACTGCGACCTGGCCAAGATAAAGCATAGCAGTGCGATAAAAACAACAACACAGAGTTACATATGGGGTAAAACAAAACAAAAATCAAAAAAATACAACAGAAATACAATTAATATACAGTGTGCAAATTTAGCAAGTTATGGAGGTAAGGCAATAAAATAGGCTATAGTGCAAAATAATTACAATTTAGTATTAACACTGGAATGATGTGCAAGAGATGATGTGCAAATAGAGATACTGGGGGTACAGATGAGCAAAATAAATAACAATATAGGGATGAGGTAGTTGGGCGGGCTAATTTCAGATGGGCTGTGTACAGGTGCAGTGATCGGTAAGGTGCTCTGACAACTGATGCCTAAAGTTAGTGAGGGAGATAAGCGTCTCCAGCTTCAGAGATTTTTGCAGTTTGTTCCAGTCATTGGCAGCAGAGAACTGGAAGGAATTGCGGCCAAAGGAGGTGTTGGCTTTGGGGATGACCAGTGAGATATACCCGCTGGAGCGCAGACTACGGGTGGGTGTTGCTATGGTGACCAATGAGCTAAGATAAGGCGGGGATTTGCCTAGCAGTGATTTATAGATGGCCTGGAGCCAGTGGGTTTGGCGACGAATATGTAGTGAGGACCAGCCAACAAGAGCGTACAGGTCACAGTGGTGGGTATTATATGGGGCTTTGGAGACAAAACGGATGGCACTGTGATAGACAACATCCAATTTGCTGAGTAGAGTGTTGGAGGCTATTTTGTAAATGACATCGCCGAAGTCAAGGATCGGTAGGATAGTCAGTTTTACAAGGGCATGTTTGGCAGCATGAGTGAAGGAGGCTTTGTTGCGAAATAGGAAACCGATTCTAGATTTAACTTTGGATTGGAGATTCTTAATGTGAGTCTGGAAGGAGAGTTTACAGTCTAACCAGACACCTAGATATTTGTAGTTGTCCACGTACTCTAGGTCAGACCCGTCTAGAGTAGTGATTCTAGTCGGGTGGGCGGGTGCAAGCAGCGTTCGGTTGAAGAGCATGCATTTTGTTTTACTAGTGTTTAAGAGCAGTTGGAGGCTACTGAAGGAGTGTTGTATGGAATTGAAGCTCGTTTGGAGGTTTGTTAACACAGTGTCCAATGAAGGGCCAGATGTATACAAAATGGTGTCGTCTGCGTAGAGGTGGATCTGAGAGTCACCAGCAGCAAGAGCGACGTCATTGATATACACAGAGAAAAGAGTTGGCCCAAGAATTGAACCCTGTGGCACCCCCATAGAGACTGCCATAGGTCCAGACAACAGGCCCTCCGATTTGACACATTGAACTCTATCTGAGAAGTAGTTGGTGAACCAGGCGAGGCAGTCATTAGAGAAACCAAGGCTATTTAGTCTGCCAATAAGAATGCGGTGGTTGACAGAGTCGAAAGCCTTGGCCAGGTCAATGAAAACGGCTGCACAGTACTGTCTATTATCGATCGCGGTTATAATATCATTTAGGACCTTGAGCGTGGCTGAAGTGCACCCATGACCAGCTCGGAAACCGGATTGCATAGCAGAGAAGGTACGGTGGGATTCGAAATGGTTGGTGATCTGTTTGTTGACTTGGCTTTCAAAAACTTTTGAAAGGCAGGGCAGGATGGATATGGGTCTGTAACAGTTTGGATCTAGAGTGTCACCCCCTTTGAAGAGGGGGATGACCGCGGCAGCTTTCCAATCTCTGGGGATCTCAGACGTTACGAAAGAGAGGTTGAACAGGCTAGTAATAGGGGTTGCGACAATTTCGGCGGCTAGTTTTAGAAAGAAAGGGTCCAGATTGTCTAGTCCAGATGATTTGTAGGGGTCCAGATTTTGCAGCTCTTTTAGAACATCAGCTGTCTGGATTTGTGTGAAGGAGAAGCGGGGGGGCATGGGCAAGTTGCAGCGGAGGGTGCAGAGCTGGTGGCCGGGGTAGTGGTAGCCAGGTGGAAAGCATGGCCAGCCGTAGCAAAATGCTTGTTGAAATTCTCGATTATTGTAGATTTATCGGTGGTGATAGTGTTTCCTAGCCTCAGTGCAGTGGGCAGCTGGGAGGAAGTGCTCTTATTTTCCATGGACTTTACAGTGTCCCAAAACTTTTTGGAGTTAGTGCTACAGGATGCAAATTTCTGTTTGAAAAAGTTAGCCTTTGCTTTCCTAACTGCTTGTGTATATTGGTTCCTAACTTCCCTGAAAAGTTGCATATCACGGGGGCTATTTGATGCTAATGCAGTACGCCACAGGATATTTTTGTGCTGGTCAAGGGCAGTCAAGTCTGAGGAGAACCAGGGGCTATATCTGTTCTTAGTTCTGTATTTTTTGAATGGGGCATGTCTATTTAAGATTGAGAGGAAATTACTTTTAAAGAACAACCAGGCATCCTCTACTGACGGAATGAGATCTATATCCATCCAGGATACCTGGGCCAGGTCAATTAGGAAGGCCTTAGCTAGCTAACGTTTGCTAGCTAGGCTAATTGACCAGTCTTAATTTTGGCACTCATGTTTGTTCTACATAGCATATTTATATCTGAACGTTCCAAGATGTTGCCTCCTGCTGAACGCATCCAGGTTGTTAGCTATAACTAGCTAATGAGGTAACATGACTGAACAAAGTGCAGCCTAAACAAATGGTTAATGGTCCGGTCTGCAAGTAGCCTAGTTTTAGAATGGCCCGCAATATGTTTTATGAATGTAAAATGCGGCCTGCCAAAGTATAAAAAAAAAAAAACGTAGCACCGGTATTACAGGTCATATCTTTTTAACTGTAGCCAAAGGGATAGAATCAAGCCATTTTCTCTGACGAAAGAAGAGGGAGACTTGGCTACGTTGGCTACATAACCTGTATATGAAATGCAGTGTGAAAAGTGGGAGGGTTGAGCGAGACTACAAATTCAAAGGCAGACTACTTTCCTATAGCCTACTCAAAGGAGAGAAAAACATAGCTAGACTGTTGTTTTACTATTAAACTAAACTAAATTCTGTTTTTAATTTCATAAAGCAGCTTGTATTTCTTAACCAGGCAAAGGGTAGCTAACTAGAAGGCTGGTGGTGACTGGTTAGCTAAGGTGAATAAAGAGTCGCCTGAGCGATGTGTATAATCGGAGGTGGAGCCGGAGCGGAGCCAGTCTGCCCACACTCATTGTTTGCTCCTGGTTGATGTAGGCTGTGTTTGCCGGGTGTGAGGTGTCCTTCCCACTGTTCAACAGAACTGCGCTGTGCATCTGTGCTGCTAATATTAATTGTGCTTATCACTGAAAAGCTCTCAATCTCTCCGAAAAATCTTGTCCAGTCCTTTTAGTAGTCAGATTTTAGTCGCAGAGTTAATTTTGTCTCGTTTTAGTAAACTGAAATGAATGTATTATTTGTTGTTGTTCAGTTATAGTATTTTTTTCTGGGTCTATTTAGTAGTTATAGTCTCATCAATTGCCACTGAAAAATAGGTGTTTGACTAATATTTTAGTCACAATTTTTTGGGACGAAATTAACACTGTAATTGAGGCGCATGTGCTTTCTAATCCTACAGTTACAAATAACAACAACTGTTGGGTCTTGGTCGTTGTAGCCTATCCTTCTCCTTTAACTTTTCATACCGTCATTTTAATTTCATCTTCAATTGATTAGATATCTCCTAACTTTTGCCACACATAGAGGCTCTGCGACTATAGCCTATTGCCTGATTGATGATTGGCCAACCACTCTCGTGAAAAGCAAAAGCAGCAGCATGAATTATAAAATGTCTCTCTCTTTCTACTGCAGCAGTCCCATTCAGATCTGTATGGGTCAGTTACAATTACGCATACCCGAGACTCATGACATTCAGATCCAACCCAGACTTGTGACATTATTTAGAATTCTAGATCCGGACCTGCTCGTGAAAACCTCTACAGTACACGCCTCCCTACTGTACTGGGACCTGCTAAACCAGGGGTGTCAAACTCATTTAGCAAACAATAGGCCTATATCCATCGCTTTTGGAATTGTTTATGCTTCTTGACTGTATAGCTTTTTTTCACTGACTGTTAGCAAGCTGGACAGAGTAAAGACACTATAAATGTAGGTCTATCTTCAGTTCCGATTTGGTTTGAGTCATTTTAATGTCGATTAAGATTGTCCCCCCCCAAGAAAATAAAAAATAAACAACAGCCCGTATGTTTGACACCCCTAAACAGTCATACAATGAGACAATTAAATTGAGCAGCAAGACCAGGAACCAGCCGGGAGTTTGAAAGTATTCAACCCCCTTGGCATTTTTCCTATTTTGTTGCCTTACAACCTGGAATTAAAATGGATTTTTTGGGGGTTTGTATCATTTGATTGACACAACATGCCTACCACTTTGAAGATGCAAAATATGTTTTATTGTGAAACAAACCAGAAATAACACCCAAAAAATGAACTTGAGCGTGCATAACTATTCACCCACCCAAAGTCAATACTTTGTAGAGCCTCCTTTTGCAGCAATTACAGCTGCAAGTCTCTTGGGGTATGTCTCTGTAAGATTGGCATATCTTGCCACTGGGATTTTTGCCCATTCTTCAAGGCAAAACTGCTCCAGCTCCTTCATTGGATTGAGGTCTGGGCTTTGACTAGGCCATTCCAAGAAATGTAAATGTTTCCCCTTAAACAACTTGAGTGTTGCTTTAGCAGTATGCTTAGGGTCATTGTCCTGCTGGAAGGTGAACCTCCGTCCCAAATCTCTGGAAGACTGAAACAGGTTTCCCTCAAGAATTTCCCTGTATTTAGCACCATCCATCGTTCATTCAATTCTGATCAGTTTCCCTGTCCCTGCCAATGAAAAACATCCCCACAGCATGATGCTGCCACCACTATGCTTCACTGTGGGGATGGTGTTCTCGGGGTGATGAGATGTGTTGGGTTTGCGCCAGACATAGCGTTTTTCTTGATGGCCAAAAAGCTCAATTTTAGTCTCATCTGACCAGTGTACCTTCTTCCATATGTTTGGGGAGTCTCCCACATGGCTTTTGGCGAACACCAAACGTGTTTGCTTATTTTTTTCTTTAAGCAATGGCTTTTTTCTGGCCACTCTTCCGTAAAGTCCAGCTCTGTGGAGTGTACGGCTTAAAGTGGTTCTATGGACAGATACTCCAATCTCCGCTGTGGAGCTTTGCCGCTCCTTCAGGGTTATCTTTGGTCTCTTTGGTGCCTCTCTGATTAATGCCCTCCTTGCCAGGTCCGTGAATTTTGGTGGGCGGCCCTCTCTTGGCAGGTTTGTTGTGGTGCCATATCCTTTCCATTTTTTTATAATGGATTTAATGGTGCTCCGTGGGATGTTCAATGTTTCTGATATTTTTTTATAACCCTACCCTGATCTGTACTTCTCCACAACTTTGTCCCTGACCTGTTTGGAGAGCTCCTTGGTCTTCATGGTGCCGCTTGCTTGGTGGTGCCCCTTGCTTAGTGGTGTTGTAGACTCTGGGGCCTTTCAGAACAGGTGTATATATACTGAGATCATGTGAGAGATCATGTGACACTTAGATTGCACACAGGTGGACTTTATTTAACTAATTATGTAACTTCTGAAGGTAATTGGTTGCACCAGATCTTATTTTGGGGCTTCATAGCAAAGGGGGTGAATACATATGCACGCACCACTTTTCTGTGATTTTATTTAAATAAAAAAAATTTACAACTTTTTTTTTTCATTTAACTTCACTAATTTCGACTATTTTGTGTATGTCCATTACATGAAATCCAAATAAAAATAAATGTAAATTACAGGTTGTAATGCAACAAAATAAGAAAAATGGGATGAATACTTTTGCAAGGCACTGTATGTGTGTGACAGAGTAGAAGTGTCTGTCGTTCTCTGTTCTTTCTCTGTCTTAATTTTGAGGTAGGTGTGTGTGCTGTTACAGCGGGAACCCAGATGTGAGTGTTTGTGCAGATGGTTGTTTCATCTATGTGACTGTGGATGTGTCTTTCTGTATTTTCTCGCTTTGTTCCTGTTTACTAGGTAGTAGCCACTAACAAAGTAGGTGTGAGGTGGGGATGTGTGTTTGTCAGAAAAGCTATATCTTGTGTGTGTGCGTGTACATGCATGCATGTGTTTGTCTGTGTGTGAACACAGTGATGTGTTGATGTGAGTGCATTCTTGGATGAACGTTGGCTCACATGTAGGTGTGTGTGTGTGTTAGTCTTACACTGCAGGAGCAGAGGGAGCAGTGTGTGTGTGTGTGTGTGTGTGTGTGTGTGTGTGGTGTGTGTTAGCCCTATAGCTTGCAGGAGCAGAATGTGTTTGTGTGTGTGTGTGTGTGTGTGTGTGTGCGTGTGTGTGTGTGTGTGTGTGTGTGTTTGTGTGTGTGTGTGTGTGTGTTAGCTCTACCTTGCAGGAGCAGAGGGTGCAGCGGTCCAGGCTGAGGTTCCACTCCTGTCCGTTGTGTTTGAGGCCCTCCTCATGAAGACAGTCTCCACTGCAGGCCGGTCCAGATGTGCACATACAGTCAAAGCCACCTGGAAGGTTCACACACACACTGTCGTTCCAGCATGTGTGTGTCTGCGTGGCGCACTCGTCAACGTCTGAAACAGAGAATAGCTGTTTTACCAATCAAAAACAAGAATGTGTGACTTTCTTCACTACACCATTTTCACCTCTCTACTTTATCTCTTACCTGTTCTTCCAGTGTTTAGTTTAGTTTATTAGGATCCTCATTGGCTGTTGCAAATGCAACAGGAGTGTGCCCAGAGACAGAGCATATCAACATGAATAAAACCCTGCAACAATATAACAATGTACGGAATGCCCCTGAAATCTTGAAAAAATAAAAATAAAATAGAAAATAGTTTTTTTACCACCTTAACTTTTAATTGCATTTTACCCAGTGACATCAGTGTTATCTGGGAGGCAGAGAGAGAGAAAAATGGTACGTTTCAAATGGCACCCTATTCCCTATATAGTGCACAACTTTTGATCTGAGCCTCAAAGGTAGTGCACTATATTGGGGATTGGGTAGCATGCACCCAGAGATACACCCAGAGTATGGTGAGGAGACTCGGTAGCCACGCCACAGATCAGGATACACTTAGAGAGTTCCACCTCAAGTAACAGCGCTGAATACACACACTAATTGGTGAAAAAAGTTCTGACTGGAATTTATGGTAAGTGTGACACATTATTTACATAAATTAAACGAAATTGCCGTCAGGGAGAGACATATACTGTAAAAAAATGTAATTGTGTTTCAACTAATTATTATTAAGTAACTGGTTCCACAGCCTTTTTTTGTTTACTACATTTTTCTGTCAAAGTGTTACCTGAATTGAAATGTTTTAGTTGGCCCAAACTTAGCTCCAATTTAAAATGACGTGTTTGCTCAACTTATCTCATATGTTAATTCAACTAGAAATTATTATTTAGCTCCAACTTGAGAACTTAGGAAAAAATCAGTTAATTTTAAATGTGTTTGCTCAACTTGTCTCACACAGTATTCAGACCCCTTGACTTTTTCAACATTTTGTTACGTTACAGCCTTATTCTAAAATTTATTAAATAAAAAAATGTAATCATCAACCTACACACAATACCCCATAATGACAAAGCGAAAACAGGTTTTTAGACATTTTGGCAAATCTATGAAAAGCTAAGACTCTCATGAACACACACACGTGTAACATGTTTTGCTCTATAACGCGCACAAGCTACACAAGAGTCGTTAGAAGCTAAGGGGCTATTCTACATACAGTGAGGGAAAAAGGTATTTGATCCCCTGCTGATTTTGTACGTTTGCCCACTGACAAAGACATGATCAGTCTATAATTTTAATGGTAGGTTTATTTGAACAGTGAGAGACAGAATAACAACAAAAAAATCCAGAAAAACGCATGTCAAAAATGTTATAAATTGATTTGCATTTTTAATAAGGGAAATATGTATTTGACCCCTCTGCAAAACATGACTTAGTACTTTTTTGTAAAAAAAAAAGCATCTTTTTTTTATTTTTTATTTATGTTTTTTTTGGGGGTGGATCAGCTTAATATTGCAGAGAGATTGTATCTTCTATCAATGTAATTGTGTGCATCACTTCCAATCCCCCATATTTTCTATATATACAGTGGGGGAAAAAAGTATTTAGTCAGCCACCAATTGTGCAAGTTATCCCACTGAAAAAGATGAGAGAGGCCTGTAATTTTCATCATAGGTACACGTCAACTATGACTGACAAAATGAGAATTATTTTTCCAGAAAATCACATTGTAGGATTTTTTATGAATTTATTTGCAAATTATGGTGGAAAATAAGTATTTGGTCAATAACAAAAGTTTCTCAATACTTTGTTATATACCCTTTGTTGGCAATGACACAGGTCAAACGTTTTCTGTAAGTCTTCACAAGGTTTTCACACACTGTTGCTGGTATTTTGGCCCATTCCTCCATGCAGATCTCCTCTAGAGCAGTGATGTTTTGGGGCTGTCGCTGGGCAACACGGACTTTCAACTCCCTCCAAAGATTTTCTATGGGGTTGAGATCTGGAGACTGGCTAGATCACTCCAGGACCTTGAAATGCTTCTTACGAAGCCACTCCTTCGTTGCCCGGGCAGTGTGTTTAGGATCATTGTCATGCTGAAAGATCCAGCCACATTTCATCTTCAATGCCCTTGCTGATGGAAGGAGGTTTTCACTCAAAATCTCACGATACATGGCCCCATTCTTTCTTTCCTTTACACGGATCAGTCGTCCTGGTCCCTTTGCAGAAAAACAGCCCCAAAGCATGATGTTTCCACCCCCATGCTTCACAGTAGGTATGGTGTTCTTTGGATGCAACTCAGCATTCTTTGTCCTCCACACACGACGAGTTGAGTTTTTACCAAGAAGTTCTATTTTGGTTTCATCTGACCATATGACATTCTCCCAATCCTCTTCTTGATCATCCAAATGCACTCTAGCAAACTTCAGACGGGCCTGGACATGTACTGGCTTAAGCAGGGGGACACGTCTGGCACTGCAGGATTTGAGTCCCTGGCGGCGTAGTGTGTTACTGATGGTAGGCTTTGTTACTTTGGTCCCAGCTCTCTGCAGGTCATTCACTAGGTCCCCCCATGTGGTTCTGGGATTTTTGCTCACCGTTCTTGTGATCATTTTGACCCCACGGGGTGAGATCTTGCGTGGAGCCCCAGATCGAGGGAGATTATCAGTGGTCTTGTATGTCTTCCATTTCCTAATAATTGCTCCCACAGTTGATTTCTTCAAACCAAGCTACAATTTTGTTTCTGGTGTCCTTTGACAGCTCTTTGGTCTTGTCCATAGTGGAGTTTGGAGTGTGACTGTTTGAGGTTGTGGACAGGTGTCTTTTATACTGATAACAAGTTCAAACAGGTGCCATTAATACAGGTAACGAGTGGAGGACAGAGGAGCCTCTTAAAGAAGAAGTTACAGGTCTGTGAGAGCCAGAAATCTTGCTTGTTTGTAGGTGACCAAATACTTATTTTCCACCATAATTTGCAAATAAATTCATAAAAAATCCTACAACGTGTTTTTCTGGATATTTTTTCTAAATTTGTCTGTCATAGTTGATGTGTACCTATGATTAAAATTACAGGCCTCTCTCATCTTTTTAAGTGGGAGAACTTGCACAATTGGTGGCTGACTAAATACTTTTTTCCCCCACTGTATATATATATATATATATATATTTTTTGCTCGTGAACTTCTTCTACTCTCAACCTCTCCGTTCATTTTCATGATGTCCATCCGGTTTGCTTCTATATGCCATATATTTCTAACTGTGCTCTTTCCCAAAAGCTCCCAACATACAACCTATATACTTATTATGGACACAGTATGCTTACATTATTAGCTATCTTTGTTATTATTTGTTGTTATTTGTTTTTAGCCCCATCCTTCAACTCTATTCAATACCTCTCATCTATCTCTTAACACCATCCATATAGGATTTCTATTTGCCATATATATTTCAACCGTACTGTGATGTTTTACAAAAGTTCTGAACCTTTCTATTCTCATTGCTTCTACAGATTGTGAATTAAAAATAAACATTTTTGCTAAAAGTATTATTATATTATTGATCGATTGACTATGACTTTTCAGATCACCCAGTAATGTTATCTGCAAGGTTAGCTCCAGGTAAATATTGCAATCCTTTAGCCATTCCTGAACCTGTGTCCAAAAACAAGCTACAAATAGACAGAACCCAAACAAATGATCTAATGATTCTGTCTCTTCACAGCAAAATATGCAGAGCTGGGAAGATTGTATCCCCCATATAAATAACATTCTATTGGTAGCAATAATTTTATATAATAATTTAAATTGAAAGATTCTAATTTTTGAATCCGGTGTCATTTTGCGTGTCAGTTCATAAACACTATGCCATGGGATCGGTAGGTCAAAGATCTCTTCCCAACTATTTTGCAATCTATATGGGACGGCTGTCAATCCTTTGGTCCTTAAGTGAAACTGATATACTTTTTTATTTATCACAGTTTTCCTTAACCAATTATGTTCTTTAATGCAAGGCCGACAGACAAGTTCCTTACTTTCTCCCCTTCCACTTTCCTCTTCCACTTATGCGGTAAGGCTGCAATTATTTGGTTGTAATTTTGGGTACAGCAGACATTTCCATATGTTTTTGTTAGCTGCATGTGCGACATAACTCCACCAGTCCTACCAATGATATCATTTACGAAGATTATACCTTTTTTAAACATTCTGTCAAAAAATACAGTTTTTTTGTCAATTAGTATATTTGAATTTAACCACAATATTTGTTGCATTATTTGTTCTATCGTTTCTGGAGGATTAAATTGAAATTGCAACCAACTTTCTATGGCTTGTTTTAGAAATAGTGATATTTGGGAGATTATTTCCTTTTCAAATAACTGCAAATGAGTTGTTGTAATCTGAATAAAGGGAAAAAGGCCTTTCTTGAACATTGGGTGAGACAATCTTAAAAATTTGCTTGAGAACCAGTTCGGATTTAAGTATAACTTTTGTATGACTGAAGCTTTTAGTGATAGGTCTAATGCTTTAATATTTAATAATTTCTGTCCTCCGAATTCATAGTCATTATATAAATATGCCCTTTAAATTTTGTCTGGCTTGCCGTTCCAAATAAAATTGAATATTTTTTTCTCATATAATTTAAAAAACTGTGAGAGACAGAATAACAACAAATAAATCCAGAAAAACGCATGTCAAAAATGTTATAAATTGATTTGCATTTTAATGAGGGAAATACGTTTTTGACCCCTCTGCAAAACATGACTTAGTACTTGGTGGCAAAACCCTTGTTGGCAATCACAGAGGTCAGACGTTTCTTGTAGTTGGCCACCAGGTTTGCACACATCTCAGGAGGGATTTTGTCCTACTCCTCTTTGCAGATCTTCTCCAAGTCATTAAGGTTTCGAGGCTGACGTTTGGCAACTCGAACCTTCAGCTCCCTCCACAGATTTTCTATGGGATTAAGGTCTGGAGACTGGATAGGCCACTCCAGGACCTTAATGTGCTTCTTCTTGAGCCACTCCTTTGTTGCCTTGGCCGTGTGTTTTGGGTCATTGTCATGCTGGAATACCCATCCACGACCCATTTTCAATGCCCTGGCTGAGGGAAGGAGGTTCTCACCCAAGATTTGACAATACATGGCCCCGTCAATCGTCCCTTTGATGTGGTGAAGTTGTCCTGTCCCCTTAGCAGAAAAACACCCCCAAAGCATAATGTTTCCACCTCCATGTTTGACGGTGGGGATGGTGTTCTTGGGGTCATAGGCAGCATTCCTCCTCCTCCAAACACGCCGAGTTGAGTTGATGCCAAGGAGCTCGATTTTGGTCTCATCTGACCACAACACTTTCACCCAGTTCTCCTCTGAATCATTCAGATGTTCATTGGCAAACTTCAGACGGGCCTGTATATGTGCTTTCTTGAACATGAGGACCTTGCGGGCACTGCAGGATTTCAGTCCTTCACGGCGTAGTGTGTTACCAATTGTTTTCTTGGTGACTATGATCCCAGCTGCCTTGAGATCATTGACAATATCCTCCCGTGTAGTTCTGGGCTGATTCCTCACCGTTCTCATGATCATTGTAACTCCACAAGGTGAGATCTTGCATGGAGCCTCAGGCCGAGGGAGACTGACAGTTATTTTGTGTTTCTTCCATTTGCGAATAATCGCACCAACTGTTGTCACCTTCTCACCAAGCTGCTTGGAAATGGTCTTGTAGCCCATTCCAGCCTATTGTAGGTCTACAATCTTGTCCGTGACATCCTTGGAGACCTCTTTGGTCTTGGCCATGGTGGAGAGTTTGGAATCTGATTGATTGATTGCTTTTGTGGACAGGTGTCTTTTATACAGGGAACAAACTGAGATTAGGAGCACTCCCTTTAAGAGAGTGTGCTCCTAATCTCAGCTCGTTACCTGTATAAAAGACACCTGGGAGCCAGAAATCTTTCTGATTGAGAGGGGGTCAAATACTTATTTCCCTCATTAAAATGCAAATCAATTTATAACATTTTTGACATGCACTTTTCTGGATTTTTTTGTTGTTATTATGTCTCTCACTGTTCAAATAAACCTACCATAAAAATTATAGACTGATCATTTCTTTGTCAGTGGGCAAACGTACAAAATCAGCAGGGGATCAAATACTTTTTTCCCTCACTGTATATATATATATATATAAAGTAACACGAGGAATAAGTCACGAATAGAGAAGAGTCTGTTGCAACAATGCAAGTAGAATGGGATGTTTGAGCATGGTACCTCTACATGGGCAATGGGTACAGTACATTCTCAGAGTGTATAATATGACTCAACAGTCACTGTCCTCTGCTATTCATTTCAGAAATAGAGAATGGACATTGGGATATTTCCTGTGCCTATGATAGAGTTTACCCTACTCCCTACTGTATCTATATGGGTGATGCATACTGTTTATCTCAAACAGTAAGAAACTAAGTTCCCCCCTCAGGAAAAATAAAGTTATTCTAATATAATCTAAAGAGATATTCTGCACTAATACATTTCAGAGATAGAGAAATTAAGCTATAGATAGTGACATTCTCCTGTGTATTCCTGACCATTGTATCTCTGCATGATCGATGCATCGCTACATCCTGAGGTATAGGGAGAAATCGTGCTCTTCTCACAGTAACTGAGATTGGGATTACATGTGATTCACTACGTCAGCTGCTGTTATGCACTAAACAGTATTTGATATTGATTTCTATATACATGAATGTTGTATGTTGTACTGTCATTGATTGTTACTCCGTGTCTACTATTTATATATTTGTTTATGATTGCTGTCCTCATGATGTGCAAATCTAATTCCATTAATTAATTAATTCATTCATTCATTCAGACTACACAACAAAAGGCTGCAACATGCAGCAGAAAAAAAAGCTGCAAAGCCATGTTAACAGCCCCCTTCCCCTCCCCTGTAATATGTGACATTTAGCTTTTATCCAAAGCGACTTACAGCCTTACCAACTGAGCTACAGAAGACCAAGATGGACAGGAGCAGTAGAGATGGAGACGACCAACAGAGGTGGAATACAATGACTGCATACTAACCGATGCAGGAGCTCCCGTCGATCAGGTAGGAGCCATTGTCATGGAAACCGTTCCTGCACTCACAGTGGTACCAGCCCGGCAGGTTGACACAGCAGGAGTGATTGTGGCACTGGATCAGGCCCTCCGCACACTCGTCAATGTCTGGGGGAAACACACAGTATATCAGATGCCATCAACATAATTTTTCACAAAGATCCTATGAATTACCTAATCTACTGTATATGTAATTCTATAACATTTACACTTTAGGCAATCCCAACTGTCTCCTGATTGTTACAATCAGTGGTGACCCGTCATTCAGGGCTGGTAGGGCAGAGCCTGTTTTGAGCCCCACCTGTTTAGCTAAAGACAAAAACATTGTTGGGTTGCCTGTTTTGCATGTCATTTTGGCATTAATACGTGTCACATATCAGTTTGCAAACAATGTTAAAAAAATATAATTGAGTTAATAAAGCCGCACACAAACATGGTCTCTTTTTTGCTTTCTTGAGTAAGGCAGCTCCAAAATGCACGTGTTTAGCCTAGCTCAGTGCTTTCTGTGGTGGGGCAGCCGTAGGAAAATAAGGAGCGTAGGGGTTGGTAATGTTCTCTAGTTACGCCGTGATTGGCTCAGTGTTCTGTCACTCATGGGGACACTACATCACCGCAAAATGTACGGGGAAACTCGAAAATTCAAGCCCCTTGGGTGCTGCCATATATTTATATTAGAAGTGCCCATCCAAGAAGGCGCAAGGTCTTTGGCCACAGATAAAATGACGTCAAATCACATTATATCTACCGTAGCTTTGATCGGACTGATCATGTCAACATCATACTTTCATAATCTTAGCTAGCAAGTTAGACAAGCAGTCATCATCATGAATCAAGTCGACAATCTACTGGCAAATCCTTTTCAATCCTAGTCATATGAAGAGAAATTATAGATAAAACGTATCGGTGCTTATCGGACATTGGACATAAACATTACAGTTGGAAATCGCAAATTCAACAATGAGTGGTTTGGAAGGAATCAGTGGCTAACTGCAAGCGTTGCAAAGCAATCACTAGCCTGCTATTCAGTGGAGTGGTTGTGTGGTCCAAGTCTGGGTTATGGGTCTCTTTTCCAAGCTTAAAAGGATAAACATTCACATGCAACACCATGTGCCAGAAAAGTTTGAATACATTTGTCATGCTGTCAATCCAGCATGACTTCAAGACAATTGGGAACTCGGAAAAAAACGAGCTCCGACTGGGAAAATACGTTTTAACGGTCATCCATCTCGGAATTGCAAGTCAGGAACTCAGGCCTCTTTCTAGAGCACCGACCTGAAGATCACGGACGTCATGATTCGACCTTGTTCTTTTCCCGAGTTCCCAGTTGTCTTGAAAGCACCATAAATCCATACAATGCCAGACTTTGATGACAAAGTTTGATGACAAAATTTGCCTACAAGAAGGACCGCCATGCCACCTTCCTGTTCAAGTGAGCACAGCACAACAAGGTGAGTCCAAAAATGTATTGTATGCTGCTGCATACAGTGGTTTGCGAAAGTATTCACCCCCCTTGGCATTTTTCCTATTTTGTTGCCTTACAACCTGGAATTAAAATGGATTTTTTGGGGGTTTGTAAAATTTGATTTGCACTTTGAAGATGGAAAATATTTATTTTTGTGAAACAAACAAGAAATAAGACAAAAAAACTGAACTTGAGCTAGCATAACTATTCAGCCCCCCAAAGTCAATACTTTGTAGAGCCACCTTTTGCAGTAAATACAGCTTCAAGTCTCTTGGGGTATGTCTCTATAAGCTTGGCACATCTAGCCACTGGGATTTTTAACCATTCTTCAAGGCAAAACTGCTCCAGCTCCTCCAAGTTGGATGGGTTCCGCTGGTGTACAGCAATCTTTAGGTCATACCACAGATTCTCAATTGAGGTCTGGGCTTTGACTAGGCCATTCCAAGACATTTAAATGTTTCCCCTTAAACCAATTGAGTGTTGCTTTAGCAGTATGCTTAGGGTCATTGTCCTGCTGGAAGATGAACCTCCGTCCCAGTCTCAAATCTCTGGAAGACTGAAACAGGTTTTCCTCAAGAATTTCCCTGTATTTAGCGTGATCCATCATTCCTTCAATTCTGACCAGTTTCCCTGCCAATGAAAAACATCCCCACAGCATGATGCTGCCACCACCATGCTTCACTCTGGGGATGGTGTTCTCGGAGTGATGAGATGTGTTGGGTTTGCGCCAGACATAGCGTTTTCCTTGATGGCCAAAAAGCTAAATTTTTGTCTCATCTGAACAGAGTACCTTCTTCCATATGTTTGGGGAGTCTCCCACATGACTTTTGGTGAACACCAAACGTGTTTGCTTATTTTTTTCTTTAAGCAATGGCTTTTTTCTGGCCACTCTTCCGTAAAGCCCAGCTCTGTGGAGTGTATGGCTTAAAGTGGTCCTATGGACAGATACTCCAATCTCCGCTAAGGAGCTTTGCAGCTCCTTCAGGGTTATCTTTGGTCTCTTTGTTGCCTCTCTGATTAATGCCCTCATTGTCTGTTCCATGGGTTTTGGTGGGTGGCCCTCTCTTGGCAGGTTTGATGTGGTGCCATATTCTTTCCATTTTTAATAATGGATTTAATGGTGCTCCGTGGGATGTTCAAAGTTTCTGATATTTTTTATAACCCAACCCTGATCTGTACTTATTCACAACTTTGTCCCTGACCTGTTTGGAGAGCTCCTTGATCTTCATGGTGCCGTTTGCTTGGTGGTGTTGCAGACTCTGGGGCCTTTCAGAACAGGTGTATATATACTTAGATCATGTGACACTTAGATTGCACACAGGTGGCCTTTATTTAACTAATTATGTGACGTCTGAAGGTAATTGGTTGCACCAGATCTTATTTAGGGGCTTCATAGCAAAGGGTGTGAATAAATATGCACGCACCACTTTTCCGAATTTTTTTAAACAATAGATTTTCTTCATTTCACTTTTTTGGGACTATTTTGTGTATGTCCATTACATGAAATCCAAATAAAAATCCATTTAAATTACACGTTGCAATGCAACATAATAGAAAAACGCCAAGGGGTATGAATACTTTTGCAAGGCATTGTAAATTATGTAATATGCCAGGGAGATATGTATACTGTAGCTAAGAAAGTAATACTAAGTGTATGTTGTATAGTAAGCTGTTAGTAGCCCATGTGCCTCACCCTAATAATTTGGTCCCTTTCCTCCTCATAACTTAGCTTACTGTTCTGACTTGGTGGTGCACATGTAGCCTATAGCCTGTTTTAGAGTAATGTCATCATTTAATATTTGAAGAGCTTTCATTGTCTGCTTATATGCCCCCTTTATTTATCCTACGGTTCTGAGTTGGTGTATAGGGAGAATACCGTAAGTACGGCCCATGTTCTGAATTCTGTCGCTGTACATTTCAAAAGTGCTGAACAAATAGTTATATTGACTATGTCCGTCCATTAATGTCTTAATTGAAATTACAGATTGCCTCTTATCCGCTCGTCGTTCCCTTATGCCATAGTTTGTACATCTCAATTGTCAGTAGAAACAACATTTGTTCAAACAAGTCAGCCATATCAGATATGTTTTTTAAAAAGGGTGTACATGAGGCTGAATGAACTGTTTCGCTGCCAGACAAGGCTAGACCCAGCTCTGCTGTGAGGGTGTATGCGGCTGAGAATGACTGGCTGGCTGGCAACAAGCATATCGCCTGTCCTGTTTGAGCTACAGTCATGACATTTTGTACATCTATGCATCTCCTCATGGGTAACCTAACGTAGCAGATGTAAAAGAAACACCTGAAACTAGATCCCCAACATACTGGTTTTGACGAGAAGAAAAATAACTGTCAGGGGAGGTTCTCTTTCTGCACTTTTAACCAATCCAGTAAATGTGGAGGAGGAGTTAAGATGGAACGTCGCCTTGTTAACTACCAAAAGCAGAAGTCACATCACAGGCTCTCTTCCATTTCCCCTGAAAACCGGAACATCCGGTTGTTGGGGACTTGGCAGAGGCTATCTCATGAGCAACAACTTTCCCAGCTTGGCCCATTACATTCTCCGCAAATTATACTTTTTGTCCCCCACCAAACTTTGAACAAGAATATCTCCTTTCCCTTTTGAGCTGGAGTCATGAAATATTTTCTCTCTGTCATTAATCCAGGCAACACACATTTGAATAATTGTCACTAATTGGCCCAAGGGTGGGCGCTGGATCATTTGTGGAAAACAATTATTTCCACAACACTACGATCATGTCACCTCAAGAGCTTCATTAAGGGTATGAATAGACCGGAAACATACACACGCTCACACTTTATCACACAACATCTCTCTCTCTGTCTCTCAATATTAATATCCTTACAGGGAAAAAGATCATCTCTACATTACCGTGTTATGATGAGCGTTATGAGAAAAAAATGAAACATAATATACTTCTAGGGTGATTACCATACAGACAGCATCGTCATGGTACAATATGTGTGCCGGGTGTGTGTACACAGGAGTACGCATAGGGAAATCACTATGCTACACAGCTTTGAGTGATTCTGATCCGATCTTTGACTGAATATGAACAAATCAAACAGGAGGTAGATGTAGCCATACAACACACGGCATAATTATTGAAATGTTATGGTCGCACAGCCTATTACAAGACAGAATGAGTTATTCGAACAGAAAGGCTGTCATATCTAATGATTTTAAAGCAGTTATCAAAGGGCAACTATGAGTATCTGCGATTCAAAATATAAAATATTGTTAGGCTTGTAATAAATGTGTCGATTTGTATTTATTTTTTAAACAGAAAAAGTTACAATAAGTTTTATATGCATTTACTGTACAAGTCTAATCCTTTCGAGTTAAGTGATATTCATGCATCTTTACAAAATATAGCATAAGTTCTACAGCATAACATAAGTGATTATTTTCTTGATTTGTTTTTATTTTATTTATTGAACTTGTATTTAATCAGGAGAGCCCATTGAGATAAGGGTCTCATTTTCAATGGTGACCTGAGGATAACAAAAACACAAACATTGCAAAAATAATTAACAAATAATTATAACACAGGTAAAAAAATTGTTTTTACTACAATTGTTGACCACAATACATTTTTACATTTAATCAAAACAAATACAATTCTCATTTAACAAATTCAACAGACTCCTAAACTGCGCTAGCGACACCAGGAATCAAGACGCAGGTTATTCCAAAAATGAGGGGCATTAAAACTGAAGGCAGATTTACCTAATTCGAAACCACGAGAGTTAACCAACCCTCTGAATGGGATTGGGAACTCATGGATTGGTAACTCATGTTTTTATATTTCAACAACAAAGTTAGGTAAGTCGGAAGCTTGTGTAGTAGAGCTTTGTAAACAGAAAGGGAATAGTGAAGTGATCTACGGGACTTTAATGAGGACCGGCCAAACTTTTGATACAGGATGCAGTTATTCGTATTAAAACGAATTACCTGTGATAAAGTGAAGAGCACTATGGTAGACGGCATCCAACGGTTTAAGAGTAGTGGCTGCTGCATTCTGGTAAATTGTGTTACCATAGTCAATAACTGTCAGGAACGTTGACTGTACAATCTGCTTCTTGCTGTTTAGGGAGAGGCAAGATCTATAAAAAAAAAGCCCACTTTAACCACTGGTGGGAATAGACCTACAGTACCATTCAAAAGTTTGGACACACCTACTCTTTCAAGGTTTGTCTTTATTTTTTACTATTTTTTACATTGTAGATGTCACGGTTAACTAAGCCAGAACCCAGAAGCAGACCAGGACAAGGTACGTTGAGACAAAGGTGAGTGTTTATTAATAGATTCCGAGTGAGGCTGAATAATCCAGGGAACAGAGCGGGTGGCGTGGATGGGTTGTTGAGGGTGCAGTGGTTGGTCCGGTACTGGCTCGGCAGCCGCCGACCATCAGGCAGAGGTTGGGTGAAGGTTCCGGGTGAGAGATGTTCATGGCTAACGATCCGGCAGGAACTGGATGTTGGGCCAGAGCCTAAGAAGGGTGATGATCAGGAAACCAGAGCGCTCCCCGGAGCGTTCCCGAACCCTCGGGAAACTGGAGATTACGAGCAGGAACACTAGTCACCAGACAGGACCCGACTCAGACAGCCGGGATCGTCACAGTAGAATAATAGTGAAGACATCAAAACTATGAAATAACACATATGGAATCATGTAGTAACCAACATTTTTTTAAACAAATCAGTATATAGTTTATATTTGACATTTTTCAAGTAGCCACCTTTGCCTTGATGACAGCTTTGCACACTCTTGGCATTCTCTCAACCACCTTCACCTGGAATGCTTTTCCAACAGCCTTGAAGGAGTTCCCACATACAGTGGGGAGAACAAGTATTTGATACACTGCCGATTTTGCAGGTTTTCCTACTTACAAAGCATGTAGAGGTCTGTAATTTTTATCATACGTACACTTCAACTGTGAGAGACGGAATGTAAAACAAAAATCCAGAAAATCACATTGTATGATTTTTAAGTAATTCATTTGCATTTTATTGCATGACATAAGTATTTGATACATCAGAAAAGCAGAACTTATTATTTGGTACAGAAACCTTTGTTTGCAATTACAGAGATCATATGTTTCCTGTAGGTCTTGACCAGGTTTGCACACACTGCAGCAGGGATTTTGGCCCGCTCCTCCATACAGACCTTCTCCAGATCCTTCCGGTTTCGGGGCTGTCGCTGGGCAATACGGACTTTCAGCTCCCTCCAAAGATTTTCTATTGGGTTCAGGTCTGGAGACTGGCTAGGCCACTCCAGGACCTTGAGGTGCTTCTTACGGAGCGACTCCTTAGTTGCCCTGGCTGTGTGTTTTTCGGGTCGTTGTCATGCTGGAAGACCCAGCCACGACCCATCTTCAATGCTCTTTCTGAGGGAAGGAGGTTGTTGGCCAAGATCTCGCAATACATGGCCCCATCCATCCTCCCCTCAATACGGTGCAGTCGTCCTGTCCCATTTGCAGAAAAGCATCCCCAAAGAATGATGTTTCCACCTTCATGCTTCACGGTTGGGATGGTGTTCTTGGGGTTGTACTCATCCTTCTTCTTCCTCCAAACACGGCGAGTGGAGTTTAGACTAAAAAGCTCTATTTTTGTCTCATCAGACCACATGACCTTCTCCCATTCCTCCTCTGGATCATCCAGATGGTCATTGGCAAACTTCAGACGGGCCTGGACATGCGCTGGCTTGAGCAGGGGGACCATGCGTGCGCTGCAGGATTTTAATCCATGACGGCGTAGTGTGTTACTAATGGTTTTCTTTGAGACTGTGGTCCCAGCTCTCTTCAGGTCATTGACCAGGTCCGGCCGTGTAGTTCTGGGCTGATCCCTCACCTTCTTCATGATCATTGATGCCCCACGAGGTGAGATCTTGCATGGAGCCCCAGACCGAGGGTGATTGACCGTCATCTTGAACTTCTTCCATTTTCTAATAATTGCACCAACAGTTGTTGCCTTCTCACCAAGCTGCTTGCCTATTGTCCTGTAGCCCATCCCAGCCTTGTGCAGGTCTACAATTTTTATCCCTGATGTCCTTACACAGCTGTCTGGTCTTGGCCATTGTGGAGAGGTTGGAGTCTGTTTGATTGAGTGTGTGGACAGGTGTCTTTTATACAGGTAACGAGTTCAAACAGGTGCAGTTAATACAGGTAATGAGTGGAGAACAGGAGGGCTTCTTAAAGAAAGACTAACAGGTCTGTGAGAGCCGGAATTCTTACTGGTTGGTAGGTGATCAAATACTTATGTCATGCAATAAAATGCAAATTAATTACTTACAAATCATACAATGTGATTTTCTGGATTTTGTTTTAGATTCAGTCTCTCACAGTTGAAGTGTACTTATGATAAAAATTACAGACCTCTACATGCTTTGTAAGTAGGAAAACCTACAAAATCGTCAGTGTATCAAATACTTGTTCTCCCCACTGTATGCTGAGCACTTGTTGGCTGCTTTTCCTTCACTCTGCAGTTCGACTCAAACCATCTCAATTGGGTTGAGGTCGGGTGATTGTGGAGGCCAGGTCATCTGATGCAGCACCCCATCACTCTCCTTCTTGGTCAAATAGCCCTTACACAGCCTGGAGGTGTGTTGGGTCATTGTCCTGTTGAAAAACAAATGATAGTCCCAGTAAGCCCAAACCAGATGGGATGGCATATCGCTGCAGAATGCTGTGGTAGCCATGCTGGTTAAGTGTGCCTTGAATTCTAAATAAATCACAGACAGTGTCACCAGCAAAGCACCCCCACACCATAACACCTCCTCCTACATGCTTAACGTTGGGAACTACATATGCGGAGACCATCCGTTCACCCACACAGCGTCTCACAAAGTCACAGCGGTTGGAACCAAAAATCTCAAATTTGGACTCCAGCCCAAAGTACAGATTTCCACCGGTATAATGTCCATTGCTCGTGTTTCTTGGCCAAAGCAGGTCTCTTCTTATCATTGGTGTCCTTTAGTAGTGGTTTCTTTGCAGCAATTAGACCATGAAGGCCTTATTCACACAGTTGATGTTGAGATGTGTCTGTTACTTGAACTCTGTGAAGCATTTATTTGGGCTGCAATTTCTGAGGCTGGTAACTCTAATGAACTTATCCTCTGCAGCAGAGGTAACTCTGGGTCTTCCATTCCTGTGGTGGTCCTCATGAGAGATAGTTTCATCATTGCGCTTGATGGGTTTTGCGACTGCACTTGAAGAAACGTTCAAAGTTCTTGAAATGTTCCGTATTGATGTCTTAAATTAATGATGGACTGTCATTTCTCTTTGCTTATTTGAGCTGTTCTTTCCATAATATGGACTTGGTCTTTTACCAAATAGGGCTATCTTCTGTATACCCCCCCTACCTTGTCACAACACAACTGATTGGCACAAACGCATTAAGAAGGAAAGACATTCCACAAATTAACTTTTAAGAAGGCACACCTGATCATTGAAATTCATTCCAGGTGGCCACCTCATGAAGCTGGTTGAGAGAATGCCAAGAGTGTGCAAAGCTGTCATCAAGGCAAAGGGTGGCTATTTGAAGAATCTCAAATATAAAATATATTTCGATTTGTTTAACACTTTTTTGGTTACTACATGATTCCATATGTGTTATTTCATAGTTTTGATGTCTTCACTATTATTCTACAATGTAAACATTTTTTTAAATAAAGAAAACCCCTTGAATGAGTATGTGTCCAAACTTTTGACTGGTAGTGTATATGGATAGGGCTCAATGTATATGTTTCTTACAGAAAATTACGAAAAGCAAATGTATAACCATGGTAGCAAATGAAAGGGAAAGGTTTGGAGATAATGGGGAAATTAGACCAAAAGGTGAGTACACAATAGTTCACCTGACAAGACTGAATCCAACCATTACACTGTTGATTTTAATTTTAATTTTATATTTACTGTACTTTCGCCACATTTGTTGATAAAGAAATCTAAAAATACTCTGGATACATTCAGTAACATAAAACTATTCCTGGAAAATGTGGGGTAGGTGCAGCATAAGACAAAAAAGTTACAATGTTTTGAGTGAGAGGACTAACTGGTGTCTCCAAGTGGCCACACACCTCTCCAGTTCCTGAGCAATTGTAATGCACTTTTATGACTCAAAGAAGAGTCTTCAACTATAAGGGATGGACAGAAATGTACCTAATGGGTACCTGGAGGAAAATGGGGGAGGGTCATGCTCTTTCAATTTCAGTCAAGGGAAGGGTTTAGTATTTTTTAAATCTAGTCCAGGGGAGGAACATGTAATTTGTAATGGATGAAATTGCAATATTTCTCAGTGTTTTAGAATTACTTGCTTAAAAGGCTATATATCGATGTGTGCCTGATGCTGCCTCTCATCTCTGATTCTCTGCTGGGCGTACAATATCAAGTGTGCCTATAGGCTATTTAGTGTGGTCTCAATCAAATGTAGGCTATAGACCACAAAGTTATATTTCTAAGATAGCTGCTGGGATGGTGTAAATAAAACTAGGCTGCATTACACACTGCCAGGGATGTAGTGCTGCTGAAGTGCGGTGGAGTGGCACTCCCTCGCTTTTTTCAATTTGAGAATACACGGAGTTGCTAAATATATTTGTGGAAAATTAATTCTGATCAATTCTAAATAAAATATATTTAATTACCACAAAAAATTCCATGAAAACGATAGAATAACAAACTGAATAAATATGTAGGCTATTGCAGCTTATAGGTAAATAGTGTTTTGTTCCTTCTTCTCTCTCTTTGGCGGTGGTGTGAATTATGAATAACTGTGGTTGTGTGTGCAGAGGCCTGTCGGTCCGAGGCTTGACCACTTTGAGCGGGCCAAATCCGACATAACAAGAACAGCCACAGACAGAAAACTCTACCAGGGGTTGCTAAAACGGCTGTCCTCAAAACAGTTTGTTATGGACTTGGGGCTCATATAGACCTAAGAAACACTTGAACTCGCCTTACTCTCTGAGTTCTTACCTTACAGAAATGTACCACCTCCATTGCGTATGCAAACAAACTGATCCACCGCATGAACCTTATCATCACACCAACGAGATCTAGGATCCAAATTCACTGCATACCTGCCTTGATGTTCATAAAACTCCATAGGATCCCTCTTGCGCAGTGGAACCCAGAACGACGTGACCACTTGTTTACCTCCTCAGCCACGATTTGAAGGGCGCTCAAATCGCTTAAAATAGTCCTCATCAAGATCTGTTGCCTAGTCCTACTCATCACTTATTATTACAAATAGAAGATTATCACTTCTCACAATGGTGCTCGTTTAGTAAAGTTAGATCAAAGCAGAATCAATATCTCGCAAGATCACAATGATTAATTACTATTTTACATAACAGAAATTGATATAATAGTATAAAGGCTAGCCTACCGTAGCATAGTAGGCCTATAATATGTTCAACCAAAAACACCTCCTCAGTCATTTAACAGTGCGTGCAACTAGGCAGGATATATGCTTTGATTAAAACAAAATAGGCAGACAAAGGCTAATAGTTTAACACCATCTCCTTTAATTTGCCCATGAAACAGTAATTCAAGAATATCTAAATGCATATTCCCATGAAACTGATTGAGATCAAATGATTGGCATGCAGTTTGGACATTTAACAGGTCATTTTTTCAAATTAGGTATGTCTAATTTGGTGTTTGAGGGTGCTAGAAATATAAATGTTTCTTCTGACAATATGTGTGGGCTTAGGAAGACGTTGCAATTGGAGGATGCATTTTATGCATATGCCTATTCTACAATGATATTCAATAGGCTACACCTGTTGGTACAAACTTGATTGAGAAATTATAAGAGAGCAGGAAGATGAGAAGGAGGACCGGAGGTCAACTTTGATAGCTTGCTACTACTATACTGAACAAAAATATAAATGCAACATGTAATGTCTTGGTCCCATGTTTCATGAGCTGAAATAAAAAATCCCAGAAATGTCCAATACGCACAAAATCCTTATTTTATTTCTCTCAAATTTTGTGCACAAATTTGTTTACATCCCTGTTAGTGAGCATTTCTCCTTTGCCAAGATAATCCATCCACCTGACATGTGTGGCATATCAAGAAGCTGATTAAATAGCATGATCATTACACAGGTGCACCATTTGCTGGGGACAATAAAAGGCCACTCTAAAATGTGCAGTTTTGTCACAGATGTCTCAAGTTTTGAGGGAGCGTGCAATTGGCATGCTGACTGCAGGAATGTCCACCAGAGCTGTAGCCAGATAATTTAATGTTAATTTCTCTACCATAAGCTGCTCCCAATGTCGTTTTTGAGAATTTGGCAGTCCAGCCACCCGGACAGCTGATGAAGCTGTGGAGTATTTCTGTCTGTAATAAAGTCTTTTTGTGGGGAAAACTCATTCTGATTGGCTGGACCTGGCTACCCAGTGGGCGGGCCTGGCTCCCAAGTGGGTGGGCCTATGCCCTCCCAGGCCTTTCCATGGTTGCGCCCCTGCCTAGTCATGTGAAATCCATAGGTTAGGCCCAAATGAATTTATTTCAATTGACTGATTTCCTTATATGAACTGTAACTCAGTAAAATTTTTGAAATTGTTGCATGTTGCATGTATATGTTTGTTCAGTATATAATTTATTTTAATAAAAACAACATGTTTCTTGTCCATGATGTATTTATCAGAGTTATTGACCTAACAATGAGCCAGATTTGAGTAATTTACATTGTGGTGCTGAAACTTGAAGCAATCAATCAATCTGAAATGGACTGCTCATGGTGCTGAAAGTAGGCAAATTTAAGTAGGCATAATTCATTTCAACATCTTCATTTTAATTAGACTTTACTAACAACAAGAGGGCTTGGTTGTGAAGAAAAATAAATTGTGTTGTTTCTTTGACATTCAGTGGCTAAGCTACAACCTTCTATAGCCGAGGAGGGAAACAATGATTTTACTTGGGAAGTAATCTAATTCTGTCACTATTAAGCTATTCACTTTATGTAAAATAGAAGATGTTTAAACCCAGACAGCTTTTAGGGAAACATTTAAAGCCTTCTCTCATTGAGTTAAAGAAGAGGAGTAGCCAGCAGTTAAAGCTTACATTTTTCTGTGTCGGTAGGTCTACTGTCTGGCATGGAAAGTTTGGCCTAACTTTTTAAAGTACCATGCTCAGACTCCTAATGATGTCTCAGAATTAATTATTTGCAAACAAGACACACTGATTTTGCATTAGATAAATATAAGATGTAACACGTAGGCCTATCTCTCTGTCCATTAGTCTGTAATTTTGGTAATGTGTGTGGTATTAAAAATTATTCTGCTAATATGTAAAATGACGTTGAATTGCATGAAATGTTTATATAAGACTTTTTTCTCTGACCTGCAAATACGACAATAGATTCAGTCAATGCTTTTACTATAAACTAGATCTTTCCACCCCTACTTTTGTCCACAGTGGTCTGTGAACCCACAACCTTCTTGCCCGCAGCCTTGTGCTCTATCAAAATTCCTGCGTTGCCATGTAATGCTTACAGGATGAAATACAGTTTCTAAAATGGCATATCTAAGGATCTGGTCTGCCCAAGAAGTGAGGGAAAATGCTAAGGACGTTCTCTGCTATCCAATTGATATTTTAATTATTATTTTGAGTATAGTGGAGGGTCATTGTTATTTTTTTTTCAAGCATTCAGGGAGGGTTTAGGTCAAATATATTTTGCTGAAGGGAGGGCCATCCATTTTCATTTCAGACAGGTCCAATTTTCTCCATGTAACTCTTATTATAAATAACGTTCACTCCCTATGGTACTTTTTTTTTTTTAGCTCTCCTAGCAGTGCCACTGAGGAACTAGAGGAAGCACACTTGTAGTTGTTTCGTTTGGAACACAACCCTGGATCCCCGCCATCACACAATTACTGTTGTTTACGCAATCAAAAATGGTCCATTATAAATCACAATCTGGGTCAGGTGGGCATGATTTGATAACTTGTTATATTGCTTACATGACTAGCTAAGTTATAAAATATTATCTTATAGTGTTAGGCTTTGACAAGGCAATTCAGAGAAACAGATCGTAATTTGGTGCGCATAGAAAGGAGTCGTGAGCGCAAGTTTCTTAACAATAAACATAGGCTCATTCTGTTCAGAACAACCCAGGGTATGACGACATGTAATCTTGCAACTGTACATCAAACATAGTGGTCATAAACGTTGACAATGTATATGCGTTTTATGATTTGGAGATTAAGTGCACATTTGGACTCACAGGTGTTTGACTTGCTTGTATGACTTCAAAGTGGTATTTATTATAATCCTCAACGTCTTTCAAAATACATCGAGTCATCTTAGTTTACAGTGACAACAATCAGACAATCTTTGTAGTGACTGGGTGTATTGATACACCATCCAAAGTGTAATTAATAACTTCACCATGCTCAAAGGGATATTCAGTGTCTGCTTTCTTTAATTTTACTACCAATAGGTGCCCTTCTTTGCGCTGTATTGGAAAACCTCCCTGGTCTTAGTGGTTGAATCTGTGCTTGAAATTCACTACTCGACTTTGAGACCTTACAGATAATTGTAAATGTTGGGTACAGAGATGGGGTAATCATTAAATAAATAATGTTAACCACTATTATTGCACACAGAGTGAGTCCAACCTATGTGACTTGGCAAGCAAATGATTACTCCTAAACGTATTTAGGCTTATTGACTCAAGACATTTCAGCTTTTAATTTATAAATGTGTAAAAATGTCTAAAACAAAATTCCCCTTTGACATTGTGGGGTATTGTGTGTAGATCATTGGCACAAAATCTCAATTTAATCCATTTTAAATTCAGGCTGTAACACAACATAATGTGGAAAAAGTCCAGGGGTGTGAATACTTCCGTTACGTAGGGGGAGGCCGCTTTCCAGATCTTAGGGATTACACCAGAAAATATTGTCAAGTTAAAAATATAGGTCAATGGCTCTGCAATAAGTAGGGCAGAGAGCTGCAGTAAGAACGGATCAAGTGAATCAGACCCTTTTTTTTTACATCAATCTTTAGCAAAGCACTTAGGACATAAAATGGTTGAAATGAAAATAAAGTATGTACGAGTCTGTTAGTGCATCATTCTCTACAATCTGTTCTGAGGTAACTAAATGACTCCTGTTCTGAGGTAACTAGATGAATTTCCCATGCTGCACTCACAGAACAAACATGCAGATGGAAAGGTGGAGAGGGAACACAAACCTTCCAAAATACCTGAAGGTTTGGTCGGCGAGGCATGTGAAACGAAAGTGTTTGTTGATGGAAAATAATATAAAAGTCTTACTGACAGTGGATCACAGGTCACATGTGTTTCGGAGACCTTCTACCACACCCACCTAAGTCACTATCAACTGACCCCCTTGAATACAATTATTAGCATTGATGGTACTGCCGGGCAGAGTGTGCCATGCATGGGTTACATCGAAATAGCCATTCAACTACCCGAAGAGCTGTGTGAGACTGAGGAAACCTTCAATATCTTAGCTCTTGTCTGCCTTGATCATCAGTACTCCAAGCGGGTGCCTATGATTGTAGCAACACATTTGCTGAAGCGTGTTGTTAGGTCATGTAGAGATGTTACACGTGACAGTGCTGTTGACCAACTCACTATTTGCAAAGACTTTGCCCATGTTGTCACGCTCTGGCTCCGGGACTTTGTATGTTGAGCCAGGGTGTGTTCGTTTCGTTGTGTTCTGTTTGGTTGGGTTGTCTATGTGGTTGTTTCCTTGTTTGGTCGTGTGACTCCCAATCAGTGGTAACGAGTGTCAGCTGTCGGCTCGTTATCTCTGATTGGGAGCCATATTTAAACTGTGTGTTTTCACCTTGTGTTTGTGGGTTTTTGTTCCTTGTCAGTCATTGTCACTGTGGACTTTACGATCGTGTTTTGTTTTGTTTCGTGTACTTTACCAATTAAAGTAATGTTCGCTCAACGCGCTGCGCTTTGGTCCACTCCCTCATTAGACGATCGTGACAGAAAAACCCACCATCAAAGGACCAAGCAGCGTGTCCAGGAATCGGCAGCCTGGATGTGGGAGCAGCGTCGGAGGGACGAGAGGCACCCCCAAGAAATTTTTAGGGGGGGCACAGGGCATGGACGACGGGGCTGACGGAGGCAGAGAAGGGGCGAATTCAAAAGGCCACCAGGTTACGGGGCTCACTGGTCAAAGTAGGGAAAGGAGGTTTAGAGGCACGGCGAGAGGTACTGGGGTGTGTTACCAGTCCGGTCCGGCCCGTTCCAGTTCCCGGAGTAGAGACAGTGGTGTGTATCCCCAGTATGGTCCGGCCTGTTACGGCTCCTCGCACCAAATGGACGGTGCGCGTCTCCAGCCCGGTCCGGCCTGTCCCTGCTCCTCGCACTAAGCCTACGGTGTGCGTCGCCAGCCCAGCCCGGCCTGTTCCTGCTCCACGCACAAAGCCTACGGCGTGCGTCGCCAGCCCGACCCGGCCTGTTCTTGCCACTCGCACCAAACCAGGGGTGCGAGTCGCCAGCCTGGTCCAGCCCGTTCCTGCTACTCGCACCAAGCCAAGGGTGCGAGTCGTCAGCCTGGTTCAGCTCGTCCCTGCTACTCGCACCAAGCCAAGGGTGCGAGTCGTCAGCCTGGTTCAGCTCGTCCCTGCTACTCGCACCAAGCCAAGGGTGCGAGCCGTCAGCCTGATCCAGCCCACTCCTGCTACTCGCACCAAGCCAGGGATGCGAGTCGTCAGCCTGGTGAGGCCCGTTCCGGCTCCACGCATCAAGCCTAGGGTGCGTATCGTCAGCCAGGTCCGGTCCGTTCCTGCCTCACGCGCCAAGCCAGGGGTGCGCGTCGTCAGTCCAGATCCTACCAGCTGGGTCAGATCGGACCGGGGGCGCTACGGGGGGATTGAAGAAGGGTGGTGGTCAAGCCCGAGCCGGAGCCGCCTCCGAGGAGTAATGCCCACCCAGCCCTCCCCTGTTTGGGGTTTTTGAGGCGCGGTCGCAGTCCGCGCCTTTAGGGGGGGGTACTGTCACGCTCTGGCTCCGGGACTTTGTATGTTGAGCCAGGGTGTGTTCGTTTCGTTGTGTTCTGTTTGGTTGGGTTGTCTATGTGGTTGTTTCCTTGTTTGGTCGTGTGACTCCCAATCAGTGGTAACGAGTGTCAGCTGTCGGCTCGTTATCTCTGATTGGGAGCCATATTTAAACTGTGTGTTTTCACCTTGTGTTTGTGGGTTTTTGTTCCTTGTCAGTCATTGTCACTGTGGACTTTACGATCGTGTTTTGTTTTGTTTCGTGTACTTTACCAATTAAAGTCATGTTCGCTCAACGCGCTGCGCTTTGGTCCACTCCCTCATTAGACGATCGTGACACATGTACTGTGAGCTGTCTGTCATCGAGTCACTGCCCCTGTCATGGATGAACCGGTAGGGCAGTTACTTGTGAACAGCAGCAAGCCGGTCACTGTTCTCAAAGGGGAAACTATTGAAGTCTCCTGTGAATTCGTCGGCAGTGTTGATGAGTTCAAGTGTGCTGTGCTAGAGAAGCCTTCAGATCCATGCTTGCCAGGGCTACTTGCCAATGCTACTTGAGTTGTATCAACTCGTCTCCTCCCAGGGAGAGCCTGTGAACTACAATGTTCTGATGAAGAATGGGACAGAGCATGATAATACACTCGCCCAAAAAATAGTCATTGCAGATGTATGTGCAGTGGAATGGGTCAAACCTATCAATGGAAGAGAAAGAGAAACTGTACAAAATTGTCCTGACCAGTCCCCAGAGAGAGTCATCTGTGTCGAACAGTCAGCTTTTCAGTCGTCTGACTTTCATTTTGAAGATTCGCCAGCTGCACCTTAATTCTGCAAACGTGTGATTAAGAGACTGATCGAAAGGTCCCAGATGCTTTCTCCAAGCATGATTTGGATATAGGACATATATCTGGATTGAAACATAGGATCAATGTGTCAACTGATGTGCCTTTCAAGGAGCGCACTCGTTGTGTCTCCCCGGACGATTTCAATGATCTGAAGCAGCACCTTTATGAGCTAATTGAAGAGCACATAATTGAGGAATCTGATATCCCCTATGCTTCTCCCATTGTGCTTATAAGGAAGAAGAATGGTGCCTTAAGGATGGTTGTAGACTATTGAACGTTGAATCGCTTGACCGAGCGGGATGCTTATCCTCTGCCAAGAATAGAGACCTTCAGCTTTCTTGCCGGTTCCAAATGGTTCACTGTACTGGACTTGAAAAGCGGCTACTATCAGGTTGAGATGGAGGAGGGCGATAAGCCTAAAACAGCCTATACCACTCTATTTGGAAATTAGCAGTTCAAGATGATGGCGCAGTGATTGACCAATGCACCTGCTACTTTCCAGTGGACGATGGAGAAGGTGATGAGCAGGGATAAACCTGGAGGAAGTCATTGCTTTCCTTGATGACCTCATAATCTTTTCTGAGACGCTGGAGCATAAAGATATGTTAATGAAGGTGTTGTCTCGTGTCTCAGAGCATGGACTCAAGCTCTCCCTCTCCAAATGCAAGTTCTTCCAGTCATCCATGAAGTACTTGGGGCATGTTATTTCTGAGAGGGGAATCAAGCCTCACGAAGACAAGTGTCTGCACTCAAGACTTAGCATATTTCAAGGACCATAAAGGAAGTGATGGCATTGCTTGGTTTTTCTAGATATTACAGAAGGTTTGTTCAGAATTATTCAAGGTTTGTGAGGCCACTAAATTATCTTCTAGTCAGAGATCCCTCCTTGAAGAAGAAAGGACAACTGAAGAGGCCCATGAAGAGCCCACCACTATCAGGACAATGGGATGATCGTTGCCAGAGAGCTTTTGAGACCGTCCTTGAGAGGCGGCACCTGTTCTTGCATTTGCAGATTGGAGGATATCATATCATAATATCCCACAACTAACGAGTGCCAATAGGCTGCCTAAGTATGATCCCCAATCAGAGACAACGAGCGACAGCTGTCTCTGATTGGGAATCACACCCGGCCAAACATAGATCTACAACACCTAGACTGAAACATAGAAAACACAACATAGAATATTCACACCCTGACTCAACATATAAGAGTCCCCTGAGTCAGGGTGTGAATATTCTATGTTGTGTTTTCTATGTTTCAGTCTAGGTGTTGTAGATCTATGTTTGGCCGGGTGTGATTCCCAATCAGAGACAGCTGTCGCTCGTTGTCTCTGATTTGGGATCATACTTAGGCAGCCTATTGGCACTCGTTAGTTGTGGGATATTGTTCCGTGAGTAGGCTAGTTTTGTGTTCAGCCTTAGGACTTCACGTTTCGTTTGTTTGTTGTTTTGTCGTGTGTTTATCGGTAAATAAACATGTATGGTGACAGAAGATCCCACCAAACACGGACCAAGCAGCGTGCACAGGAGCAAACACCCTGGACACAGCTGGGGAAGATGTGGTCTTGGGATGAGATATTTGCAGGGAAAGGACCCTGGGCTAAGAAGGAAGCCCAGGCAGGAGAGGAGCAACGGCAACACAGAATCCGGCCGAGGAGGAAGCCCGAGAAGCAGCCCCAATAAAACATTTTGGGGGGGCTAAAGGGGTGGTCGGGGAGCGAGAGAGAAGAGCCCCGACCACTGCACCCGGTGGGTTTCCAGATTGAGTCCCTATGACCATGGGAGGAAGAGTGGGAACAGTTCTATACTGAGGAGTCGGAGGATGACTACGACGATGAGTGTCTGTTCCCTAACTCGTGGGGGCTCCCGGAGGAGCCCTCACTGGAGGAGGAGTGCCGAGAGAGAGAGAGAAGGATCGGTTCTGCAGGGTAAGAGAGGAGGCCACCACATTACGGGGGCTGATAGCTAGAATAGAGTGGGAGAGATCCATTCAAGAGGAGGCACTGCAGGAGGCTCGTATGGAGAAGGAGGAAGTAGAGGCACGGAGAGAGGAGCTGGTTAGGCAATATAAGGAGCGGGAGTTAATAGAGGAACCCAGGTATGCGGAGAAACGCACTGTATCGCCAGTGCGCATGCACAGCCCAGTGCGTTCTGTGCCAGCGCCCCGCACGTGTCGTGCGAAAGTGGGCAGCCAACCAGGACGGGTTGTGCCAGCTCTCCGCTCCTGGCCCGTTCCTGTTCCTCACACCAAGCCAGTGGTGCGTGTTCCCAGTCCGGTCCGGCCCGTTCCTAAACCCCGCATCAAGCCAGTGGTGCGTGTTCCCAGTCCGGCCCGGCCTGTTCCTGCTCCTCGCACCAAGCCTGTGGTGCGTGTCACCAGTCCGGCCCGGCCCATTCCTGCTCCCCGCACCAAGCCTGTGGTGCGTGTCGCCAGTCCGGCCCGGCCCGTTCCTGCTCCCTGCACCAAGCCAGTGGTGCGTGTCGCCAGTCCGGCCCGGCCCGCTCCTGCTCCTCGCACCAAGCCAGTGGTGCGTGTCGCCAGTCCGGCCCGGCCCCTTCCTGCTCCTCGCACCAAGCCAGTGGTGCGTGTCGTCAGTCCAGTCCGGCCCGGCCTGTTCCTGTCCTGGCACCAAGCCAGTGGTGCGTGTTCCCAGTCCAACCCGGCCTGTTCCTGCTCCTCGCACCAAGCCAGTGGTGCTTGTTCCCAGTCCGGCACGGCCTGTTCCTGCTCCTCGCACCAAGCCAGTGGTGCGTGTCGCCAGTCCGGCCTGGCCCCTTCCTGCTCCTCGCACCAAGCCAGTGGTGCGTGTCGTCAGTCCAGTCCGGCCCGGCCTGTTCCTGTCCTGGCACCAAGCCAGTGGTGCGTGTTCCCAGTCCGGCCCGGCCTGTTCCTGCTCCTCGCACCAAGCCAGTGGTGCTTGTTCCCAGTCCGGCACGGCCTGTTCCTGCTCCTCGCACCAAGCCAGTTGTGCGTTTCGCCAGTCCGGCCCGGCCCCTTCCTGCTCCTCGCACCAAGCCAGTGGTGCGTGTCGTCAGTCCAGTCCGGCCCGGCCTGTTCCTGTCCTGGCACCAAGCCAGTGGTGCGTGTTCCCAGTCCGGCCCGGCCTGTTCCTGCTCCTCGCACCAAGCCAGTGGTGCTTGTTCCCAGTCCGGCACGGCCTGTTCCTGCTCCTCGCACCAAGCCAGTTGTGCGTGTCGCCAGTCCGGCCCGGCCCCTTCCTGCTCCTCGCACCAAGCCAGTGGTGCGTGTCGTCAGTCCGGCCCGGCCTGTTCCTGTCCTGGCACCAAGCCAGTGGTGCGTGTTCCCAGTCCGGCCCGGCCTGTTCCTGCTCCTCGCACCAAGCCAGTGGTGCGTGTTCCCAGTCCGGCACGGCCTGTTCCTGCTCCTCGCACGAAGCCAGTGGTGCGTGTTCCCAGTCCGGCCCTGCTCTTTAACTATCCCAACTATAGACCAAACCGTCAGACAATAGCCAGAGCACTTTGGGACAATTTGATTTTACATTATGGATTTCCACAGATGATTAATAGTGACCAAGGTGCCAAATTTAGAGTGAGTTGATAGCAGAATGATGCTCCATTGCTGGAGTCAAATCACGAACAACCCCTTACCACCCTTGTGGTAATCCTGTTGAGCGCTTCAAAATTACTTTTTTATTTATTTTTTTATTTCACCTTTATTGGACATGTTTGGCACACTGAGTGACAAGAGAAAAGAAGAGTGGAGGGATTATGTGAAACCCCAAGTGCATGCATACAATTGCAGTCGCAATGACACAACAGGTGAGACTCCATTCATGTTTGGGCAACAAACTCGTTTACCCATTGACCTTTGTTTTGGCCTGAGTCCAGCTGGCCACAATGTAACCACACACCATAACTACACTAAACAGCTAAGAAGACGATTGAATGAGTTCGCTGTGAAATCTGCAGAGAAGAGTCAGAGGGGCAACAAATGCAGTTGGGACTCAAAAGTGATAGCATCTACAATCACTGAAGGTGACACAGTGCTCATCAGGAAGAAGTGCATTCGAGGGACACACAAGTTATCTGATCGAACTATGACCCAACACACCTCCAGGCTGTGTAAGGGCTATTTGGCCAAGAAGGAGAGTGATGGAGTGCTGCATCAGATGAACTGGCCTCCACAATCACCCGACCTCTAACCAATTGAGATGGTTTGGGATAAGTTGTACCTCAGAGTGAAGGAAAATTAGCCAACAAGTGCTCAGCATATGTGGGAACTCCTTCAAGACTGTTGGAAATTCATTTCAGGTGAAGCTGGTTGAGAGAATGCCAAGAGTGTTCAAAGATGTCATCAAGGCAAAGGGTGTCTACTTTGAAGAATCTCAAATATAAAATATAATTTGATTTTTTAAACACTTTTTGGTTACTACATGATTCCATATGTGTTATTTCATAGTTTTGATGTCTTCACTATTATTCTACAATGTCGAAAATTGTAAACATAAAGAAAAACCATTCAATGAATAGGTGTGTCCAAACTTTTGACTGGTTCTGTACTTATGTGACTCGTTTCAGGAAACTCGGTGTATGTTGCACGTCACTACTTTACAGGATCGGCATTTGAACGTAAACATTGATTTTTCATCAGAATGCGTTTTTTTTTAGCAGACATGACTTTTGGAACATGTGAACTTTCATGAGCCTTAATAACAAACTTGTATTCCATCCATAAATATGAATAGCATTGTTAAATTATGAGCCTAGTTGGTTTAGCCAAGGAAAAAGACAGGAATCTTCCCGCTAGCCACGATTGGCTGAGAAAATTGTGGTCTGGACATGCCGGAAGATGAGTTTGGATTGGTCGTAGCATGCTTCTGTCTATAACGTGAGCTGTTCAGTATGTGTTGACAGTCCTTTCTACCGCACCGTTTTTGAAAGATATAACGTTAGCCATCGAGAACTACAAAAGTTTTGCTACTTTTCTCAACAACATTGATGCCCTGAATTTAGCAGGCTCTATCGACAGATCAGTTGGAAAAAGTGATGGGCTACTTTCTGCACATGCCACGGTCAGTGTGAACCGAAGTGAGTTGACACAATGCTGGCCAAACAAGATGTAGCTACAAACAAAACAGAGTTAAATAGTTCCAGTCTGCCAGGAAGCGTTCATCCATGTATACAGGTAAGAGTCTAGCTACATTTTCAGATATAAGTTTCAAATTTTGTCAGAAAGTCATTTTATTGCAAGATAAAGCGTATTATTAGTTAGCTAGCAAACGGTGGCTAGCTGGCTTGCTATTTAACGTTACATGTATGATCTGTGTATTAATATTATTTGAATCAGAAATCCATTATCATTGCTAGTTATAGCCTAATGTTAGCTAGATAACATTGAACCCAGTTGGTAGGCTCTTTCACTACCTACAGATTCATACTACAGCGATGACAATGTTTGTTTTGGTAGTAGTATGAGTTGGGATTATGCCAGTTCATTGTTTAGCTAGCTATCTAGCTAGCTACAGTGAGGGAAAAAAGTATTTGATCCCCTGCTGATTTTGTACGTTTGACCACTGACAAAGACATGATCAGTCTATAATTTTAATGGTAGGTTTATTTGAACAGTGAGAGACAAAATAACAACAAAAAAATCCAGAAAAACGCATGTCAAAAATGTTATATATTGATTTGCATTTAATGAGGGAAATAAGTATTTGACCCCTCTGCAAAACATGACTTAGTACTTGGTGGCAAAACCCTTGTTGGCAATCACAGAGGTCAGACGTTTCTTGTAGTTGGCCACCAGGTTTGCACACATCTCAGGAGGGATTTTGTTCCACTCCTCTTTGCAGATCCTCTCCAAGTCATTAAGGTTTTGAGGCTGACGTTTGGCAACTCGAACCTTCAGCTCCCTCCACAGATGTTCTATGGGATTAAGGTCTGGAGACTGGCTAGGCCACTCCAGGACCTTAATGTGCTTCTTCTAGAGCCACTCCTTTGTTGCCTTGGCCGTGTGTTTTGGATCATTGTCATGCTGGAATACCCATCCACGACCCATTTTCAATGCCCTGGCTGAGGGAAGGAGGTTCTCACCCAAGATTTGACGGTACATGGCCCCGTCCATCGTCCCTTTGATGCGGTGAAGTTCTCCTGTCCCCTTAGCAGAAAAACACCCCCAAAGCATAATGTTTCCACCTCCATGTTTGACGGTGGGGATGGTGTTCTTGGGGTCATAGGCAGCATTCCTCCTCCTCCAAACACGGCGAGTTGAGTTGATGCCAAAGAGCTCGATTTTGGTCTCATCTGACCACAACACTTTCACTCAGTTCTCCTCTGAATCATTCAGATGTTCATTGGCAAACTTCAGACGGCCCTTTATATGTGCTTTCTTGAGCAGAGGGACCTTGCGGGCGCTGCAGGATTTCAGTTCTTCACGGCGTAATGTGTTACCAATTGTTTTCTTGGTGACTATGGTCCCAGCTGCCTTGAGATCATTGACAAGATCTTCCCGTGTAGTTCTGGGCTGATTCCTCACCGTTCTCATGATCATTGCAACTCCACGAGGTGAGATATTGCATGCAGCCCCAGGCCGAGGGAGATTGACAGTTCTTTTGTGTTTCTTCCATTTGCGAATAATCGCACCAACTGTTGTCACCTTCTCACCAAGCTGCTTGGCGATGGTCTTGTAGCCCATTCCAGCCTTGTGTAGGTCTACAATCTTGTCCCTGACATCCTTGGAGAGCTCTTTGGTCTTGGCCATTGTGGAGAGTTTGGAATCTGATTGATTGATTGCTTCTGTGGACAGGTGTCTTTTATACAGATAACAAGCTGAGATTAGGAGCACTCCCTTTAAGATGTGCTCCTAATCTCAGCTCGTTACCTGTATAAAAGACACCAGGGAGCCAGAAATCTTTCTGATTGAGAGGGGGTCAAATACTTATTTCCCTCATCAAAATGCAAATCAATTTATAACATTTTTGACATGCGTTTTTCTGGATTTTGTTGTTGTTATTCTGTCTCTCACTGTTCAAATAAACCTAACATTAAAATTATAGACTGATCATGTCTTTGTCAGTGGGCAAACGTAAAAAATCAGCAAGGGATCAAATACTTTTTTCCCTCACTGTACATATCTTAACAGAAGACTACATGTCTAAACAAAACACTTCACCAGATGATAACATGTCCCATTATGGGCTCCTGAGTGGCGCAGCAGTCTAAGGCACTGCATCTCAGTGCTTGAGGCGTCACTACAGACCCCCTGGTTCGATTCCAAGCTGTATCACAACCGGCCATGATTGGGAGTCCCATAGGGCGGTGCACAATTGGCCCAGCATCGTCTGGGTTTGGCCGGGGTAGGCCGTCATTGTAAATAAGTATTTGGTCTTAACTGATTTGCCTAGTTAAATAAAGGTTAAAAAAATAATCTAATTAGCCAGGGGGTGATTACGGCCATCTATTGTATTTCATGAACATGTGTACATGTCTAGACAATAGTGACCCATCCACTTAGCTAGATGTGGTTAGGCCCGGGTGGTTATAGCATTTCCTTCACATCACAAGTGTGTCGGGTAAGCATCCTCTAATAATGATACAATATTATTTATCTGGACACGTTCTGTTTTTGACATTGCTACTATGCAAGTAGCCACTTCACTGTATCGTTTACACCTTCTGTATCCTGTGCATGTGACCAATAAACGTCAATTTTATTTATATAGCGTGTGTATACCACATGGCCTCACATGAATCCTTAAAAAGATGGGTGGGGCTAAGGCTTAAGAGGGAATGAACGATGCTGAATGGGTGTAGACAAGGAAGAGCTCTCCAGTAGGTGTACCAAAACATTCAAGGGCCATTTTTATCAAAAGTGGGGTTACAAGTTTATTAACTTTCAAAGCAGAATTACTTTCCCATTGTTCCTCAACTGCAGTGTATGATATACAATTTTCTAGCTCTGAGTCTCTACTTTGATCCAATGTAAAAAACACAATTTCAAATTTTGCTACATAAGACTGAATTGAGGCGGTCAGTCACATATGAAGTGGGTAAAACAAACAAATCCAAGACCGCAGCTGTAGGATTTGAGGTCAGATGGAGTCTCTAATACAAGTATGCTATGATCAGTAGGTAACACCTTATTTGAAAATACCATAGAGGGTTGGTTTGAATTGGTAGAGGTACAAGATTGTCTAGAACATTGGGCCTATGTCTCACTACTGTCTAGACATGTACACTTGTAACCCCACTCTCTCCTTTCCCAGATGTTTAGTTCATTTCATTCCGATCTCCTTTGCATTATTGTAGCCATTTTCTGCAGCCTGTCAACTATGCCTCTGCCTATCCCAGGCTATACAAACGCCTCACACCGCGTGGCTGCTGCCTCTCTAACCTGGTGGTCCCTCCACGCACCACCCACGTGGAGCTCCAGGTCTCAGGCAGCCTCTGGAACTGCCGTTCTGCTGCCAACAAGGCATAGTTCATCTCAGCCTATGCTACCCTCCAGTCCCTCGACTTATTGGCGCTGACGGAAACATGGATTACCACTGAAAACACTGCTACTCCTACTGCTCTCTCCTCGTCTGACCATGTGTTCTCGCATACCCCGAGAGCATCTGGTCAGCGGGGTGGTGGCACAGGAATCCTCATCTCTCCCAAATGGACATTCTCTATTTTTCCCCTGACCCATCTGTCTATCTCCTCATTTGCATTCCATGCTGTCACAGTCACTAGCCCATTTAAGCTTAATATCGTTGTCATCTATCACCCTCCAGGTTCCCTTGGAGAGTTCATCAATGAGCTTGACGCCTTGATAAATTCCTTAATCCTCCTCCCCCTCCCCCCTCCTCCCTCTCTGTGGATGACTTCGTCAACCATTTTGAAAAGAAGGTTGACGACATCTGATCCTCGTTTGGTAAGTCAAATGACACTGCTGGTCCTGCTCACACTGCCCTACCCTATGCTTTGACTTCTTTCTCCCCTCTCTCTCCAGATAAAATCTTTCGACTTGTGACGGCCGGCCGCCCAACAACCTGCCCGCTTGACCCTATCCCCTCCTCTCTTCTCCAGACCATCTCCGGTGACCTTCTCCCTTACCTCACCTCGCTGATCAACTCATCCTTGACCGCTGGCTATGTCCCTTCCGTCTTCAAGAGAGCGAGAGTTGCACCCCTTCTCAAAAAACCAACACTCGATCCCTCTGATGTCAACAACTACAGACCAGTATCCCTTCTTTCTTTTCTCTCCAAAACTATTGAGCGTGCCGTCTTTAGCCAACTCTCTTGCTATCTCACTCAGAATGACCTTCTTGATCCAAACCAGTCAGGTTTCAAGACTGGTCATTCAACTGAGACTGCTCTTCTCTGTGTCACGGAGGCTCTCCGCACTGCTAAAGCTAACTCTCTCTCCTCTGCTCTTGTCCTTCTAGACCTGTCTGCTGCCTTTGATACTGTGAACCATCAGATCCTCCTCTCCACCCTCTCCGAGCTGGGCATCTCCGGCGCGGCTCACTCTTGGATTGCGTCCTACCTGATTGGTCGCTCCTACCAAGTGGCGTGGCGAGAAGCTGTCTCCGCACCACGTGCTCTCACCACTGGTGTCCCCCAGGGCTCAGTTCTAGGCCCTCTCCTATTCTCGCTATACACCAAGTCACTTGGCTCTGTCATATCCTCACATGGCCTCTCCTATCATTGCTACGCAGATGACACACAACTAATCTTCTCCTTTCCCCCTTCTGATAACCAGGTGGCGAATCGCATCTGTGCATGTCTGGCAGACATATCAGTATGGATGACGGATCACAACCTCAAGCTGAACCTTGGCAAGACGGAGCTGCTCTTCCTCCCGGGGAAGGACTGCCCGTTCCATGATCTCGCCATCACGGTTGACAACTCCGTTGTGTCCTCCTCCCAGAGTGCGAAGAGCCTTGGCGTGACCCTGAACAACACCCTGTCGTTCTCCGCTAACATCAAGGCGGTGACCCGATCCTGTAGGTTCATGCTCTACAACTTTCGGAGAGTACGACCCTGCCTTACACAGGAAGCGGCACAGGTCCTAATCCAGGCACTTGTCATCTCCCGTCTGGATTACTGCAACTCGCTGTTGGCTGGGCTCCCTGCCTGTGCCATTAAACCCCCACAACTCATCCAGAATGCCGCAGCCCGTCTGGTGTTCAACCTTCCCAAGTTCTCTCACGTCACCCCGCTCCTCCGCACACTACACTGGCTTCCAGTTGAAGCTCACATCTGCTACAAGACCATGGTGCTTGCCTACGGAGCTGTGAGGGGACGGCACCTCCGTACCTTCAGGCTCTGATCAGTCCCTACACCCAAACGAGGGCATTGCGTTCATCCACCTCTGGCCTGCTGGCTCCCCTACCTCTGCTGAAGCACAGTTCCCGCTCAACCCAGTCAAAACTGTTCGCTGCTCTGGCACCCCAATGGTGGAACAAGCTCCCTCACGACGCCAGGACAGCGGAGTCACTCACCACCTTCCGGAGACATTTGAAACCCCACCTCTTTAAGGAACACCTGGGATAGGATAAAGTAATCCTTCTAACCCCCCCCCCTTACCCCCCCCCCCCCAAAATAAATAAATAATAATAATAATAATTGTAAAGTGGTTATCCCACTGGCTATAAGGTGAATGCACCAATTTGTAAGTCGCTCTGGATAAGAGTGTCTGCTAAATGACGTAAATGTAAAATGTAATGTAAATGAGTGAGGACGTGGGTTAAAACGAGTCAGTGAGGGTTACCTGTTGTGGGCCTGCAGTATGATGACATAATAATTAATGTGTGGGATTACCTGAGCGGGACTTGCAGTGATAAAAAGTCAATATCTCACTGCAGCCTTGAAATGTGAGGGCAGGGTCCAGGCTCCAAGATTATATGAATAGACGGCATCCTCTCTGTAGAGCATCTTCTGTTTTCAAAAGGTGTCAAAGTTATCCACAAAAGTAACTCCAACAGAGTTGCAGTAGACTCGTTGCCAGTCATGTGGTGCCAGCGACCTACTGAATCTTTCCATGCCACGATTCCGTGATGGCACTGGGCTGGAAATAATTGGACGCTTGTTGGAGTCTTTCAGTTCTAATCAGTTCTTTAAAATCCCATTTCAGATGTTCCGAGCTAGCCATCCTAATCTCATTAGATCCCACATGGACTACGACAGCGACAGCCCCTGTGTTCTTGCGTAAAACGGTAGGAATCAGCCTAGTAATGTCCTGTACCCGAGCCCCAGGATAGCACAAGGTTTTTTCCCCCCAGGAACCAAGATGTTTCTCACCATAGAACTTCCAATTATAATGGCTGGTGACATGGCAGAGGAGGTCTGGAAGTTTTTGCGCCTCAAGCCAGCCGCATAACCCATTGTGGCTGATGGAGGGGCCGGTGCATCAGACACCCTCGAGGTCAGGTGATCCGAATCCGAGGCAGAATCTGACACAGAATCCCCCTGAAAAGGGGTAGGGGACGATGGCGCTGGAATTGCCGAATCCAGGAGGGCAAAGCTGTTTGACAACTTTATTTGGGTTGGTCTTCCGAACGCCAAAGAAGCCCCACTCACCACAGGCCGCTTCCCTCCATTTGGCCTACATTGCATGACGTGCTTCCATGGTTGGGCAGCAGGAATGGTGACAGTATAATCCGCTAAATCCACCAGAAGCGACGGCCCTGCTCCATTTTCCAGGGGAGTGGGAGACTTCTTCGGGGAGGGGTCCCTGGAAGACATTGGCTATTCAGTCAATGAGTGTTGACATGGCGGTGATACTCTCAACACATCGGGATGGTGTCCAGCCTGTGGTGTAGAGAAAGTAGGTGGGGGTGATTCCCCCAGTAGATTGTGCAAGTCCTTAATCTGTTTGCTAAGAGTAGCCACTTCTTCTCTATAGTTCTCCACGAGTAAACAATTGTTGCATCGGAACTCCGGTTGGTCCACATTGTTCTGGAAGAGAGCATAGTAAATACAGCTCCTGCAGCACACAAAATGCTGCATTTTTCCTCTGAACAGGGAAGCCTCCATGAGAAGAGACATAGCAACTACATCTCTGTCGCAGTGATAATGATTTAGAGGCCAAGTAAAAAAAAAAAAGAAGAAACAATAACTTGCGTATTTTTCCGGTCCTATACAGGCCATCGGTAAATACACCCGAAACCAAAAATAAAATTAAACTAAATACTCTAGTCTGTTAAACGTAACTTTCTGCAATAAACTATTAACTCTCAAATTTGTGCATTCGCTCTCGTGCACTCCTAGGGGTGTCACCGAGAAGGAAGCGGAGAGAGGTCTAGCGAACCTGGTGAAGTATTGTATTTTGTCGTGCACTGTAAAAAAGCCAATTTAACTAATTGCATACTCAGCATTATTCTGTGAGTTGAGTGTACTTCCAAAGGACAAGAATTTGAGCTAATTTGTTAGTGTGTTTACTCAACAAACTGCTCGAAGTCAGCTGAATTTGAACAAGCCTGTTGAGTAAAATTACAAATTCATGTTTTTTGCTCAAAACATCTCAAAACCACACAGATCATTATCATATTTTCCAGCATGCTCTCTTAAATGTTGATATTTCAAACTTGTTTGGTTCAATAACTGTGTTTTTGCATGTACTTTGATTAGTTTATTAATCTTACGATACACAAAGATAAATAAAAAAATTCAAAACGAATCTAATATGTTAGTAGTTGGATTTATTGCACCTATTACTGAGATGTTGTTCGAGTTTATATGATATACAGAGCATTCGGAAAGTATTCAGACTGCTTGACTTCTTCCACATTTTGTTACGTTACAGCCTTATTCTAAAATGGATTAAATATTTTAAAAATTCGAATCAATCTACACACAATACCCCATAATGACAAAGTGAAAACAGGTTTAGCAATTTTAGCAAATGTATTACAAATAAAAAACAGAAATACCTTATTTACGTAAGTACTCAGACCCTTTGCTATGAGACTCGAATTTGAGCTCAGGTGCATCCTGTTTCCATTGATCATCCTTGAGATTTTCTACAACTTCATTGGAGTCCACCTGTGGTAAATTCTATTGATTGGAAATTATTTGGAAAGGCACACAGCTGTCCATATAAGGTCCCACAGTTGATAGTGCATATCAGAGCAAAAACCAAGCCATGAGGTCGAGGAATTGTCCGTTGAGCTCCGAGACAGGATTGTGTCGAGGCAAAGGAAGGGTACCAAAAAATGTCTGCAGCATTGAAGGTCCCCAAGAACACAGTGGCCTCTATCATTCTTAAATGGAAGAAGTTTGGAACCACCTAGACTCTTCCTAGAGCTGGCCGCCCGGCCAAACTGAGCAATCGGGGGAGAAGGGCCTTTGTCAGGGAGGTGACTAAGAATGAGATGGTCACTCTGAAAGAGATCTAGAGTTCCTCTGTGGAGATTTGAGAACCTTCCAGAAGGACAACCATCTCTGCAGCACTCCACCAATCAGGCCTTTATAGTAGTGTGGCCAGACGGAAGCCACTCCTCAGTAAAAGGCACATGACAGCCCGCTTGGAGTTTGCCAAAAGGCACCTAAAGGACAAGATTATCTGGTCTGATGAAACCAAGATTGAACTCTTTGACCTGAATGCTAAGCTTCACGTCTGAAGGAAACCTGGCATCATCCCTACGGTGAAGCATGGTGGTGGCAGCATCTTGCAGTGGGGATGTTTTTCAGTGGCAGGGACTGGGAGACTAGTCAGGACTAAGGGAAAGATGAACGGAGCAAAGTACAGTGAGGTCCTTGATGAAAACCTGCTCCAGACACCTCAGGACCTCAGACTGGGGCAAAGGTTCACCTTCCAACAGGACAACGACCCTAAGCACATAGCCAAGACAACGCAGGAGTGGCTTCGGGACAATTCTCTGAATGTCCTTGAGTGGCCCAGCCAGAGGCCGGACTTGAACCCAATCGAACATCTCTGGAGAGACCTGAAAATAGCTGTCAGCGACACTCCCCATCCACCTGACAGAGCTTGAGAGGATCTGCAGAGAAGAATGGGAGAAACTCACCAAATATATGTGTGCCAAGCTTGTAGCTGTGACACTCTGGCTCCATGGACTTTGATATTTGAGCCAGGGTGTATTTTGTTTTGTTGGTAGGTCTGTTGTGTGTATTTCTAGGTTTGCCTTTCTGTTGGGTTCATTTCTAGGTTTGGTCTATGACTCCCAATCGGAGGTAACGAGTGTCAGCTGTCGGCTCGTTATCTCTGATTGGGAGCCATATTTAATCTGTATGTTTTCTTGTTGGGTTTGTGGGTTTTTGTTCCTTTTGGTCAGTGTACCGTAGGACTTCACATTCGTCATTTGTTTGTTGTTTTCGTGGTTGCTTTTATTTAAATAAAGTCATCATGTTCACTCCACGCGCTGCGTATTGGTCCGTTTCCTCAGACGATCGTGACAGAAAAACCCACCATAGAAGGACCAAGCAGCGTGTCCAGGAGCAAGACAGCTGGACATGGGAGGAAGCGCCTGGTAAGGAGATCGAGAGGCTGGCGATGGCCCAGGTGGGCAAATCGTGGTCCTGGGAGGACATGCTCGGGGGCAAGGGACCTTGGGGGAAGATCAAGGCCCTGGCGAGAGAGGAGCAACGGCGTCAGCAGGGCCATCATCGTTGGAAGGACGAGAGGCAACCCCAAAACGTTTTTGGGGGGGGGCACATGGCTTGGACGACGGGGCTAACGGAGGCAGAGAAGGGGCGAATTCAAGAGGCCACCAGGTTACGGGGGCTACTGGTTAAAGGAGGGAAAGGAGATGTAGAGGCACGGCGTGAGAGACTGAGGTGTGTATCCAGTCCGGTCCGGCCCGTTCCAGTTCCCGGGTAGAGCCAGTGGTGTGTGTCCCCAGTACGGTCCGGCCTGGTACGGCCCCTCGCACCAAAGGGGACGGTGCGCGTCTCCAGCCCGGTCCGACCTGTTCCTGCCTCTCGCACAAGGCCTACGGTGTGCGTTGCCAGCCCAGCCCGGCCTGTTCCTGCTCCACGCACAGAACCTACGGTGTGCGTCGCCAGCCCAGCCCGGCCAGTTCCTGCTCCACGTACTAAGCCTACGGTGTACGTCGCCAGCCCGGTCCGGCCTGTTCCTGCCACCCGCACCAAGTCTACGGTGCGCGTCGCCAGCCCGACCCGGCCTGTTCCTGCCACCCGCACCAAGTCTACGGTGCGCGTCGCCAGCCCGACCCGGCCAGTTCCTGCCACCCGCACCAAGTCTACGGTGCGCGTCGCCAGCCCGACCCGGCCTGTTCCTGCCACTCGCACCAAACTGACGGTGCGCGGCCGCCAGCCCGGTCCGGCCTGTTCCTGCCACCCGCACCAAGTCTACGGTGCGCGTCGCCAGCCCGACCCGGCCTGTTCCTGCCACTCGCACCAAACTGACGGTGCGCGTCGCCAGCCCGGTCCGGCCTGTTCCTTCTCCCCGCACTAGCCCTGAGATGCGTGTCCTCAGCACGGGACCACCAGTTCCGGCACCACGCACCAGGCCTATAGTGCGCCTCAGACGGCCAGAGTCTGCCGTCTGCCCAACGGGGCCTGAACTGCCTGTCTGCCCAACGCCGTCTGAACTGTCCGTCTGCCAAGCGCTGCATAAGCCGCCCGTCGGCCATGAGCCTTCAGAGCCTTCCGCCAGACAGGAGCCGCTAGAGCCTTCCGCCAGACAGGATCAGCCAGAGCCTTCCGCCAGACAGGATCAGCCAGAGCCTTCCGCCAGACAGGATCAGCCAGAGCCTTCCGCCAGACAGGATCAGCCAGAGCCTTCCGCCAGACAGGATCAGCCAGAGCCTTCCGCCAGACAGGATCAGCCAGAGCCTTCCGCCAGACAGGATCAGCCAGAGCCTTCCGCCAGACAGGATCAGCCAGAGCCTTCTGCCAGACAGGATCAGCCAGAGCCTTCCGCCAGCCAGGATCCGCCAGAGCCGTCCAGCCAGGATCCGCCAGAGCCGTCCAGCCAGGATCCGCCAGAGCCCCCTTAGTCAGGTACTGTCCCTTAGTCCGGTGCTGCCCCTTAGTCCGGTGCCGCCCCTTAATCCAGTGGGGGTTAGTTGGGGGTGGTCATGTGGAGGGGGCTACGGAAGCGGATAGTGACTAAGGTGGGGTGGGGACCACGACCTGGGCCAGAGCCGCCACCATGGACAGACGCCCACCCAGACCCTCCCCTAGACTGTATGCTGGTGCGCCCGGAGTGCGCACCTTTAGGGGGGGGTACTGTGACACTCTGGCTCCATGGACTTTGATATTTGAGCCAGGGTGTATTTTGTTTTGTTGGGTATTTGGGTGTATTTCTATGTTGGTAGGTCTGTTGTGTGTATTTCTAGGTTTGCCTTTCTGTTGGGTTCATTTCTAGGTTTGGTCTATGACTCCCAATCGGAGGTAACGAGTGTCAGCTGTCGGCTCGTTATCTCTGATTGGGAGCCATATTTAATCTGTATGTTTTCTTGTTGGGTTTGTGGGTTTTTGTTCCTTTTGGTCAGTGTACCGTAGGACTTCACATTCGTCATTTGTTTGTTGTTTTTGTGGTTGCTTTTATTTAAATAAAGTCATCATGTTCACTCCACGCGCTGCGTATTGGTCCGTTTCCTCAGACGATCGTGACAGTAGCGTCGTACCCAATAAGACTCAAAGCTGTAATCACTGCCAAAGGTGCTTCAACAAAGTACTGAGTAAAGGGTCTGAATACTTATGTAAATGTTACATTTCAGTTTTGTTTTTTAAAATATAAATTAGCAAAGATTTCTAAAAACCTGTTTTTGCTTTGTCATTATGGGTTATTGTGTGTAGATTGATGAGGATTTTTATTTATTTATTTTAGAATAAGGCTGTAACGTAACAAAATGTGGAAAAAGTCAAGCGGTCTTAATACTTTCCGAATGCACTTTTGAGCTCCAAAAGTATTGGGACAGTGACAATTTAGTTTTTGTTTTGGCTTTGTACTCCAGCATGTTTGATTTGAAATGATAAAGTGCAGACTGTCAGCATGGTAAATAATGGTAATCACTGTAGGTATTCTCAGTAATCAAACTTCCCTACCCCGGCAGTAGTGATGGGAAGTTCGGCTCTTTTTACTGACTCTGATCTTTGAGTTGTTCAGTCAAAATAACGAATCTTTCAACTCATTTCATTCATTTGAGTCAGTAATGCCTAGATCATGCAGGACTCCCTACCGGCAAACGATGAACTGAAAACTCGAAAGAGTCATGATTCTACAAGCCTATTATTCACATGTCCTTTACCATAGGGGGCTTATTTGAGCTGTCATTTGTGACAGACATTTGTGACAGACAATTGGTTGATTGCTAGGCATTCAAATACGATATTGTCTTGATACATTTGAAATGAGGCCATAACCACCCTAGATTGTGAATGACTCTTGGCGGAAGCATTGCTTGACTATAGCTGGATGGAAATTATCCAACCATTATGTAGAAATGACATGTTTAATATAATAATAAACAACATTTATCAATCGGACTATTATGTGAATAAATACATACAACAGGCCCTTTACGTCTCTGGAGGAATCTAGTCAAGGTAGTGAGCCTTACATCACCTCAGTGTGACTATAATGAACATTACATTTACATTTACGTCATTTAGCAGACGGTCTTATCCAGAGCGACTTACAAATTGGTGCATTCAACTTATGATAGCCAGTGGGACAACCACTTTTTTTTTATGGGGGGTGGGGGAGGGGGGGTATAAGGATTACTTTTATACTATTCCAGGTATTCCTTAAAGAGGTAGGGTTTCAAGTGTCTCCGGAAGGTGGTCAGTGACTCCGCTGTCCTGGCGTCATGGGGGAGCTTGTTCCACCATTGGGGTGCCAGAGCAGCGAATAGCTTTGACTGGGCTGAGCGGGAACTGTGCTTCCGTAGAGGTAGGGGGGCTAGCAGGCCAGAGGTGGATGAACGTAGTGCCCTCGTTTGGGTGTAGGGTCTGATCAGAGCCTGAAGGTAAGGAGGTGCCGTTCCCCTCACAGCTCCGTAGGCAAGCACCATGGTCTTGTAGTAGATGCGAGCCTCAACTGGAAGCCAGTGGAGTGTGCGGAGGAGCGGGGTGACATGAGTCTAACTTGCACCATTATACAATTATTAAGAGACTAGACACAAATAGCTAATCCTGGTGACCAATGTTCTATTAGACTTACTAAATTATAAGCGTGTAGTCAATCAAATAATTACTCTGTAAAATGAGGAATGCATTTACTCAATTCAACTAATATAATGTATTAGTCACAAAATAATTAACACAAACAAATACAGTGTACACGAGACATGATACATTACAGAAAAACGGAGTAAATGACTATCACCAATAGGCTAGGATTTAACGTGGTTACGTGTCTTCAGTTGAGAATAATCTGTAAGAGAAAAACGATGTGACACACACAGGAGCTTGCTAGCAAGTTTCAAAATATGAGCAAATTCACTGCTCTTTTAACCAAATTCAAGCAGGAACTCACCCCAAACCTGTATTAACATTTATTTGCACTTTGCTAGCAAAAACAAAAGACAAGAACAACACACCCAGATTCTAATCTAATCAACTCAATTTAAATGATAGGAATGCACCCTTGTGTCGCTCCCTCTTTGAACTATCCGGCATCCAATTAACATAATAACACAGTTTCCCTGTAACAATACATCCATAACACTTACAGTACAATAGAACATATCAAAATGCATAGCTCTTCGTGGACTCTTGAAACAATCCAAACATGACAATTTAATTCACACAGTAACATTCATTTAGTTGATTTCACGTTTTCATCGGTCTTCACACTTCCAATGGTGTCCGCGCTCCCAGGATTGTGTGGGAACGTCCGCCACCGGAGAAAACCACAGATAAGGTGTGTTTGACCCCTGTGATAGCCCACAAATGGTCAGATACCCAAACAATGTCATAAATGGGGATTGAGTCATCACGCTGCGCTCCCACACCAGGCAGTCACCAGTCGCGAGTATCACCTTCTCTCATTCTTCTCTCATTCATGACTGCCGTGAGTGTGATTAGCACAATATTGTTCGCAAACTGCAGCACCCCAAACGATTCATTTTCAAGTTCGAGTTTGTTGAGCAGAGGCTGTGTATGTTTGGGTTCTACAAAGCTGTGTCCATCATAAAATTCAATAATCAATTAATTGCATTAATTCTTGCACCATGCGATCAATTATCAGTTCTAAACGTGTATTTTTCTTCTCTATGCTGCCTGCAGCATGATCTATTTTCCCTTGCACACATAATACACAATTGCTGGTCGGAGCACGTCTCCAGAGCCACTGAGCTGGAGGAGCGCGTATTAATCCTGCTGTAGAATTCATTTCGACCAGCAGGTGAAACAAATTACTAAAATGAACGAGTCGCTCCGAAATAATGAATCGAGTCAGTAAAAAGAGTAGTTCAAAAAGAATGAATCGTTCGAACTGCACATCACTACTCGGCAGTGAATGCAGGTTACGGGTGATTAAAAGTTCCAATTGTTGGATATCCTCAATCTGGCTGGATTCCAATATGAATTACACATCACTTTGCAAGCCAGCATAATGTGGCTTGCAGGATTGATGTGGCCTGTAAACCAGGAGTTTGAGACCACTTTGTTGGGTGTAACTAGGCCCTTAAAGAAAGGCCTTACGATATACACTGAGTGACAGACTAACCAGGTGAATCCAGGTAAAAGCTATGATTCCTTATTGATGTCACCTGTTAAATCCACTTCAAATCAGTGTAGATGAAGGGGAGGAGATAGGTTAAAGAAGGACTTTTAAGCCTTTAGACAATTGAGACATGGATTGTGTATGTGTGCCATTCAGAGGGTGAATGGGCAAGACAAAAGATTTAAGTGCCTTTGAAAGGAATATGATAGTAGGTGCCAGGCGCACCATTTTGAGTATGTCAAGAACAGCATCGCTGCACTTTTTTTTTTAACACTCAACATTTTCCCATGTGTATCAAGAATGGTCCACTCAAAGGGCATCCAGCCAACTGTGGGAAGCATTGGAGTCAACATGAGCCAGCTTTCGACACCTTGTAGAGTCCATGCCCCAACAAATTGAGGCTGTTCTGATGGCTAAAGGGGGTGCAACTCAATATAAGGAAGGTGTTCCTAATGTTTTGTACACTCAGTGTATGTAAAGTATTGTCATATAGAGTTTAAAGATAACATATTCACTTTGGAAACCATACAAAAACCATGTCTCTGTCGCTAACAAATACAATCATGGTTGGTAACTACAATTCATTAGAAAGGCAAGGCACTCTGGGAAATATACAAATAAGGTAGACTCAATTCTCAAGTGGAATTGTATGTTCACTCAATCTAAAATTAAAAGTTGAGTGAACATACAATTCAACTTGAGAATGTATGTAGGTTCAGCTATGTGCCCAAATGTTGAGCAAACTCACAAACCTATTGCAGCTGGTTGCCTTACACTTATAGTTGTAAGTTGAATCCACTTCAATGCTATTTTGTTGAGCAAACTCACAATCCTATTGCAGCTGGTTGCCATACATTTGTACATTCAATCAACATATATATTGTTTACAGTGTAGTACTATAGTCATACCTGTCTCACAGTGCCGTCCTGTAAAGCCTGAGGGGCAGACGCAGGTGTTGGGCGACACACAGGTACCTCCACTCCTACAGCCCTCCTCACAGAATGCTGGAGAAAGAGAAAGTAGAGAGAGAGACAGAGAAACAGAGAGAGAAGCAGGGAGAGAAAGAGAGCAAGAGAAAGGAGAAAAACAGAGAGAAACAAAGAGAGAGAGAGAGACAGTGCAAGAGTTTAATTCTCACAGATCAATATCACAAACACAATCCTGCTGTGAATACCATTTTGCTCTCCTGTTCTATTTAACAGCGTTGCTTCTTGTGGCTACAAACGACCAGTCCCTCACTGTGCATTACCACCACCACACACACCCATATTCTCAAACTTTAAATGGGTAAGAAGCCCAGCTCGCAGGCTTGGACCTGGGCGTGGAATGCGAGCTGCCTAGTGGGCCACTTTTGCTAAGCACAACTGCCGCACACATGCACAGGTGTAAAGCCATTCTAAAAAATAATGCCCTCCAGCTTTTTCCAAGGTTACCATTACTCTCCATGGGGGAGGAATAGCTTTAGTTTCAATGCATTCTCAGTAGTGGGTGAGGTGGGCTCAGAAGGGGCTTTGTGGGTCCCACTTTCTCTGTGTGTGTGTGTTTATGTATGTGTTTGAGAGAAAATGTGTGTGTGTGCATGTGCATCGTGTGGTTGGCCTTAGTGGGAATTAAACCCACAAGCATATAGTATGTATAAGCATGAAGTAGAGGCCTAAGCATAGTTGTTCACTAGTTTACTCCAATTAGGGAAGGGATGGTGGGGTTGGAAAGTAATAAAAGGATGTATGTATATGCGTATATGCGTATATATATATATGTATGTATATGCGTATATGTATGTATGTGTATGTATGTGTGTATATATATATATATATATATATATATATACAGTGGGGAGAACAAGTATTTGATACACTGCCGATTTCGCAGGTTGTCCTACTTATAAAGCATGTAGAGGTCTGTAATTTTTATCATAGGTACACTTCAACTGTGAGAGACGGAATCCAGAAAATCACATTGTATGATTTTTAAGTAATTAATTTGCATTTTATTGCATGACATAAGTATTTGATCACCTACCAACCAGTAAGAATTCCGGCTCTCACAGACCTGTTAGTTTTTCTTTAAGAAGCCCTCCTGTTCTCCACTCATTACCTGTATTAACTGCACCTGTTTGAACTCGTTACCTGTATAAAATACACCTGTCCACACACTCAATCAAACAGACTGCAACCTCTCCACAATGGCCAAGACTGGAGAGCTGTGTAAGGACATCAGGGATAAAATTGTAGACCTGCACAAGGCTGGTATGGGCTACAGGACAATAGGCAAGCAGCTTGGTGAGAAGGCAACAACTGTTGGCGCAATTATTAGAAAATGGAAGAAGTTCAAGATGACGGTCAATCACCCTCATTCTGGGGCTCCATGCAAGATCTCACCTCGTGGGGCATCAATGATCATGAGGAAGGTGAGGGATCAGCCCAGAACTACACGGCAGGACCTGGTCAATGACCTGAAGAGAGCTGGGACCACAGTCTCAAAGAAAACCATTAGTAACACACTACACCGTCATGGATTAAAATCCTGCAGCGCACGCAAGGTCCCCCTGCTCAAGCCAACGCATGTCCAGGCCCGTCTGAAGTTTACCAATGACCATCTGGATGATCCAGAGGAGGAATGGGAGAAGGTCATGTGGTCTGATGAGACAAAAATAGAGCTTTTTAGTCTAAACTCCACTCGCCGTGTTTGGAGGAAGAAGAAGGATGAGTACAACCCCAAGAACACCATCCCAACCGTGAAGCATGGAGGTGGAAACATCATTCTTTGGGGATGCTTTTCTGCAAAGGGGACAGGACGACTGCACCGTATTGAGGGGGGGATGGATGGGGCCATGTATCGCGAGATCTTGGCCAACAACCTCCTTCCCTCAGTAAGAGCATTGAAGATGGGTCGTGGCTGGGTCTTCCAGCATGACAACGACCCGAAACCCACAGCCAGGGCAACTAAGGAGTGGCTCCGTAAGAAGCATCTCAAGGTCCTGGAGTGGCCTAGCCAGTCTCCAGACCTGAACCCAATAGAAAATCTTTGGAGGGAGCTGAAAGTCCGTATTGCCGAGCGACAGCCCCGAAACCAGAAGGATCTGGTGAAGGTCTGTATGGAGGAGTGGGCCAAAATCCCTGCTGCAGTGTGTGCAAACCTGGTCAAGACATACAGGAAACGTATGATCTCTGTAATTGCAAACAAAGGTTTCTGTACCAAATATTAAGTTCTGCTTTTCTGATGTATCAAATACTTATGTCATGCAATAAAATGCAAATGAATTACTTAAAAATCATACAATGTGATTTTCAGGATTTTTGTTTTAGATTCCATCTATCACAGTTGAAGTGTACCTATGATAAAAATTACAGACCTCTACATGCTTTGTAAGTTGGAAAACCTGCAAAATCGGCAGTGTATCAAATACTTGTTCTCCCCACTGTATATGCGAGAGAAAAAAAACATATGGGGGATTGGAAGTGATGGATCTGCAATATTAAAGCTGATCTACCCCCTAAAAGAAAAAAAACACACACTACACAAACACATATCTCCCCTCGCTTTGGTTTATGAGTCCAATAAACATCAATTTGCTCACATAATGATCACCCCGGTTTCAGTATAAAAGCGTGCTAAATATACAAACTGATACATGAGTGCAATAAATAACCACGCACCACCGTGCCAAAACCCATTAGTGCTGTCCATTTGACTGGATCCCCTTATAAAAAAGTTATATCAGGCCCCTCATTAAGAGCCTGATTGTACTAATACACCTTACACTTAAGAATGAATTACACTTATATTGACTCCGTCTATCTACTTCTCCAATTATCATTTTACTGCAATCAGCATAAAAAGGGTGTAAGGGAGAGATTCCCTCCTCCACAGCAGCTGCAGTGACCTCCAGATCAACCATCCCACTGCCTAACTGAGCCTGTTGCTGATTCACTACTTTTGGAGACACGCTTATATCCACAGATTTACTATTTGACTTTCGATTAGAGTCCTAGATTGCTTTCCAGCACCTGGTGGTGTAGGAACCGACTGAATCATCACGGCTCCTTGTTAACTGGCCTGTTCATGCTTGTTGAGCATCTAAATAACTATTTGGAATGCGGGAACATCAAAGACGGAGCGACCAATGGAAATTCCTGTAATTACGGGTTCCTCCAAATCCACCAAACGAATAATAGCATTACGATTCCACGCTAGGAAATAGTGCTGGAATGACTGTCGCACAGTCCTTTAATGTGCTGTATTAAGAGATTGTCAGCCCTCTTCATAACGATCCTTATCTCTAATTGGGAGCACAAATCTCATTAGGGGGACAGACGGCGAGAGGAAAGCCAAGCCCGACCGACTCGCTCGGTTCAAACACAAATTAATGTCGGAGGAGAGCAGGGAGAGCACGGTCACATGTAATAGAATGGGCCCAGATACATTATCATAAATGCAGTCATCAGTAGTAATGGAGGCACGTCAGCGGTCATTTAGATAATGGACGTTAAGCTCTCTTTACTCTTAGCCTACGTGCTTTGGCGGTTGACACCTCACTAACAAATTCTGCAAATAAGATATTTCCTTCTTTTTTTTTTTTTTATACATTTGCTTTGTCATTATGGGGTATTGTGTGTAGATTGATGAGGGGGGAAAAAATAACAATTTAATCAATTTTAGAGTAAGGCTGTAACGTAACAAAATGTGGAAAAAGTCAAGGGGTCTGAATACTTTCCGTATGCACTGTATAAACAAAAGGGGTTCTATCAGTTGCTTCATACAGTGCCTAGTGAAAGTCTATATATCCCTTGCACAGTTTTCCCATTTTGCTGCCTTAAAATGTTATCTAAAAAGGGATTACATTAGGGTTTTTTCTTACTGATCTACACAACCTCCTCCACATTTTCAAAGTGAAAGAAAATTTGTAGTTATGCTTATCCAGTGCGACAAGGGCACATTCACAGAACAGAATGTTCACCTAGTCAGCTTGGGGATTCAAACCAGCAACCTTTCTAACCAGCAACCCAACGCTCTTAACCGCTAGGCTACCTGTCGCCCAGAACAACAAAAATCGAAGGTGTCTCGATTGAGTATGCCATTACACCCCAGAGTTAATACTTGGTGGAAGCCCCTTTGGCAGCAATTACAGCTGTGAATAATTTTGAATAAGATTCTTCCAACTTTGCACAACTCTTAGGGTAACATACTGTATATCCATTGTTTTTGGCCTAGATTCAATTCGATCAAGCGTTAACCGGCGATAGCCCACACCCACCTAGCTGATTTGTCATAGATGCTTGCTGACAAACTTTAATGAGCAAGCCTTCCTTCATGACCTGGCCTCCGTAAATTGGTATAGAATCAGCTTGATCCCCTCTGCTGAAGATGCTTGGGCCTTCTTTTTAAAAAATATTTTCAGTGGTATTGTTAACAAGCACGCCCCCATAAAGAACATGAGAATTAAAAACAGGTTCAGCCCATGGTTCAACTGTGATCTGGCAGAGTTACTCCACCTCAAGAACACCATTTGGCGAAAGGCTCAGCACACAAATACTCAGGCTGACTGGCTGTCATTTAGGCAAATGAGAAATAAGTGCACTCAGGCTATCCGGAAGGCCAAAGTTAGTTACCATTAGGCACAGTTCTCTCTCTGTGGGTCTAACCCCAGAAGTTCTGGAAAACGGTGAAAGACCTGGAGAATAAACCCTTCTCCTCACAGCTGCCCATGTCCCTTAATGTTGATGTGGTTTGTTACTGACAAGGAGTGTATGGCTGAGCTCTTTAATCACAACTTCATTAAGTCAGGATTCCTATTTGACTCAGTTATGCCTCTTTGCCCGTTCAACGCTTCCTCATCTACCAGCCCTTCTAATGCGACTAGCCCTGATGCTCCTCCCTCTTTTTCCACTGCCCAGCTACACAGTTTCTCCCTGCAGGCAGTCACTGAGTCTGAGGTGCTAAAGGAGCTCCTTAAACTTCACCCCCAAAAAACATCTGCGTCAGATGGTTTGCTACCTGTAGCTCAGTTGGTAGAGCATGGCGCTTGCAACGCCAGGGTTGTGGGTTCGATTCCCACGGGGGGCCAGTATGAAAAATGTATGCACTCACTAACTTTAAGTCGCTCTGAATAAGAGCGTCTGCTAAATGACTGAAATGTAAATGGTATAGATCATTTCTTGGTAATAGGCCAATTTCTATCTTGCCCTGTTTCTCAAAAGTGTTGGAAAAACTTGTCAATAATCAGCTGACTGACTTTCTTGAAGTCTATAGTATTCTCTCTGGTATGCAATCTGGTTTTTGTGCCTTACTGCTATTAGCCCATACAAATGCGTTGAATAACAGATTCACTAAATGGAACAACAGATGGTCCCCCAAAAAAGTTTATTTCAGAAGTGTCTGTTGTATATCTGAGCAAGTTGAGGTGATTAAACTGCTTGGAATAACCCTGGATTGTAAACTGGCATGGTCAAAATATGTTGATGAAACAGTAGCTAAGATGGGGAGAAGTCTGTCCATAATAAAGCACTGCTCTGCCTTCTTAAGGGTCCTACAGGCCCTAGTTTTGTCGCACCTGGCTACTGTTCAGTCGTGTGGTCAGGTGCCACAAAGAGGGACTTAGAAAAATTACAATTGGCTCAGAACAGGGCAGCACGACTGGCACTTAAATTTACACTGAGAGCTAACATTAAGTCAATCTCTCATGGCTCAAAGTAGAGGAGAGATTCACTTCATCACTACTTGTTTTTGTAAGAAGTGTTGACATGCTGAATGCACCAAGCTCACTGTTTTAAACTACTTTCCAGCACCGGGTGGTGTAGGAATTGTTTTAAGCTCATACCAAGGATCAATGTGCTACACTATATATACAAAATTATGTGGACACCCCTTCAAATTAGTGGATACAACTATTTCAGCCACACCCGTTGCTGACAGGTTTATACAATCGAGCACACAGTCATGCAATCTCCATAGACAAACATTGGCAGTAGAATGGCCTTACTGAAGACCTCAGTGACTTTCAACGTGGCACCGTCATATGATGCCACCTTTCCAACAAGTCAGTTCATAAAATGCCTGCCCTGCTAGAGCTGCCCCGGTCAACTGTAAATGCTGTTATTGTGAAGTGGAAATGTCTAGGAGCAACAATGGCTCAGCCGCGAAGTGGCAAGCCACAAAAGCTCACATAATGGGATCGCCGAGTGCTGAAGCGCGTAGTGCGTAAAAATCTTCTGTCGTCAGTTGCAACACTCAATAGCGAGTTCCAAACTGCCTCTGAAAGCAATAACTGTTAGTTGGGAGCTTCATGAAAGCTTAATGAAATGGGTTTCCATGGCCGAGCAGCCGCACACAAGCCTAAGATCACCATGCACAATGCCAAGCGTCGGCTGGAGTGGTGTAAAGCTCGCCGCCATTGGACTTTGGAGCAGTGGAAACGTGTTCTCTGGAGTGATGAATCACGCCTCACCATCTGGTAGTCCGACGAACTAATCTGGGTTTGGCGGATGCCAGGAAAACGCTACCTGCCCCAATGCATAGTGCCAACTGTATAATTTGGTGGAGGAGAAATAATGGTCTGGGGCTGTTCTTCATGATTCGGGCTAGGCCCCTTAGTTCAATTGAAGCGTACAATGACATTCTAGACAATTCTATGCTTCAAACTTTGTGGCAACAGTTTGGGGAAGGCCCTTTCCTGTTTCAGCATGACAATGCCCCGTGCACAAAGCGAGGTCCATATAGAAATGGTTTGTCAAGATCAGTGTGGAAGAACTTGACTGGCCTGCTCAGAGCCCTGACCTCAACCCCATCTAACACCTTTGGGATGAATTGGAACGCCAAATGCGAGCCAGGCCTAATCACCCAGCATCAGTGCCCGACCTCACTAATGCTCTTGTGGCTAAATGGAAGCAAATCCCCACAGCAATGTTCCAACATCTAGTGAAAAACTTTCCCAGAAGAGTGGAGGCTGTTATAGCAGCAAAGGGGGGACCAACTCCAAATTAATGGCCATGATTTTGGAATGAGATGTTCGACAAGCAGGTGTCCCACATACTTTCGGTCATGTAGTGTATTTGATTTTGGATTTTAAGACCCCTTGAAGTATCAAAAGAAAATACTGTATGTAAAAATAATATTTGGCCTTACTGCTATTAGCCCTTACAAACACATTGAATAACAGACTCACTAAATGGAACAACAGAATCCCACCCCCCAAAAAACAAACAAAGGGAAGTTTGTTCTGAAGTGTCTGTCCTATATCTGAGCGATATAGAGAGAGACGACACAACAGTGGTAGGCCTGATCACCGACAACGATGAGACAGCCTATAGGGAGGAGGTCAGAGACCTGGCAGTGTGGTGCCAGGACAACAATCTCTCCCTCAATGTGAGAAAGACAAAGGAGCTGATCGTGGACTACAGGAAAAGGAGGGCCGAACAGGCCCCCCATTAACATTGACGGGGCTGTAGTGGAGCGGGTCGAGAGTTTCAAGTTCTATCATGGTCCAAACACACCAAGACAGTCGTGAAGAGGGCACGACCACACCTTTTCCCCCTGAAAAGATTTGGCATGGGTCCGCAGATCCTCAAAAAGTTATACAGCTGCACCATCAAGAGCATCCTGACCAATTGCATCACCGCCTGGTATGGCTACTGCTCTGCATCGGAAACGCCAAGTCTAGGTCCAAAAGGCTCCTTAATAGCTTCTACCCCCAAACCATAAGTCTGCTGAACAATTTATCAAATGGCCACCCAAACTATTTACATTGACACCCCCCACCCTTTGTTTTTCCACTGCTGCTACTCTCTGTTTATTATCTATGCATAGTCACTTTACCCCTACCTACATGTACAAATTAACTCGACTAACCTGTACCCCCGCACATTGACTTGGTACCGGTACCCCCTGTATATAGCCTCGTTATTGTTAGGTTATTTATTTATTTATTTTTTACTTTAGTTTATTTAGTAAATATCTTCTTAACTCTATTTCTTGAACTGCATTGTTGGTTAAAGGCTTGTAAGTAAGCATTTCGCGGTAAGGTCTACACCTGTTGTATTCGGCGCATGTGACAAACATAATTTGATTGGATTTGAACTGCATGTTCCAGTTTTAAAACAATTTTTTGGCCAAAGTGTTGAACATGAGCCACATGAGCCATCTACCCTGTTACATTCGATAGAGGGGTGATCCATTCCTGCCTCCATTCTTGCTCGGGTGATCTAGGAATATTATTTCCCCAATGATTTGTTAAAAGCATGGCTAAAAACCTTATTTTGGTGACCGGTAGGGAGTGCATGACACTGGAATCTTAATAAATTGGATTGACTGTGTCTCAAAAAAAATTAAAGGTAAATGAAGGTTGAATATTGTCACAAAACAACTGCAAGACGCTAAGCTTAAGCAAAAGGGAACATGTATTCTCCATTTCATCCCTTGCCAAGGAGATATATGGTTCTGGTACAAAGAGGAAGCTGGGTATGTGTGAATTTATAGCCATTGAGCTATAAAAGAACGGTATTGCCTCCGCCGTGAGGTCTAAAAATGCCATAACGAGCTAATGCTCACATCGTGTTGGTAAAGGCACAGGGCCTTGGAATTTTTCCTGTTCTCATATTTTGAGATCTCTCAGAGCCTAAATAATTAGCCAGAGTGCTAAATTCAGTGTCAAGGAGACACACTCTCTCTCTTACGACAGAAGTCCTTAATTAAATCTCACTTGATTTCCGGGTATACCCTTGTGTCGCACGGGTGATGCACACCCCAGTGTGTGGTAGTCATCGACCCAGTTGGACAGCTCACGTCCTCTCTCTGGTGGCGAAAAGTTGATAGCACCACAGCATATGATAATTTTTTGCAGCCAACTGACTTCCCTCCACACTTGCAATTGGAGTAGATTGCTTAAATGATTAAGCTACCAATTGGTAATCAGGTATGATCACAGTTTAATATTTTTTGCCAATTTACAAAACAATTAATTAAATAGTGTAGCTTGTTTGAACATTGACTCTAAAAACTGATCCTGTGTATCATAATGATCAATCACTGTTTTCAAACTGTTATTGTTGATCCATTACTCTTTCATTGCTGATTCATAGGTGGTTAATTGTTAATTAATTACTTTGCATGTATAGCTTACTGCTTGGTTATTGATTATTCATCAACACTTCAATATTTTAACCATTTCAAAACAGCTTGAACGTAGCACCAATAGTTTAAAGGACACTTAAACACGTTTTCTGGACAATGTATCTAACTGAAGGACTCATGACATGTTCATCTATTCTTGAAGCATACTGTGAAATTTTTCTTCTTCTTTTCTATGCCATTAAAATGGTTATAATGGGTATTTCGCTGTAAAATCAAATGTACAGATGTATGTTTGGTAACTACAGGCTACGCATTACATCGTAGGGACTGTTAAACTGTTTTTGTACAGGAGGAACATTCTGTGAGCACATATAAGGAAATCTCAGATTTATCTCACTGAACCTAAAGCAACAACAACATACAATAATTAGTATATATATATTTTTTATACCTAAAGGGGTTCTAAAATTCAAACTCAAATAGCTAAATGATCCATGGTATGACCATCTTATACTGAACAAAAATATAAAACGCAACATAAAAGGTGTTGGTCCAATGTTTCATGAGCTGAAATAAAAGATCCCCGCAATTTTCCATACGCACAAAAAGCTTATTTTTCTAAAATTGTGTGAACAAATTTGTTCACATCCCTGTTAGTGAGAATTTCTCCTTTGCCAAGATAATCCATCCACCTGACAGGTGGTGAGGCATCCTAGGTGAGGCATATCAAGAAGCTGATTCAACTGCATGATCATTACACAGGTGCACCTTGTGCTGGGGACAATAAAAGTCCCGTGTAGCTCAGTTGGTAGATCATGGTGCTTGCAACGCCAGGGTTGTGGGTTCGAATCCCACAGGGGACCAGTATGAAAAAAAAAATAATGCCCTCACTAACTGTAAGTCGCTCTGGATAAGAGTGTCTGCTAAATGACTAAAATGTAAAATAAAAGGCAATTTTTAAATGTGCAGTCTTGTCATACAACACAATGCTACAGATGTCTGAAGTTTTGAGGAAGTGTGCAATCGACATGCTCACTGCAGGAATGTCCACCAGAGCTGTTACCAGAGAATTTAATGTTAATTTCTCTACCATAAGCCGCTTCCAATGTCATTTTAAAGAATTTGGTAGTCCGTCCAACCGGCCTCACTACCGCAGACCATGTGTAACCACACCAGCCCAGGACCTCCACATCAGGCTTCTTCACCTGCGGGATCGTCTGAGACCAGCCCTTTTGTGGGGAAAAACTAATTCTGATTGGCTGGGCCAGGCTCCCCAGTGGGTGGGCCTGGCTCCCAAGTGGGTGGGCCTATGCCCTCCAAGGTAGATTACGGCCTAATGAATTTATTTCAATTGATTGATTTCCTTATATGAACTGTAACTCAGTAAAATCCTTAAAATTGTTACATGTTGCATTTATATTTTTGTTCAGTATAAAACAATTCCATAGCACACCCCCCCCAATGTTTTAGACTCTAAAGAAATAAAGAATAAACACCCAATATATAGAGTCCTGTGTAAACCTCAAGATCCAGACACACACACACACACACACACACACACACACAGTACACACACACACGTGCACGCAAGCACACACACACACAAGAAGCTTCCATCTGATGCCGACTGTGTCCCAAATGTCACCGTATTCCCTATATAGTGCACTATTGTTGACCAAAGCCCGATGGGTCCTGGTCCAAAGTAGTGCACTGTATAGGGAATACGGTGCCATTTGGGACGTAATTGCCGTTCTGTAAGGAATAGGATCTGAGATGATGACTGTAGACACTCTTCTTTGCGCCACTGCAGCAGCATAAGGCAAAAAATTGTTGTTTTGATCATTAGTGCCACATTTTTTACATTTTCCAATTAATCATGCATGCTTTCCACCATGGCATCCAGCGCGGATCTGAACAGCACAACTTACAGTGTTTTCCTACCGTCCTGCCAAATTTTGAAAAATAAATATTGCAGGGAAACAAGAACAGCATCATCTCCTATTCCGACACTCCTCCTCCCTCCCTCCCTTTCTCCCTCCCTCCCTTTCTCCCTCCCTCCCTTTCTCCCTCCCTCCATTTCCCCCAATGCAGAGAACATCATTACCCTCAGTATCACACCACTACGGCACGTGGTTAGACTATTCTAACACAGTCGCATGTTATTAGCTCAGATAGATGAGAAAAGAGCAGCCATCTCCCATTGTTCTCTAAGCCAGTGTTTAGGCCCCGCTGAAATCCTCTCTTTTTAAAAACCTCTTTTGTGTACAACAAACTGGTCCTCGAGAAAGAGAAAGACCATTAACAAGATTAGGGAGCTCATTTTGCAGCCGACAAAAGGATTTACAAGGCGCCTCTGTTCATTAAGCGGGAAGCTGGTGACAATACTGATCTATAATCTTTAGCTGGGCTCTGATTGAACTTCAGTGGCCCGCCTATTGTTGTGTGCTGGGGTTTTACGTAATGGCACACTCGCTGCTCCTCTGAGGATAACATGACGATGGAGAGAGGAAGAAGAGAGTGAGGGAGAGATAGACAGATGGAGGGAGAAAGAGACAGTAAGAGGAAAGAGAGAAAGAAAGGGTGATAGACAGAGAGAAGGAGTTCAACATTTACAATACATTTGAGAAAATGCTCGCTTCCAGAGACATACAGTAATTAGTGCATACATTTACAGTGAGGAAAAAAAGTATTTAGTCAGCCACCAATTGTGCAAGTTCTCCCACTTAAAAAGATGAGAGAGGCCTGTAATTTTCATCATAGGTACACGTCAACTATGACAGACAAATTGAGAAAAAAATTCCAGAAAATCACATTGTAGGATTTTTTATGAATTTATTTGCAAATTATGGTGGAAAATAAGTATTTGGTCACCTACAAACAAGCAAGATTTCTGGCTCTCACAGACCTGTAACTTCTTCTTTAAGAGGCTCCTCTGTCCTCCACTCGTTACCTGTATTAATGGCACCTGTTTGAACTTGTTATCAGTATAAAAGACACCTGTCCACAACCTCAAACAGTCACACTCCAAACTCCACTATGGCCAAGACCAAAGAGCTGTCAAAAGACACCAGAAACAAAATTGTAGACCTGCACCAGGCTGGGAAGACTGAATCTGCAATAGGTAAGCAGCTTGGTTTGAAGAAATTAACTGTGGGAGCAATTATTAGGAAATGGAAGACATACAAGACCACTAATAATCTCCCTCGATCTGGGGCTCCACGCAAGATCTCACCCCGTGGGGTCAAAATGATCACAAGAACGGTGAGCAAAAATCCCAGAACCACACGTTCACCTAGTGAATGACCTGCAGAGAGCTGGGACCAAAGTAACAAAGCCTACCATCAGTAACACACTACGCCGCCAGGGACTCAAATCCTGCAGTGCCAGACGTGTCCCCCTGCTTAAGCCAGTACATGTCCAGGCCCGTCTGAAGTTTGCTAGAGTGCATTTGGATGATCCAGAAGAGGATTGGGAGAATGTCATATGGTCAGATGAAACCAAAATAGAACTTTTTGGTAAAAACTCAACTCGTCGTGTTTGGAGGACAAAGAATGCCGAGTTGCATCCAAAGAACACCTTACCTACTGTGAAGCATGGGGGTGGAAACATCATGCTTTGGGGCTGTTTTTCAGCAAAGGGACCAGGATGACTGATCCGTGTAAAGGAAAGAATGAATGGGGCCATGTATCGTGAGATTTTGAGTAAAAACCTCCTTCCATCAGCAAGGGCATTGAAGATGAAATGTGGCTGGGTCTTTCAGCATGACAATGATCCCAAACACACCGCCCGGGCAACGAAGGAGTGGCTTCGTAAGAAGCATTTCAAGGTCCTGGAGTGGCCTAGCCAGTCTCCAGATCTCAACCCCATAGAAAATCTTTGGAGGGAGTTGAAAGTCTGTGTTGCCCAGCAACAGCCCCAAAACATCACTGCTCTAGAGGAGATCTGCATGGAGGAATGGGCCAAAATACCAGCAACAGTGTGTGAAAACCTTGTGAAGACTTACAGAAAACGTTTGACCTGTGTCATTGCCAACAAAGGGTATATAACAAAGTATTGAGAAACTTTTGTTATTGACCAAATACTTATTTTCCACCATAATTTGCAAATAAAATCATTAACAATCCTACAATGTGATTTTCTGGATTTTCTTTTCTCATTTTGTCTGTCATAGTTGACGTGTACCTATGATGATAATTACAGGCCTCTCTCATCTTTTTAAGTGGGAGAACTTGCACAATTGGTGGCTGACTAAATACTTTTTTCCCCCACTGTATTTAACTTTTCACCATGGGAATCAAACCCACAACCCTCACATTGCAAGCGCCATGTTCTACCAACTGAGCCACATGGGACCAGTTAAAGCTTCTAATTTCCATGTATGTGGTGTCTTCTCAACCCTTTCAGGATCAATAACAGTTAACTGGCTCTTGTGGTGGAGGCCAAGCTTTATGTGAACCAGCAATCATCTCTGTGACAGTGGGTATGAGGGGGAGGAGCAATTTGTGTGTGTGCCTGCATGTTTGTTTGTGTGTGTACGTGTGTATGCATATGTAAACAACCTATACATAACTGTCTTTTATCTTTTTCTTTCACAGATACGCATAAGCCTTGCCTATAGCCATGCTAAAGGCATTGCATTGGTTTAGTTCATACACTTGCTATAGTCTTTTACAATCTCCCTATTCTGTCAATTCCATCATATCAGCTGGCTGAAAAAATAAATTGTACTGGTAGAGTCACTAGGAAGACCAACAATACAATTCATAATTACTCTCCAGTAATACGGATCTGAGGTGCAATTTAATCACCATGCAGTGTCTGGGAGCAGAACTGGGCCAATGAAGGCAGACAGATTGATTCTGCAGAGCACATCTGCCTTATTTAGAGGGAAAGAGACTGCACACTTCACTCCCCTGAGATCTTAGAGGCAAAGGTCCAAGAAGAGCCTGCAGAAGGAGGAAATAAGCCCAGTGCGCTCTACTGTAGAGCTACATTACACCTCACCGGCAGACAGGCAGGCAGGTCTGTGTTTCTGGGGAAATCTAATAGGTTGGCCTCTGTGGGCAATCCCTATGGTACTCAGCCTTGCACAAATCAAGTCTTTACCAGAGAATGGTGGTTTTCTAAAGATGCGGCAGAATGGGTTGACAAGATATGGGAAGCGGCAGCCTCCTGTACTTATGGTGAAATATGAATGTGAATCGATATCGTGGCCCTGGTCTCTGCCTTATCTTGTGAACCAAAGACTCCTAAAGCAAGAGGAAAGAAGAGTTAAACAGAAAGAAGAATCTACCGTTTTCAACAATACTCGCTGGAGAATAGCTGAAGAAAAGGCTGCAGCTGTAAGAGCTGCAGATAAGTATAAGAATGAGATGGAGCTGAGTGCTTTTTACCCACTTAGTTCATGGACCACATACATCTCCATCTGTACAGAGCTGTCCTGGTCTGATCTTAGACATTATAGATGAAAAGGATGGACCAATGATGTCATATAGTGCAACATGTCATTTGAATGAGATACAGTATTCATGCTCATTACAGGTGAATGTAAAGTGTTGTATTGCACAATAGAAAATTGAGTGGAATCATGGATACAGAATGGCAAGACAAGACGGGGCAGTTCGATCCGGTCTCGCAGCCTCTGCCTTCTGAAACAGTCTTCCATTGTCCTCCAAGAGTGGATAAATATTCTCTCTTTAGTTAACCAGTTTACCTCCTCTATTCATACACCTCTATCGTTAGACACAGGGAAGGTGGAGTCACAGCACGAGGCTTAGCTAGCTACAGTACAACCAGCATACCTCTTTGTTAGGATTAGTAAGGATGCTATGTTAGCAACATTACTACCTGTTTACCTCTTTTGCATTAGCGTTAACAGGGGCGACAGGTAACCTAACAGTTAAGAGCATCAGGCCAGTAACTGAAAGGTTGCTGGTTTGAATCCCAGAGCTGGCAAGGTGGGAATAAATCTGCCGTTCTGCCCTTGAGCAAGGCAGTTAACCCCCAACAAGTGCTCCCTGGGCACCGATGACGTTAAATGAGGAATACACATTTCGGTTGAATGCATTCAGTGACTGACTACAGTAGGTACACCCTTTCCCTAGTTACATGCTTACCTCTTCTATATTAGCAGGGACATTATGCTAGCTACATTCCTACCACCTTACCTCTTCTGTCCCTCTCTGGTCTCGAACCAGGGAACCTCTGAACACATTGACATGTCACCATGAAGAAGCATTACTAGTAACGCCACAAAAGCTGTGGCTCATGCAGAGCAAGGGAAACAACTACTTCTAGGTCTCAGAGCAGGATATGTCTGAGATTGAACGCTACTAACACTCCGATAACCATTTCACATCGGCTACACAGTGACCGACAATATTAGCAGGGACAGACTCGGGACCTAGCCCAGATCTGTGACTCATTTATTCATTTCTAAGAGCACAGTGATGATGTATGATCAGACTGAGGAGAGACTCTCCTGGTCGATTGGCCAACGATAGGGCCATCACACGATAATGAATTCCCGGAGGGGACAGTGAAAATTGAGAATAGTTCCTACAACTCTGTCTCCATAGAATACTAATTGGCTGGGGAATAATTAATCTCATTATTTAAAATACTGGGCCATTTGAAGCAAATTTGACATGATTTATCGTAAATATAAACATAGATATGATCAGTTAGTGTGTAGTTGGAACGGTCTTTCTCTGAGCTGGTAGGAGTGCATTTCATATTCAAGTCATTGTTCTATGCGTTTTTCTCTGAGCAACACACCATTTTCCCCCAGTTGGACATTTGCATATTACTCATGATTTCCAGAGTGAAAAATGTGGAGGTGGCAGTAAAGTTGTTCGATGGCACTTTTGTTTCAAAAGAAATTCAGGAGCTGTTGTGTGCCTGGTGTTGGTGGGGTTGGAGACAATCCAGCATAGAAATTGTCTGGAAGGCACTTTGCAAATTGCATTGATCTCTCCCTGGACCTGCCTTCCACCTGCCTCCCATCCTAATGCCTCTCTATTACAGAGGGACACGGGGAGGTGGTGGTGAGACGACAGGTGTGATACACACACGCGCGCACAAACACACCTGTCTTACTCCCAAATAAAGAGAATTCCCTCTATTCTGCACTCTAATTACACACTTATTTGGTTGACACAGGGGACAGACAGCGATACAGTTCTAGAGCGAAAGAGTGAGGGAGGAGAGGAAGAGAAGAGAGGACTGTGTTTATTTTACTTGGAGACAGAACAAGATTAATAGAGCGAGATTAGAAGAGGAGAGTTAAGAAAAAGGGAAAAGGATGAGAAGAGGAGAGGTGTTTTCCTTGCCTGAGACTCGTGGTCGCCAGTTTATAAAAACACCCATACAGTGCATTCGGAAAGTATTCAGACCTCTTCCCTTTTTCCACATTTTGTTATGTTACAGCCTTATTCTGAAATTGATTAAATAAATACAAATCTCATCAATCTACACAAAATACCCCATAATGACAAAGCAAAGACAGATTTTTAGAAATGTTTGCAAATGTAAACCAAATTAAAAACAGAAATACCTTCTTTACTTAAGTATTCAGACCCTTTGCTATGAGACTCGAAATGTTTGAGATGTTTCTACAACTTGATTGGAGTCCACCTGTGGTAAATTCAATTGATTGGACATGATTTGGAAAGACACACACCTGGTGCGGTCTGCTCAATGCATCGCTGGGGGCACACTGCCTGCCCTCCAGGATATCTACAGCACCCGGTGTCACAGGAAGGCCAAGAAGATCATCAAGGACCCCAGCCACACAAACCATGGCCTGTTCAACCCGCTATCATCCAGAAGGCGAGGTCAGTACAGGTGTATCAAAGCTGGGACCTCAACGCCATTAGACTGTTAAATAGCCATCACTAGCCGGCCTCCTCCCAGTACACTGCCTTGAACTTAGTCACTGTCACTAGCAGGCTACACCCGGTTACTCAACCCTGCACCTTAGAGGCTGCTGCCTTATGTACATACACATGGTACACTGGTCACTTTAATAATGTAACACTGGTCACTTTAATAATGTTTACATACTGTTTACCCATTTCATATGTATGTACTGTATTCTAGAGAAGGACATCCTATTCAACTATTTTTGTACATATACTAGTCTATCCTACGTATTCTTCAGATATACTACATATTCTATCCACATACTGTCCATATTGTCTATACATCCCATTCTATCCCCCCTACCTTGTCACAACACAACTGATTGGCTCAAACGTATTAAGAAGGAAAGAAATTCCACAAATTAACTTTTAAGATGGCACACCTGTTAATTGAAATACATTCCAGGTGATTACCTCATGAAGCTGGTTCAGAAAATGCCAAGAGTGTGCAAAGCTGTCATCAAGGCAAAGGGTGGCTTTTAGAAGAATCTCAAATATAAAATATAGTTTGATTTGTTTAACACTTTTTTGGTTACTACATGATTCCATATGTGTTATTTCATAGTGTCGATGTCTTCACTATTATTCTACAATGTAGAAAATAGTAAAAATAAAGAAAAACCCTTGAATGAGTAGGTGTTCTAAAACTTTTTACCAGCAGTGTATATAAAACAAAAGCTAGACAATCAGGGAGCGTCGAAATTCCAAAAGCAATGGAAAGAGGAACATTAGTTGCACATTTTGACGGTGAAGTAATATGATATATTTTAAGTATTGCCCTCCGGACCTTGGTCGAAGACTGAATCCGGCCAGTTGGGCAAAATGAGTTTGACCCCCCTGGTGTAGATGGTTAGAGAGGGGCAAGGAGGGGCGAACCTTTCCTCTGCAGATGAGGAGAGAAGAGGAAAAAGGGAGGAGGTTGTGGATGTCCAGAGTAGGGGGTAGGGGTACCGATGGAGCTCAGGAGGGTTAGAGAGAGGTAGAGAGGGGGTAGAGAGGCATGGAGGGTGAGGCCTTACCTGTGCAGATGGAGCCGTTCCCCACATAGCCAGGCTTACAGGTGCACAGGTGGCCTCTGATGGTGTTGGTGCAGATGGCATTGTCGTCACAGGACCGCTGCCCACTGGCACACTCGTCATGTTCTGAGGGAGAGATGCAGCAGGGTCAAACTGTGTGGTAGTGTCTGTCTGTCTGGGTGCGTGCGTATAGACTACTCAGCAGTATGAGAGTGTGTTTGTATCATGAATACATGTTTGTGTCTTTGAATATGTGTGTGTTCGTGTCTGTGTTTGTATGCCGAGTGCGTACGTGTATCCCTCCTGTAGGGTCAACGTAAATTGTTTTCATTCAACAGTGTACTGTAGACTATCTCCCTCCCAGATCTGAGCTGCTTTACTGAGGGGCTGGTCTGAGCATTCAGCCTCAGGGAATAGGGAGTGGGTTTGCACCACAGGCAGTGTATGATCAAACACCATCTGTAGCCGCTCATCATTGCAAAAAAACAGCATCTCATTTACTCGCCTACTTCTGGGAATCCACGACAGGTTGTGTAACACAAACACAGCCAACAGTTATCTTCAATGCAGTTAACGATTCAAACATCGCCACACACTTGATCTTACGCTGCATGCAAACCAACTGTGGTAAACTGCATGCGTTCCGGTGAAGTTCATTCATTTCAATGGGAAGCAATCCATACTGCTGCTTCTCATCTGCCGGACTAGGCTAAGTTTGTAGCATGTGTTAGATTTTTCAACTTGTATGTTGCCCTGCCTTGTGGTCTCTGAAACGGAAGTGGATTAACCACCGAAGATGGTGCAAACGTGTTGTTTTCAACTACAGTATGTGTTTATGGGATAGCAACAAGATCACTTTTGACAGCTCAATATATTTACTTGAAAGGTACAAGATCAAAGTTTGTGATGTTTAGAATTCTATGCAATTATTTTGTATATGTATTCTATACCATTGCTATTACGGATTACGTTCATAATGAAGTTGAGGGCTGTAGCCTGTTGTTATTAGTAGGTCTATTGTACTTTTTACAATTGATTATCGCTATCATTATTATAGTAATGGAGGCTAGCCACTCCCATAGCCGCGGGAAGTAGTTTGGGGGTGGGGGTGCATTTTTTATATATTTTTATTCATGAAATAGCGCAGAGCAGCTGCTTTTGCGTCACAAGTAATCAGGTGTGTAGTGCTGGGGGAGCGTGAGGGAGCAGCCCTCCCTCACTTTTTTCAATTGAGAATACATGGAAAATTAATTCTGATCAATTCCAAATAAATTATATTTAATTACCATAAAATTCCATTTTAAAAAATAGAATGAGAAACCAAATAAATATGTAGGTGTGGTGATGTGATTTGAAGGAGTCAGGCGCAGGAGGGAATATCACAGAATAACAGGTTTATTCCGTTGACACAGCGGTACGCAGCAATGCATCAAACACTCCAGTGTGGAAATATACAGTGCACTGGAAACAACAAGGCACACGGGTGAATATCCCGGCAATACAAAATACAAGAGCTCCACCGAGCTAAACTAACCTCCACAATAAACAATCACACACAAAGACAAGGGGGCAGAGGGAACACTTATACAGGTACTGATGAGGGGATATGAACAACGTGTGTGTAATGAACAAGACAAAACCAATGGAATGATTAAATGAGGAGCTGCAGTGGCTAGAAGGCCGGTGACGACGAACACCGAAGCCTGCCCGAACAAGGAGAGGTGGCAGCTTCGGAGGGAGTCGTGACAGTAGTCTACAGCAGCCTAGAGGTACACTACCGGGCAAAAGTTTTAGAACACTTACTTATTCAAGGGTTTTTCTTTATTTTTACTATTTTCTACATTGCAGCAAAGCTGTCATCAAGGCAAAGGGTGTCTATTTGAAGAATCTCAAATACAAAATCTATTTTTATTTGTTTAACCCTTTTTTAGGTTACTATATGATTCCATATGTGTTATTTCATAGTGTTGATGTCTTCACTAATATTCTACAATGTAGAAAATAGTAAAAATAAAGAAAAACCCTTGAATGAGTAGGTGTTCTAAAACTTTTGACTGGTAGTGTAGGTAAATGGTGGTTTCTTCCCTCTCTTCTCTCTGGCGAATGATGAAGAACTGTAGGCTACATGTGTGCACTGCAGAGGCCCATTGGAATCTTGACAACGTCAGAAAGTTACAAAAATTAATTCACCTCTCTGCCTTGATGTTCATAAAACTCCACTGAGCTGCTCTTGTGCAGTGGAACCCAGAATGATATGTGACCACTTGGTTACAGCGAAAACGTTCTGCCGAGGACACCCAAACCAGAGTGGCCACCGTAAACCCCAAGAGCCTGACACTCTCTGGAAGTTGCTGTAGCCCACCTTGGGATCTTTAGCCTATATTGACTATTGGTTGAGACGCAGGGCCCGTTAGGGCCATAACATAATAAAAAATTATTTTTAGACTGCAGTCTTTTATGTCCAAGAATACAAATGTAAAATAAAAACGTATTTGGGGGGCCAAATAAAATCCTCCATGGGCCAAATTCTGCCCGTGATCCGCCAGTTGGAGAACCATGCAGTAGACAGTCACATAGTAGCTGCCTCAATTGCCTCCTGACCAGAAATGCTGGTATGGGGCCAGCTACTGTCAATCTGGGACCTAATATTTTCTATAAAGAATCGTAAAAACTGTTCGCAAAGATCAGGGGACGCTAGCATGTCACTTTTAGGGAGGGCACCAACAACACACTCAATTGTCTTAAACATAATTTTCATGTTGAGGGAGTTCTCAGAGATCAGGGTAAAGAATTAGTTAGCTCTTGCATCGTTTACTGAAACATTGTAATTTCTCATCAGATCCTTTAATATCTTATAGAATCCTTGAAGTTCGCAGGCCTTCCATTTACATTCAGCTAAATGGCACGTATCGTTCAATTTATAAAGCACAAGTGTGGTTATTTAACCAGGGTGAGACTCTGCCAGACAATTTATTCTTGATTTTAACTTGTGCCACTGAGTCTAAAGTAGCCTGTCATTGAAACTGTTCACAAAATCATCGGTGTGAAGACAAAAAACAGGATCAGTGGTTGAGGATAAAAAAGCATTCATGAATTTACTAGCAGTTGTGGAGTTAATGATGCAAGAGCGAGTTGGGACAGGCACATTTTTAGGAGGAGGAGGAGAAATCATTCTAAAAACAATACTGAGATGATTAGAGACACACACATCAATATTTTTCCAAGTTATCAATATTCAGATCATAGGACAGCACAAGATCAAAAGTATGGCCTTTGTTGTGTGTAGGGCCTACGGCATGTAGCACAAAGTTAAAAGATTCTAAAAGGTAAAGAAAATTGTCAGCTAGTGCATTGTTTGGGCAACAAATGATGTGGATTTTTAATAGACTATGAGGCGAAACTGAGTTAATCATCAACATATAGTTAACATTCTTTGTGGCTAACTGAATTGGGTCATTTCACTGTGTGTGTGGGTAAAAGAGGGAAGCTGACCCAAGGTCAAATTGCTTGCTCTTACTTAGATCCATGGTTGTCTTATCATATCAGACTGAAACTGGCTTGGGCCTTTTGTTTCTATCTTCAAACACAGTGAAAAGAGCCGGGGTTGAACAGAGTTTAAACTAAACATGAGTGTTTTTGCAAGATAAGGATTGATTGATTGTAGTACTCTGAACTTAATGAAAGTCGAATTTAGCCTCCCTCAGAGACAAAGGAAGTGGGCGGAGCAATTAAAGAGCGGGAAACTGAAGAGGGCACTATATAAACTGGAGGGAGAGAAGAAGAGGGGGTTCCAATCTGCAGATTGACCTGGCTTTGTTGAATTAAAAATAAAGTCATTCTTGATGCAACAAAAACTCTGTAAGACCTTTGATTTTTAATAAAGTATAGTGGTTATTTTCCACAACACACACAAGAATAATAGCCCTGTCAGAGAATTATGCAATGAACAAACTATTAGGTATAGGAGGGCGGTACACTATAATATACAAGATGGGCTGTTTCTTGTTCAAGCTAAAGATAAGACTCTCAAATTAGGAAGATTCGCCACATGACACCGGGCTACATATAAACGTGTCTCTATGAATGATGGCTACCACACCACCACGGCCAGACAGGCTGGATCTCTGTAGATAAGAAAAGGCTCGAAGGGTAATTTCATTTAAATAACTAAAATCCAATCCTCGAGTTAAAGCCAAATTTCAGTTAGCATGAAAATATCAATGTCATTGAAAATGATCAAATCATTGCATATGAACAACTTATTATTTAGAGATCTTACATTCAATAAACCGATCTTGACAAAGATAGCTGCCGGATTGACAGAGGTATTCAGTGGAGTTAGAGGAACATAAATAAGGTTACTTAGATTTAACGCACTACGGGACCTAATATGTCCTCTGTTGCTAATTATAACAGGGAGGACTGGACCCAGGCCATCAGTCTCTAAAACAGTTCGCAATGTTGCTGGAATAAATCCTGGAAACCCTGTGGTTAGGGTGAATCCAATCTAGTTTAAAAAGTGTGGTTTGTTCTCATAGCAAATCCTGTCGTTGCAAAGTTTCTTCAGGTACTCGTTTGGGCAACGAGGTGGCTGAAATGTTCCGAACTCCTTCGATAGCATGGGAGGGGGCCAGAGATAATTATTCTCTTCCCTGTGCTAGCGAGGATGGTAATTCTTTTTTTGTAGTCATCCCTCAGATTGCCTAAAGTGAAGGTTGTTAAAACCTATGTGAGTGACGATGGTGTCAATATTAGAGTAATTGGCCAGAACCGTGGGCAGGAGGGAATTGATGTCTTGGACACAGGCTCCGAGGTAACAGTGGACCTTGGTCAGTCCACAGACCATAGGCAGACCAAAATCTCTCACCATAGAGGAGCTCACAATGACGGTGGTCATGAGTGGGATGGGACTGCATCGGGCAGGGAAGATGGAGGCTTCGAGCCAGGCTAGCTGGTGTCATGACTCTCTTTACCAGAGTGCATAAAGTATTGAGTTAAAAATTAACAAAGGAGACTAGACGGACTCAGGCTGCAGCTTTTGTCTATATTGGTCCCGACCCTGAAAACCAACACGCGGTTGAAGAAGACGAAAGAGCCTCTAACAGTCAATGCTACGGTTGAGAAAATGTTCTAAGTACTGTATCTAAGTGAATTGAAGTGGGACCATCCGGTTACTCTATTCAAATCATCGTCAACAACACTGTTCTCATCACCCCATCGACACGGATCATCGACACGACTGATTAGCCGTCCTTAGAAGATCACTCTTCCAGAACGGGCAGAGTGAACATCACCCTGTTAGTCCACAGACTACAGAACCAGACAACTATAATCAAGAACACGAGGAGAAGACCCCATCGAGCCCTGTCCACGGAGGCCTGGGTCCAACAGAGATACACAACCTTCAAAACGTAAATACAGTTGAAGTCGGAAGTTTACATACACTTAGGTTGGAGTCATTAAAACTCATTTTTCAACCACTCCACAAATTTCTTGTTAACAAACTATAGTTTTGGCGGTTAGGACATCTACTTTGTGCATGACACAAGTAATTTTTCCAACAATTGTTTACAGACAGATTATTTCACTTATAATTCACTGTATCACGATCCAGTGGGTCAGAAGTTTACATACACTAAGTTTTTACATACACCTCCCGATTGGCGCAGTGGTCTAAGGCACTGCATCGCAGTGCTAGCTGTGCCACTAGAGATCCTGGTTCGAATCCAGGCTCTGTCATAGCTGGCTGCGACCGGGAGACCCATGGGGCAGCGCACAATTGGCCCAGTGTTGTCCAGGGTAGGGGAGGGAATGGCTGGCAGGGATGTAGCTCAGTTGGTAGAGCATGGCGTTTGCAACGCCAGGGTTGAGGGTTTGATTCCCACAGGGGGCCAGTATAAAAAATTATGTATGCACTAACTAACTAAAATGGAAATGTAAGTTGACTGTGCCTTTAAATTGCTTTAGAAGCTTCTGATAGGCTAATTGATGTCAATTGGAGGTGTACCTGTGGATGTATTTCAAGGCCTACCTTCAAACTCACTGCCTCTTTGCTTGACATCATGGGAAAATGAAAAGAAATCAGCCAAGACCTCAGAAAAAAATTGTAGACCTCCACAATTCTGGTTCATCCTTGGGAGCAATTTCCAAATGCCTGAAGGTACCACGTTTATCTGTACAAAAAATTGTACGCAAGTATAAACACCATGGGACTATGCAGCTGTCATACCGCTCAGGAAGGAGACGTGTTCTGTCTCCTAGAGATTAACGTATTTTGGTGTGAAAAGTGCAAATCAATCCCAGAACAACAGCAAAGGACCTTGTGAAGATGCTGGAGGAAACAGGTACAAAAGTATCTATATCCACAGTAAAACAAGTCCTATATCGACATAACCTGAAAGGCCGCTCAGAAAGGAAGAAGCCACTGCTCCAAAACCGCCATAAAAAAGCCAGACTACGGTTTGCCACTGCACATGGGGAAAAATATTGTATTTTTTGGAGAAATGTCCTCTGGTCTGATGAAACACAAATAGAACTGTTTGGCCATAATGACCATCTTTATGTTTGGAGGAAAAAGGGGATAGCTTGCAAGCCGAAGAACACCATCCCAACCGTGAAACACGGGGGTGGCAGCATCATGCTGTGGGGGTGCTTTGCTGCAGGAGGGACTGGTGCACTTCACAAAGTAGATGGCATCATGAGGAAGGAAAATTATGTGGATATATTGAAGCAACATCTCAAGACATCAGTCAGGAAGTTAAAGCTTGGTCACAAATGGCTTAAGGACAACAAAGTCAAGGTATTGGAGTGGCCATCACAAAGCCCTGAACTCAATCCTATAGAACATTTGTGGGCAGAACTGAAAAAGCATGTGCGAGCAAGGAGGCCTGCAAACCTGACTCATTTACACCAGCTCTGTAAGGAGAAATGGGCCAAAATACACCCAACTTATTGTGGGAAGCGTATGGAAGGCTACCCAAAACATTTGACCCAAGTTAAACAATTTATAGGCAATGCTACCAAATACTAATTGAGTGTATGTAAACTTCTGACCCACTGGGAATGTGATTTAAGAAATAAAAGCTGAAATAAATCATTTTCTCTACTATTATTCTGACATTTCACATTCTTAAATGAAGTGGTGATCCTAACTGACCTAAGACAGGGAATGTTTACTAGGATTAAATGTCAGGAATTGTGAAAAACTGAATTTAAATGTATTTGGCTAAAGGGTATGTAAACTTCCGACTTCAACTGTACATGCATTATTTCTTACCAAATGGGTGGCGGATCGGGGTAAGGTATTAGGATTACTGTGAGCATGGTTCCATGTGTGTCCAAGTGTTCTCTCTCTCACTCTCTCTCTTTAACTCACCATCTGTTGTAACAAGTGTCATATTGTGTTAGTCCGCTAGGGACCCGTTTTCATTGTATTAAGTTTCTAATCCCTACCAATACTGTGTACGTGTTTGTATCTTGTATTATCATTTTAGTTAGTTAGTAAATAAATAATTAAATCAATTTGTGTGGTATAGAAGGATCAGTAAGACCCGGGTTCGTGCAGACTTAAAGAGTCTACGACTTTCAGAATGAGACTGATATGAGGTAAATGATTAATAAATGACTAAGAAATTATATAAAATATATCTAGATATCTTTAGAGTTAATTCGGGAACGGTAACTTGTTAAACAACTACAGTGGGGAAAAAAAGTATTTAGTCAGCCACCAATTGTGCAAGTTCTCCCACTTAAAAAGATGAGAGAGGCCTGTAATTTTCATCATAGGTACACGTCAACTATGACAGACAAATTGAGAATTTCTTTTCCAGATAATCACATTGTAGGATTTTTAATGAATTTATTTGCAAAATATGGTGGAAAATAAGTATTTGGTCACCTACAAACAAGCAAGATTTCTGTCTCTCACAGACCTGTAACTTCTTCTTTAAGAGGCTCCTCTGTCCTCCACTCGTTACCTGTATTAATGGCACCTGTTTGAACTTGTTATCAGTATAAAAGACACCTGTCCACAACCTCAAACAGTCACACTCCAAACTCCACTATGGCCAAGACCAAAGAGCTGTCAAAGGACACCAGAAACAAAATTGTAGACCTGCACCAGGCTGGGAAGACTGCATCTGCAATAGGTAAGCAGCTTGGTTTGAAGAAATCAACTGTGGGAGCAATTATTAGGAAATGGAAGACATACAAGACCACTGATAATCTCCCTCGATCTGGGGCTCCACGCAAGATCTCACCTCGTGGGGTCAAAATGATCACAAGAACGGTGAGCAAAAATCCCAGAACCACACGGGGGGACCTAGTGAATGACCTGCAGAGAGCTGGGACCAAAGTAACAAAGCCTACCATCAGTAACACACTACGCCGCCAGGGACTCAAATCCTGCAGTGCCAGATGTGTCCCCCTGCTTAAGCCAGTACATGTCCAGGCCCGTCTGAAGTTTGCTAGAATGCATTTGGATGATCCAGAAGAGGATTGGGAGAATGTCATATGGTCAGATGAAACCAAAATATAACTTTTTGGTAAAAACTCAACTCGTCGTGTTTGGAGGACAAAGAATGCAGAGTTGCATCCAAAGAACACCATACCTACTGTGAAGCATGGGGGTGGAAACATCATGCTTTGGGGCTGTTTTTCTGCAAAGGGACCAGGACGACTGATCCGTGTAAAGGAAAGAATGAATGGGGCCATGTATCGTGAGATTTTGAGTGAAAACCTCCTTCCATCAGCAAGGGCATTGAAGATGAAACGTGGCTGGGTCTTTCAGCATGACAATGATCCCAAACACACCGCCCGGGCAACGAAGCAGTGGCTTCGTAAGAAGCATTTCAAGGTCCTGGAGTGGCCTAGCCAGTCTCCAGATCTCAACCTCATAGAAAATCTTTGGAGGGAGTTGAAAGTCCGTGTTTCCCAGCGACAGCCCCAAAACATCACTGCTCTAGAGGAGATCTGCATGGAGGAATGGGCCAAAATAACAGCAACAGTGTGTGAAAACCTTGTGAAGACTTACAGAAAACGTTTGACCTGTGTCATTGCCAACAAAGGGTATATAACAACGTATTGAGAAACTTTTGTTATTGACCAAATACTTATTTTCCACCATATTTTGCAAATAAATTCATTAAAAATCCTACAATGTGATTTTCTGGATTTTTTTTCTCATTTTGTCTGTCATAGTTTACGTGTACCTATGATGAAAATTACAGGCCTCTCTCATCTTTTTAAGTGGGAGAACTTGCACAATTGGTGGCTGACTAAATACATTTTTTCCCCACTGTATTCCGGCATTGCCCCAAATTCCTAATGAGTTAATTGTTACATGATTACTTTAATCTAGTAACAATTAAATATAATAGATAATTATTCGATAAATAATAGTCATCACAATAATGAAAGTCACTTTACGACATATTGGTGCCCCCGTGCGAGGAATCCAAACATATTGGAGCCCCCGTGTGAGGAGTCTAAGATAGAACTAGGCCTTACTTTTGAATTCAGTCTATAGGAATTGTATAGCAGGATACGTTATACACCAATAGCGCTGTAGGCAGGATTGTTGTTGAGAGTGGCGTGTGTGTGGTCCCTTTTCATCCAGATACTAGTAGGGAAAGATTGACTCCGGTGTTGTATATCTGACGAAAAGTCAATGTACAGAGGGTGAAAAAAGTATTTGAACTCCTGCTGATTTTGTACGTTTGCCCACTGACAAAGAAATTATCAGTCTATAATTTTAATGGTAGGTTTATTTGAACAGTGAGAGACAGAATAACAGCAAAGAAAATCCAGAAAAACGCATGTCAAAAATGTTATAAATTGATTTGCATTTTAATGAGGGAAATAAGTATTTGACCCCCTCTCAATCAGAAAGATTTCTGGCTCCCAGGTGTCTTTTATACAGGTAACGAGCTGAGATTAGGAGCACACTCTTAAAGGGAGTGCTCCTAATTTCAGCTTGTTACCTGTATAAAAGACACATGTCCACAGAATCAATCAATCAATCAGATTCCAAACTCTCCACCATGGCCAAGACCAAAGAGCTCTCCAACGATGTCAGGGACAAGATTGTAGACCTACACAAGGCTGGAATGGGCTACAAGACCATCGCCAAGCAGCTTGGTGAGAAGGTGACAACAGTTGGTGCGATTATTATTATTATTCGGCTCCATGCAAGATCTTACTTCATGGAGTTGCAATGATCATGAGAACGGTGAGGAATCAGCCCAGAACTACGCGGGACGATCTTGTCAATGATCTCAAGGAAGCTGGGACCATAGTCACCAAGAAAACAATTGGTAATACACTACGCCGTGAAGGACTGAAATCCTGCAGCGCCCGCAAGGTCCCCCTGCTCAAGAAAGCACATATACAGGCCCGTGTTTGCCAATGAACATCTGAATGATTCAGAGGAGAACTGGGTGAAAGTGTTGTGGTCAGATGAGACCAAAATGGAGCTGTTTGGCATCAACTCAACTTGCCGTGTTTGGAGGAGGAGGAATGCTGCCGATGACCCCAAGAACACCATCCCCACCGTCAAACATGGAGGTGGAAACATTATGCTTTGGGGGTGTTTTTCTGCTAAGTGGACAGGACATTTTCACCGCATCAAAGCGACAAAGGGAAATCCCTCCTGAGATGTGATCAAAACTGGTGGCCAACTACAAGAAACGTCTGACCTCTGTGATTGCCAACAAGGGTTTTGCCACCAAGTACAAAGTAATGTCTTGCAGAGGGGTCAAATACTTATTTCCCTCATTAAAATGCAAATCAATTTATAACATTTCTGACATGTGTTTTTCTGGATCTTTTTGTTGTTATTCTGTCTCTCACTGTTCAAATAAATCTACCATTAAAATTATAGACTGATCAGGCCTTTGTCAGTGGGCAAACTCAGCAGGGGATCAAATTTTTTCCCGCACTAGATAGGGGATTTACTGACTGCTACGAGCTAGGACATATGGGCCAGCCAATGTAGGTATCAAGAGAAATAGACAAAGTTGGGCCAAACGTGGTACTATGTCTGTCTCTCGCGTTTCAGGAGCGAGTAGACTCGGTCAGTATTAATTTATTGAGCTAGGACATATGGGCCGGTCATTTAAAGAGATTTGAGAAGATATAGTTGTTGTCCGATGCAAAGTATTATCTCTCTGTCTATCGCGCTTCAGTAGCGTGAGTAAGACCACGGCAAAAACATTTATTTTATGTTTCCGCGTGTTCCGGTAAAACATTGCTAGCAAAAGAATCGCCGAAAGTTTTATTTATTTATTTATTTTATTTAACCTTTATTTAACCAGGTAAGCCAGTTGAGAACAAGTTCTCATTTACAACTGCAACCTGGCCAATATAAAGCAAAGCAGTGCGATAAAAACAACAACACACAGTTACATATGGGGTAAACAAAACATAAAGAAAAAAATACAACATAAAATATATATACAGTGTGTGCAAATGTAGCAGGTTATGGAGGTAAGACAATAAATAGGCCATAGTGCAAAATAATGACAATTTAGTATTAACACTGGAATGATAGATGTGCAAGAGATGATGTGCAAATAGAGATACTGGGGTGCAAATTAGCAAAATAACAATATGGGGATGAGGTAGTTGGGTGGGCTAATTTCAGATGGGCTGTGTACAGGTGCAGTGATCGGTAAGGTACTCTGACAACTGATGCTTAAAGTTAGTGAGGGAGATAAGAGTCTCCAGCTTCAGAGATTTTTGCAGTTCGTTCCAGTCATTGGCAGCAGAGAACTGGAAGGAATGGCGGCCAAAGGAGGTGTTGGCTTTGGGGATGACCAGTGAGATATACCTGCTGGAGCGTGTACTACGGGTGGGTGTTGCTATGGTGACCAATGAGCTAAGATAAGGTGGGGATTTGCCTAGCAGTGATTTATATTTGACCGGGAGCCAGTGGGTTTGGCGACGAATATGTAGTGAGGGCCAGCCAATGAGAGCGTACAGGTCACAGTGGTGGGTAGTATATGGGGCTTTGGTGACAAAACGGATGGCACTACATCCAATTTGCTGAGTAGAGTGTTGGAGGTTATTTTGTAAATGACATCGCCGAAGTCAAGGATCGGTAGGATAGTCCGTTTTACGAGGGCATGTTTAGCAGCATGAGTGAAGGAGGCTTTGTTGCGAAATAGGAAGCCGATTCTAGATTTAACTTTGGATTGGAGATGCTTAATGTGAGTCTGGAAGGAGAGTTTACAGTCTAACCAGACACCTAGGTATTTGTAGTTGTCCACATGTTCAAGGTCAGACCCGCCGAGAGTAGTGATTCTAGTCGGGTGAGCAGGTGCCAGCAGCGTTCGATTGAAGAGCATGCATTTAGTTTTACCAGTGTTTAAGAGCAGTTGGAGGCTACGGAAGGAGTGTTTTTTTTTGTTCCGATTTGACATATTGAACTCTATCTGAGAAGTAGTTGGTGAACCAGGCGAGGCAGTCATTTGAGAAACCAAGGCTATTTAGTCTGCCAATAAGAATGCGGTGGTTGACAGTCGAAAGCCTTGGTCAGGTCGATGAAGACGGCTGCACAGTACTGTCTATTATCGATCGCGGTTATAATATCCTTTAGGACCTTGAGCATGGCTCAGGTGCACCCAGGACCAGCTCGGAAACCGGATTACGTAGCGGAGAAGGTACGGTGGGATTCGAAATGGTCGGAGATCTGTTTGTTAACTTTGCTTTCAAAAACTTTCGAAAGGCAGGGCAGAATGGATATAGGTCTGTAACAGTTTGGATCTAGAGTGTCACCCCCTTTGAAGAGGGGGATGACCGCGGCAGCTTTCCAATCTCTGGGATCTCAGACGTTACGAAAGAGAGGTTGAACAGGCTAGTAATAGAGGTTGCGACAATTTCGGCGGATAATTTTAGAAAGAAAGGGTCCAGATTGTCTCGCCCAGATGATTTGTAGGGTCCAGATTTCGCAACTCTTTCATAAATCATCTGTCTGAATTTGTGTGAAGGAGAAGCGGGGGGGGGCATGGGCAAGTTGCAGCGCGGAGGGTGCAGAGCTGGTGGCCGGGGTAGGGGTTGCCAGGTGGAAAGCATGGCCAGCCGTAGCAAAATGCTTATTGAAATTCTCGATTATCGTAGATTTATCGGCGGTGACAGTGTTTCCTAGCCTCAGTGCAATGGGCAGCTGGGTGGAGGTGCTCTTATTCTCCATGGACTTTACAGTTTCCCAAAATGTTTTGGAGTTAGTGCTACAGGATGTACATTTCTGTTTGAAAAGGCTAGCCTTTGCTTTCCTAACTGCTTGTGTATATTGGTTCCTAACTTCCCTGAAAAGTTGCATATCGCGGGGGCTATTCGATGCTAATGCAGTACGCCACTGGTTGTTTTTGTGCTGGTCAAGGGCAGTCAAGTCTGAGGAGAAACAGGGGCTATATCTGTTCTTAGTTCTGAATTTTTTGAATGGGGCATGCTTATTTAAGATTGAGAGGAAAGCACATTTAAAGAACAACCAGGCATCCTCTACTGATGGAATGAGATCGATATCCATCCAGGATACCTGGGCCAGGTCAATTAGGAAGGCCTGCTCGCTAAAGTGTTTTAGGGAGCGTTTGACAGTGATGAGGGGTGGTCGTTTGACCGCGGACCTGTTACGGACATGAGACATCATTAATACACCCCTTCCCTTGTTAAAAGGGGACCCTGTGTGTGCGTGGAAGTGAGATTCCCTGTACAAGTAGGGTAGCAGCCATTTTTGTTTTTCCCTTCATTCCAATGGAAGATCCGCCACTCGGGACTCCCGTTTGAGTTCAGCTTTCTGCGATCAGCGACCTCTGGTGGTGAAGAATCACCAGTAATTGTTTTTGAAACAATTAATGTGAAGGCACACTCACTGTTACAATGGGTTACACTGTATGATATCCATCCGATCTTAACTGGTTGGATATCATTGTCTCATTCGATTTAACCGGAAAGGTGAATCGCCAAACAAACCTTTTTTCAGGGTTGGTCATTTGGATAAGGTCCAAATGTATTTGTTCAAACCAATGAGACATTTTAAACTTCTCCACATTAACCTAGATACAACAATGCTATCAGGTTAATTAAAGTTTAATTCCCAGATAGCCTATACAGGTATGATTGATCATTATCATTGATTAATCAATTCAATTTGCTTTAACAAGCTCATTGGGCCAACTCCAACAGTACTGGTCCAGTATTGATGATTTATTGACGTCTATAAACCGAATAAAATTGTTGTTTTTGCAGCTTCCAACGACTCAAAACCAAAAATATTACAGAAGTTTAAACAACTAATAATCATAAAAATGAGCAAGCTATCAGTGGGGGTGCCATCCATTCCCCTGCTAATAAGTGAACTCTCACCCACAGAAAGATTGATCACTGACCTCAGCAGCAATGCAAATGCAAACTATGCCGAAGGGTTGAGAATGTTAGATCACAATGCCATAAGCGAAAAAACTGCAGAAATCGCGACCGACGCCATCCACAATAGGCCAGCAGGCACAGGCCTTGTAAAGGTTCTCTCCAGTTTAGCCCTGAACTATGCCCACCAGCAGAGATGGACATTGGTCCAATACCGCTGTGCTCAGCAGAAGCAAAAGCAAGAGACTGTTGAGATGAAGGGACAGGTGGAGAGAACCGGGAAGCTAATGACAAAAGCCGACAAAGACAAGATACTACTAGCCGAGGACCTGCATTTGAGAACAGCTCAATTAAAAGATCTGGCAAAAACGTATGACGACGAACGAGAACAAACTCTTTAACAAAATCGTCTTATACAGGAACAACTCCATTTAGCCAAGACTAAATATGACGAAGTCCACGCAAAACTAGATCAATTTGACAACCTACTTAAAACCAGGGACGAGCAACTTGATACCATGCAAGCAGTGTTGAATGACACCACTCAAAGCAATAAGGTTCTGGTGCAAAAGCTACAAACCACAGATGATCAGTTAAAGAACACAAGGTCCAAGTCGGATGAAAAAACAGCAGATCTCATTGAAGTCACTGATTAAATGAATGATGAGAAAACCCAGGTGAGGTAGGTGGAAAAATTTAACTCTAACCAAGCAGAGGAAATCTCATCACTGAATCTCTCGCTACAGACTCAAAACCTCTCCCTGCAAACCATGACAGATAAGTATGCGGCTGAACAGAGCAGGTGCGACACTCACATGTCTGAAATAAATACTCTAGGTGCCCAGGTGGACTCGGCGATGCAGCAGAATTCCACCCTGAGGTACCGTCTAGAGGAACTCCTAACCAGTTACGCGCTGCAGCGTGACTACCCAGCCAAACAACCAAGCTCGAAACTGGAGTTTGGTAAACAAAGGAGTGAAGACGACAGAAGGTTTCAGCCTTTCTCAGGTGTCCCTCAGTCTTTTCCTCTTGGCTGTTTGGCACAGAGTAATATGGTGCCTCCTCACCAACCAGACCAAGGCTTGGTTTGTCTTCTTGGCCTTTCGGCCAATTCTTACCCTCAGGATGATGCAAAACCTCCCCTCGCACCAGGCACGGAACGCCTTGATAAGATCATCAAGACCTTCCGCACCTTTGACCCCACCACAGGGAAGCCGAACGACACTGAGACGTTCTTAGCAGACCTAGAGGACGCGTTGGATGGCTACCCGAACACTAAGGATACTGACCAGCTTTACGTGTTGAAGCGAATGTCGAATAGACACGTGACTAGGTTAATCCGCCTATAACAACATTCTGTGCAAAACGACTACACGAACCTTGCCACAGCTTTAACAATAGAATTTAGTGGTTATGCGACTCACAAACACATCAGCACGCTGGCTAACACTGTCAAACAAGCGTGAAGCGAACACCCACAAGCATACTATCATAGGCTCGGTTCAGCTTACTTTGGCCTACTCACTGAAATAGGAATGGAAGAGCTACTACCATTCAAACAAATGTTTCCAACCTTCATTAACTACTTGGGCTCTACAGCCGACGTAAATTTGCCAATCTCAGAACTTAGAGCTTGCAAGCAAAGCTTTGAGGCATCAAAAGTGAGCCACTCTAAGAGCCCTGACGTCTCGGTTTTCAATATTGAGCATGAACACTCACTTCAGTTAGAGGGTGCGGAATCAAGGATAAGAGCGGTGAGTGATGACACACAAAAATGGTAACTACCACGAAACAACCAAACCAATAACCTTAGCGGTAAAACTAACTATGCCGAACGTTCCCAACCAAACCGGTACCGTCACGATCAACATGGCCGCCACATTCCTGCACCCAATCCACAAAAAGGGTAATGTTACAAGAGTAACAAGGGTGACAAAGGGATCAATGAACACTGAAGCATACACCAGTATTCTAGACAATCTCTGCTAAGAGAACTACAGGAGCGAGACAAATTTGACAAACAGGACAAAGTTAAGTCGCCATGACTAGGCGTGGACTCGCCGAACAACAGGTCCGCAGAAATTAACACCATTTTCGAGGATGTGAACGATCAAATTACCCCAGCACTCACTCCAAACACTATTCAGGGCCAGCTCGATCAAGAAACAAGCCCACCGGTTTTGTTTACAGACTCGGATACAGATGTGGAGACGCATAAGGTAAGCAAAGTTGCAACGGTTGATTCCTCTCCCATTCCGATAGAGGACCCACTGGGTCACGAAGGTGGGTTATCTGTCTTGGAAATGGACACCTTTAACCCACGGCTCCATTCTGCCAACCCACCCCACTTTGTTGGGGATATGACCAGAAAAACCAACTCGAACAGGCCATACCTCAAAGCAGTCTTAGAGGACTGTTTGACATGTGATGGACTGATAGATTCAGGTCGACTATTTCCCTAATATCTCAAACTTGCTGGATGAACTCAAAAACTGACCTTCAAAAGCATGTCACTTATGTACCATGTGTACGTGACTAGCATTGACACTGAACAGATGCTGATTGGGATAGATTTAATTGACCGTTTGGTACCAATGATGGATTGGAAAAACAACCAAGTCTGGTCACAAATAACTATGCCATCTCCGTTGACCCCACTGCCTTCGGCAAAGAATACATGCAATACATTATGCAACGACGTACCCCCGGTGAACTTGGTCATGAGTCCGCCATTTGTGGCAAATGATCGGGTGACAAGTTCAACTTGGAAATTAACCAAACATGTTGTTTTCCTCTGTGGCTTGTGTGAATCACGAGCCAACACATACCGCCCTCCACTGATAGGTGGCATGTGCCTAAACGGCACAATGATTGTGAATGCCATACTGGCAACCTGGTCGGAAAAATCTGCTATCAGTTTGGAAATGTTCAACAACATTTCAAAAGCGTCTCACTGCTACCCCCTTGTTCTGAAAGCATTCAGATTCCCACTGGGAATGACTCCCCAGACGACACTCACCGCTTTAGGTGTATGTGCGCTATCACTCCGCATCGGAACCAAGGAAGTATCTCACTACCTACTGGTTGTCGCGAACCTCCCACATACAGTCTGTGGGTGCGGACATTTTGGTAAGATTGGGTGTTAAACTCGATACCATACACTAAGTTCTTTGGTCTTTGGCGCAGCCAGCCCAACACGCCATTTATTTCGACCCTGTGTGGATGGCATCCGGGCAGACTATTCCTGAAGCTTGCAAAGTGATAACTGAGTCCGCCATGGTGATACCAGCAAGAACCACAGAGGTTTCTGTAAGACTGAACCTGGTGCCTGGCTACCAGATGGAAGGCACCACTGCGTTCTTCCAACCCTCTCCACAACTATTCAACTTGGGGCTAACTATCAATGGTAACCCGCTGTTGGAGCTACACGCTAGATCCACTTACCTCTTGGTGCAGAATCCGACTCAAGCGGATATTTCTGTTCCTCGGCACACTCAGCTGGGAACATTAATTGATGACTCCTTCCATGATTTTGAACTCACTATTCCCGTCATTCTTCCTTCCTACCTAGACCTATGTGGTGAGGGAGGGACGCTCTTTACTTTTCAGTCAAAGGCAATCGCAATAACTCCTGTATTGCCTCTTGACAACACATCAACGTTCAGGATGGATGTCGATTCGGACAACAAGCTGTTGATATACTCCATCATCACGGAGGATGATACCGCATTTCCTTCTGCGTGTGACGTACACACTAATTAGGTAACAGCCAATGATTCCCTCACCATTGACATGCCGTCACCCCCTGAGGAAGACCTGTACAATGCCGCCAAACCGTATCCTGGTTTCCATGCACAGGTACTACAGCTACTGTCAGAGGCAGACGCACTTGTCAATGACACTGAAAGAAATCAGTTGAGGGAATTGTTTAACAAACACAGACGGATCTGGTCGACAGACTTGCTGGATTGCGGTGTTACGGATATTCATGTGGTGCGTATTCCTACGCCACCCGGAGCAGCTCCTACGTTTGTGAGACAATACAAAATTCTGCTTGCAGCATACTCAACGGTACAGGAGATTATCGACTCCCTACTAGCTAAACAGATAATCAGGGAATGTAAGAGTACATACAGCACTCCGGTGTGGTCTGTTTTGAAACCAATGGGTAAATGGCGTCTTATCATTGACTATAGACAACTCAACAAGCTGGTTCCGTTTTCTCGTTGGCTTATGACACAGCTCGACCAAGAGCTGCCAAAGGTGGCAAATGCCAAATACTTCTCCACTGTCGATGTGGCGAATGGTTTTTGGACCATGACTGTCGACCCTCGTGACCAACACAAGTTGGCTTTCTCTTTCTCGAACAAGCTCTTCACATTCAATTATTGCCCGTTCGGGTATTCAAACTCCCCCGCAGAGTTCAACATCTTCCTGCACAAGGCAATGCCAGATGCTTCCACCAGGGTAATGATAGTCTATGTGGACGATGTTCTCATGAGGAGCGAGACTTGGTCACATCACCTCAACGAGATGGACCACGTTCTTACCCAACTAGGAACGGCTAGGGCTAAACTGGCTATCATGAAAGGCAATGGTGCAGGACCAAGGTCAACTATGTTGGACTTCTGGTGGGTACTGAGGGCATCTTGCCACAATCTAGCAGTCCGCAACATCAAAACGCCTGCAAACCTTCATGAGGTACGCAGCTTCTTGGGAGTATGTAATTACTCCCGTCAGTTCATCGAAAATGATGCTGACTTGTCAAAGCCTTTGACCCGTCTTCTTCAGAAAGACACCCTGTTAGTTTGGGATGCCACTCACGATGAAGCTGTGACATCCTTGAAAGACCTGCTTTGTGCGGCACCTTGCCTGGTCTACCCCAACAAAGACAAGACGTTATTTTTGGAAGTAGGTTTCTAAGAGCACTGCCTTAGTGCTGGGTTGTACCAAAAATAAGACCAAGACAGATGTGTGGTTGCTTACGCAAGCAAAACACTCAACCCTGCTGAACACAAGTACTCAGGCTGCGAAAAAGTGCTGCTGTCGACAGTCTGGGCGGTCAAGCACTTCACCTGTTATGTATCATAGAAACATGTCACCAGCCGGTAACTTTTCTGAAAAGCCAAAGAATACGTGAGGGTGCTGTGCACAACAGCAGGATAGCGGCTTGGCTCATGACGCTGCAGAGCCATGATGTGGTTGTCAACTACGCAAAAGCTAAAAATCTGCCTTTGGGTGGGGCTTTGGCGGTGTGTCAACGCTGCAGTGACGACGAAACCGACTTCTCACCACCCCTGTTTGAAGTAGCTCCGCCGTTGCATCGAACCATCACTACTTAGAAGAGAACGTGTGTCTTGGCATGCCAATGGTATTTGTGGATGGCTGTTCTTACCGTCAGCTAGACCACGTGCGAGCTGGTGTGGGATTGGTATGGCACAATGACATTCCGTGCAAACCGCTTCAATTTCAGCTAGGCAACAAGACCAGCCAGTTCGTAAGAAGTAGCTGGCAAACTTATCACACTGCAAACTGCGGTGAAACACGACTTGTCAGAACTGTCAATCTGCACCGACTCAAACTATGCCAGACTCACCTTCTTATGCCACTTGCCGTTTTGGAAACAAAAGCACTTGACTACTTCAAGTGGCAAAGAAGTGAAAAACAAAGAGCTCATTCTAGCCTGCGATGACCTCATAACCAAACACGACAAACAGGTGTATTGGAAGAAAGTCAAGGGACACTCCAAATCACCTGGTCGTGACAAACTTGGCAATGACCATGCTGACAGAATGGCGAAATCTGGTGCAATCTCCTTGGGTGTTCAATGCTCAGGATGCAAGGATCACTGAGGCGCCCATGGTGTCTGTGGTAACGTGTAGCCATGTATCACCGCAGGAATCATCTTCGCACGAACATAATGTGTTGCTAACTCATTCATTCTTGAATGGTGACCTGGTAGCAACGCAACACCAAGATGAGTCCCTCACCATTTTGATGGCTTTCTTGTCTGATCCTGTCAATCACCCAGTATCCGAGCTGGCTTTGAAAAGCTCACACGACTTGCTGTACGCAACTAAACAGCACCTCACACTTGTAGATGACCTACTGGTTTATGTTTCAGAAACCGACGCCACTCAAAGGTGGGTGGTTCCAAAAACACAGAGGGGGATAATGATAGCTCATGCCCACAACGAGCCATGTGGAGGCCATAGGGGGGTCAAGGCTACATGTGAAACATTGCGACAGGTGGCCCACTGGCCTCACATGGAACAAGATGTGGCACAATATGTGAGGGGGTGTCTAGTTTGCTGCTAGCTTCAACCCTCCAAGCCACTTCACAGATCACCCTTTTCAGTCATCTTGGCCTGCCAGGAGAAACCATGGACAGCAACAGAGGAACCCATTTTTCGGCTGCTGTAATGACCGAACAGATGCGGCTCCTGGGAGTTAAAGCTAAACGCCACATCGCATACCACCCTAGGAGCTCCAGCTGGGTAGAATGGAGCAACCAGACAATCGTCAGAATCCTGAGGAAATATGTGGCAGCCAACCACAAGATTGGGACCTCAAACTCCCACTGGTACTGATGGCGATCAGAGCCACACGTAACAGGTCTGCGGGAATAACACCATTCGAGATGATGATGGACCGGCAAATGACTTTTACACTGCATCTCCTGTACCAACTGGGGGATGTCGCCACAGCCATTGCCTACACAGCTCATCAATACATGACGGACTTGCGAGCCCACCTCCAGACTACCTTTGCGTACGCTCAAGGAAAGTTGGAAAGAAGTGCAGAAGGTGACAAGACACACTACGACAAAAAGGCCTCACACAAGGTGTTTGAGGTCGGGGATAAGGTGTGGTACTACATATACACAAAACCTGTGGGCGTCGCGACAAAGTTCCTGCCCCACTGGACGGGACCACACGAGATTGTGGTAAAGTTGTCACCTGTGGCTTATCAAATCAGAATCAGCAAATGTTGACAAAACACCATGTTCAAGTGGGTCATCAGGAACCAAATCAAGTTGTACACTCCCCCCATGGGAATAGAAGGGGTGCAAGCCAGCACCGAATAGATCAGAGGTACTAAAAAAATTCTTAAGTATCCCTTCCAGGAAATCAGTACGTTGCACCTAACACCTTTTCTTCTCTTCCCATCTACAAGATATACGTTTTGTTGCCATTGTTGATATTATACTGTTCAAAATAGGAAAATCAGCTACATTTGTTGTCAAAACGTTTTTGTTTATGAAAAAAAAAATATATAACTGAAATAATCAAACAATATCTCTAATTATGCGTTTTTGAAGGATGGAGTTATTTTGGCTAAGAGGGTGTACTTCCACCTAGATGCAGAGAACGTGTACCGCCAACACATTCCACCTGCGGCACATTTGAGCCCATATGTTGGCCCAACTCCAAAAGTTCACAGTCACCCAGTCAGAATTAGCGAGAAAAATGATTTGTCTAGGCTCTACTCTCGATAGGTGCAGCCGTAGGGTCACTATTTGCTCTAGGCACCACTGCTGTCAATGCAGTCAGTCTAGCCACAGTCAAAATAAATGTTAGGGAGATTACTGAAGAGATGCCACTTATCCAGCAACATATGCAATCACAGGCACTCAGGTTGCAGCATGTGGGAAAGTCTCTCCAGGACACTATTCTGGTGGTAAACACAAACGCTACTCTCCTGAACAAAACCTCCTGTCGGTAGGAAAGCTAGTAGAGGTCATGAACTATGACTATGCCCATGTCCAATTGGTTTGATTATTGTTTGAGGATTTTCTCTGTGAAGTTAGCTCTTTAGCACACTTATAGGGAAGGGCATTCAACATGTACGGCACTTATAAAAATGCCTGATGATTGGCTGAGAGAAATTGATAATAAAAAGATTGTGGGAGCTGTTTTGGTAGACCTTTGGCATTATCAATCATAATCTGCTGCTAGAAAAATGTACGTGTTATGGATTTACATCCCCTGCTATATTGTGGATCGAGAGTTATCTGTCTAACAAAACTCAGAGGGTGTTCTTTAATGGAAGCATCTCCAAGATAAACCAGGTAGTCAGGCATTCCCCAGGGCAGCTGTCTAGGCCCCTTACTATTTTAAATATTTACAAATGACCTGCCACTGGTTCTGAGTAAAGCCTGTCTGTCTATGTATGCTGATGACTCAACACTATACACGTCAGCTACCACCGCAAGTGAAATCACTGGAACACTTAACAAAGAGCTGCAGTCAGTTTCAGAATGAGTGGCAAGAAATAAGTTAGTCCTAAATATTTCAAAAACTAAAAGCATTGTATTTGGGACAAGTCATTACCTAATCCCAAAACCTCAACTAAATTGTGTAATGAATAATGTGGAAATTTAGCAAGTTGAGGAGAATAAACTGCTTAGAGTAACCCTGGATTGTAAACTGTCATGGTAAAACATATTGATGCAACAGTAGCTAAGATGGGGAGAGGTCTGTCCATAATAAAGTGCTGCTCTGCCTTCTTAACAACACTATCAACAAGGCAGGCCCTACAGGCCCTAGTTTTGTCACACCTGGACTACTTTCCAGTCGTGTTGTCAGGTGCCACATAGAGGGAAAAAGTCAGCACAGCTGGCTCTTAAAAGTATACAGAGAGCTAACATTAATAATATGCATGTCAATCTCTCCTGGCTCAAAGTAGAGGAGAGATTGACTTCATCACTACTTGTATTTGTGAGAAGTATTGACATGTTGAATGCTGTCTGTTTAAACTACTAGTACAGAGCTCAGACACCCATGCCTACCCCACAAGACATGCCGCCAGAGGTCTCTTCACAGTCCCCAAGTCCAGAACAGACTATGGGAGGCGAACAGTACTACATAGAGCAATGACTACATGGAACTATATTACACATCAAGTAACTCATACAAGCAGGAACATCTGATTCATAAAAACAGAAAAAATACAATTTATGGAACAGTTGGGACTGTTAAGAGACATACACACAGGCACAGGCACACGCATACACACACACACGATAACATACACACTATACACACACGTACACATGGATTTTGTGTTGTATATTTGTGGTAGTAGAGTATGGCTTGAGCGCCCACACTTAATGTGTTGTGAAATCTGTTGTGAAATGTATTGTAATGTTTGTAAAATTGGATATAACTGCCTTGGCAGCAGCTAATGGGGATCCATAATAAATTCAAATACCAGTAGAGGTACAGTGCCTTCGGAAAGTATTCATACACCTCGACTTATTCCACATTCTATTATGTTAAAGCCTGAATTAAAAATTGATTAAATAGATGTTTCTCAGATGTCTTAACACAATACCTCACAATGACAGAGTGAATTTTTGTTGTTGTTGACATTTTAGTGAATGTATTGAAAAATAAATACAGAAATATTTCATGCATTAGTATCCACACCCCTGCGTCCATACTTTGTAGAATAACATTTGGCAGTGATTACAGCTGTGAGTTTCTCTGGGTAAGTCTCTAAGAGCTTTCCACACCTGCATTGTGCAACATTTGCCAATAATATTTTTCTTCACAATTCTTCAAGCTCTGTCAAATTGGTTGTTGATCATTGCTAGTCAACCATTTTCAGATCTTGCCATAGATTTTCAAGTCGATTGAAGTCAAAACTCTAACTCGGCCACTTAGGAACATTCACTGTCTTAGTTAGCAATTCTAGTTTAGATGTGGCTTTGTGTTTTAGGTTATTGTCCTGCTGAAAGGTGCATTTATCTCCCAGTGTCTGGTGGAAAGCAGACTGAACCACATTTTCCTCTAGTATTTTGCCTGTGCTTAGCTCCATTCTGTTTCTTTTTTTTATCCTGAAAAACTCCCCATTAATGATTACAACATACCCATAACATAATGCAGCCACCACTATGCTTTGAAATGTAGAGTGGTACTCAGTAATGTGTTCTATTGGATTTGCCCCAAACATAAGACTTTGTATTCAGGACAAAAAGTTAATTGCTTTGCCACATTTCTTGCAGTATTACTTTAGTGCCTTGTTGCAAACAGGATGCATGTTTTGGAATATTTGTATTCTGTACAGGCTTCCTTCTTTTCAATCTGTCAATTAGGTTAATATTGTGGAGTAACTACTATGCTGTTTATCCATCCTCAGTTTTCTCATATTACAGCCATTAAACTCCGTAACTGTTTTAAAGTCACCATTGGCCTCATGGTGAAATCCCTGAGCGGTTTCCTTTCTCTCCAGCAACTGAGTTAGGAAGTTCACCTGTATCTTTGTAGTGACTGAGTGTATTGATTCACCATCCAAAGTGTAATTAATAACTTGACCATGCTCAAAGGGATATTCAATGTCTGCTTTATTTTTTACCCTTCTACCAATACGTGCCCTTCTTTGCGAGGCATTGGAAAACCTCACTGGTCTTTCTGGTTAAATCTGTGTTTGAAATTCACTGCTCGACTGAGTGACCTTACAGATAAATAACTGTATGTGTGGGGTACAGAGATGAGGTAGTCATTCAAAAATCACATTGAACACTGTTATTCCAACTTGTGACTTGTTAAGCACATTTTTACTCCTGAACGTCTTTAGGCTTGCCATAACAAAGGGGTAGAATACTTACTGACATTTCAGCTTTTCATTTTTTATTAATCTGTAAACATTTCGAAAAACAAAATTCCACTTTGAAATTGAGGTATTTGTTTGTAGGCCAGTGACCAAAATAAATCGCTATTTAATCTATTTTAAATTCTGGCTGTAAAACAAGAACATTTGAAAAAAGTAAAGGGGTTTGAAAACTTTCTGAAGGCACTGTATATCAACCCTTTTTTGATGTACTCAAGAGATCCATTATTAGCGTGTTTTAACTACTCCTATACATTTTGTTGTAGACTATCAGGTACTCAGCAAGGTCTGACTTCACTATTACTAAAACAGGACCCAGGTGGTAAGTATAAAGATCCATTCCATTTGAAAAACTGCAGGCTTCTTACACTTCAATGTTGTCATGCAAAAATCCTGGCGAAATGCATAGTGCATAGAATTTAAAAGGCTCTACCAGATATTGTTTATTCTGATCAGACAGGTTTTTTTATGGTTGATACATGGAGATAATATACACCAATTGCATTAAACAATATAACAATATGAAACATCATAGCAGATTTTTAAAAGGCTTTTGATAAAATACAACTCAAATGTATATATAAATGCCTGGACTGTTTTACTTTCAGTGAATCTCTTATAAAATGGGTTAAAGTTATGTATAGCAACCCCAGGTGTAAAATAATAAGTAATGGTTACTTCTCAGAAAGTATTGAACTGTCAAGAGGAGTAAAACATATTTTTCTTCTTTTTTTATGGCCATCAATATTCTAGCTATTAAAATCAGATCAACAAGAATATAAAGGGGTTAGTAAATCCGCAATCTGGATCCCTGCACGGTCTCATTGAAGATCTCTTCTCTAGCTTCTCTGGAACCCAATTGTGATAAGTGTACCATATTACGTGTTGGATCGTTAAAAGACAACTTTTATATTATCCTGTAGTTGACCAATATAATGAGCTGATGGTGAAGTAGACATACATTACTTGGTATTCATATCCCAAAGATATAAATGAACAACACAATTCAATAGAAAGTTCACACTTTAGTCATATCACAGTTTACTTATTTACTTATGTTGATGCCTACTCCAGACTCGTTTTTAAAACCGTATGAGCAAAAAAATGTTCACTTTATTTGGAACGCTAAGCCAGACAAAATTAAACGTACCTATTTACAGTGCATTCGGAAAGGATTCAGACCCCTTCCCTTTTTCCACATTTGTTACATTACAGCATATTCTAAAATGTATTAAGTATTTTTTTCTCTCATCAATCTACACACAATACCCCCTGAATTAATTGGTAGAGGGGGGGTGGGGGGGATACAGAAGATAGCCCTATTTGGTAAAATACCATATTATGGCAAGAACAACTCAAATAAGCAAAGAGATTCGACAGTCCATCATTACTTTAAGACATGAAGGTTAGTCAATGCGGAACATTTCAAGAACTTTGAATGTGCAGTCGCAAAAAACATCAAGAGCTATGATGAAACTGTCTTTGTGAGACGCGGTGTGGGTGAACGGATGATCTCCGCATGTTTAGTTCCCACCGTAAAGCATGGAGGAGGTAGTGTTATGATGTGGGGGTCCTTTGCTGGTGACACTGTCTGTGATGTATTTAGAATTCAAGGCACACTTAACCAGCATGGCTACCACAGCATTCTGCAGCGATACGCCATCCCATCTGGTTTGGGCTTAGCTGGACTATAATTAGTTTTTCAACAGATCAATGACTCAACACACCTCCAGGCTGTGTAAGGGCTATTTTACCAAGGAGAGTGATGGTGTACTGCATCAGATGACCTGGCCTCCACAATCTCCTGACCTCAACCCAATTGAGATGGTTTGAGATGAGTCGGACGGCAGAGTGAAGGAAAAGCAGCCAACAGGTGCTCAGCATATGTGGGAACTCCTTCAAGACTGTTGGAAAAGCATTCCAGGTGAAGCTGGTTGAGAGAATGCCAAGAGCGTGCAAAGCTGTCATCAAGGCAAAGGGTGGCTATTTGAAGAATCTCAAATATAAAATATATTTGGATTTGTTTAACACTTTTTTGGTTACTACATGATTCCATATGTGCTATTTCATAGTTTTGATGTCTTCACTATTATTCTACAATGTAGAACATAGTAAAAATAAAGAAAAACCCTTGAATGAGTAGGTGTGTCCAAACTTTTGACTGGTACTGTACGTCATATACGATAGATGGATGTTTGGATGCCTGGTGTCCCAATACCTATACAGACAAATGGATGGACAGCCAGACAGTTACTTTTCTTGATTGTTTAATTTGTTTTCTACTTGTGTGCTTTAAACACAGTGAAGAGGTCCTGATGACAACCTCCTGACTTTAACATACAGCTCCATCTCCATCCCATTCATCAAGTATAATTAGGGAATGCTGTCAGTGTCATTGTGGACGTGTCTGAGACGACCCCGGAGCGCCAGGATAATGATGCATAATGACAGGTTGTCGGAGTCTGTGCTATTTAGCAATCAGGATCTCTGTCCAATGACACACTATGAATGGAGTTTATTGTTAAGATCAGCACCATACTTCTCCTTAAACTTAAATCCTTATCTACCATTATAATGGTCTGATGTGGACGTGCTGGGGGAAGCTAGACTACAATAAGAGCTATTCTACCAAAGGGTTTATCACTGTCAGTCAGGGATCGGCAAGGGAGAGGAAGTTATGCTTATTAGAGGGGTAAAGAACAGGAACAAAATCATGAAAAACAAATGAGGGAAATAATACAGCATTAAAATGAATTAGTCCATCTGCAGTTTTTAGTAGTTATTGTATGTCAGACAGGGCATTATCCTATAGCTCAGTTGGTAGAGCATGGCGCTTGCAACGCCAGGGTTGTGGGTTCATTTCCCACGGGGGGCCAGTATGAAAATATATGCACTCACTAACTGTAAGTCGATCTGGATAAGAGCGTCTGCTAAATGACTAAAATGTAAAATTATGTACTCAATGTCACTCACAGGAGATGGAGAGATAGACACTTAAAGATAAGTACTGTAAGTGAATGAGATTATGAGCAAAGTAATACACTATTAAATCTAATTCAAGTCTAACGTACAGATATTATGCTTTCGGTCTGTGTATACCTTATACTTTTCGAGCAAATCCCTGTTTCATATCCAGAACTGTATTTTAAGAGTTCGAGTTAATATTCTATGCTAAGAGTGAAAGAGGGATTAAAGGGAGATATAATTTAATATATTATTTTAAACATTTAGCAGATGCTCTTATCCAGAGCGACTTACAGGAGCAATTAGGGTTAAGTGCCTTGCTCAAGGGCACATTGATTGCTTTTTCACCTCGTCTGCTCGGGGAGTCGAACCAGCAACCTTTCAGTTACTGACCCAACACTCTTAAACAATAGGCTACCTGCCACCCCAAAACCAACACTTTATGACTAACTTTAACTTCTTTAATAAATTACTGCTGCTACTTTCATATCCCTCTCGCTGCTCTCTTGAACATCATGCAGTACAGTGCCGTAATGTCAAATTTAATGGCCAGTGACAAGTCCATACACGGTAGTATTTTTGGAGCATGCTTATGCATATGCAGAATTGGAGAGGGGAGAGTGGCTTTGTCCTTGCTGTTCCATCCAATGATAATTGAAGTCCACAGAGATTTGGCCTGGAGTCACAGGGAGAAAAACATCCTGAGCAATATCGACTGACGGTCGTGTCATTTAGCTTAGAGGACCTAAATTGTGATTTCCCAAGAGAATCCATCCAGAGTTCAGGATCCACACATTGTGACACACAGGTCTATCGATTCCACAGGACACAGCTGGTTCTGTATGCTAGGTTTGTTTAGCATGGGGAGCATTCCAGTCCTGATAAGTGCACATCGATAACATAAGTTTGCTAGCAGTTCGCTTGTCCCAATCGAAATACATACATTTTTATTAGTGTTGGATATCAGCAGGCCCAGGTTTAGTGCGTTTTAATGCATTTACAACAGTCCTAAGACAAAGTATTCTGTATCAAGAATGGACTGTAGTGATTAGCGGTTGCTGAGTATTTTCAACCTGTAAAACAGTTAACCTTTTATTCATAAAAGGCGGTATGGTTGCCTAGGATAGTCTAGCAGTCTAAGACGCTGTCTCCGGATGTCACGCCCTGACCTATAGACTCTAGTTAGTTTGGTCAGGGTGTGAATATATGTGTGGGTTTTTCTATGTGGGGATTCTATGTTTCTATTTCTATGTTTGGCCGGGTGTGATTCCCAATCAGAGGCAGCTGTCGCTCGTTGTCTCTGATTGGGGATCATACTTAGGCAGCCAGTTTTCCTGCCTGTGTTGTGGGATCTTGTTTGTGTTCGGTGAGTGTAGCTTGTTAGTGTATAGCCTTCCGACGTCACGTCAAGTTTCGTTGCCTTTTGTATGTTTATTCAGTTCAATAAACATGTATACATTTCACGCTGCGCCTTGGTCTGACCCGTTCATCAACGAGCATGAGGCAAATGGTGGCTATTTGAAGAATCTCAAATATAAAATATAGTTTGCTTAACACTTTTTTGGTTACTACATGATTCCATATGTGTTATTTCATAGTTTTGATGTCTTCACTATTATTCTACAATGTAGAAAATAGTAAAAATAAAGGAAAACCCTTGAATGAGTATGTGTGTTTAAAGTTTTGACTGGTACTGTACATTTGCAAACATTTCTGAAAACCTGTTTTTGCTTTGTCATTATGGGGTATTTTGTGGAGATTGATGAGGGGGAAAAAATAAGCAATTTAATCCATTTTAGAATAAGGCTGTAACGTAACAAAATGTGGAGAAGTTCAAGGGGTCTGAATACTTTCCGAATGCACTGTGTATATGTATATATCAGTGGAGGCTCCTCAGAGGAGGAAGGGAGGACCATCCTCCTCAGTGAATTTCTTAAGAGTGTAAATTGTAAAACATTAAAAAAGTTATATTTTTTAGATAAAACTAAGCTAAATATAATCACGTCACCGTTATTTGCCTGCTAGCTTGCACTATTCCTGCCATTCTCCATCCTTATCTCTCATCAACTAGCTGTTTTCGCCCATAGGACTGGCGCTGGCTGGATGTTTTTTGTTTGTCGCACCATTCTCTGAAAAACCCAGACACTGTCATGCTTGAAAAGATACTGGATCCGGCATGCCTAACACCGACAATCATACCACGCTCAAAGTTGCTTAAGTCACTAGTTTTGCCCATTCTAACATTCAATCGAACAGTAACTGAATGCCTCGATGCCTGTCTTCCTGCTTTATATAGCAAGCCACGGCCATGCGACTCTCTGTCTGTAGGAGCTATCCATTTTCGTGAACGGGGTGTTATACCTAATAAACTGGCCGGCAAGTATATGTATGTATATATATATATATATATTTTTAAGTCGCTCTGGATAAGAGCGTCTGCTAAATGACGTAAATGTAAATGTAAATATATATGCTCTAAGATGCCAACAACTAAACTACATCCCAAATGGCACCCTATTCCCAGCCTATTTAATGCACTACTTTTGACCAGGTTTCATATGGCTCTGGTCAAATGTAGGGCACTATATAGGGAAAAGTGTGCCATTTGGGATGCAGTCCTAGTGAATAATGTACCCAATGAAAAGTATGGACACAGACAGTATGGGAAGATGTGCTGGGATGGTGATTCACATTAATGAAAGCACATTCCATTAATCGTGTCTGCCAGTTTACAGTGCGATCACAATGCACATTTGTTTTCTCTATGTATTAAGGCAGAGGACGAGAGAGGCTATGCATCAAAAAGCAGCATGTAGCAGTAGCAAGCATGCACACACACACACAAACCCACACAAAGCAGAATCTATTTTGAATATGAAGCATAATACGGGAGATAGACATCAGTCCTGATGGCGGTATGCTTTGCGGCCGAGGAGTGCCAGACACTGAGGACATGATTTGTACATTAAATCTTTATAGAGAAGCTAAATATAAATGCTATATTCTCAAAGCCAATTACGGATGGATGAGATCTGCGATGCGCAAGCTCGGAGTGAAACTCAGAGTGTCTGCTGAACGTTCCTTCTTGTATTGTATTTTATGGGTCTTTCTAAATGGGTTCGTAACGAGCCAGCCTGCTGGCGTGACCTCCATTTTGAAGAGTTAATGTATACTGGGGGGGTTGCCAAGCATCATGCTGTGGAGATGTTTTTCATTGGCAGGGACTGGGAAACTGATCAAAATTGAAGGAATGATGGATGGCGCTAAATACAGGGAAATTCTTGAGGGAAACCTGTTTCAGTCTTCACCTTCCAGCAGGACAATGACCCTAAGCGTACTGTTAAAGCAACATTCAAGTGGTTTAAAGGGAAACATAAAGGGAAACATTTAAATGTCTTGGAATGGCCTAGTCAAAGCCCAGACCTCAATCCAATTGAGAATCTGTGGTATGACTTAAAGATTGCTGTACACCAGCGGAACCCATCCAACTTGAAGGAGCTGGAGCAGTTTTGCCTTGAAGAATGGGCAAAAATCCCAGTGTGCCAAGCTTATAGAAACATACCCAAGAGACTTGCAGCTGTAATTGCTGCAAAAGGTGGCTCTACAATGTATTGACTTTGTTTCACAATAAAAAAAATATTTGGGATCTTCAAAGTTCAATGTTGTGTAAATCAAATGATACAAATCCATGTTAATTCCAGGTTGTAAGGCAATGAAATAGGAAAAATGCCAAGGGCGGTGAATACTTTCGCAAGCCACTGTATATCAGCAAAATTGAAACTAGGATTACACTGAAAATAACCCAAGGATTACATTAGTAATTACCCAGCTGCTGGGTCAATCCCCCAACACCAATGTGCTGGGTTTATGTAGTAACCCAACACACTGGGTTGTACTAACCCAGCAATATAGTCTAATTTACCCAGCAGCTGTGTCAAGTGCTCAACCCAAGGCGCTGAGTTAGAAGCACAACCCAACCCCACTGGGTTGAATTAACCCAATGCTGTGTTTGTCAAATATTGACCCAGCGCTGGGTTGTCGAAATGACCCAAATTGAGTACTTTTTCAGCATTTTTTTTAGGCTAACAATAATTCATGTTGGAAAAATAATATGAATTGCCATATTAGGCATAACTCAATGTCTACGTTTTTAAGATGCCAAAATAAAATGTTTTCAGTATCCTATTATTATTATATTTTCCTGATCGTTTCATTGCATACATTCATCAAGCTTTGGACAAAGGACTTCCACAGGACAGCCATCTCCAAAGATAACTAAAAAAAGCAATAGTTGTGAGCTGGTTGAAATCTATTACTCAGTTATCACTTGGCTCATGTAAATAATTCTGTAGTTGCCCCTTTAAACATCCTAAGCCCAACATCCCCATAGTGTTCACATTTTTCTCATGTAAATGTTGTAGCTACATAAAAATATTAAATAAACAATTTATTTGGGAAATATCCATCTTTGCCATTTTCTTCATTACCATGCTGATGATTTAAAGTTGTATTGGATATATTTTTTTACATTGAATACATGTTTAGTATATTTACTACATTTGGGATGTTTATTTCTTTCTCTGAGAAGTAAGTTTATTTAAAGTTCTATGTGATTTGGTTTATGTAGATACAACATTTCAATGTTGTTGTCATGTATGTTAAGAGAAGGGTCGGACCAAGGTGCAGCGTGAAAGGCGTACATGTTTATTTAACTAATAAACACACGACACAGTAACCAAAATAACAAACTTAACTGTGACGGTCCAAAGGGCTAACACACAAGCCTAAACAGGAACACAACAAGAGGCCACCACCAATGGACCAAGCAGCGTGCCCAGGAGGAGCAGAGAGTATGGACTTGGCGGGAGATAAGAGAGGATCTGGCAAGGCAGATGGAGTCCCTGAAAGGGATCAGGGTGGAGAAGGAGAGACAGCCCCAATAAAAAAAATTGGGGGGGCTAAAAGGGTGGTCGGGGAGCGACAGAGAGGAGCCCCGACCACTTCACTCGTGGGGGCTCAAGGAGGAGTCCTCACTGGAGGAGGACGGGGCGTGGAGTGTAAAGGACGGAGACAGTCATAGACCTCCAGCGCCGGTTCCCAGTCCGGTACGCCCCGTACCTGCTCCCCGCACCAAGCCAGTGGTGCGTGTTCCCAGTCCGGCCCAGCCTGTTCCTGCTCCTCGCACCAAGCTAGTGGTGCGTGTTCCCAGACCGGTCCGGACTTTTCCTGCTCCTCGCACCAAGCCAGTGGTGCGTGTTCCCAGTCCGGCCCGGCTTGTTCCTGCTCCTCGCACCAAGCCAGTGGTGCGTGTTCCCAGTCCGGCTCGGCCTGTTCCTGCTCCTCGCACCAAGCCGGTGGTGCGCGTCGCCAGTCCGGCCCGGCCTGTTCCTGCTCCTCGCACCAAGCCAGCGGTGCGCGTCGCCAGTCCGGCCCGGCCTGTTCCTGCTCCTCGCACCAAGCCAGCGGTGCGCGTCGCCAGTCCGGCCCGGCCTGTTCCTGCTCCTCGCCCCAAGCCAGTGGTGCGCGTCGCCAGTCCAGCACGGCCCGTGCCCGTTCCACCGGTGCCTGGTCCAGCACCGGTCAGCGGCTCCACTCTGGAGCCAGAGCAGTCCGCTCCACCGGTGCCTGATCCAGCTCCGGTCAGCGGCTCCACTCCGGAGCCGCCACCGAGGCTGGAAGCCCACCCGGACCTTCATCTATTCAGTCAGGTTTGTGCGGCCGGAGTCTGCACCTTTGGGAGGGGGTACTGTCACGCCCTGGCCTATAGAACTCTAGCTAGTTTGGTCAGGGTGTGAATATTCTAGGTTTGTATTTCTATGTTTGGCCGGGTGTGGTTCCCAATCAGAGGCAGCTGTCGCTCGTTGTCTCTGATTGGGGATCATACTTAGGCAGACAGTTTTCCTGCCTGTGTTGTGGGATCTTGTTGTGTTCCTGTTTAGGCTTGTGTGTTAGCCCCTTTGGACCGTCACGGTTAAGTTTGTTATTTTGGTTACTGTGTCGTGTGTTTATCATTTAAATAAATATGTACGCATTTCACGCTGCGCCTTGGTCTGACCCGTCCTTGAACGAACGTGACAGTTGTTAACACACAATAACCAAAAACCTGATCTAATTTGCATAGTCATACTATGTTTGCAACAAATTTGCAGCAAACAATAGAATGTTCGCCAGAAGTTTCCCAGAATTGTTTGCCAGAAGTTCACAAGTTGCCGCAAATTTACCACAACAGTTTGCCAGAAAACAACTTCGCGACAAAATGGCCAAAGGTTTGCCAGATGCCTGTTTTTTTCTGTAAGTGCTACTTCACGCTTGTACATGTATGTGACCTTGAGGTCGTAAATCATTCTATTGGATTTACTGTTACAACCTACTACTCAACTATCTGTTTTATGTGGACATTTTTGTCATTTAGCAGATGCTCTTATCTGGAATGACTTACAGTAGTGAGTGCATACATTTCCGTACTGGTCCCCTGTGGGAATCAAACCCACAAACCTAGCGTTGCAAGCGCCATGCTCTACCAACTGAGCCACACAGGACCTTAGTCATGTTATCTGTATGTTGATGGTTTAAACATACCACAGTAAATTTCCCCAGATATTCAGAAATATCTCAAATCCACACATTTGATTTAATCTAAAAGAAATTGTCAGTTTATGTAAAGGATAAAATTGCACAATGTGGGTTTTGATGGAATTGAGCTGACCCTCTCTTGTGTATCACTAGCTCCTTTCTTCTCCTATGGAACCAGTGAATGTCAACATGGGTGCATCCCAAATGGCACCCTATTCCCTAAGTAGTGCACTATGTAGGGAATAGGGTGCCATTTGGGGATTATTCTATGAGTGCATGCCAACTGGCACCCTATCCCTACAGTATGTAGTGCACTACTTCTGACCATGGCCCATGGGGCTCTGGTCCAAAAAGTAGTGCACTAGGGAATAAGGTGCCATTTGGGACACACCCATGCAGATACTGGGGTGCAGATTATCAACAGAATAGTTCATCAGCAACAGTGTTTCTAAGGCTGTAATAACGCAAATAACGACTAGTTACCGCCATTGATTTGTCCAATTACCGCCATTGATGTGTCTGATTGTCCCTATTTGTAAGTCGCTCTGGATAAGAGCGTCTGCTAAATGACGTAAATGTAAATGTAAATGTAAATGAAAATCTTTTTGGAAATAAACATTTCCAAATGGCACCACCTCCTCTGTCATTTCCTACATCCAGCATGTCAGAATGTTAGCCAATTCTGCTATGGACAGGAGGAATTGGCTAACATTCTGGGGAAGCTATTTGTTTCAGGGTACATTGAATTTGACCTCAGAGAGAGTTACTTGTCATTTCCTGTTCATGTGGTTTAACAAACTGCATGGACAGGAAATGAAAAGTAACTCTCTCAGAGGTCAAATTCACTGTACCCTGAAACAAAAAACTTCCCCATCTTAACATTCCTAATTTCCCTAGCAAAATTGGCTAACATTCTGACATGCTGGATGTAGGAAATGACAGAGGAGGTGGTGCCATTTTCCAATCAGACAAATCAATGGCAGTAATCAGTTGGTTTTTGCGTTATTACAGTCTCGAAAACACTGTTGCTGATGAGCTATTCTGTTGATAATCTGCACACCACTATCTGCATAGTCTGTATCCCAAATGTTTACCTCATTCCCTAGTGCACAACTTTTAACCAGAGCCCTATGGGCCCTGGTCAAAAGTAGTGCACTACATACTGTTGGGAATAGGGTGCAATTTGGCATGCACACATAGAATAATCCACCACAACAAAACCTAATTGGAGGTATTGCATGCCCAGAGGAATGTGGCAAGCAGTTTGATTTCACTAAATCAAAGAGTATTGGAAGTAAAAACAAGCTTGGCTTGTTTAAATCAGATGAAGAGTCAACAGACAGTAGGTGTATACATTTACATACTTCAATGGCCCAATCTGTGATATGGAAACAATATATAGCCTTAAAATATGGTTTCACCTCAGACTGTCAATCCTTGCATCTATAGCTCAGTCTATCTAATTTGAGAGTGATTACATTTCTCCAGTCCCATCCCTCAGATGGCAAACCAAGTGGTGTGGGGGCTTCCATTTTGATGTTTTTCTGATTCAGGATTGGGCCTTAAACAAACGAGCAAATTAAGTTTATCTGATATAAGATCTGCATCTCCAACACTCAGCAGCCTTGGGTAAAAAAAAAAACCTTCTTCTCGCATCTTTCCCACCTTTGTAAAACGGTCTCTTGAAATCTGTTGACCTGACAGACCCAGTTTAACTGCAGTGTGTAGCCACGTCCTGACCCCAGCTTGACTACAGTGTGGAGCCGCGTCCTGACCCCTCTCCAGCTGAAGGAGAGTGTGTGTGGCTCCAGAGTACACAGATCTACCTGGGGTCAAATGGCTCTCACAACCACTCACAGTCTTCTGAGAGGCAGAGAGAGAAGGATGCTCAAGTCACTATGAGCTGCAATGTGTTGCTTCTCTCAACCAGCACTGAGTAAAACTATAAAACTCTATGTATCAAGCTTCTCAGAGTGCTGATATAGGTTCAGCTCTCCGGGTCCATGTAATCGTATTCCTTGTGATCTAAAAGGCTAAACTGATCTTAAATCAGCACTCCTTCTTTGAGAAACGCTGTACTGTTCTGTAGTTTTGTACAAATCTCAGACTAAAACAAACTGAGAGGATTAATCTGGCCTACTTCAGCACTGTGAGAAGTAAGTGCACTCTGTGTTTACCAAGACACAATACTTTCCAACCTTGAGATCTCAAAATGACCGATAACCCTCAGGAAGTTGGGTACAAGGTGGTACAGAAAATTAGGAAGTGTGTGTGGGTAGGTGTGTGTTTGTGTGTGCTTGTGTTGGCCTACCCACATGTTCAAAGTGTGTGTGTATGCATATTTGACCTACCTGTGCATGAGTAGTCATCCACTCTGATGAAGGCAGGTAGACAGTCACAGCGATGGCTGCCGGGTAGGTTCACACACGCCGTGTTAGCCTGGCAGTAGTGCCTCTGTGCAGCACACTCATCGATATCTGAGAGAGGAGAACCCACACAGATTAGTTGTCAATATATATATTTTATATTTACACTACTAGTCAAAAGTTTGGATACACCTACTCATTCAATGGTTTTTCTTTATTTTTACTATTTTTTACATTGTAGAATAATAGTGAAGACCTCAAAACTATGAAATAACACATATGGAATCATGTAGTAACCAAAAAAGTGTTAAACAAATCGAAATATATTTTATATTTGAGATTCTTCAAATAGCCACCCTTTGCCTTGATGAGAGCTTTGCACACTCTTGGCATTCTCTCAACCAGCTTCACCTGCAATGCTTTTCCAACAGTCTTGAAGGAGTTCCCACATATGCTTAGCACTTGTTGGTTGCTTTTCCTTCACTCTGACGTCCGACTCATCCCAAACCATTTCAATTGGTTTGAGGTCGGGGGATTGTGGAGGCCAGGTCATCTGATGCAGCACTCCATCACTCTCCTTCTTGGTAAAATAGCCCTTACACAGCCTGGAGGTGTGTAAGGGCAAAATAACAGGACAATGACACCGCCTGGTAAAGAGGTCCTGGATGGCAGAGAGTTTGGCCCTAGTGATGTACTGGCCCGTATGCATTACCCTCTGTAGCGCCTTGCTGTCGGATGCCGAGCAGTTGCCATACCAAGCAGTGATGGAGCCAGTCAAGATGCTCTCAATGGAGCAGCCAACTAGCAGCAAGGTGAATGATAGCAACCAACAGGGGCTAACAACTCCATCCAATTGAATTTTAAACTCAGCACGTTGCAAACATCTCCGATAAGTCAAGCAATTGCCTGTTGCGACCATCGTGCAGGGACACATGAAGAAGCATAAACACTAAATTACATAGAAGCGAAACGTGTAGAGAGCGAGCGATTAAGTGCTCACCAAATACTCTGCACTTGACTGTCAGCAGCAACTTGGTGCTGGAAAGTGCCATTGACATGCTGCGAGGTAGTAAGCCATCATTACTGAAATAAGGGCCAATAAATGATTCCACAGAATGATTATATTGGCTGTTGGAGTTGGGTAGAATGTGCGTGTATGTGTGTGTGTGTGTGTGTGTGTGTATCTGTCTTTGTGTGTGTGTATGTTTTCCCTTTGTCACTATGGGGTATTATGTGTAGAATGGTGAGAGAAAAAATAAATTTAATCAATTTTGAATTCCAGCTAACAAAACAAAATGTGGAATAAGTCAAACGGTATGAATACTTTCTTAAGGCACTGTATGTACCAATGTTTTAGCTAAATATGGGCTATCCTGTACAATATGTACTGTATGGGGGCTCTATACAGTAGTCGGTAATGGTAAAATACTGTATAAGTAAGTAGCCTTGCACGAACCTTGGCTTGTGCGAGCCGGAATGGTTAATGGGAGCAGGATTTCTTGTTTCTGTAGCATGAGGCAGCTTGATGTACAAGTACACCCCCTAGACAGGATGCTAGTCTATCGCAGGGCCTTATTCCTAATCTATCTCCTTAATGCTGAGTGCCAAGCAGAGACGCATTTGGTCCCATTTTTACAGAAATAGGAAAAGAGAGAGGGAGGGAGGGAGGGGAAGGCGGGAGGGGAGGGGAGGGGGGGAGGGGAGAGAAAAGATGGAAGGCACACACTAAGCCTGGGAGAGCTTCTGACAAAACAATACCCAGGTAATAATGTAGCATGGTAGATTACAACCAGGCTATGCACATAATTTTTCCTCTGCTAGTGTACGTTGAAAGTAATCTTTATAAGCATTAACACACCGATTGAGTTAAGGGAGCTATCAGAGGAGCTGGATGACTAGTGATGAAATGAGATTGGACAGACACGCGGGAGGAGAAGAGTCATACAGCTGTGTATGTGTGTATATGTGCGTTGTATAGCAGTTTATGAACATTAGAGCAGTCTCCTCCAGGATGACAGCTTTCCCACTACTTAAGGGACTCTGTATAATTCCTACTCTTAAGGGATCTACTCCTAGGTCTATTTCTGTATCTTATCCCCCAGTCGAAAGAATATATCCCGATTTGAGGTCTGGTCTCTCATCGCTCTCACTGCTAAGATTTCCTCCCAAAGTATGAATTCATGTATGCAATTGGCTTACCTCAAGATGCCTAGAGGTTTCAAGTAGTGCATAATGTGTCTGTGGGTATCGGCCTAATTCTGCTATGCATGCATTATTTGGTGTTTTTCGTTGTACACTGAGGATATTTTTGCAGAATTCTGCATGCAGAGTCTCAATTTGGTGTTTGTCCCATTTTGTGAATTCTTGGTTGATGAGCAGACCCCAGACCTCACAACCATAAAGGGCAATGGGTTCTATAGCTGATTCAAGTATTTTTACTGGACCTTTTTTGGAACACCATTCTTTTGTCTTACTGAGATTTACTGTCAGGGCCCAGGTCTGACAGAATCTGTGCAGAAGATCTAGGTGCTGCTGTAGGCCCTCCTTGGTTGGTGACAGAAGCACCAGATCATCAGCAAACAGTAGACATTTGACTTCAGATTCTAGTAGGGTGATGCCGGGTGCTGCAGACTGTTCTAGTGCCCTCGCCAATTTGTTGATATATACAGTGGGGAAAAAATTTATTTAGTCAGCCACCAATTGTGCAAGTTCTCCCACTTAAAAAGATGAGAGAGGCCTGTCATTTTCATCATAGGTACACGTCAACTATGACAGACAAAATGAGGAAAAAAAATCCAGAAAATCACATTGTAGGATTTTTAATGAATTTATTTGCAAATTATGGTGGAAAATAAGTATTTGGTCACCTACAAACAAGCAAGATTTCTGGCTCTCACAGACCTGTAACTTCTTCTTTAAGAGTTTTCTCTGTCCTCCACTCGTTACCTGTATTAATGGCACCTGTTTGAACTTGTTATCAGTATAAAAGACACCTGTCCACAACCTCAAACAGTCACACTCCAAACTCCACTATGGCCAAGACCAAAGAGCTGTCAAAGGACACCAGAAACAAAATTGTAGACCTGCACCAGGCTGGGAAGACTGAATCTGCAATAGGTAAGCAGCTTGGTTTGAAGAAATCAACTGTGGGAGCAATTATTAGGAAATGGAAGACATACAAGACCACTTATAATCTCCCTCGATCTGGGGCTCCACGCAAGATCTCACCCCGTGGGGTCAAAATGATCCCAAGAACGGTGAGCAAAAATCCCAGAACCACACGGGGGGGACCTAGTGAATGACCTGCAGAGAGCTGGGACCAAAGTAACAAAGCCTACCATCAGTAACACACTACGCCGCCAGGGACTCAAATCCTGCAGTGCAGACGTGTCCCCCTGCTTAAGCCAGTACATGTCCAGGCCCGTCTGAAGTTTGCTAGAGTGCATTTGGATGATCCAGAAGAGGATTGGGAGAATGTCATATGTCATATGGTCAGATGAAACCAAAATAGAACTTGTCGTGTTTGGAGGACAAAGAATGCTGAGTTGCATCCAAAGAACACCATACCTACTGTGAAGCATGGGGGTGGAAACATCATGCTTTGGGGCTGTTTTTCTGCAAAGGGACCAGGACGACTGATCCGTGTAAAGGAAAGAATGAATGGGGCCATGTATCATGTGATTTTGAGTGAAAACCTCCTTCCATCAGCAAGGGCATTGAAGATGAAACGTGGCTGGGTCTTTCAGCATGACAATGATCCCAAACACACCGCCCGGGCAACGAAGGAGTGGCTTCGTAAGAAGCATTTCAAGGTCCTGGAATGGCCTAGCCAGTCTCCAGATCTCAACCCCATAGAAAATCTTTGGAGGGAGTTGAAAGTCCGTGTTGCCCAGCGACAGCCCCAAAACATCACTGCTCTAGAGGACATCTGCATGGAGGAATGGGCCAAAATACCAGCAACAGTGTGTGAAAACCTTGTGAAGACTTACAGAAAACGTTTGACCTGTTTCATTGCCAACAAAGGGTATATAACAAAGTATTGAGAAACTTTTGTTATTGACCAAATACATATTTTCCACCATAATTTGCAAATAAATTCATAAAAAATCCTACAATGTGATTTTCTGGATTTATTTTCCTCATTTTGTCTGTCATAGTTGACGTGTACCTATGATGAAAATTACAGGCCTCTCTCATCTTTTTAAGTGGGAGAACTTGCACAATTGGTGGCTGACTAAATACTTTTTTTCCCCACTGTACATGTTGAAGAGGGTGGTGTTTAAACTGCATCCCTGTCTCACCCCACAGCCCTGTGTGTGACACTCTGGCTCCATGGACTTTGATTATTGAGCCAGGGTTGTTCATTTTCTTTTGGGTGTATTTCTATGTTGGTTTCTAGGTGTTCATTTCTATGTTGTGGTGGTTATTATTCATGTGACTCCCAATCGGAGGTAACGAGTGACAGCTGTCGGCTCGTTATCTCTGATTGGGAGCCATATTTAAACTGTTGTGGTTTCACTGTGTGTTTGTGGGTTTTTGTTCCATGTTTCTGTCAGTGTTACAGAGGACTTCACTATCGTCATTTGTTGTTTTTTGTGGTTGCTTTATTAAATAAAGTCATCATGTTCACTCCACGCGCTGCGTATTGGTCCGCTTCTTCAGACGATCGTGACAGAAAAACCCACCCCAAAAGGACCAAGCAGCGTGTCCAGGAGCAAAGAGACTGGACATGGGAGGAGGCGCCTGGTAAGGAGATCGAGAGGCTGGCGATGGCCCAGGTGGGCAAATCGTGGTCCTGGGAGGACATGCTCGGGGGCAAGGGACCTTGGGGGAAGATCAAGGCCCTGGCGAGAGAGGAGCAACGGCGTCAGCAGGGCCATCATCGTTGGAAGGACGAGAGGCAACCCCAAAAAGTTTTTGGGGGGCACATGGCTTAGGGCGGCTGGGCAGCAGGAGGCTGCTACAGGGAGACGTGGAGAGAAGGCTATCGGATTACGGGAGCCATTGGCGAGTAGAGGAAGGGAAGTTGTTGCGGCACGGCGTGAGAGACTGATGTGTGTTACCAGTCCGGTCCGGCCCGTTCCTGATCCCCAGTTAAAGCCAGTGGTGTGTGTTCCCAGTACGGACCGGCCTGTTCCTACTCCACGCATCAAGCCCACGGTGTGCGTCGCCAGCCCAGCCCGGCCTGTTCCTGCTCCACGCACCAAGCCCACGGTGTGCGTCGCCAGCCCAGCCCGGCCTGTTCCTGCTCCACGCACAGAACCTACGGTGTGCGTCGCCAGCCCAGCCCGGCCTGTTCCTGCTCCACGCACAGAACCTACGGTGTGCGTCGCCAGCCCAGCCCGGCCTGTTCCTGCTCCACGCACAGAGGATACGGTGTGCGTCGACAGCCCTGCCCGGCCTGTTCCTGCTCCACGCACCAAGGATACGGTGTGCGTCGACAGCCCTGCCCGGCCTGTTCCTGCTCCACGCACCAAGGATACGGTGTGCGTCGACAGCCCGGCCCGGCCTGTTCCGGCCACTCGCACCAGGGATACGGTGCGCGTCGCCAGCCCGACCCGGCCTGTTCCGGCCACTCGCACCAGGGATACGGTGCGCGTCGCCAGCCCGGTCCGGCCTGTTCCTGCCACCCGCACCAAGTCTACGGTGCGCGTCGCCAGCCCGACCCGGCCTGTTCCTGCCACCCGCACCAAGTCTACGGTGCGCGTCGCCAGCCCGACCCGGCCTGTTCCTGCCACCCGCACCAAGTCTACGGTGCGCGTCGCCAGCCCGGTCCGGCCTGTTCCTTCTCCCGCACTAGCCCTGAGATGCGTGTCCTCAGCCCGGTACCTCCAGTTCCGGCACTACGCGCCAGTCCTAAGGTGCGCCTCAGACGGCCAGAGTCTGCCGTCTGCCCAACGGCGCCTGAACTGCCCGTCTGCCCAACGGCGCCTGAACTGCCCGTCTGCCCAACGGCGCCTGAACTGCCCGTCTGCCCAACGGCGCCTGAACTGCCCGTCTGCCCAACGGCACCTGGACTGCCCGTCTGCCCAACGGCGCCTGAACTGCCCGTCTGCCCAACGGCGCTTGAACTGCCCGTCTGCCCAACGGCGCTAAAGCCGCCCGTCTGTACTGAACCTGCAAAGCCGCCCGTCTGCCATGAGCCTTCAGAGCCGTCCGCCAGACCGGAGCCGCTAGAGCCTTCCAGCCAGGATCCGCCAGAGCCGTCCAGCAAGGATCCGCCAGAGCCGTCCAGCCAGGATCCGCCAGAGCCAGCCAGCCAGGATCCGCCATTCAGTCCGGTGCTGCCCCTTAGTCCGGTGCTGCCCCTTAGCCCGGTGCTGCCCCTTAGCCCGGTGCTGCCCCTTAGTCCGGTGCTGCCCCTGAGTCCGGTGATGCCTCTTAGTCCAGTGCTGTCCCTTAATCCTGTGGGGTTTAGTTGAGGGGTGGTCATTTGGAGGAGGCTACGTAAGCGGGTAGTGACTATGGTGGGGTGGGGACCACGACCAGTGCCAGAGCCGCCACCATGGACAGACGCCCACCCAGACCCTCCCCTAGACTGTATGTTGGTGCGCCCGGAGTTCGCACCTTTAGGGGGGTACTGTGACACTCTGGCTCCATGGACTTTGATTATTGAGCCAGGGTTGTTCATTTTCTTTTGGGTGTATTTCTATGTTGGTTTCTAGGTGTTCATTTCTATGTTGTGGTGGTTATTATTCATGTGACTCCCAATCGGAGGTAACGAGTGACAGCTGTCGGCTCGTTATCTCTGATTGGGAGCCATATTTAAACTGTTGTGGTTTCACTGTGTGTTTGTGGGTTTTTGTTCCATGTTTCTGTCAGTGTTACAGAGGACTTCACTATCGTCATTTGTTGTTTTTTGTGGTTGCTTTATTAAATAAAGTCATCATGTTCACTCCACGCGCTGCGTATTGGTCCGCTTCTTCAGACGATCGTGACACTGTGGAAAGAATTGTGTGTGTTTGCTTGCCAATTTTAACCGCACACTTGTTGTTTGTGTACATGGATTTTATAATGTTGTATGTTTTTCCCCCAACCCCACTTTCCATCAATTTGTATAGCAGACCCTCATGCCAAATTGAGTCAAAAGCTTTTTTGAAATCAACAAAGCATGAGAAGACTTTGCCTTTGTTTTGGTTTGTTTGTTTGTCAATTAGGGTGTGCAGGGTGAATACGTGGTCTATCGTACGGTAATTTGGTAAAAAGCCAATTTGACATTTGCTCAGTACATTGTTTTCACTGAGGAAATGAACTAGTCTGCTGTTAATGATAATGCAGAGGATTTTCCCAAGGTTGCTGTTGACGCATATCCCACGGAAGTTAATGGGGTCAAATTTGTCTCCACTTTTGTGGATTGGGGTGATCAGTCCTTGGTTCCAAATATGGGGGAAGATGCCAGAGCTAAGGATGATGTTAAAGAGTATAAATATAGCCAACTCTTTAACATCATTCTTAGCTCTGGCATCTTCCCCCATATTTGGAACCAAGGACTGATCACCCCAATCCACAAAAGTGGAGACAAATTTGATATGCTTCAACAGCAACCTTGGGAAAATCTCTCGCTCGCTCTGTCTGTCTGTCTGTCTGTCTGTCTGTCTGTCTGTCTGTCTGTCTGTCTGTCTGTCTGTCTGTCTGTCTGTCTGTCTGTCTGTCTGTCTGTCTGTCTGTCTGTCTGTCTGTCTGTCTGTCTGTCTGTCTGTCTGTCTGTCTGTCTGTCTGTCTGTCTGTCTGTCTGTCTGTCTGTCTGTCTGTCTGTCTGTCTGTCTGTCTGTCGTTTGTCTGTTTGTTGTGTGTGTGTGTGTGTGTGTGTGTGTGTGTGTGTGTGTGTGTGTGTGTGTGTGTGTGTGTGTGTGTGTGTGTGTGTGTGTCAGAAATAGGGGAGTAGGTGGCAAAAAATATGTTTGTGCTCCTCTGCCGAGATCTGCTGGGGCTCTTGGCAGGCGTATGTGTGCCTCTCTGTCTAGATGTCTATATGTGTGCTAGCTTTTATGTCACTGAGGTTAATGGAAACCCACCTTTATCTGACAGAATCATTGTTCCCTTTGGTTAACAGAGGCAGAGAAGACTGACAGTTATTTGCTTTAATGAATTATGGTTGTGTGGTTGTTTGTGCTGGGGCTGGTAATATTTGCTCCATAGGGTCTGGGCAAATGTGATGCTACATGCTGGGAAAGGCCAGGCCCGTCTTGATCATTTATTTTCAATCCAATCCCAGATTGAAGGTTGGAGCAGAAAACCTATTACAGTCAGCGGTGGAGGTGGAACGAGGGGCTGGTGTGTCCACACGTGCACACACACACACACACACACACACAGTGGGGTCCGAAATTATTGACACCCTTGAAAAATATGCACAAAAATGACTGTATAAAATAAATAATTCTAATACTGAGCTATATTGTATGCAAAAAAAAATTTGACATTATATTATTATATACTAATACATTTGCTCATAGAAAGAGATTTTGTTTAACAAGTAATAGTATTTTTTTTTATATGAGTTGGAAAACATATTGGGAGGGATGTTAGACAATTCCTCCATACAGAATCCTTCCAGATCATTGATATACTTCGCTTATCGACTGCCCTTTTCAATTCAAACTACAGGTTTTCAATGGGTTTCAAGACTGAGATGGCTATTGCAAAACTATGATTTTGTGGCCAATTAACCCTTTCTTTGTAGATTTTGATTTGTGCTTGGGGTTATTGTCTTGCTGGAAGACCTACTTGCAGCCAAGTTTCAGCCTCCTGGTAGAGGCAACCAGGTTTTTGACTAAAATGTCCTGGTACTGAATAAAGTTCATGATGCCGTTGACCTTAGCAAAAGCCACATGACATCAAAGATCCACCACCATATTTTACAGTAGGTATGGGGATATTTTCTGCTTATGCATTTGGTTTGGCATCGAAATAAGAAGAAGACCAAGGATCTGGAACAATTATGTATGGAGGAATGGTCTAAATGTCTTCTCAACTCATAAAACATTTGAGAAAAAGGCTCAGTGCCATTATCCTCGCAAGGTGAGGTATTGAAAGTAATTGAAAACAGGACTGTCAATAATTTTGCATTGCTATTTATAGCCTAATGTTAGCTAGCTAGCTAATATTGAACCTAGTTGGTTAGCTTTAGCTACCTGAAGATTCAAACTACAACCTTTCATGCATGGTGGATAGCTATGACAATCCATTTGTACTGTAGCTATGGGTTGGGATTATGGATCATTGTTTAGCTAGCTAGCTACATGTCTAAACAAAATACTACACTTTGCCAGATGATTACTTGATCCATCAAGTTAGCCAGGTTTGTCTGGGGGTGATTACGCCATCTATTGTATTTCATGACCATGTGTACATATCAATGGTGACACATTCACTTAGATAGACGTGGCTGGGGAGTGGTTACATCATTTATTTCACATGACCCATCAATGATACAAATCCCCCAAAAAATCAATTTTAATTCCAGGTTGTAAGGCAACAAAATAGGAAACATGGCAAAGGGGGTGAATACTGTCGCAAGCCACTGTAAAACATGCATCCAAGCTGAACTGAAATATTATTCGAAACAGTCGTTTTCACAGCTTTCTATTTCCTTACAGCTAGACACTATTTAGGGTGTTTTTCTAGTCTCCCTACATAATTATGAGTGACGAGAGGCTGTTTCAGGCATAATTATGCACAATAGCTGTATTTTTTTATTTTCGCGCCGGGAGAGCCTGCTGTCTGATTTCAACAATGTTCCTATCTGCCAGGACATTGCAGGATATCTAGGTTGACTTATTTTCCATGACTTTGTAAAGACTACAGCCTGATGGGAGCCATACAAATTGCAAAAATCTCTGAAGCTGGAGACACTTATCTCCCTCACTAACTTTAAGCATCAGTTGTCAGAGCACCTTACCGATCACTGCACCTGTACACAGCCCATCTGAAATTAGCCCGCCCAACTACCTCATCCCTATATTGTTATTTATTTTGCTCATTTGTACCCCAGTATCTCTATTTGCACATCATCTCTTGCACATCTATCATTCCAGTGTTAATACTAATTGTAATTATTTTGCACTATAGCCTATTTATTGCTTTACCTCCATAACTTGCTACATTTGCACACACTGTATATATATGTATTTCTGTTATATTTTTGACTTTGTTTTGTTTTACCCCATATGTAACTCTGTGTTGTTGTTTATCGCACTGCTTTGCTTTATCTTGGCCAGGTCGCAGTTGTAAATGAGAACTTGTTCTCAACTGGTTTACCTGGTTAAATAAAGGTGAAATAAATAAATAAAAATAAAATATTTCCTTGTTCCCACCCTCGAAGGCAGGCTTTTCAAAATGGGGGCGATACTTGTTTACAGGGCCCCCATTTGGGCCACGATTAAAAATAGCTAATATTTTCATTTCTCAACTGGTAATTGAAGCTCTCTTCCCATTCGCCATTCAAATACATAGGCAACAGAAGGCAGGCTTCATCAGCATCACATACCACTTTGCAATGAGATGGAGGCAGTATGCATTTTGAAAACATATACTGTAGCTACTTAATTGTTTGAAACCTGAACGTTTTACTACATATTATGACTAGGCTAAATCCGACCATATACGTGGAGGCAATTATTTTATACAGACTTCCATATGCCATTGAAACCAGTAGCCTATTTCTCTCATGTTCTATTGGGGTTCAACCTCCTTTTATTGTCCGGTAGCCAAATGCACATTTGTGCGTAGCCTACTGCCTTGTGCGCATTGCTATGCTATAGGCGGCGCATCTATAAAGCTAGGGGAAGCTAAGCTTTCCCTAAGTAAATTGAATTAAATTGCCAAAATTATATAGCCTAAATAGCCTACTGTCTATACAGAAAGAAATACAATTGTTAAACATAGGCTACTAAAGGAACATTAGCTTCCCCTAGCCTTAAAAAATTTAATAAGTTGTGGATTGTTTTAAATCGCATTGCCTACAGTCGGAAGGAAAGGCAGGCCGCGCAATTTGGGCAGCGCGCTGCAAACACCAAATAGATGACTGTTGAGTTGCGACTGTCAGTGAAAAGTAGAGAGGCCTAGCCAGCCATATCGCAATATTTCAAAATTAAATCACGGGAAAACATAGCTTGGAAAGCAAATGGCTAATGCTGTAAAGAGAAGACAATGAAAAGACTAATCTGTCTTTTAGTTAAGCGAACAACAGTAGGCCTATAGCCTATCTTATTGGCACCAGTAGAGAGCATCTTCCATATCCCTGGTGAGTGCGCACTGCGCATATTCACTCTTTATCATCGTTGGATCAGTGTCACAGTTTGTTTTTGGACAATCATTTCACCCTCCAGTTCAGATGGACGTCATATTCTACTTGTGTGTTCCCTTCTCGTAGGCCTATTATATGGACAACATCGATTTTATTGATTGTTTGTCCGTGTCAGCAGAGTAAACTACCCTGTAATTTGACGTATTAAAAAAGATCCTGCTAATGTCTCCAGTCATATAAAGGTTAGTAGAATTGCATGAAATGCGTTTTTCCCATGCAAAGAAATAATAAATTGTACATTTACATTTTAGTAATTTAGCAGACGCTCTTATCCAGAGCGACTTACAGTTAGTGAGTGCATACATTTTCAAACTGTCCCCCCGTGGGAAACAAACCCACAACCCTGGCGTTGCAAGCGCCATGCTCTACCAACTGAGCTACAGGGGACCTAAATATATCTGATATAGCCTATAGCCCAGGCCTCTACACTATACGCCATGCATTGAACTGTCTTTTTTGCAAACAGTGATTGAGTTATATTATTAGCCTAAATTATGACTATCCAATCTACTCATTACATTAGGAATAGTAGGCTATCATAATGCTTTTTTTTTTTGCTTCCCCAAACTCATGCTCCGGCTATGCATATGCTGTCACATCTGCTCCTGCAACGCCCTCTACTGCTCATCCTGTGTCTCCTTTACCTGCTGCCACTCCCCCAGTTCTCTCTCTCTCTCTCTCTCTCTCTCTCTCTCTCTCTCTCTCTATCTCTATCTCTGTCTCTCTGTCTCTCTGTCTCTCTCTGTCTCTCTCTGTCTCTGTGTGTGTGATTGTGTGGGCGGAGACAGGTGTGCTGGAGTCAGAGCAGATCCCCACCAGCTGCAACCTGTTCCATAATCAAGACCTCTACAAATACTCAGTCCTGCCACTTCCACACTGCCAGATTGTAATCTCTGACTCTGGTCCCTGTCTCCAGTCCCACATCTCGTCATGCTGCTACTCTGTCCTGGATTCCCCACTCTACTACTCCCTTGGATTCTCCTCCGGACCTGCTCACCCTGTCTCAACCCCCCTCGCTCCAGCCGCAGCCTCCGCACCTGGTTTCCAGCAGTTTCCCCTGACCTGCACTCCATCTCCCCCCTGTGTCTCAATAAATACCATGGTTACTTCATCCCAGTCTCCTCGTCTGAGTCTGCTCTTGGGTTCCCCTGTTCCACTCCGCGTAACATAGGCTAGTGATATTGCTGTTGGTTACTTGTCTTGTTAGATGAGGAAAAGTAAATGTGGACAGTTATTCTAACATCTTCAAAGTGGACACACATCATTGCATCATTGATTTGCATGTTCTGTTAAAATTAATTACCATCATCTAAATGTGAAACGCAAATTGGAACTTTTTCATTCTCAACTCCTATGGCTGGATGCTGCTCGGGCCTGATGGATGTTTCCCTGCATTGTCATCTGTCCCTATCCGAATGGCCTGTGCTACCTGGAACTTGCCTGCAGAGGAAGTCGTCTCCATCTGTCTGCTGTGGGAGGTATGGACCTATCGCCCGGAGCAGCAGGTGTACGCTATCTTGCTTCTCGTGGACCCGTGAAAGGTTCAACGAATTGTGTGAGGGGTAGGAATGGGGAATTTCTCCATTCCCTTCTCTGGCCGTTGTAGTGGGCAGTTCAATGGTGAGCAATGTCTCAGTCCCTGGAGCAAAAACGTTGTGCTATCCAGGAACATGAGTACAGGACATCAATAAGCTGCTCCCAAACATGTTAAACCAGCATCAGGAAATTGAGTCCGTCATAGTTCATGTGGGATTCAATGAAATTATGAAGGGCAGCTCAGAACAGCTGAAGTTGGATTTTAAAGAATTGATTGGGTCACTGCTTGACACCCACAAATGCCCCATAATATCTGGCCCTCTGCCCTCCCTAAATTGTGGCATTGAACATTTCAGCAGACTTTTAGCCCTCCATAACTGGCTACGAGACTATTGCAGATCTGTGGGTGTAACATTTATTGACAATTCTGGAAACAAAGCTAGTTTTATGAAGGAGGATGGGAGCAACCCAAATAATTTGGGTTCCTGGATACTTTCACAGCATTATACTGTAAGCCCAGCTCAGTTAATACCTACCATTGTGTCGATGAGTTGTCATAATGCTTCAGCAAATGTACATAATCCCAGGGGCGTTGGAAGACACAATGTAAGAAACCTAATTTATGTCCCTCTAACTGCCCTGAATGCCTCTGCTGATCCTACAGCTATTGTATGCAGTAATCATATGCCTATGAACCAGAGTTATACTGTTGGTGGTGTGCCCTTGTATGCAGTAATCATGTGCCTATGAACCAAAGTTACACTGTTAGCACTGAGGCGGTGTGCCCTAGTAGGAAGTCCACTGTGTGCAGCTCACCCTGCAATAATATAAATAGCATGAGCATGTCTACTTCTGCTAAGCTTCCCAGTAAAGCAATAAAATAATTAAGCATCCCAGAAAAGTGCTAAAAATAGCCCACGTTAACATATGTAGCTTAAGAAACAAGGTTCATGAAGTCAATAACTTGCTAGTAACAGATGACATTCATATTTTGACTATCTCTGAAACTCACTTAGATACTACCTTTGATGATACAGTGGTAGCAATAATTGGTTATAACATCTACAGAAAAGACAGAAATGCCAATGGGGGTGGTGTTGCAGTCTATATTAAGCACCACATTCCTGTAAAGCTTAGAGAGGATCTCATGTTAAATACTGTTGAAGTAATATGGCTTCAGGATCATCTGCCTCACCTAAAGCCCATTATTGTGGGAAGCTGCTATAGACAACCAAGTGATAACGGTCAGTATCTGGATAACATGTGTGAAATGCTTGATAATGTATGTGATAAACAGAGAGGTATATTTTCTTGGTGATTTCAATATTGACTGGCTTTCATCTGGCTGCCCAATCGAGAAAAAGCTTTAAACTGTAACCAGTGCCTGCAACCTGGTTCAGGTTATCAGTCAACCTACCAGGGTAGATACAAACAGCACAGGAATGAAATCGTCAACATGTATTGATCACATCTTTACTAATGCTTCAGAAATTTGCTTTAAAGCAGTATCCAAATCCATTGATGTAGTGATCACAATATAGTAGCCATATCTTGGAAAACCAAAGTTCCAAAGTCTGGGCCTAATATAGTGTATAAAAGGTCATACAATAAGTTTTGTAGTGATTTTTTTGTTAATTATGTAAACAATATTTGCTGGTCTGTGGTTTGTAACGAGGCGCAACCAGACGCTGCACTTGACACATTTATGAAATTGCTTATTCCATTTACTAATAAGCATGCACCAATTGAGAAAATGACTGTAAAAACTGGGTGAGAGAGATGAGGCAAGTAATTGGCAAATTATTCTGGCCGAACAACCGATTGGCAAACATACTGCAAATTGAGAAATCATGTGACTAAACTGAATAAAAATAAGAAGAAATTATACTATGAAACAAGAAACTATACTATGAAACAAAGGTAAATTATATAAAGAATGATAGTAAAAAGCTTTGGAGCACTTAAATGAAATTTTGTGCATTAAAGCAAACTCGGCTCCATCATTCATTGAATCACAAAACCCACTGCCAACTACTTTAAAGATTTTGTTAATTGGCAAAGATAAGCAAACTTAGGCATGACATGCCAACAAACGCTGACACTACACATCCAAGTATATCTGAACAAAATATGAAAGACAAGCATTGTAATTTTGAATTCCGTACAGTGAGTGTGGAAGAGGGGAAATCATTATTGTGGTCTATCAACAATGATAAGCCACCGTGGTCTGACAACTTGGATGGAAAATTACTGAGGATAATAGCAGACGATATTGCCGCTCCTATTTGCCATATCTTCAATTTAAGCCTACTAGAAAGTGAGTTCCCCCAGGCCTGGAGGGAAGCAAAAGTCATTCCGCTCCCTAAGAATAGTAAAGCCCCCTTTACTGGCTCAAATAGCCAACCAATCAGCCTGTTACCAAACCTTACTAAACTTTTAGAAAAAATTGTGTTTGACCAGGTACAATGCTATTTTACAGTAAATTAATTTGATAACAGACTTTCAGCACGCTTCTAGGGAAGGACATTCAACAAGTAGAACACATACACAAATGACTGATGATTGGCTGAGAGAAATTGATGATAAAAGATTGTGAGAGGTTCAGTGTGGCTTTTGACATTATCAATCATAGTCTGCTGCTGTGTTATGGTTTTACACCCCCTCCTATATTGTGGATACAGAGTTACCTGTCTAACAGAACACAGAGAGTTTTTTTTTATGGAAGCCTGTCCAACATAATCCAGGTAGAATCAGAAATTCCACAGGGCAGCTGTCTAGGCCTCTTACTTTTTTCAATCTTTACTAACGACATGCCACTGGCTTTGAGTAAAGCCAGTGTGTCTATGTATGCGGATGACTCAACACTATACACGTCAGCTACTATTGTGACTGAAATGACTGCAACACTTAACAAAGAGCTGCAGTTAGTTTCAGAATGGGTGGCACGGAATAAGTTAGTCCTGGGGCAAATCCTTCACTAAACCCTAAACCGTAACTAAATAGTTCAATGAATAATGTGGAACTGAGCAGGTTGAGGGGACTAAACTGCTTGGAGTAACCCTGAATTGTAAACTGTCATGGTAAAAACATATTGATACAACAGTAGCTAAGATGGGGAGAAGTATGTCCATAATAAAGCGCTGCTCTGCCTTCTTAACAGCACTATCAACAAGGCAGGTCCTACAGGCCCTATTTTTGTCGCCCCTGGACTACTGTTCAGTCGTGTGGTCAGATGCCACAAAGAGGGACGTAGGAAAATTGCATTTGGCTGAGAACAGGGCAGCACGGCTGGCCCTAGGATGCACACTGAGAGTTAACATTAATGTCAATCTCTCCTGGCTCAAAGTTGAGGAGAGATTGACTTCATCACTACTACTTTATGAGAGGTATTGACATGTTGAATGCACCCATGCATACCCCACAAGACATGCCACCAGAGGTCTCTTCACAATCCCCAAGTTCAGAACAGACTGTGGGAGGCGCACAGTATTACATAGAGCCATGACTACATGGAACTCTATTCCAGATCAAGTAACACATGCAAGCAGTAAAATTAGATAAAAAAATATCAGATAAGAGCAGGGACTGTGAAGAGACACACACACAGGCAAGACACATGCATACATACATACATACACACGATAACATGGATTTTGTTTTGTAGATATAGTAGTGGTAGAGTAGTGGCTTGAGGGCACACACTTAATGTGTTGTGAAATCTGTTGTGAATGTATTGTAATGTTATTTTTTTTTAGAACTGCCTTCATTTTGCTGGACCCCAGGAAGAGTAGCTGCTGCCGAGGCAGCAGCTAATGGGGATCCATAATAAATACAAATACAAAACATTTCTCCAGTTTTGTTCCTAATGAGAGGCACTGAGGCTTAATATGTGAGATGGCTCATATTCTACAACATGCGGCTACACAACGATTGCCCAATAATGTGTAATAGCATTTTTGTCTTTCTCTCACAGACAATACCACTTGGATACAAAGACGTTGATGACTCTAAAGAGGAGATGTGAAAGGTCCCATAACAATCTCCCCTTGTATCAAAGTGACTCCAACAACCTCATTGTACCACATGCAAGTATTATCTAACTGTAGTATTTATTATAAGCATTAGTAGTATATTTTTATTCTACTGTATACACCAAACGTTCCATGTCTTAATTTTCTCCTACACTTAGACATTGTGTATGTGTGCCATTCAGAGGGTGAATGGGCAAGACAAAACATTTAAATGCTTTGACTGGGGTATGGCATTAGGTGCCAGGCGTACCGGTTTGTGTCAAGAACTGCAATGCTGATAGGTTTTTCACGCTCAACAGTTTCCCGTGTGTATCAAGAATGGTCCACCACCTAAAGGATATCCAGAAATCCAGTGTGCAACTCAATATTAGGAAGGTGTTCCTAATATTTGGTATACTCAGTGTAGTTGATTTGGGACTAGGCCTTTTTGTGATGCTGAGTGTTATGCGGAGCCTGAGAGTTCCACCTCGGTTCTTTCATTTATGTGCCATGTGTTCCTGTGTGTTTCATCTTGATCATGCCACTGGAGACGACTGACCGCTGTGACTAAATCCCTGCACTTATCTCCCAATATTCCACACGCACACGCATAAGGACACAAAACACGCATGCACACCACACGCAGGAACCCACAACAACAACAACATACTGTACACACACTCACCACAACACATGAACTAACACAAGCAAAATCACCAAATCAACACACACATCACCAAATCAACACACACAAGTGCACACACTTAACCCAACACCAAATTACCAATAACCAGCATTTAATTAGAGGGATTTAGACGGCAGTCCCCCCTCTTATCTCCTTTCTTCTCCTCTATTGGGAAGCCACGGTGCAGGAAATGTCCTCCATGTAGAGATTAGGGCCCTTCTAAAGGAATGTGCTGTGTTGCCGACGTCTGTCCTATTTCAGGCTCTTATCACAGTTTTTTTCTGAAATGACTAACAGGGATGTGCCCCAAATGGCACCCTATTCCCTACATATTACACTACTTTTGACCAGGACCCATAGGGCTCTGGTCAAAGGTAGTGCACTATAGGGAATAGGATGCCATTTGGGACACGGCTCACGACTAGAGAGAAGAATAGAGAGCAATTCCACACTTCTTCGTCACAGACAAACAGCACAGCCGTCATACCCCAACAGCATGGAGAGAGAGACAGTGTAGTTTAAAGCGTAAGGCATGATATTCAAATTTACCTGATGCTAAGCTAGTGACAACTTTGTACTATTTCTACGCACAGACTGATGAGCACTGGAAGACATGCAGACACACACACACACACACTCTTACTTAGTCTTATACAAATCCTCATGTATTCAGAACGAGGCGGCATGATGTGTGTCTATCCATCCACACAATCCACAGGATTACCTCTCTCCTCAAGCCTTATTGTTGACACACATTCTTAGTAAAAGCCTGTATGCAAAGTGAATTGACTCACTTAAGGGTGGCTGGATGAACATCACACTGGCAGGACACAATATAATCCACTGGGACAGGCGGTTAGATCAAATCCCATCTCACAGGGTAAGATACATGCAAGTAAAAGCACAGCGCTATCTTGATTCCAAACTGATACAGCGGTAGATGAACTGAACAACGTGGATCCATGGCATCAGCTAAACTTAACTTCAATACAATAAAAATAATTCAATACAACTTTATTGTCCATATATTACAGTGGAACTGAAATGTTGTCTTGTGTTGAAGGCTCCTTCCGGAATTGTTTTCTCTCCAAAAATGCAATATATGTGCGTGCGGACTAGGCCTACTGATGTCCTGTTCAGTTTGAGAGGGAGAGTGTTAAGATGAGAAGGAGGACCCGAGGTAAGCTTGCTACTGCTATAATTGATTTGAATATGTTTTGCTGCCCAGAGTGAAGCTATTTGTCAGCGTTATTGACCTCACAATATGCAATACGCTTACATAACTATGAAGTGGCAGCCGCGTAGATGGACAGCGCATGGGTGCTGAAAATAGGCTAATTCGAGATGGGCTAATTCATTTAAACAGTCTTCATTTTAATTTGACTTTAGGTAACTAACAACAAAAGGGGCTTTGTGTTGGAGCCTATTTATTCCTATTCAAGAAATAAGAGTTAGGCCTACCTGTTTGAGAGATGAAATTATAGTCTACTATCCAATACTTTGTCAGTCAGTTCCTTCAGTCTCCATGCACTCTTATCTCAGTGTCAGTGAATGGCTTGGTTAAAACCAGGGCTTGAATTGTGGGGTTTTGTGAGGGTATTGTGGCTTTTGTTAAAGAAAATGGCTGAAAGCATAGGCCTACCTCTTGTTAGATTAAGATATATATATATATTTTTTTATGGAACTGATTACATAAAGGGCTCTATAACGACGTATTAGTACGCAATGATTTATGCTAGAAATAAGCGGTGAAAATTTGGGGAACGAAGTGACTCCAATGCATAATGGTTTTAATTGGTTTATGTCTATGACATTCAGAGGCTGCACTACAACCTTTTATAGCCAAAGTGTCACGCCCTGGCTCTGGGGACTCTTATATGTTGAGCCAGGGTGTTAGTTTCTATGTTTAGTGTTCTATGTTCATGTTCTAGTTCATGTGTTTCTATGTTGGCCGGGGTGGTTCCCAATCAGAGGCAGCTGTGGCTTGTTGTCTCTGATTGGGAACCATACTTAAGCAGCCTGTTTTGCACTTGTCATTTGTGGGATCTTGTTCCGGAGAGGTTTGTGTTTGTTAACCTTAGGACTTCACGTATCGTTTTGTTGTTTTGTTATTGTCATTAAGTACTCATTAAAAGATGTACGCATATCACGCTGCGCCTTGGTCCGTCTCTTACGACGATTGTGACAGAAGATCCCACCAAATAAGGACCAAGCAGCGTGTCCAGGAGCAAACGCCGGAGGTAACGCTAGTGGATGTCCTCCTCGGTTGGGGTAAGATCACCGAGGAGGAAGCCGTCCGCTACCGGAGGGCGATGAGGGAGGATGCCCAGGCAGGAGAGGAGAAGCGGCGCCAACCGGGTCGTCGTCGGACAGGCGAGAGGCAACCCCAATAAAACAATTTGGGGGGGGCACACGGCATGGACGACGGGGATGCTGGAGGTAGCTACAGGACGTATCGGCGAAATAGGAGAGGAGGTCACCAGGTTACGGGGGCTATTGGTCATGAGGGAGCAGGAGTTAGTTGGTCAGAGGGAGGAGCTACTGGAGGCGATAAGGGAGAAGGAGAGAGTAGAGGCACGGCGAGAGGAACTGGTTAGGCTGCAGAGGGAGCGGAGGTTTATGAGGAAACCCAGTCCCGCTCCTCGCACCAAGCAAGTGGTGTGTGTCACCAGTCCGGTCCGGCCCGTTCCTGCTCCCCGCACTAAGTTAGTGGTGCGTGTTCCCAGTCCGGCCCGACCCATTCCTGCTCCTCGCACTAAGTTAGTGGTGCGTGTTCCCAGTCCGGCCCGACCCGTTCCTGCTCCCCGCACTAAGTTAGTGGTGCGTGTTCCCAGTACGGCCCAACCCGTTCCTGCTCCCCGCACTAAGTTAGTGGTGTGTGTTCCCAGTCCGGCCCGGCCCATTCCTGCTCCCCGCACTAAGTTAGTGGTGTGTGTTCCCAGTACGGCCCAACCCGTTCCTGCTCCCCGCACTAAGTTAGTGGTGCGTGTTCCCAGTACGGCCCAACCCGTTCCTGCTCCCCGCACTAAGTTAGTGGTGCATGTTCCCAGTACGGCACGACCCGTTCCTGCTCCCCGCACCAAGCCAATGGTGCGCGTTACCAGCCCTGGCCCGGCCTATTCCTGCCCCTCGCACCAAGCCTGTGGTGCGCGTCGCCAGCCCGGTCCGGCCTGTTCCTGCTCCCCGCACCAAGCCAGTGGTGCGTCTTCAGCCCGGTCCGGCCCGTCCCTGCTCCCCGCACCAAGGCAGTGGTTCGTGTCGCCAGCCCGGTCCGGCCGGTTCCTGCTCCCCGCACCAAGCCAGTGGTGCGCGTCGTCAGTCCGGCACAGCCCGTGCCTGTTCCACCGGTGCCTGGTCAGGTACCGGTCAGCTGCTCCACACCGGAGCCTAAGCAATCCGCTCCACCGATGTCCAGTCCAGCTCCAGCCAGCGGGACCAGACCAGGGGCGCTACGGGGGGGTAGCTAGAGAGTGGTGGTCACGCCCGGAGCTGGATCCGCCTCCGAGGCGGAATGCCCACCCGCCCCCTCCCCTGTTGGGTTTAGTTGGCGCGGTCGATGTCCGCGCCTTTGGGGGGGGGGGTACTGTCACGCCCTGGCTCTGGGGACTCTTATATGTTGAGCCAGGGTGTTAGTTTCTATGTTTAGTGTTCTATGTTCATGTTCTAGTTCATGTGTTTCTATGTTGGCCGGGGTGGTTCCCAATCAGAGGCAGCTGAGGCTTGTTGTCTCTGATTGGAAACCATACTTAGGCAGCCTGTTTTGCACTTGTCATTTGTGGGATCTTGTTCCAGAGAGGTTTGTGTTTGTTAACCTTAGGACTTCACGTATCGTTTTGTTGTTTTGTTATTGTCATTAAGTACTCATTAAAAGATGTACGTATATCACGCTGCGCCTTGGTCCGTCTCTTACGACGATCGTGACACAAAGAGACAAAATAAGTACTTTGCTTGGGAAGTAATGTGTGATTGTGTCACTATCAATTGACTTTTAACATTTCAACAGGCTATTAAACATTATACTAACTCTAAATCAGTCAGGAGCAAGCCAGGTAGCCTACGAAGGAATCAACATTTATTATTCAGGCTATGTTATTTTTATTTCAAGGTTATAGCCTGCCATGTAGTCATTTCCTGCTGTCAAATGACCTAGTGGCCTCATGGGTGGAATGTTTTAAGTATTCTTCATGATTTTATAATTAATAATGCCGAAAATCCAATATTTCTGTGTCAAACAGTTTTGTTATATTTCAGTCTTCTGTGATGTATGTAAAGTGTAGTATTGGGATGCGAACTCAAAATGTAATACATTTAAACTCTGACATGGTACAGGTGTCTTCCTTTTATCAAGCCCATAACCATGTGTGTGAGGTGTATACTTTCGTTTCAAAGTAAATTTGTTTAAGACTACCAAGAAGTAGTGACCCTGATTTAGCCCACTGCAGTGAGGTAAGAAATCAATTGTGAAGCATTTGAGACACACTACAGGCTGGCAGGAGCGCTCAGCACTTCAACTACATTGCCTAGTAATGCTTACAAAACAAAGTTTCTAAAACTGCATATCTACAGTGGCTTGCGAAAATATTCACCCCCCTTGGCATTTTTCCTATTTTGTTGCCTTACAACCTGAAATTAAAATGGATTTTTGGGGGGTTTGTATCATTTGATTTACACAACATGCCTGCCACTTTGAAGATGCAAAATATGTTTTATTGTGAAACAAACAAGAGATAAGACAAAAAAACAGAAAACTTGAGCTTGTATAACTATTCACCCCCCCAAAGTCAATACTTTGTAGAGCCACCCTTTTCAGCATTTACAGCTTCAAGTCTCTTGGGATATGTCTCTATAAGCTTGGCACATCTAGCCACTGGGATTTTTTGCCATTCTTCAAGGCAAAACTGCTCCAGCTCCTTCAAGTTGGATTGGTTCCGCTGGTGTACAGCAATCTTTAAGTCATACCACAGATTCTCAATTGGATTGAGGTGTCGGCTTTGACTAGGCCATTCCAATACATTTAAATGTTTCCCCTTAAACCACTTGAGTGTTGCTTTAGCAGTATGCTTAGGGTCATTGTCCTGCTGGAAGGTGAACCTTCATCCCAGTCTCAAATGTCTAGAAGACTGACACAGATTTCCCTCAAGAATTTCCCTGTATTTAGCGCCATCCACCATTCCTTCAATTCTGACCAGTATTTTTATTTAATTTATTTTTATAAATCAGGTAAGCCAGTTGAGAACAAGTTCTCATTTACAACTGCGACCTGGCCAAGATAAAGCAAAGCAGTGCGCTAAAAACAACAACAACACAGAGTTACATATGGGATAAACAAAACGTAAAGTCAATAACACAATAGAAAATCTATATACAGTGTGTGCAAATGTAGCAAGTTATGGAGGTAAGGCAATAAATAGGCCATAGTGCAAAATAATTACAATTTAGTATTAACACTGGAGTGATAGATGTGAAGAAGATGATGTGCAAATAGAGATACTGGGGTGCAAATGAGCAAAATAAATAACAATATGGGGATGAGGTAGTTGGGTGGGCTAATTACAGATGGGCTGTGTACAGGTGCAGTGATCGGTAAGCTGCTCTGACAATTGATGCTTAAAGTTAGTGAGGGAGATAAGTGTCTCCAACTTCAGAGATTTTTGCAGTTCGTTCCAGTCATTGGCAGCAGAGAACTGGAAGGAATGGCGGCCAAAGGAGGTGCTGGCTTTGGGGATGACCAGTGAGATATACCTGCTGGAGCGCATCCTACGGGTGGGTGTTGCTATGGTGACCAATGAGCTAAGATAAGGCGGGGATTTACCTAGCAGCGATTTATAGATGACCTGGAGCCAGTGGGTTTGGCGACGAATATGTAGTGAGGGCCAGCCAACGAGAGCGTACAGGTCACAATGGTGGGTAGTATATGGGGCTTTGGTGACAAAACGGATGGCACTGTGATAGACTACATCCAATTTGCTGGGTAGAGTATTGGAGGCTATTTTGTAAATGACATCGCCGAAGTCAAGGATCGGTAGGATAATCAGTTTTACGAGGGCATGTTTGGCAGCATGAGTGAAGGAAGCTTTGTTGCGAAATAGGAAGCCAATTCTAGATTTAACTTTGGATTGGAGATGCTTAATGTGAGTCTGGAAGGAGAGTTTACGGTCTAACCAGACACCTAGGTATTTGTAGGTGTCCACATATTCTAAGTCAGACCCGCCGAGAGTAGTGATTCTAGTCGGGCGGGCGGGTGCAAGCAGCGTTCGATTGAAGAGCATGCATTTAGTTTTACTAGCGTTTAAGAGCAGTTGGAGGCTACGGAAGGAGTGCTGTATGGCATTGAAGCTCGTTTGGAGGTTTGTTAACACAGTGTCCAATGAAGGGCCAGATGTATTCAAAATGGTGTCGTCTGCGTAGAGGTGGATCTGAGAGTCACCAGCAGCAAGAGCGACATCATTGATATACATAGAGAATAGAGTCGGCCAGAGAATTGAACCCTGTGGCACCCCCATAGAGACTGCCAGAGGTCCAGACAACAGGCCCTCCGATTTGACACATTGAACTCTATCTGAGAAGTAGTTGGTGAACCAGGCGAGACAGTCATTTGAGAAACCAAGGCTATTTAGTCTCCCAATAAGAATGTGGTGATTGACGGAGTTGAAAGCCTTGGCCAGGTCGATGAAGACGGCTGCACAGTACTGTCTTTTATCGATCGAGGTTATAATATCGTTTAGGACATTGAGCGTGGCTGAGGTGCACCCATGACCAGCTCGGAAACCAGATTGCATAGCGGAGAAGGTACGGTGGGATTCGAAATGGTCGGTGATATGTTTGTTAACTTGGCTTTCAAATACTTTCAAAAGGCAGGGCAGGATGGATATACAGTTGAAGTCAGCAGTTTACATACACTTAGGTTGGAGTCATTAAAACTTGTTTTTCAACCACTCCACACATTTCTTGTTAACAAACTATAGTTTTGGCAAGTCGGTTAGGACATCTACTTTGTGCATGACACAAGTAATTTTTCCAACAATTGTTAACAGACAGATTATTTCACTTATAATTCACTGTATCACAATTTCAGTGGGTCAGAAGTTTACATACACTAAGTTGACGGTGACTTTAAACAGCCTGGGAAATTCCAGAAAATGATGTCATGGCTTAGAAGCTTCTGATAGGCTAATTGACATAATTTGACCCAATTGGAGGTGTACCTGTGGATGTATTTCTAGACCTACCTTCAAACTCAGTGCCTCTTTGCTTGACATCATGGGAAAATCAAAAGAAATCAGCCAAGACCTCAGAAAAAAAATTGTAGACCTCCACAAGTCTGGTTCATCCTTGGGAGTAATTTCCAAATGCCTGAAGGTACCACGTTCATCTGTATAAACAATAGTATGCAAGTATAAACACCATGGACCACGCAGCCGTCATACCGCTCGGGAAGGAGACGCTTTCTGTCTCCTAGAGATGAACGTACTTTGGTGCGAAAAGTGCAAATCAATCTCAGATCAACAGCAAAGGACCTTGTGAAGATGCTGGAGGAAACAGGTACCAAAGTATCTATATCCACAGTAAAACAAGTCCTATATCGACATAACCTGAAAGGCCGCTCAGCATGGAAGAAGCCACTGCTCCAAAATCACCATAAAAAAGCCAGACTACGGTTTGCAACTGCACATGGGGACAAAGATCTTACTTTTTGGAGAAATGTCCTCTGGTCTGATGAAACAAAAATAGAACTGTTTGCCCATAATGACCATCATTATGTTTGGAGGAAAAAGGGGGTCGATTGCAAGCCGAAGAACACCATCCCAACCGTGAAGCACGGGGGTACCGGTCAGCTGCTCCACACCGGAGCCTAAGCAATCCGCTCCACCGATGTCCAGTCCAGCTCCAGCCAGCGGGACCAGACCAGGGGCGCTACGGGGGGGTAGCTAGAAAGTGGTGGTCACGCCCGGAGCTGGATCCGCCTCCGAGGCGGAATGCCCACCCGGCATGTTAAAAGTTTTGGATATTTTTTTATAACCCAAACCTGATCTGTACTTCTCCACAACTTTGTCCCTGACCTGTTTGGAGAGCTCCTTCATGGGTCTTCATGGTGCCGCTTGCTTGGTGGTGCCCCTTGCTTAGTGGTGTTGCAGTCTATGGGGCCTTTCAGAACAGGTGTATACTGTATATACTGAGATCATGTGACACTTAGATTGCACACAGGTGGACTTTATTAAACTAATTATGTGACTTCCGAAGGTAATTGGTTGTACCAGATCTTATTTAGGGGCTTCATAGCAAAGGGGGTGAATACATATGCACGCACCACTTTTCCGTTATTATTTTTATTGGCATTTTTTGAAACAAGTAATTTTTTTCATTTCACTTTCAATTACAGATTGTAATGCAACAAAATAGGAAAAACGCCAAAGGGGATGAATACTTTTGCAAGGCACTGTAAGACTGGTCTGTCCTAGGAGTGACGTAAGATGGTAGGCATGTTCTCTACTATCCACTTTGTTTTAATTATTATTTCAAATCAAATCACATTTTATTTGTCACATACACGTGTTTAGTAGATGTTATTGCGGGTGTAGCGAAATGCTTGTGCTTATTGGCCCTCCTGTAGCTTAGTTGGTAGAGCATGGCGCTTGCAACGCAAGGGTTGTGGGTTCGTTTCCCACGGGGGGCCAGTATGAAAAATGTATGCACTCACTAATTGTAAGTCGCTCTGGATAAGAGTGTCTGCTAAATGACTAAAATGTCAATTGGATCACAAAAAAAAATACTTCTAGCTCCGACAGTGCAAAGTAATATCTAAAAATATCACAACATATACCCAATACACACATATACCCAATCCCCCCTGGGTATAGGGGAGGGTCACTTGTTTTTTTTTCAAGCGTTCAGGGAGGGTTGGGTAAGGATATATTTTACTGAAGGGAGGGCCATCCATTTTATTTCAGAGGTCTGATTTTCTCCAGGTAGCCCTCATTATAAATAAAGCATATTATGATGAGTAACCTCCCGAGTGGCGCAGTGGTCTAAGGCACTGCATCGCAGTGAGATCCTGGTTCAAATCCAGGCTCTGTCGTAGCCGGCCGCGACCGGGAGACCCATGGGGCGGCGTGCAATTGGCCAAGGTAGGGGAGGGAATGGCCGGCAGGGATGTAGCTCAGTTGATAGAGCATGGCGTTTGCAACGCCAGGGTTGTGGGTTCGATTCCCACAGGGGGTATAAAAAAATAAAAAATAAAATAATGTATGCACGAACTAACTGTAAGTCGCTCTGGATAAGAGCGTCTGCTAAATGACTAAAAATGTAACCTAAGAATTGAAAACTTGTGTGACGGAGGACAACTTGGAGATTCTAAAATGTCACAAAAAAAGGGTTGATTTCCATCTGTAAAAACAAACTGCACATACATTTTTGACAGCAACAATGTCATCCGCACACGCACACACACACACACAAAGTTATGACAGTGAATGTCACTCTGCAGGAAGCCAGCATCTGCTGCTGTCTAAAAATGGGCTGTCACACACACACTTTCCCACGCACACGATAAACACAATGCAAACAACACACAGAAACCCAATGCAGAAAGCAAACACAACTACGCCGAAAGAGCACATATTCCAACAGTACACTTTCTCGTTCCTACTGCTGATTGAGAAGGAAACACACTACTCAATCAACCCATCATCCAGATGTGTTTAGCACCACAGCAATCCACATTAACGAAGCAAGGTTACAGTGCAAAACAAATAGGATCTCCATTCCATATTAATTCCAATATGCTTTCTTTCATTGTAGTTAATTACCATGTTTTCTGTGCTAAACATTGTAGAATCATCGCACAGTTCAGGCTTGATCTGATTCATACATGGATAAACAGTGAGTAAAAAAAATAATAATCTAAAAGGAAGTTTGTTCTGAAGTGTCTGTCCTATATCTGAGAGATATAAGAAAGATCAGGAAACTATATACTGTATATACAGTGGGGAGAACAAGTATTTGATACACTGCCGATTTTGCAGGTTTTCCTACTTACAAAGCATGTAGAGGTCTGTAATTTTTATCATAGGTACACTTCAACTGTGAGAGACGGAATCTAAAACAAAAATCAAAAAAATCACATTGTATGATTTTTAAGTAATTAATTTGCATTTTATTGCATGACATAAGTATTTGATCACCTACCAACCAGTAAGAATTCCGGCTCTCACAGACCTGTTCGTTTTTCTTTAAGAAGCCCTCCTGTTCTCCACTCATTACCTGTATTAACTGCACCTGTTTGAACTCGTTACCTGTATAAAAGACACCTGTCCACACACTCAAACAGACTCCAACTTCTCCACAATGGCCAAGAACAGAGAGCTATGTAAGGACATCAGGGAAAAAATTGTAGACCTACACAAGGCTGGGATGGGCTACAGGACAATAGGCAAGCAGCTTGGTGAGAAGGCAACAACTGTTGGCGCAATTATTAGAAAATGGAAGAAGTTCAAGATGACGGTCAATCACCCTCGGTCTGGGGCTCCATGCAAGATCTCACCTCGTGGGGCATCAATGATCATGAGGAAGGTGAAGAATCAGCCCAGAACTACATGGCAGGACCTGGTCAATGACCTGAAGAGAGCTGGGACCACAGTCTCAAAGAAAACCATTAGCAACACACTACGCCGTCATGGATTAAAATCCTGCAGCGCACGCAAGGTCCCCCTGCTCAAACCAGCGCATATCCAGGCCCGTCTGAAGTTTGCCAATGACCATCTGGATGATCTAGAGGAGGAATGGGAGAAGGTCATGTGGTCTGATGAGACAAAAATAGAGCTTTTTGGTCTAAACTCCACTCGCCGTGTTTGGAGGAAGAAGAAGGATGAGTACAACCCCAAGAACACCATCCCAACCGTGAAGCATGGAGGTGGAAACATCATTCTTTGGGGATGCTTTTCTGCAAATGGGACAGGACGACTGCACCGTATTGAGGGGAGGATGGATGGGGCCATGTATCGCGAGATCTTGGCCAACAACCTCCTTCCCTCAGTAAGAGCATTGAAGATGGGTCGTGGCTGGCTCTTCCAGCATGACAACGACCTGAAACACACAGCCAGGGCAACTAAGGAGTGGCTCCGAAAGAAGCATCTCAATGTCCTGGAGTGGCCTAACCAGTCTCCAGACCTGAACCCAATAGAAAATCTTTGGAGGGAGCTGAAAGTCCGTATTGCCCAGCGACAGCCCCGAAACCTGAAGGATCTGGAGAAGGTCTGTATGGAGGAGTGGGCCAAAATCCCTGCTGCAGTGTGTGCAAACCTGGTCAAGACCTACAGGAAACGTATGATCTCTGTAATTGCAAAAAAAGGTTTCTGTACCAAATATTAAGTTCTGCTTTTCTGATGTATGAAATACTTATGTCATGCAATTAAATGCAAATTAATTACTTAAAAATCATACAATGTGATTTTCTGGATTTTTGTTTTAGATTCCGTCTCTCACAGTTCAAGTGTACCTATGATAAAAAATTACAGACCTCTACATGCTTTGTAAGTAGGAAAACATGCAAAATCGGCAGTGTATCAAATACTTGTTCTCCCCACTGTATATATTTTTGACATGTATTTAAAACCCTTATTTTAGGCACTAAACTATCTCCATATATACTTCCATTCATTTTTGTATTATGTAGAGCTTAAGACGTTGGGGGAGGGGTGGTGCTAAGCTGACATATGGAATTGTTTTAAGATGGTCATACTATGGATCATTTAGCTATTTGATTTTAGGACCCCTTTAGGTATAAAAATAAATAAAGGATTTGATAAAATATTGATTTTGGCCTTTCCTACTAAAGCCCATAGAAACACTTCAAATAACACATTCATAAATGGCAAAACAGTTCAAAAATAAATCATAAGAAACAAGGTTTTGAAGTGTCTTTCCTAAATCTAAGAGATATTTAAAAAGCTCAGGAAATATATATATATTACATTTTTTTTCACACATATTTAACCCCTTGTTTTGGGGGTAGGGACAAAACTACTGGTTACCTTCAGATGAGTCCCATGAAACTTGTGGGGGTCGTAGAGCAAAACGGAGAACACCATCGTGTTCATGAGAATCCCACTAGTTTGTAGCCCAAACAGTTTGGACGTTACCAAACAGAAGTTGGCACATTGACGGTACTGACTTCAGACAAGTCTCCGGACAGTTCTGGGGGTCGTAGAGCAAAACGTAGAAGTCTCCCCTTTTCAAAGAGAGATCATAATATTTTGTAGGTCAAACCGTTCGGACGCTACAGACGTTTACGTGAGAAGACCGATTTTCGGGATGTCTCATGGTCTGACATGAGCTCTGCCATCTTTCACCGCAGGTGTGGAAGTCCGACACTGGCAGATGCAGTATATAGAGATGCATCCAAATAAAAAAACAGATATCTCTAGCTTAAACTGACGGATTTTGATGGGGATTTTTTTGTTATGTAACTTATGTTGACGCACTGTTGTGTCAATCGACTGTACGGGTTTAAACTGGTACCTGGCTACCTTCAGACTAGTCTTGTGAGGCTTGTTGATGTCCTAGAGCAAAATGTGTTTGTGAGAGACTCACCTTTCCATAAATGGGTCATATTAATTTTTAGCTCAAACTGTTTGGATGCTACGGACAGAAGTTAGCAGATCAGCTGTACCGACTTCAGACAAGTCCTGTGATTTTCGGGATGTCTCATGGTCTGACAAGAAACTCTAGCTCTTCGGCGGATGTGGTGGATTGAGCCCCAACCCTTGCAAAAAAATATCTCTAGCTTAAAATTACAGATTTTGATGGGGTTTTATTGTTATGCTAATTACATTTCTGCAGGGGCACTGACATCGACTCTAGGGGGTTAATTGAGCAGCCAGGGTCCTTTGTGAGAGACTGGGACAATTAAAAGCCACTAAACTCCCACGTAAATCTTGGCCCACCACCAACAGCTTTCAATAATACGACACATATGTAATACTGCACTTATTTGGCTGTGTTGACTTGTTATTCACAGGAGTACAACAGAGTACAGTGTTGTGCTTATACAAGTTTCCTTACAATGTATAGCACTGTCAACCTCTTAAAGACAAACAACAGGATGGGAACAGTCAACTGGGAAAGCTCATTTGAATATTTAAAGTAAAATGATTTTTGAATATTTAAATTCACCCGGCCATTAACGAGATGTTGCCAAGCAACCGTGATGCCTCATGGACAACCACCCCCAGGGTCTAATTGACACCAGGCAAGTCATTGCTCACCCAGTTGCTGCCACGGAAACACCACAAAACAGGGATTTGCTGGAGGTTGGCAAAGCTGCAATCAACCTGACACAGTCAAATTGGCTCCCAGAAGCTTAATTACAGACAACAACACCAAAACTGCAGCAGGGGTTTTGCCTTTCTAGACCATTACAGAAAGATAAAAGAAATGCAAATTAATTACTTAAAAATCATACAATGTGATTTTCTGGATTTTTGTTTTAGATTCCGTCTCTCACAGTTGAAGTGTACCTATGATAAAAATTACAGACCTCTACATGCGTTGTAAGTAGGAAAACCTGCAAAATCGGCAGTGTATAAAATACTTGTTCTCCCCACAGTATATGCCATATCTTTCTAACTGTTCTCCTTCACAAAAGCTCCCAACCTACAACCCATACTTATTATGGACACAGCGTGCCTACATTATTAGTTATCTTGTTATTGTTTGTTGTTAGTTGTTATTAGTCCCATCCTTCAATTCCATTCAACACCTCCCATCTATCTTTTAACACCATCCATATAGGATTTCTATTTGCCATATATATTTCAACTGTACTGTGATGTCTTGCAAAAGTTCTGAACCTTTCTATTCTCATTGTTTCTACAGATTGTGAATTTAAAATATTATTTATTTATTTTCTTTACACACACTTTAAAAAAAAGTATTGTTATTTTATTCCACACACACACAGAGACAAACACACACACACACGCATACTGTAGGTGCAGTGTATTCTTCTCCCTCAGATTCATTTTACTGTGATGATCAGTTGAGAGATCAACCAGTTTCAAGCTGAGGGAAATGTGCTTTTGTATGGGGATTTTAATGCTAGAACAGGTTCTGAACCTGAATGTGTAGGGTAATAGCTATATACTGTATTTGTACATCCCTCTTTATACCTGATTCCTATCACTAGTAATAGAAATAGCCCTGACCACATAGTGAACAAAAATGGAAAGGATCTAGTGCGTCTCTGTCGAGCCTTAGGCCTGTATTTTCTTAATGGCAGGATTAGAGGGGATTCTTCGGGAAGGTTCACCTACTGCTCAGCTCTTGGGACCAGTGTTGTTGACTATGCACTTTTATACTTGGACCCATTAGTGCATTCACTGTCAGACCACAGACACCATTGTCGGACCACTGCCAGAAAAGACTTCTCCACCCAAAGACCACACAAACAGAGCCCTGTACACTGATTCAACTAAATAAAACATACAGATGGGCCCCTGACAGCGCAACACACTTCAACACAGCATTGCACTGCCCAGAAATTACAACCTGTATCAATGATTTCCATTGAAGTACATTCAGCCCAAACCTCCTGACATAAATTTGGCTGTGAATAAATTAAATTAGATCTATCATAAAGCAGCCACAAAAGCAAATTTATGCACAAAAAAAAAAATCTAATTGGAAACCTCAAAAAGATAAATGGTTTGATGCTGAATGTAATCTCATAACGAAAAATAAAATAGATCTTTATCAAGTAGAAAACATCCCCAACCACAGGATAGAGACATTCGGCATCAGTATTGTGAAACATTGAAAAGATACAAACAATACCAAAGATGGAAGAAACGGAAGCATTTTGAGAACACTGAAAGAGATTGAAGACTCTATTGATGAAAACCAGTTCTGAGAGAAATGTAATGGTCTAAATATAAAACAGAGGAATGACCTAGCCATTCAAAATGGCAACATTTGGAAAGAGCATTTTGAAAGTCTCTATGGAATAATATCATCAGAAGACCTTACTCAGCTCCCTAGAATTTAAACCAACCAGAACCCAACTGACTACAAAATTACACATGCTGAGCTTTTGAAGGAAATGCAAAGCCTTAAACCTGGAAAGGCATGTGGCCCTGACAGCATCAGGAATTAAATGCTTAAACACAGTACTCCTGAACTGCAAGATGCCTTATTAAAACTATTCAACCTGGTTTTGGAGAATGGCTGCTTCCCTGATATTTGGAACCAGGGGCTCATAACCCCCATATGTAAAAAGGGTGACAAATTAGACCCAAATAACTAAATTAGAATATGTGTCACCAGTAATGTGGGTAACCACTCAATGACCGAATACAGACCTTCCTCACACAACATAACACTGCCAGCAAAAACCTAATTGGCGTTCAACCCAAACACAGAGCAGACCACATACACACATTACACACACTAATAAACCAGCATGTTCATCAGAAAGTATTTGCATGTTTTGTTGATTTTAAGAATGCTTTTGATTCCATAGATTATATTACAAAACCCTCCAAAGCGGTGTTGGGGGTAAAGTATATGACATCATAACATATGTTTGCTCAAACAATAAACTGAACAATAAAATAAGAGCTTTTTGCTAGCAGTGTTGTTGGACCAATCTACAGCCCCTGGACTCACCCTCAAAGATCAGGTCAGATCCTTCTCTACGCAGATGACCTTGTCCTTCAGTCACCAACAGAGCAAGGTCTACAGGAACAACTTGACATTATTTGGTAATACAGCATCAACTGGGCAATCAACATCAACTTTCAGAAAACCAAGGTTGTGATTTTCCAGAAAAAGGCCAGGAATCAGAGTAGCAGACACTCCTTCAAATTAGGAAATACCATTTTGCAAAGTAATCAATAGTGTAATTTTACCAATTGCATTACATGGAAGCGAAGTTTGGGGTCAAACCTGTAATTATGATTACAAGCATTGGAAAAAAAAACATTTCTAAAATATACATACAGAATTCTGCAGATATATCCTAAATATCCAAAGGAAAGTACAAAATAATGCATTCATAGCGGAACATGGAAGATTCCCTTTAATTGTAAATATAAAGAAAAGGACACAATTTATGCCACCATTTGAAATCAAGCCCCAAAACATCCTTACAATTCAAAGCACTGGAAACGCAAGCGCTGAACCCTGAAAAGAGTCCCATATGTCAGCTGTTAATTAAAAATACTAAACAACCCTATCATCCAAACACACAGGGAAATCAACATCTTACAGAAATGAAAACATTCTATTTGACAAATTGGGAAAATGAAACAACACTGAATAATCTAAATTGTTGCGACCCCTCAAAAGAAAATACAAATTCTCTGTCAGAGATACAAAACTGAGACAGATCTTGACCAAAAACAGCCTCAGCGACCACCATTTGGCTATAGAATTTCACTGTGTGCAGCTCACCCTGCACTAATAAGAATTACCTGAGTATGTCTACCTCTGCTAAGCTTCCCAGTAAAGCAAGAAAAATAATCAAGCATCCCAGAAAAGTGTTAAAAATAGCCCACGTTAACATATGTAGCTTAAGAAATAAGGTTCATGAAATCAATAATTTGCTAGTAACAGATGACATTCATATTCATATCTCTGAAACTCACTTAGATACCTTTGATGATACAGTGGTAGAAATAATTGATTATAACATCTACAGAAAAGACAGAAATGCCAATGGGAGTGGTGTTGCGGTCTACATTAAGAACCACATTCCTGTAAAGCTTAGAGAGGATCTTATGTTAAATACTGTTGAAGTAATTTGGCTTCAGGTTCATCTGCCTCACCTAAAGCCCATTCTTGTGGGAAGCTGCTATAGACAACCAAGTGATAACGGTCAGTATCTGGATAACATGAGTGAAATGCTTGATCATATATGTGATATCATTAGAGAGGTATACTTTCTGAGAGATTTAAATATTGACTGGCTTTCATCAGGCTGCCCACTCAAGAGAAAGCTTCAAACTGTAACTAGTGCCTGCAACCTGGTTCAGGTTATTAATCAACCTACCAGGGTAGTTACAATCGTACAGGAATGAAATCATTAACATGTATTGATCATATCTTTACTAATGCTGCAGAAATTTGGTTGAAAGCAGTATCCAAATCCATCGGATGTAATGATCACAATATAGTAGGCATATCTAGGAAAACCAAAGTTCCAAAGTACAATACGTTTTGTAGTGATTCCTATGTTGTTGATGTGAAGAATATTTATTGGTGTGTAATGACGAGCAACCAGACGCTGCTCTTGACACATTTATGAAATTGCTTATTCTAGTTACTAATAAGCATGCACCAATTTAAAAAAATGACTGTAAAAACTGTTAAATCCCCGTGGATTGATGAGGAATTGAAAAATTGAATGGTTGAGAGGGATGAGGCAAAAGGGACAGCAAATAGGTCTGGTTGTACAACCGATTGGCAAACGTACTGCAAATTGAGAAATCATGTGACTAAACTGAATTAAAAGAAGAAGAAACTACACTATGTAACCAAGATAAATGACATAAAGAATGATAGTAAAAAGCTTTGGAGTGCCTTAAATTAAGTGTTGGGTAAAAAAGGCAAACTCTGCTCCATAATTTATTGAATCAGATGCTCATTCATCACAAAACCCACTGATGTTGCCAACTACTTTAACCTCTTAAGTATCAGACCCTTCTTTTCAATTTCCGCTAAAATGACATACCCAAATCTAACTGCCTGTAGCTCAGGACCTGAAGCAAGGATATGCATGTTCTTGATACTATTTCAAAGGAAACACTTTGAAGTTTGTGGAAATGTGATATAGGAGAACATAACACAATAGATCTGGTAAAAGATAAAAATAAATGTAAAAAAAAAACATACGTTTTCTATTTGTATTTTTGTTGCATCATCTTTGAAATGAAAAAGAAAGGCCATACATTCAGATAGGAAGCTGGAGGTCATTTAGATGTCATCCACAAGAGGGCAAAGTTTCAGACTGATACAATGAAGGATGACAACACATCATTTTTTATATCAAGACTCCCAGGTGTCCCTCAAGAATTAGCCCAAATGTTCCCAAGTGGCCGAATTGGTCAATTGATACATTTTCAAGTGCATAACTATAGAGAACATACAAAAATGCTATGGTAATAAAATAATTATGTTTAAACACTCCCAGGAATGTCATACATGATGGATCATTAGCTTCCCTTCATAAAAGGCACTAACAGGAGAAGCGGACAAGTTAGCAGCCAACACTGATCTAATGTCATAAGTGAACACACCACAAACCACACACAAAGTGAAAAAACTAACTATTTACAAACTATTTACAATTACATTATTTAGAACACCCACAGTCCTCTACAGAAGAGGGGACAGAAGGTGCTGCAGTGGACTTTGTGCCATAGTCAGCAAGCTCCTGGATGAGCAGCTCTCTGAAGGCTAGCTGTGTCATGAGGGTCTGCCCACAGCTCTTAGCCATTTCCTTCTGGAGGATGAATGCATTCACCACAGCAATATCAATGAAGTGATAGAACAATGTCTTGTACCATTTCATTGTCTTGTGGAGAACATTGTAGTAGGCTATCAGCTCATCTGACAGGTCCACACCTCCCATGCTCTTGTTATAATCCTTTACAGCAGCTGGAATGTGGACATTCACACCTCTAGATGGCCGGGCGGTTCTAGGTGTGGAGCCAGAGACCGCAGCAGGGGTCAGACTGGATGAACCAGTTTCTACATTTGAATGAGTGGGGGATGGACGACTTGAATGTGGTGGTTCCCTAAAGTCATCTGAGTCATTGGCACAATTGAAGATAAAAAAAAATAACATTCAGTAAGAACTCAAGTTTACTATTACTTTATTTTCGCAGGGAGGGAGCCCTGCATCAATACTTTTATGGATGAGCCCTGTATCAATACGTCAAATAAACAACACATCTATAAACATATATAGAGTATGGGGTACACAATCACTATAATTATGTATGTGTGCCAATAGTAAATAAGACACTTGAAAGCCACAGCATGTCATAGTCAACATATAATACACAGTCTATGCCAGGGTTCTTCAATTCCGGTCCTGGAGAGCCGAAACACTTCTGTTTTTAATTTCTACCTGGTAGTTATTTGCACTCACCTGGTGTCCCAGGTCTGAATTAGCCCCTGATTAGAAGGAGAGGATGAAAAACAGAGGTGTTTCGGCCCTCCAGGACCGGAATTGAAGAACCTTGGTCTATGCTAATACATTGTATATTGTAGGTTTATATATTTATATAGAAAAGCCACTCCCGTCACCAGCCTCCACTGGCTTTTATATAGACCCACAATGTATAGCCTGTGTATTTTATGTTGACTATGAAATGCTGTGGTTTGAGTGCTTTATTTACTATTGGTACAAATATTTAATTATAGTGATTTCTCTCTCTCTCTCTCTCTCTCTCTCTCTCTCTCTCTCTCTCTCTCTCTCTCTCTCTCTCTCTCTCTCTCTCTCTCTCTCTCTCTCTCTCTCTCTCTCTCTCTCTCTCTCTCTCTCTCTCTCTCTCTCTCTCTCTCTCTCTCTCTCTCTCTATATATATATATATATATATATATACAGCTCTGGAAAAAAGTAAGAGACCACTGCAAAAGTATCAGTTTCTCTGGTTTTACTATTTATAGGTATGTGTTTGGGTAAAAATAACAGTTTTGTTTTATTCTATAAACTACTGACAACATTTCTCCCAAATAAAAATATTGTCATTTAGAGCATTTATTTGCAGAAAATGACAACTGGTCAAAATAAAACAAAAAAAAGCAGTGTTGTCAGACCTCGAATAATGCAATGAAAATAAGTTCATGTTCATTTTTAAACAACACAATACTAATGTTTTAACCTAGAAAGAGTTCAGAAATCAATATTTGGTGGAATAACCCTGATTTTCAATCACAGCTTTCATGTGTCTTGGCATGCTCTCAACCAGTCTTTCACATTGATGTTGGGTGACTTTATGCCACTCCTGTCGCAAAAATTCAAGCAGCTCGGCTTTGTTTGATGGCTTGTGACCATCCATCTTCCTCTTGATCACATTCCAGAAGTTTTCAATGGGGTTCAGGTCTGGAGATTGGGCTGGCCATGACAGGGTCTTGATCTGGTGGTCCTCCATCCACACCTTGATTGACCTGGCTGTGTGGTATGGTGCATTGTCCTGCTGGAAAAACCAATCCTCAGAGTTGGGGAACAATGTCAGAGCAAAAGGAAGCAAGTTTTCTTCCAGGACAACCTTGTACATGGCTTGATTCATGCATCCTTCACAAAGACAAATCTGCCCGATTCCAGCCTTGCTGAAGCACCCCCAGATCATCACCGATCCTCCACCAAATTTCACAGTGTGTGCGAGACACTGTGGATTGTAGGCCTCTCCAGGTCTCCGTCTAACCATTAAACGACCAGGTGTTGGGCAGAGCTGAAAATTGGACTCCTCAGAGAAGATGACCTTACTCCAGTCCTTTACGGTCCAATCCTTATGGTCTTTTGCAAACCTCAGCCTGGCTCTTCTTTGCTTCTCATTGATGAAGGGCTTTTTCTAGCTTTGCACGACTTCAGCCCTGCCCCTAGGAGCCTGTTTCGAACCGTCCTCGCCGTGCACTTCACCCCAGCTGCCGTTTGCCATTCTTTTTGTAGGTCACTTGATGTCATCCTACGGTTGTTGAGTGATATTCGAATGAGTTGGCGGTCATCCCGAATTGAGTCGTTTTCGCCCTCTGCCGTTCTGTAGCTTTGTTGTCCCCAATGTCTGCTGCTTGACCTTGTTCTTATGAACCGCCGTCTTTGAAATTTTAAGGATGGAAGCAACCTGACGCTCACTGTATCCCTCTGCCAGTAAAGCCAGAATTTAACCCTTCTTTTCCTCACTCAAAACTTTCCTTTTCAACTCTTTTGGCATGGTCAATAGTTATTCTTTGATTAATATTACTTTTGAGGCACTATTAGCACTGTTTTTGCCATACAGCTGGTCCTATTGCAAGAGGGTAGTGATGACCACAGCAGTGGTTTTTATACTTTTCCTCGTTAAATAAGATTTGGTGCAGGTGATCACCTAATCAGTACCTAATTCAGTAGAATGAATGTTGGAATTCAACAGACACTGGAATGGAATGGCTGTCATACATGTAGAGATGCTGATTTAAGAAAAATTTGCAGTGGTCTCTTAATTTTTTCCACAGCTGTATATAAATAAATAATAAAATACAACATTTCTAAAATATCTCAAATGAATAATATGCAACCATTCAAACAAGTGCATTAGCATGAGAAGAAAAAACTTATTTCACTTACCAGTCTAAAGTCGTGTCCTTTCCTTCCAAAAACATTCAGCGGTTGAGTCAAAACCAGTCCGGTTCTGTGACACTTTCACAGTCGATTTCTGCTATAATCTCGTCCAAATCTGTATATCTGGACTTCAATTTAGCTTTTCCAGTGTTAGAAGCCGTTGTTGTACTTACTAACTTACTTACTTACTTGCTTGGGCCAAGAAACATGAGCAATGGAAATTAGACCGGTGGAAATCTGTCCTTTGGTCTGATGAGTCTAAATTTGAGATTTTTGATTCCAACCGCTGTGTCATTGTGAGACGCAGAGTAAGTGAACGGATGATCTCTGCATGTTAGGTTCCCACCGTGAAGCATGGAAGAGGAGGTGTGATGGTGTGGGGGTGCTTTGCTGGTGACAATGTCAGTGATTTATTTAGAATTCAAGGCACACTTAACCAGCATGTCTACCACAGCCTTCTGCAGCGATACGCCATCCCATCTGGTTTGCACTTAGTGGGACTATCATTTGTTTTTAAAATAAATAAAACACCTTGAATGAGTAGGTGTGTCCAAACATTTGACTGGTAATATTTATATAAACTCAGCAAAAAAAAGAAACATCCTCTCACTGTCAACTGCATTTATTTTCAGCAAACTTAACATGTGTAAATATTTGTATGAACATAACAAGATTCAACAACTGAGACATAAACTGACCAAGTTCCACCGACATGTGACTAACAGAAATGGAATTATGTGTCCCTGAACAAAGGGGGGGTCAAAATCAAAAGTAACAGTCAGTATCTGGTGTGGCCACCAGCTGCATTAAGTACTGCAGTGCACTTCCTCCTCATGGACTGCACCAGGTTTGCCAGTTCTTGCTGTGAGATGTTACCGCACTCTTCCACCAAGGCAAGTTCCCGGACATTTCTGGGGGGAATGGCCCTAGCCCTCACCCTCCGATCCAACAGGTTCCAGACGTGCTCAATGGAATTGAGATCTGGGCTCTTCGCTGGCCATGGCAGAACACTGACATTCCTGTCTTACAGGAAATCACTCACAGAACGAGCAGTATAGCTGGTGGCATTGTCATGCTGGAGGGTCATGTCAGGATGAGCCTGCAGGAAGGGTACCACATGAGGGAGGAGGATGTCTTCCCTGTAACGCACAGCGTTGAGATTGCCTGCAATGACAACAAGCTCAGTCCGATGGTGCTGTGACACACCGCCCCAGACCATGACGGACCCTCCACCTCCAAATCGATCCCGCTCCAGAGTACAGGCCTCGGTGAAACGCTCATTCCTTCGATGATAAACGTGAATCCAAAACCGCGACTCGTCAGTGAAGAGTACTTTTTGCCAGTCCTGTCTGGTCCAGCGACATTGGGTTTATGCCCATAAGCGACGTTGTTGCCGGGGATGTTTGGTGAGGATCTGCCTTACAACAGGCCTACAAGCCCTCAGTCCAGCCTCTCTCAGCCTATTGCGGACAGTCTGAGCACTGATGGAGGGATTGTGCATTCCTGGTGTAACTCAGGCAGTTGTTGTTGCCATCCTGTACATGTCCCGCAGGTGTGATTTTCGGATGTACCGATCCTGTGCAGGTGATGTTACATGTGGTCTGCCACTGCGAGGACGATCAGCTGTCCGTCCTGTCTCCCTGTAGCGCTGTCTTAGGCGTCTCACAGTACGGACATTGCAATTTATTGCCCTGACCACATCTGAGGTCCTCAAGCCTAAGGCACGTTCACGCAGATAAGCAGGGACCGTGGGCATCTTTCTTTTGGTGTATTTCAGAGTCAGTAGAAAGGCCTCTTTAGTGTCCTAAGTTTTCATAACTGTGACCTTAATTGCCTACCGTCTGTAAGCTGTTAGTGTGTTAACGACCGTTCCACTGGTGCATGTTCATTAATTGTTTATGGTTCATTGAACAAGCACGGGAAACAGTGTGTAAACCCTTTAAAATGAAGATCTGTGAAGTTATTTGAATTTCTAAGAATTATCTTTCAAAGACAGGGTATTTTTTTGCTGAGTTAGGTCACTTTTTCAAATGTATATATGTCTCAAATACAGTTGAAGTCGGATGTTTACGTAGACTTAGGTTGGAGTCATTAAAACTCGTTTTTCAACCATTCCACACATTTCTTGTTAACAAACTATAGTTTTGGCAAGTCAGTTAAGACATCTACTTTGTGCGTGACACAAGTAATTTTTCCAACAATTGTTTACAGACATATTATTTCACTTATAATTCACTGTATCACAATTCCAGTGGGTCAGAAGTTTACATACACTAAATTGACTGTGCCTTTAAACAGCTTGGAAAATTCCAGAAAATGATGTCATGGCTTTAGATGCTTATGATAGGCTAATTGACATCATTTGAGTCAATTGGAGGTGTACCTGTGGATGTATTTCAAGGCCTACCTTCAAACTCAGTGCCTCTTTGCTTGACATAATGGGAAAATCAAAATCAATCAGCCAAGACCTCAGAAAAAAAATTGTAGACCTCCACAATTCTGGTTCATCCTTGGGAGCAATTTCCAAATAACTGAAGGTACCACGTTCATCTGTACAAATAATAGTACACAAGTATAAACACCATGGAACCACACAGCCGTCATACCGCTCAGGAAGGAGACGCGTTCTGTCTCCTAGAGATGAACGTATTTTGGTGTGAAAAGTGCAAATAAATCCCAGAACAACAGCAAAGGACCTTGTGAAGATGCTGGAGGAAACAGGTACAAAAGTTCCTATATCCACAGTAAAACGAATCCTATATCGACATAACCTGAAGGCCGCTCAGCAAGGAAGAAGCCACTGCTCCAAAACCGCCATAAAAAAGCCAGACTACGGTTTGCAACTGCACATGGGGACAAAGATTGTACTTTTTGGAGAAATGTCCTCTGGTCTGATGAAACAAAAATATAACATTTTGGCCATAATGTGGTCCTCTGTAGCTCATTTGGTAGAGCACGGCGCTTGTAACGCCAAGGTAGGGGGTTCGATCCCCGGGACCACCCATACACAAAAAAATTATGCACGCATGACTGTGAGTCGCTTTGGATAAAAGCGTCTGCTAAATGGCATATTATTATATTATTATAAATGATCACCGTTATGTTTCGAGGAAAAAGGGCGAGAATTGCAAGACGAAGAACACCATCCCAACCGTGAAGCAGGGGGGTGGCAACATCATGCTGTGGGGGTGCTTTGCTGCAGGAGGTGGCATCACGAGGAAGGACAATTATGTGGATATATTGAAGCAACATCTCAAGACATCAGTCAGGAAGTTAAAGCTTGGTCTTCCAAATGGACAATGACCCCAAGCATACTTCCAAAGTTGTGCCAAAATGGCTTACGGACAACAAAGTCAAGGTATTGGAGTGTCCATCACAAACTCCTGACCTCAATCCTACAGAAAATTTGTGGGCAGAACTGAAAAAGCGTGTGCGAGCAAGGAGGCCTACAAATCTGATTCAGTTACAGAAGCTCTGTCAGGAGGAATGGGCCAAAATTCACCCAACTTATTGTGGAAGCTTGTTGAAGGCTACCCAAAACATTTGACCCAAGTTAAACAATTAAAAGGCAATGCTACCAAATACTAATTGAGAGTATGTAAACTTCTGACCTACTGGGAATGTGATGAAAGAAATAAAAGCTGAAATAAATCATTCTTTCTACTATTATTCTGACATTTCACATTCTTAAAATAAAATGGTGATCCTAATTGACCTAAGACAGGGCATTTTTACTAGGATTAAATGTCAGGAATTGTGAAAAACTGAGTTTAAATGTATTTGGCTAAGGTGTATGTAAACTTCCGACTTCAACTGTATCTTCCCTGCTAAAATAAAGGTAAAAAAATGGTAAACAGTAGCAGCTACGGAATAGTATTAGGGCCATGTGAAGAGAGAAAAAAATAAACGGTGACGGGTGGTGGTACTTGGAACAATAATAATTATTCTATTTCAGGAATAAAGTGGCAATATTTCTAGAATAAAGTTGAAATTACATTTTGTGAATAAAGTGGCAATACTTTGAGAATAAAATCAAAATTACATTTCATGAATAAAGTGGCAATATTTCTAGAATATAGTGGCAATATTTCGAGAATAACGTTTTTTATTGGGTGTGCTCACGTAGCCTACTAGACTATATTCGTTAGAAGGATAGTTGCCATAAGGGGGAAATACAACTGTTAGTAAAGCACCATGGATAAGGTAGTTAATAGTTGCCATTATGCACAGATTCTTTGCAAGGTGTTCTCCTAGGCTACGCAGCAGAACGTTGTAGCGAATTCGGAGGGCAGACTGACAGGGACTCAGCCGCAGTTCTCTTTCCATTCAATGACAGTGAAAAAAAAGTTGAGTGTTTGTACTCATAACGCACCATGGCCTTTACAAGAATGTATGCCTATAGTCTGAAATTGCCAGGAGGAAATTTGGTTTTTGTTTGTGTGTGTGTGAGCATGCAAGTTATTTTACCATTAGATTGATAAGTGTTAGTGTGCAGTGATGCCTGTTTGAATGAGTGTATTAGATCATTAGATTGATCGCCATTTGTTTTGCGCCTACTTTTTACCGCCCAAACACACACACACCTGTCTCTACCTATGTATGTAACCACTGTTCCTTCTTCTGAAAATAATCTGTGGCACAACCTTTTCCAGGTCCTAATACTTATAATAATATGGTGATTATCTGCTAAAAGAGAAAGGATTTCCTTGTTACTAAAGCCAATTCTAAAGTATAGTTTCACCATGTCATTTAACTGCAGGCATTTCAACGGTGGCGCGCACAGCAAAAGGGAGCCAGGGAGACATGCACTTAACCAAATCCCCTATGTTAATCTTGAAATATAACAGACTTTATTCTCAAAATTAAATTTAGAATTTATTCTTGAAATATTGGCACTTTATTCATGAAATGTAATTTCGACTTTATTCTCGAAATATTGCAATTATATTCTTGAAATATTGCCACTTTTTTAAAGTACTATTGTGCAAAAAAATAATAGTCCAAGTACCACCACCCGTCGCCGTTTATTTTATTTTTCTTCACTTGGCCCTAATACTCTTCTGTAAGCAGCAGCATATGTGATGAGTCAATTTAATTAACTATTTAGCAGTCTTATAGCTTGGGGGTAGAAGCTGTTCAGGTTCCTGTTGGTTCCAGACTTGGTGCATCTGTACTGCTTGCCGTGCGGTAGCAGAGAGAACAGTCTATGACTTGGGTGGCTGGAGTCTTTAACAATTTATAGGGCCTTCCTCTGACATCGCCTGGTATAGAGGTCCTGGATGGCAGGGAGCTCGACCCCAGTGATGTACTGGGCCGTACGCACTACCCTCTGTAGAGCCTTGCAGTCAGATGCCAAGCATTTGCCATACCAAGCGGTGACTCAGTCAGTCAAGATGCTCTCAATGGTGCAGCTGTATAACTTTTTGAGAATCTAAGGGCCCATGCCAAATCTTTTCAGCCTCCTGAGGGGAGGAGGTGATGTCGTGCCATCTTCACGACTGTGTTAGTGTGTTTGGACCATGATAGATCCTTAGTGATGTGGAAACCGAGGAACTTGAAGTTTTCAACCCGCTCCACTACAGCCCCGTCGATGTGAATGGAGGTGTGCTCGGGCCCTCCGTTTCCTGTAATCCACGATCAGCTCCTTTGTCTTGCTGACGTTGAGGGAGAGGTTGTTGACCTGGCACCACAATGCCAAATCTCTGACCTCCTCCCTATAGGCTGTCTCATCGTCATCGTTGATCAGGCCTACCACTGTTGTGTCGTCAGCAAACTTAATGATGGTGTTGTAGTCGTGGGGGAACAAGGAGTACAGAAGGGGACTAAGCACGCAATGTATTGACATACAGTGAGGGAAAAAAGTAATTAATCCCCTGCTGATTTTGTACGTTTGCCCACTGACAAAGAAATGATCAGTCTATAATTTTAATGGTAGGTTTATTTGAACAGTGAGAGACAGAATAACAACAAAGAAATCCAGAAAAACGCATGTCAAAAATGTTACAAATTGATTTGCATTTTCATGAGGGAAATAAGTATTTGACCCCCTCTCAATCAGAAAGTGTTCTGGCTCCCTGGTGTCTTTTACACAGGTAATGAGCTGAGATTAGGAGCACACTCTTAAAGGGAGTGCTCCTAATCTCACCTTGTTACTTGTATAAAAGACACCTGTCCACAGAAGCAATCAATCAATCAGATTCCAAACTCTCCACCATGGCCAAGACCAAAGAGCTCTCCAATGATGTCAGGGACAAGATTGTAGACCTACACAAGGCTGGAATGGGCTACAAGACCATCGCCAAGCAGCTTGGTGAGAAGGTGACAACAGTTGGTGCGATTATTCGCAAATGGAAGAAACACAAAAGAACTGTCAATCTCCCTCGGCCTGGGGCTCCATGCAAGATCTCACCTCGTGGAGTTGCAATGATCATGAGAACGGTGAGGAATCAGCCCAGAACTACACGGGAGGATCTTGTCAATGATCTCAAGGCAGCTGGGACCATAGTCATCAATAAAACAATTGGTAACACACTACGCCGTGAAGGACTGAAATCCTGCAGCGCCCGCAAGGTCACCCTGCTCAAGAAAGCACATATACAGGCCCGTCTGAAGTTTGCCAATGAACATCTGAATGATTCAGAGGAGAACTGGGTGAAAGTGTTGTGGTCAGATGAGACCAAAATCAAGCTCTTTGGCATCAATTCAACTCGCCGTGTTTGGAGGAGGAGGAATGCTGGCTATGACCCCACGAACACCATCCACCACCGTCAAACATGGAGGTGGAAACATTATGCTTTGGGGGTGTTTTTCTGCTAAGGGGACAGGACAACTTCACTGCATCAAAGGGACGATGGACGGGGCAATGTACCGTCAAATCTTGGGTGAGAACCTCCTTCCCTCAGCCAGGGCATTGAAAATGGGTCGTTGATGGGTATTCCAGCATGACAATGACCCAAAACACATGGCCAAGGCAACAAAGGAGTGGCTCAAGAAGAAGCACATTAAGGTCCTGGAGTGGCCTAGCCAGTCTTCAGACCTTAATCCCATAGAAAATCTGTGGAGGGAGCTGAAGGTTCGAGTTGCCAAACGTCAGCCTCGAAACCTTAATGACTTGGAGAAGATCTGCAAAGAGGAGTGGAACAAAATCCCTCCTCAGATGTGTGCAAACCTGGTGACCAACTACAAGAAACATCTGACCTCTGTGATTGCCAATGAGGGTTTTGCCACCAAGTACTAAGTCATGTTTTGTAGAGGGGTCAAATACTTATTTCCCTCAATAAATGCAAAAACATTTTTGACATGCGTTTTTCTGGATTTTTTTGTTGCTATTCTGTCTCTCACTGTTCAAATAAACCTACCATTAAAATTATAGACTGATCATGTCTTTGTCAGTGGGCAAAAGTACAAAATCAGCAGGGGATCAAATACTTTTTTGCCTCACTGTAAGCATCAATTGGCTGATTATCATCTTTTCCCATTGACTGCAAAATGTATCGATATAAGCATCAATTGGTTGACAATCATATTTTCTCATTAAATGCAAAGTATTGACCTAATCGTCAACCCTATGACACTCATCTTTTCCCATTGACTGCACATTTATTGACATAAGTACCAATTGGTTGATGCTCATTTTTTCCGATTGGCACCGTAAAGCCTGCTGGGAGCATGGCCAATTTACATAATTGACAACAATTGGTTGAAGCATACCTTTTTGCAAAAACATCACAGGACGATGCTTTGATTCTGAAAATGGGCTGATTGAGCCGAGACGGTGTAAGACTGCTTCATTATTTTCCATTGATATTTCACTCAAGTGAGGAGCTTGCCAGCCCAAGCAGATGTTGACTGAGTGTGTGTGTCTGTGTGTGTGTGTAAATTCTAATTCTAAATATACTGTAGGTGCCTAATGAGGGCGGGGGCTTAGAGAGTGCACTCAGGTCTAAATCCTCTAACAGGTACATATCACTGTAGTCCAGCAGAATGGATCGATAGAGAGATGAGAGAGAATTAGAGGGGGAGAGAAAGGGGGAAGAAATGGGGGAGGAGAGGTGAGGAGGACAAGGCCATTGGGAAGAGAGGAGCGCTGAATGGATCATGTTATTTTCTCTTCTATGTTGTTTGGACACGCATATGCATGTGTGTGTGTGTCTGTGTGTGTGTGTGTGTGTGTGTGTGTGTGTGTCCTGGGCCTTTTGTAGGGAAGCAGCAGCAGATGGTTGGCCTGACTAAAGGTACTCTGGTTGCTTTAAAGGAGGTGCCCTTTCCAACCCTACACTAGAGAGGGACCTTCTCGGGGTGGTGAGTGTACATCCTGATTCACACTGAACCTCTTCCCCTAAATAAGGCTGGCCCTCCATGGTTCCACCTGAGCTGAGAGCAGCGATGAGATGAGAAAATGAGTGGAGAGGAGGTGAGAGGAGAGAGGCGAGTTGCCTAAATGTAACATTTTCAGGGTTCTTGTGTCATTTAAGTATTTATTTTGACGAACTTATGTCATAATTATGACGAGCCTGAAGTCATAATTAGGCATTTCTGCCGGAATCAGTCAAATTCGACATCTGAGTTAAATAGGACAGACATTAAATAACGCAGTGAGATAATGATGTCTTACACACATTTCACATATTCACACACTTCTGTAGGAAATGAAATATACCCACACACCACATCTCAACTGCGCACTCAATTCCCAAGACAGCCATCATTGTTATTTATATCTATATCTAAAAGTAATCAAACTGGTATCATTTATAGCCACAAATAATCAATTTAGCTTAACATGACACAAGATAAATTGACACCACTTAGCGCTGTCACCAGGTATCCAAAAAGATCACACGATACTAGCAGGAACATCTCCTGCTGTCAAAATGACACGTTATTTGGGCCTGTTTTAGACTAATTCCAGATAAGATGGTGACAGATATGGTGACAGATATTCAGTCGTCTCACATCAGTCAGTCAGACGAAAGCCCTAACTCGGGTCCTGAGTGTTAATGATGGGATTGACGGCCGTCCTGCGCTCTGCCAGCTGCTGTTTACGCCCCAAAAAGCACTTCCGGAAATTCCAGGTCTCGTAATTCATATCATCATCAGTTCCGAGCTGGTACATCCACTTTTCCAGGGGACCTGGGGTATGGAGTGAGCGTTGTTTAACTCTAGATGGAGAGCAGGGTTAGATTGATCTACATTTGAAAACAGGTGCTAGGGTGAAGAGATTGTGGTTTAACCACATAAATGTACAGTATAGGGCCCTATAAAATCTGTTGTATTTTTTGCCAAATTCTGCATAGTTTTTTTCCCTAATCCCGTTTTCTCGGTTTTGTTTCCCAGGTTTTGTATTTTTCCCAGATTTTTCAGGTTTTCACTCTCAAAACTACACAAAAAACCCCAACAAAATTGGATGTTTGAAGTCCATAACATTGCTTAATCCACATCTCTAGTTTTCATTCCAGTATCCACATTTATCTCCTCACATTCTTTCCTCTCTAAACTCTAATTCACTCCATTGGCATTTTCTGCTCCAGTTATCTCCATAGTTTATTCCTCAGTTTAATCTTCAAGGTATTTTAGCCATTATATTTTATAATATATCTACTGTACATACTATGTTACTTTTACACACATTTCTGTTCCCTTTAGTTTCTCTCCACTGTCTCTCCTCTCCACATCTCCTCCAACATTGCTGTACAGTCTCTCCCAGTCTCTTTCAAAAAACTTTCCTCAAACATGATCATAGTTTTCCGCTCTAATATATCAGTTCCTCCGAGGTTTCTCCTAGTCTTTTCTCCAGTCTCTCTTCACAGTTTCTCCATCTAGTATACCTCCATAGTATCTCTTACAAACTATTTTCTATACTGTCTGATTCCAATTGTGTCCTGTATCTTTGTGTGTTCTAGTCTCAGCCTCTTGGCCCTCATCTCTATCTCATCCCATCCACATGTCAGCCCCTTACAAACTGTGACGTGCTGAACCACACTTATAATTGATACAATTTCCAGACGCTGCGAGCGCCTGACATTCAGAGCAGTTTGAAGGACAGCTAGGGAAATGAGAAGGATATAAAGGAATATGCCGGAAGCCTAAACAGGAGTCAGAGGCACTCTTTTAATGTGATCTGCTTGAGTGCTTCAATATTAAGAGCAATTAAAAAAGAGTGGCAGTGACTGCATGAGGCACCACATGCCTGATAACACCAAAACAGCTGCACATCCACAGCCTACACAAACAGCAAAAAGGGAACTGACAATCGCATAAAAGCTATTTTTCCAGAAATCCTGGTAGGAAAATTCCCAGTTCCCACTCGTATCAGCCCCAGCATTTTCCACAGCCCTGCACCTGCCTTGTGCCATGCTCCGCTCTCCCAGGCCCCTCTCCCCAGACCTGCTCCAGTGTAAGAAACCTAAGAACCATCCGAGAGATGCCACATACTGGACTGAGCAGAGTACTGTATAAGCTTCCACCAGTATGGTCTGGCGTCTGAGATCAAGATTCACCCAAAACACAACCACGGCATAAGCAAAAATAGATACAGCCTTGTGCTCCAGCCCCTCTCCCAACCCCAGAGGTGAGCCCAAGGTGCCCCCTGTGAGACAGCTGTCTGTGGAAAAGGCTAGGAGGAGACGTGGGGCACTGGGTCAGCCATTCATCTCATCTTTTTTTCATGTTCCACTCGGCACACTCTCAGCTGCAGGAGAGACTGTGGGAGTGTGCACAGGATCCATTGTGAGCAGGTGTGAGTGTGAATGTGAAGCAAGTGTTAGTATGAGAGAGAAAGATGGAGGCAGAGAGAGAGAGCGAGAGAGAGCGAGAGAGAGCGAGAGCCATCACTGCCCTGTACTCTTCTGTACCTCGGTACAAGGACACAGAGCTAAAGGGAACCATCAGAGATTGATGTGAGGGACAACGACTCACATTTACAACGGGGAAAGGAGAGAGAGAGAAAGAAAGAGACAGGGAGAGAGAGTGTGTGAGAATGGAGAGACAGAGAGGGAGAGACAGAATGGAAACTGAGAAAGAGGGAGATAGAGAAAGAGAGAGATAATGATTTAATGGAGAGAGAGGGTGATAATGGAGAGACACACAGAGAGCAGAACCGTGCACATACATTTCAGGGGGCAGCTGCTCAAAATCCCCCCCGCCTCCCCCCCAAATAAAATATGAAAAAAGAAAATAGACTTTCGTAATTCTAAACTAGAGATCCATAACATACCAACTGCCCGGGTACCCAAAATCTCAACATTTATAGGCATATTTATTTTCTGCAACAACAACACATTCACTCATCACACATGGTAAGCAAGGTAGTGCCCGTGATTCCTAGGCCTACTAAGAGACGACGAGCGATGATTATTGATGATTGATTGTGGTTGTCTCACCTAGTTAAGATGAATGCACTAACTGAAAGCCGCTCTGGATAAGAGTGTCTGCTAAATTACACCAAAAATGTTAGCTAGTTTGATGTGCAATGTGTCACATTTACATTTTCTAAATACAATTACAAAGGAATTCATAAAAATAACGAAATCCACCGATCTGCAGTGGGCAGAAGTGCCTGAAGGTGAGAATGGAGAGACAGAGGGAGTGAAAGAGAAGGAGAGAGAGCACGAGACAGAGAAACAGAGACACAGAAACAGCAAGAAATTAGAGCGATACAGTAGATATCTAAGCGGGAACCTCCAGCAGAATACTCTTTCCCCATGTGGATCAAACTCCTAGTGAGAGAGACACTGCCTAGTGAGAGAGACACTGCGATTAAGTGAAAGTATGATGCCACTTTAATTATCAAGCCATTATCTATTAGATTAACTTTCTGCTGCTGAAAATGTTTAATCATATTGAATGACTGATTCTAAATTGTGCAAGGATTCACTTGGTGCGATCTTCTCTTCCCTGATCTAATTTGGTTCCCCTCCCTCCTTCCTCCTCTCGCCGATGTTTCCAAGGGAAAGAAGTGCCAGTTAAGAAATATCTTTATCTCTCTTTCCCAACAACGGCAGAGCGAGAGAGAGAAAGAAAATAACTCTCCTTCTGTTAAAAAACATGGCAATTATCCAAACAATAAAACTGTTACTTTTAGCCTCTCTCGCTAAACTGCATTTGAACAGAGAGAGATGAGATAGAGAAATCATAACTCAGGACAGGGCTACTGTATGACTTTTGACAGTAGAGATATATTTCTGACTTGAAATGAAACCTCACAAAATGAAGAGATGGGGGTGAACGTGCAGCGGTTTGAATTATTCACAGCGTGTGTCAGAATTTGGGACAAAGCCCTCCTCCTATACCCCCATCGAAACTAGAATAGTCCCAGTGAGTAAAGTGACGTTTAAAAGTAGCACTTTGACACCTACCTTCTCTGCAAACCAGCCTTAAAGCTGAGATCCGCTATGTTTTTGTTTTGAGGAAATTGAGAAATTATGTCCTAGGGGAAAAAGCAGTGTTCGTTGTTTGAAGTAACATCTTTGTCTTGTTTTTAACTAGGACAGAGGAATTTATAACTGCATTTTTCCGACATACAGTGAGGGAAAAAAGTAATAGATCCCCTGCTGATTTTGTACTTTTGCCCACTGACAAAGACATGATCAGTCTATAATTTTAATGGTAGGTTTATTTGAACAGTGAGAGACAGAATAGCAACAACAAATCCATGTATGATTTTTAAGCAATTCAATTGCATTTTATTGCATGACATAAGTATTTGATCGCTTACCAACCAGTAAGAATTCCCGCTCTCACAGACTTGTTAGTTTTTCTTTAAGAAGCCCTCCTGTTCTCCACTCATTACCTGTATTAACTGCACCTGTTTGAACTTGTTACCTGTATAAAAGACACCTGTCCACACACTCAATCAAACAGACTCCAACCTCTCCACAATGGCCAAGAACAGAGCGCTGTGTAAGGACATCAGGGTTAAAATTGTAGACCTGCACAAGGCTGGGATGGGCTACAGGACAATAGGCAGGCAGCTTGGTGAGAAGGCAACAACTGTTGGCGCAATTATTAGAAAATGGAAGAAGTTCAAGATGACGGTCAATCACCCTCGGTCTGGGGCTCCATGCAATATCTCACCTCGTGGGGCATCAATGATCATGAGGAAGGTGAGGGATCAGCCCAGAACTACACGGCAGGACCTGGTCAATGACCTGAAGAGAGCTGGGACCACAGTCTCAAAGAAAACCATTAGTAACACACTACACCGTTATGGATTAAAATCCTGCAGCGCACACAAGGTCCCCCTGCTCAAGCCAGCGCATGTCCAGGCCCGTCTGAAGTTTGCCAATGACCATCTGGATGATCCAGAGGAGGAATGGGAGAAGGTCATGTGGTCTGATGAGACAAAAATAGAGCTTTTTAGTCTAAACTCCACTCGCCGTGTTTGAAGGAAGAAAAAGGATGAGTACAACCCCAAGAACACCATCCCAACCGTGAAGCATGGAGGTGGAAAAATCATCCTTTGGGGATGCTTTTCTGCAAAGGGGACAGGACGACTGCACCATATTGAGGGGAGGATGGAAGGGGCCATGTATCTCGAGATCTTGGCCAACAACCTCCTTCCCTCAGTAAGAGCATTGAAGATGGGTCGTGGCTGGGTCTTCCAGTAAGACAACGACCCGAAACACACAGCCAGGGCAACTAAGAAGTGGCTCCGTAAGAAGCATCTCAAGGTCCTGGAGTGGCCTAGCCAGTCTCCAGACCTGAACCCAATAGAAAATCTTTGGAGGGAGCTGAAAGTCCGTATTGCCCAGCGACAGCCCCGAAACCTGAAGGATCTGGAGAAGGTCTGTATGGAGGAGTGGGCCAAAATCCCTGTTGCAGTGTGTGCAAACCTGGTCAAGACCTACAGGAAACGTATGATCTCTGTAATTGCAAACAAAGGTTTCTGTACCAAATATTAAGTTCTGCTTTTCCGATGCATCAAATACTTATGTCATGCAATAAAATGCAAATTAATTACTTAAAAATCATACAATGTGATTTTCTGGATTTTTGTTTTAGATTCTGTCTCTCACAGTTGAAGTGTACCTATGATAAAAATTACAGACCTCTACATGCTTTGTAAGTAGGAAAACCTGCAAAATTGGCAGTGTATCAGTTCTCCCCACTGTATATATATATTTGCGAGAAAAATAAACATGAATTGCAGATTTAAAGGGCAACTGCACCTCCTGATTTGGCCTCGTTTTAGATTTGGTTCATTAAGAAATGCTAGCAGCCATGACTGAATTCAAACGTGAGTATGGTTCGTGGTGTGATTTGATGTGGGCGTCTCAGGTGGGAAGAGTTATCAAAATCATTTTGCCAATTAGCTTCAGCCGGCTGGTGTACTGTTCTGCAACTGTGGCAAGGTGGGTTTGGCATTGAATAATGCATTTGTACATGGCAAAACATACAGTCCAATTATAAATCATAAGGTTCAGAAAAGTTGATCCATGTTTGGTCATGTTATTCATGGCACTTTTTACCGCCTTGCTCTTTGTGCCACTTTTACAGCCCGGTTCAGACGACTTCCCTGAAATGTGTGTGCATCGTAGAGCAGAACAACCGACACCTTCGTGTTCACCTTTCGATATTGGTGACATTTTAGTTTGTAGCACCAACAGTTCGGTCTGGACAGTCTGTTTTGTTAGAAAACCTCTTTCGAAATTAGGATGTCTGCGACAGAGAGTTAAGACGATTGCCGTGAAGCTTGAGGATGTCGGAGAGCCTCACCTTTCGATGGTGGTGACTTATTAGTTTGTAGCTCAAATGGTTTGGGTTTTACAGACGATTTCGTGATGATTTTATTTTCCGGATCCTTTCATGTTTAGAAAAAGACCGCTTTCACAAGCCCCATGTTATGGAATAGACTCAAAGATAGAGGGGATTATGCTGCAGCCACTAAAATAAACGGTAAATCTCTAGCAGAAACACACCGGGAGCTATTCGCTATTCAAAATGACGTCAACGTGTGACGCACGGGTGCGTCAATCGACTTATTTTTTTATATTGTCCCATGTACATTGTGTAATTTATTGATGGTCCCTAACTAGCCCCATAGGAACATTGAATGTCAAACCAAATTGACCATCATGGGCATTACGATCGGGCAGCTGAGTTCCAAATTAATGATTACTTGGGTGCTGCAAGCTGTGGGCATGTGGTCAGGATAAAAATAAACCCAACCCAATTAAAACTGTTACAGTAATACTTCATTTCATGACATACAATGTTTTCCTATCAACTCGCAAATCTCAGCTTTGGACAAGACTGACTTTATGACTAAACTTATCCTATTTACAATTTGTAGTACATTTTTACAAGGGAATAGGCCATTTTCAAAATGAGAAGTTGCTTTTTAGTTGCAGTCGCTCTTTAAGCTTATTCAGCCTTTGTGTTAGTTATCAAAACAGAGCCATTTAAGTTATTAGATGAGAGTCACTGTCTAGTATTATTTCTGGCCATGGGGTTTTATTCTCTCTCACACACACACACACACACACGCACACACACACACGCACACACATGCACACACGCACACACACACACGCGCACACACACACACGCGCACACACACACACACTGTGAGGCTGCTACTGTGTGTGCAGCTGTGTTCTCCATCATTATGATGGCATGATGAATAGGAGACAGAGAGAGAGAGACGGAGAGAAAGATCTCTTCTCCTGCCTTTTTATCGCTCTATTCTTTCATGGAAATCACCTCATTACAACTGAGCACTGCTCCATTCATCTCTTATTGTTGTTGGCTAAATCAATTTCCTCCCGGCACCATGTGTGCATATGCGTCATATAGCTACTCACTCTTGTGCATGTGCAGGCACACATAGGGAATAGGAAACCATTTGAGACGCAGAGACCTGCCAGTGTATGAGAATCCTTTGGAGGATAGTATGAAAGCCATGGCAGGCATCTCAAGGTAATACAACATGACAACATTCACCTTGGATGATAGAGAGTGGAAGAAAACACTCATAAAAATATCTCATAAAGCCACTAACGGGGCTGGGGGATGAGTAGGGGAATAGGGGAAGGAAGGATGAGGGGTGTGTGTGTGTGTGTGTATTTGTACCACTGTGTGAGGTTTACCTGTATTTTTACTGGTTGTATATTGCCTGTTTGTTGTGTGTGTGTGTGTGTGTGTGTGTGTGTGTGTGTGTGTGTGTGTGTGTGTGTGTGTGTGTGTTGTCAACGGTTGAATGCAGTTGGGTGTGTTATCACTCTACTGGAATATATGCATGTGAGTGTGAGTGTGTGCCACTGTGTGAGGTTTATCTGTGTTTTTACAGGTTGTATATTTGCCTGTTTTTGTGTGTGTGTGTGTGTGTGTGTGTTTCCCTGCTGCTGACACACAGAGAGATGATGATGACAGCGGTGGTCTCAGCCCACTGACCAGCTGGCGCTAAGTGGAAGGTATCAGCAGACATCAGCTCTGTGTGTGTGTGTGTGTTTCTCTGTGTGTGTTATTGCCTATGTGTGTGTGTGCTGCCACAGCTGAGTGGCTGTGTGAGTGGGAGAGAGGCCTTGCTGACTGAGCAGGCCACACCACACTGAGATGCTGTGATGGGTGATTTGAAGGAGTCAGGCGCAGGAGGGTAAATCACAGAATAACAGGATTTATTCCAGAATACAGAGTTACGCAGTAATGCGTCAAAACAGTCCAGTGCGCAAAACAGGCGCACTGGAACCAACAAGGCACACAGGGAAAATAACCTGGCAATACAAAATACAAGGAGCTCAACCGAGCTTCACTCTCCTCACAATAAACAATCACACACAAAGACAAGGGGGCAGAGGGAACACTTATACAGGTACTGATGAGGGGATATGAACCAGGTGTGTGTAATAAACAAGACAAAACAAATGGAATGATGAGATGAGGAGCGGCAGTGGCTAGAAGGCCGGTGATGACGAACGCCGAAGCCTGCCCGAACCAGGAGAGGAGGCAGCTTTGGAGGAAGTCGTGACAGCCGAAGCCTGCCGAAGCCACAGCTGCAGTATCAGACGCAAAGACAAAGATCATTTTGGCTGATGCCGACAGCCTAAGGTGGAGAAAAACCCACCAAAAATCCACACAAAACACAATTCCTTTGTTATTATGATATTATATAATGTACTTTGCTGAACAATGGAGAGATGCCTTTCTGACTTGAAATTAAACCTGACAAAATGGAGAGATGGGGGTGAATGTGCAGCGGTTTGAACTATTCAGAATTTGGGACGAAGCCCTCCTCCTATACCCCCATCGAAACTAGAATAGTCCCAGTGAGTAAAGTGACGTTTAAAAGTAGCACTTTGACACCTACCTTCTCTGCAAACCAGCCTTAAAGCTGAGATTCGCCATGTTTTTGTTTTGAGGAAATTAGCATCTTAGCAAACAAAGTACATACTCTGCTGTTCTATTGCCCGTGCAATGATGAGAAATTATGTCCTAGGGGAAAAAGCAGTGTTCGTTGTTTAAAGTAACATCTTTTTCTTTGTAATGTCGCAAACAGACGTGACAGTTTCACAGCTACAAATTGCGGCTTAAAAGTGAGACTGCACTTCCTGATTTCGCCTCGTTTTAGATTTGGTTCATTAAGAAATGCTGGCAGCCATGACTGAATTCAAACGTGAGTAGGTTTCAGGGTGTGGTTTGATGTGGGTGTCTCAGGTGGGAAGAGTTATCAAAGTCATTTAGCCAATTAGTTTCAGCCGGCTGGGGTACTGTTGTGCAACTGTGGCAAGGGGGTTTGGCTTTGGATAGCCTATGTCTGGGGATAGTTAGGGACCGTCAATAAATTACATAATGTAAATGGGACAATATTGTCATGTTGCACATCTTTTAGTTGTCCCATTAAATAATTGCAATATTTGTAAATTAATTTCTACAATTTATAGTTGATTTGAGGTTTTTAAGTCATTGACATTTTTAGCTATTGACCTTTTAATCCCTCTAGGTCTAAGCCCTTAGATCGCAATATCTATTAAGATAACATATGGAATTATTTTAAGATGGTCATAAAAGGGATCATTTAGCCATTTGATTTAGAATTTTAGGACCCCTGTATTTATTTTAAATTTTTTATGAAACATTGAATTTGGCCTTTACATAGCCCATAGAAACACATTGAATAACACATTTGTACATGGCAAAACATACAGTCCAATAATAAATCATAAGGTTCAGAAAAGTTGACCCATGTTTGGTCATGTTATTCATGGCACTTTTTACCCCCTATGCACTTTGTGCCATTTTTACAGCCCGGTTCAGATGACTCCCCTGAAATGTGTGTGCATCATAGAGCAGAACAACCGCCACCTTCGTGTTCACCTTTTGATATTGGTGACATATTAGTTTGTAGCACCAACAGTTCGATATTACAACTAGATTTTTGTCCAATACGCTTTACAATGGAGACCACATTGCGTTAGCCTCCGGTTAGCCCAGGGAAGGTTTGAAAAACCAAGCAGTTTGTGTGCGTTTGTGCATGAGGGTGGTATGGATAAATTATTGGGAGTGGGTGGTGAAGACCTCTATTGAGCATAGAGATGTTTTTTTGAGTACAGTGTGTTTGTAACTGTAGGTTCTAGCAAAGTGCTTCTAACTGTGTGGTTCTTAAAGTGTGGTTCTAACTGTGTTGTTCTGTGTGGTTCTAGCAATGTGGTTCTAGCAATGTTGTTCTAACTGTGTTGTTCCAGCAGTGTGATACAAAGATAGAACCTAGAGTCTGGTTGAGCCTGGGAGAACTGTGGATCAGCATCACCATCTGGCACACAGAGACAGTACTCCCTACCAACAACTCCAGGTAGCCAGCTGCCCCCCTCTCTCAGCCACTCTCATCCCCTCACCGCCCAGACACTCTACACTGAAGAGACCATGGAAGAGGGATGTGTGGACACTGAGACATGACACAAAGAGGCCATGGAGGGGCTCTGTACTAGGAGAGGCAGTGATGGCAGTGGAGGGTTGGGCTTTTGCTACACTGGGATTATGTTATTGTTCATATGCCCTCCAGGCAAAAAGCTGTCGTATCGTAATATCAACTTCCATTTTTGGTTGAGTTGTCAACAAATGTGAATTCTACTTAAAATAAAACCAACCCTTGAAATCCTGGCATTGATTTGTGGTTGAAATCTGTTTAAAAGGAATTTATCGTTGACCACTTTTTGCAATTCAACCAGCGTTGGCCGCTGATTGGCTGAATACCCGGGGCACGAGGTGGTTGTCAACAAAGCAGCATGACAGAAATATGATTCCAGCTCACGAAAGAACGAGTGCCGAGACTAGAGCAGAACCAGAAGTTCTGACTGAACGGATGCACATTTGAGCGCCCCAGAATGGTCCATTTACTTTGTGCTGTTATAATTTATGCTATGGGGCAGTTCAATCAAAGCAATTTTCGCATTCCTATGGTGCCTTGTTTAGGACCCTTTTATTGTTTTCAAATAAAAAGAATACAGCAACTTGGATGGAACAACGTGGATTGAATCTGGGGCATGCTGAGTTTCTACAAACTCTCCCTCACACACAAACCCACACACACATAGGCATGCAGGCTGGCATGTACACACACACATACACAAAAACACTCACACACATACACACTCACGCACACACAAACACATTCATAAGCATGCAGGTAAGCACACACACACACACATGCAGGCACACACACACACAGATACTCACACATACTGGATACTCTCTCTCTCTCACAATCCTTCCTACCTTCCTTCATTGAATTAATCACTGATCTGACATGGCATGATCGGTGGACACAACGTAGTGGACAACTTGCTATGGCCTAACCAATCATGTTAGATCACTAATTACTTCAAGGCAAGCAGGAAAGAAGGATGTAATTCTAAAGTCCTACATTTTAAATTTCATGAAATTAAATGTAATTAAATGTAAAGTCTTTGCACACGTCCCTTGTCTCACTCTCCATCCTACTTATCTTAAATGCAGGTGGAAGTTTTAATCCTAACCTTAGAGCATTAATCCTAAACATGACCCTAAATTAGTGTCTTGAGACAAAAGTTCAAGTTGAAGTTCAAAACTTGTTATGGGGATAAATATGGAAATTGGACCTTGGCTTATACTCTTCGAAGTAAAGGTGCCTGGAAGAACCTTTTGGGTTGCCACACCGGTGGAACCTTTTCAGTTGAAAACGTTTCCCAGAGGAACCCCTTTGAAAAGGGTCTTCGAGGAAACCCTGTGTAAAGGTTCAAACTGGAACATTTTTGTAATGAGAGTGGTTAAATTTAGAACCTTTTTAATAATATATTGTAGAGGTGACAGCCTATCAGATTGGAGGCATGGCTTATTGGAGGTGTGGCTTTTAGATTAGTAGTAAAATGTTCCTTGAATATTTATGCATATTACATATTCTAATATAATATTAATAATATTAACATTGCTGATTAGTTACAGTAATAAAGTGGTAACTATTCCAACTTGGGATTTGCATAGGCTCTTGAGGAACTCATACACCTCTGTTAGCCTCATTGAAGCAACAAAACTATCAGTGTTCAACCTCAACATGTGATGACAATACAACAGAACAGATGAACAGGAATGGCATTTACCTAAGTATTTATATTAAAGCTACGCCCCTACTAATCCATGCCTCCACTCCAGGGTTCCTCCAGGTACCCGTTGCTACATTAAACCAGTAGAAGTTCCTCCAAGAACCCTAAACTAACCGAAGGTGCAAATATGAACCATTGACTAGCAATGGTTCCTTGAGGAACTTCAGGGTTCCTCGCGTCACCACTAATTCTAAGAGTGTACAAGCATCCTACTCCACTCTGCAATTTTCCTCCCAAAGATTAACACAGAAAACACACAGTGCATCGCACATAGTCATTATGAGGCAATGAGAAAAACAAGGTACCGGCAACACCCTGTATTTACTGTTTAAACAAACAACACAACAGCACTTAAAATAGAAAGCGAGCCGTCTGACGAACGCAGTCCAGCCCGGCAGCGCATGATGCATCGCTAATGAGTGGGGCCTTGGATACAGATTTGTTCTCTTGCCTAGGAGAAACCGGCGAGCAAAAGGAAAATGACGGTGATTACTGCATGCGTTTTGAAAACAAAGGAGCCAGATGTGTGGTAAACAAAAAAACGACAACTAAATACAAGCACTCTTTGATCGTTGATGGCCGTTTAGCGGCGTCTCGGTTGCCTCCAACTCTCTGAACTACACGTGTCCCTATGACTCTCTGAACTGTGTACGTTTCCAAAAACGTCAACTTTATTTAGCCCCGAGGGGGAATTGTTGCTGGGCTGACGATGACAATACGTAGCAACATTGTAAATACGTAACCATAGGCTACTTTTTTCTAAACTTTCTTGGATGTGCTATTGTGGCGTGCTATCAGCAACCAAAATACATTTTCTTTCGGCGGGATAATAAAGGGTCAGTGTTGTTCCAGCAGTCTGCCCCGTAGGGCCCCATCAATAACGTAGGACAGCAGAGCATATGGGGGAGCCACAGAGGGTGGATTCACAGGGAGGAGGTGGGAGAGAGAGGGAGGAGGAGAGAGGGATGAGAGCAAGGGAGGGATAGAGGGCTGGGAGATAAGGAGGATGAGGAGGATGAGGAGAGAGAGGGATGGGAGTGAGAGAGGAAAGAAAGAGAGAGAGGAAGGGATGGGAAGAGAGGGAAATATGGATAATATAGAGGCAGGCAAGAGAGGGGGTGGGAGTGAGGGACGAGCAAGGACAAGGTATGGGAGAGAGGGATGGCAGAGAGAGAGGGACAGGGAGGATCGAAGAGAGGGATGGCATCCTCCTCACTTACACAAAGATACATAACAGGTAAAGGGTTTTGGGGGGACAGTTCTGGGCATGAAAAGGTTAACCTGTACTGCAAACATGTAGACCTACAGTAGCTCCAGTATACTGTAGCGGTAGGTGTAGCTCTAGCGGTCTGAAAGCTGTTCAGTCAGTTCAAAGCCCCTGTGATTGTTCTCAGTCCTATTGTTAGCCTTCCTTACCTCCATGAAAGTACAAGAGGGAGGGGGAGAGAGAGAGAGAGAGAGAGAGAGAGAGAGAGAGAGAGAGAGAGAGAGAGAGAGAGAGAGAGAGAGAGAGAGGGGTGAGAAGAATAAGTGGAATGACAGAGAGAGAGAGTAAAAAATAAAGAAAGAGAGAAATGAAAACAAAGAGGGTGAAAAAAATAAATACATCGTTTTTGATGAGGAGAGAAGCCGAGGAAGTGGCGCAGTAGAGAGATTTTGCTGCTGCCGCTGTGAGTGAATCATTCAGTAACCAAGTAGCCGTTTGCCCTGTGTGCAAATATGAGCTCTCTGAGGCCTTACTGTTCCAATTACACTGTGTAATAGGGATCCCCTCTAATGAATAAATAAATAGCACTGAGGCACACGAGCCCACACATGCACACGCTCACACGCACACAGATGTAAACCAAGTAGCCGTTTGCCCCTGTCTCAGCCTCCAGTACCTATGTTGCAATAGTCTATGTGCCGGGGGGCTAGGATCAGTCTGTTATATCTGGTGTTATTCTCCTGTCTTATCTGGTGCTCTCTCTAATTTTCTCTCTCTCTCCCTCTTTCCCTCCCCTCCCGGAGGACCTGAGCCCTAGGACCATGCCTCAGGACTACCTGGCCTGATGACTCCTTGCTGTCCCCAGTCCACCTGGTTGTGCTGCTGCTCCAGTTTCAACTCTTCTGCATGCGGCTATGGAACCCTGACCTGTTCACCGGACGTGCTACCTTGTCCCAGACCTGCTGTTTAACTCTCTCTCTCTACCGCACCTGCTATTTCAACCTCTAAAAGACCAGCCATGAAAAGCCAAGTGACATTTACTCCTGATCAGAGCATATGAGCGGAGTGGAGCGGTGAGAATCTCAGCTCCTCGCTCACGGAGCTGTTCACCCCTCCGCTCCCCCCGCTCAAAGCCACATCAGGCCAGTCCGCTCATTATCGCTCAGCGCTCAACGCAGTTTGCATCGCGCTCCACTCAAATCGCCCCCCGCTCACTCCAAAAAAGGAACAAAATCTGCATGTATTTCACTTTTAGCTTAAACCACAGCCTTACTTTATCTCCCGAATTTGTTGCATACAGACTCATCTCGGATTATCCATTCTGTCTTGAACGGGGATCTAACACTGACGCTAAAATGAGATGTTAATCAGTATAGTATATTCCATAGCGAATTGACACGTTGTTTGCCAATGTTTCTGCAAAAGCAGCGATGCCCATTGGAAGTGCAGCGTGAGTGTAATCGGTGAGCAGGGATTTGATTTCTGTGACAGCAGGGAGGATCATCCCCAGGTTCCCCAGCTCCTTCTGCATTTTGTCTGTGAGGTCTGCTAGTGGTGTCAGCACACTGACAAGGTGCGTCAGCTGCCGTACTTGATTCAGGGTGATGTTAGCAACATTAGACTTGAGTTTGTTTTACCATAACGGGTCTTTTTGGAACAACCGGATGAACGACTGAATCATCCGCAGCTGGCTGCTCCATCGAATGGCACAGGCATTTGTGGGGCGGACACCTAATTGGTCGGTTTCCTCTGTGCTCTTGCGTACACTTTTCACCAGGTGCCCGACTTTCACTAACAGCCTATTAATGTTGTCATGCTTGTTAACGGCGTTTTTGATCGCCAGCTGAAGCATGTGAATGGGTCATCTCAGATGTAAATTTGACAAAGTAAAGTACTGATTTATCATAGTTTCTTGGGGGAGTGTAGCCTGGTTGAGCTGCGCTGGCGAAGTGTTGCATCCCTTCGCGTTCTCCTTTACTCAGCGGTTCATAGTCCATGAAAATCATTTCAAAAAATGCTACATCCAGCTCTCTTTTTCTCTCCCTTGTTATGGTTGGGCCTTTGCGTGCAGTGAATAAACTTTTGAATTCCTCAACCCTTTTCTCTTGTTGCTGCTGCTGCTCCTCTCGCTCTATAAAATACAAATTCATGGACGACACAAATTAAATTAAACAGATGGATTCTGGGTCAGGCTTGAGCATGCTTCAGACTCGTGGTGTGAGCGAGCGAAATTGGAGCGGGACATAGGGCGACGCTCCGTCCTTTTAAAAATGCCGCTCTGCGCTCTGTTCAAAATCCGTCCGCTCACGCTCCACGCTCGCTCCCGCTCCACTCCGCTCATATGCTCTGCTCCTGATGTACTGACCTGTTGCAACCTCTGTGATTATTATTTGACCCTGCTGGTCATCTATGAACGTTTGAACATCTTGGAGAAAAATCTGGCCTTAATGGCCATGTACTGTTATAATCTCCACCCAGCACAACCAGAAGGGAACTGGCCACCCCTCGGAGCCTGGATCCTCTCTAGGTTTCTCCCTAGGTTTCTGCCTTTCTAGGGAGTTTTTCCTAGCTACCGTGCTTCTACATCTGCATTGCTTGCTGTTTGGGGTTTTAGGCTGGGTTTCTGTATAGCACTTTGTGACATTTGCTGATGTAAAAAGGGCTTTATAAATAAATGTGATTGATTGATAAACAGACACATACTGTACACCTACACATACATGCACATATGCACACACACATGCACACACAAACACACATGCACACAAGCACACATACACACACACCTCCGCACTTGAACATCTGAGGGCATCACATTTTCAGGAGCTCAGTAGGAAATGCTCACACTCCCCTGAATATGTGTGAAGGTTGAAGTTCCCTATCAGACAGTTACAAAGCAGTTGAAAACCACACAGGCAAGGCATCCCAAATGATGCAATATGCATCATACAGGATATACATTTTTCGTCCGAGGAAAAAATTATATTTATTTTTGGCACAGTTCAAATCTCCTCTGTGGAGTTCAAATCATTCTCTGATTTTGAACTGCATTTCTATCTCTTTGTCCCTACGTAACTCTCTCTCCCTCTCTTTCTCTCTCTCTCTATTTATCCCTAAGTATCTCTCTCTCTATGTGTCTTATACATACAATACATTACCAAAAGTATGTGGACACCTGCTCATCGAACATCTCATTCCAAAATAATTTGCATTAATATGGAGTTGGTCCCCCCTTTGCTGCTATAACAACTTCCACTCTTCTGGGAAGGCTTTCCACTAGATGTTGGAACATTACTGCGGGGACTTGCTTCCATTCAGCCACAAGAGCATTATTGAGGTCAGGCACTGATGTTGGCCGATTAGGCCTGGCTCACAGTCGGCGTTCCAATTCATCCCAAAGGTGTTCGTTGGGGTTGAGGTCAGGGCTCTGTGCAGGCCAGTCAAGTTCTTGCACACCGATCTCGACAAACCATTTCTGTATGGACATCGCTTTTTGCACGGGGGCATTCTCATACTGAAACAGGAAAGGGCCTTCCCCAAACTGTTGCCACAAAGATGGAAGCACAGAATCGTCTGAAATGTAATTGTATGTTGTAGCATTTAGATTTCCCTTCACTGGAACTAAGGGGCCTAGCCCGAGCCATGAAAAACAGCCCCAGACCATTATTCCTCCTCCACCAAACATTACAGTTGGCACTATGCATTGGGGCAGGTAGCGTTCTCCTGGCATCCGCCGAAACCCAGATTAGTCCGTCGGACTGCCAGATGGTGAAGCGTGAATCATCACTCCAGAGAATGCATTTCCACTGCTCCAGAGTCCAATGGCGGCGAGCTTTACATCACTCCAGTCGACGCTTGGCATTGCGCATGGTGTTCTTAGGCTTGTGTGCGGCTGTTCGGCCATGGAAGCCCATTTCATGAAGCTCCCAACGAACAGTACTTGTGCTGACGTTGTTTCCAGAGGCAGTTTAGAACTCGGTAGTGAGTGTTGCAACCGAGCACAGGCGATTTTTACGCGCTATGAGCTTCAGCACTCGGCGGTCCCGTTCCGTGAGCTTGTGTTTGCATTATTGGCATGACGTAACAATGTACATATTGCCAAAGCGTACTTTGGAGATTAAGTGATTCATTGACAATATTAACATAATTTAAATAATAATAATAAAAATTGTCAACAGGACAATGAGTAACAACAATAATCAAGGGTAAAAAGAACCATACAATGGACAATAACAATAGCATAGAGGACATGTGCAGATTGGTCTGTCAGACACTGTCCCTCATCTTATTGCAGGCAGGAATGTAGCGCGCTGCCAACCCACAGCTCTCTGCGGCTTCCCCCAACAGGACGGGTAGTCTATTCAAATTTGGAGAAATGACACTAATTGTTTTATATTTTGTACATTTTGTCAGGAAATGCAGCTCTGTCTCAGTTTCCGCTGTGGTGCAGTGGTTGCACAGCCTTTCCTCTATAGGCAGCCAGGTTTTCCTGTGTCTACCCTTCTCAATGGCAAGGCTGTGCTCACTGAGCCTGTACTTCGTCAAGTTTTTTCTAAGGTTTTAATCAGTAACCATGATCAAATAGTTTGCCATGGTGTACTGTCGATTTAGGGCCAGATAGCACTGCATTTTGTTTTGTTCTTATGCTAAGCCTATTCCCCCTCAGGAGACTGAAAAGATTTGGCATGGGTCCTCAGATCCTCAAAAAATTCTACAGCTGCACCATCGAGAGCATCCTGACTGGTTGCATCACCGCCTGGTATGGCAACTGCTTGGCCTCCGACCGCAAGGCACTACAGAGGGTAGTGCGTACGGCCCAGTACATCACTGGGGCCAAACTTCCTGCCATCCAGGACCTCTATACCAGGCGGTGTCAGAGGAAGGCCCTCAAAATTGTCAAAGACTCCAGCCACCCTAGTCATAGACTGTTCTCCCTGCTACCGCACGGCAAGCGGTACCGGAGTGCCAAGTCTAGGTCCAAAGACTTCTCAACAGCTTCTACCCCCAAGCCATAAGACTCCTGAACAGCTAATCATGGCTACCCGGACTATTTGCACTGCCCCCCCACCCCATCCTTTTTACGCTGCTGCTACTCTGTTCATTATTTATGCATAGTCACTTTAACTCTACCCACATGTACATATTACTTCAACTATCTCAACTAGCCGGTGCCCCCGCACATTGACTCTGCACCAGTACCCCCCTGTATATATAGCCTCCCTACTGTTATTTTATTTTACTTCTGCTCTTTTTTTCTCAACACTTTTTTTGTTGTTTTATTTTTACTTTTTTTGTTTAAAATAAATGCACTGTTGGTTAAGGGCTGTAAGTAAGCATTTCACTGTAATGTCTGCACCTGTTGTATTCGGCGCATGTGACCAATAAAATTTGATTTGATTTGTGTTTTCCAATAGGTAATGTAGTTTTGTTTTGACTGTGTTGTAATTTGGTTTATTCGGATTGATTGGATGTTCTGGTCCTGAGGCTTCAGTGTGTTAGTAAAACAGGTTTGTGAACTCAGCCCCAGAACCATCTGGATGAGGGGACTATTTTCTTTGCTCAGCTCTTGGCATTGCAGGGCTAGGTAATGATATGAGAGGGGATAAATGTATTTGAGATGTTTCAAAAACTGAATTGCTCTTTTTTGAGTTTGTATTATTAGTGGACATTGTCCTAATTCTGCCCTGCATGCATTGTTTGTAGTTTTCCTCTGGACATGTAGGAGAATCTTACAGAACTCTGCATGCAGGGTTTCAATGGGGTGTTTGTCACACACCTCGCTGCCATAAAGTGTAATTGGTTCAATGAGACATTCAATTAGTTTTAGCCAGGAATTTGAATTTGTTTCTTAATGGCTTAGAATGCCCTGCGTGCTTTCTCTCTCAGTTCATTCCCTGCCTCATTTAGGTGTCCAGTTGAGCTAATTTTTTTATATAAGTAATTAGATTTATTTACTTTTTAAAATTTGAGCTCCTGGTCTGTAATTGGGGAGTCAATGGATTTTGATAGTCCTTTATAACTTTTTCTAATCCATTGAACTTCTCATGAATTTAGCATTGTTCTACATTTGCATCAATTTGAACGGTGTTGTAGAGTGTTTTAAAATGGGTTGTCCATATGTCACCATTTGTATCACTAATTCCTCGTTTCAATTTTTTTTAGGTTTTTCCAATTTTGCCAAAAGTTGTTTGTGTTTATGGACTCTTCAATTAGTGTCAGTTGCTTGCTGTTTTACAGGTGCTTTTATGGTTATGTGTGTCCATTTATAGAGTTTTAAAGTCTCACAGTAATGAAGGTGTAATTCTCCATTATTTGTGTCTCTGTGCTTTTGTTTTGATAGGGTTCTAAGTTTTGTCCTCATCATTTTACAATCTGTATCAAACCAGTTGTCATCTGTAGATTTTTGCTTTTTTTTATCAATTTCAGTTGTGCTTCTTTTGCCGTTTGCTTGAATATATTGTGATGTATTTTTCTGCTAGATTGATGCCTTCTTTACTATGAGTGTAGGTGGTATCTAGAAAATGATCTAAGAGTGTTTGGATTTTTTGGTTACTGGTTGCTTTCTGGTATTCTTCTATGCTGTTTTGGGCCCATCTGTAGGAATTTCTGATGTTGTACAGCTTACTGGGCTATTATTTACGGAGGGATAGGGTTCTGCCAATAACCGTTTTAATCTGAAGAACCCTTTTTGGAAGACAAGGGTTCTTTGTAAGGCAAAGAGTTCTACCTTTAAGCTTTTTCATCCAAATAACAATTTTATAGAAGAAAGGGTTATTTGTTTGGAAGGCAAGAAGTATTCTTTAGAAGGTAAGAAGGGATCTGCATAGAACCCTTCTGAATCTGAATAATATTTTTTTAATATATTATTTGTTCTTTTTTTTTACTGTAAATAGTGCCTGAGCTTTAGTGTTTACCTCAGTCTTTAAACTTTAACATCAGGAGTTTGAGTAATCTGATAAATTTAAAGGTGTGAGAATGTTTTAAACTACAGTATATGGGAATATTTGTGCATGTATCTGGTATTCCCTTAATCATTTTACATACAGTATACAGTACTGACATAGTTGATATCGTTGCCATGATTTATGTCTTTCAAATGAGTGTTTTCTGTGATTTTATTGAGCAGAGAGTAGGATAATAGAATGGAGTATGAGTGAACCAGCAAATTGTCCAGTTTTACCTAGTGTTGATTTTTCAGTGTAACATTTCTTGTGTTGAATCAGGAGTTAAATTACTTAACACTCAGTGGAGTAAAATAACAACAGTTAATAACCACAGTTGAGTGTGATTGTGTCATGTGGTCCTCTGTAGCTCATCTGGTAGAGCACGGCGCTTGTAACGCCAAGGTAGTGGGTTCGATCCCCGGGACCACCCATACACAAAAATGTATGCACGCATGACTGTAAGTCGCTTTGGATAAAAGCGTCTGCTAAATGGCATATTATTATTTTTACTCTGTGTTACCGTGTTGAGTAAAACACTCAAAACCATGCCCATCATTATCATACACTGCTCAAAAAAATAAAGGAAACACTACAATAACACATCCTAGATCTGATTGAATGAAATAATCTTATTAAATACTTTTTTCTTTACATAGTTGAATGTGCTGACAACAAAATCACACAAAAATGATCAATGGATATCAAATTTATCAACCCATGGAGGTCTGGATTTGGAGTCAGTGGTGCAACGTGGCGTTGGTGGATGGAGCGAGACATGATGTCCCAGATGTGCTCAATTGGATTCAGGTCTGGGGAACGGGTGGGCCAGTCCATAGCATCAATGCCTTCCTCTTGCAGGAACTGCTGACACACTCCAGCCACATGAGGTCTAGCATTGTCTTGCATTAGGAGGAAACCAGGGCCAACCGCACCAGCAAATGGTCTCACAAGGGGTCTGAGGATCTCATCTCGGTACCTAATGGCAGTCAGGCTACCTCTGGCGAGCACATGGAGGGCTGTGCGGCCCCCCAAAGAAATGCCACCCCACACCATGACTGACCCACCGCCAAACCGGTCATGCTGGAGGATGTTGCAGGCAGCAGAACGTTCTCCACGGCGTCTCCAGACTCTGTCACGTGCTCAGTGTGAACCTGCTTTCATCTGTGAAGAGCACAGTGCGCCAGTGGCAAATTTGCCAATCTTGGTGTTCTTTGGCAAATGCCAAACGTCCTGCACGGTGTTGGGCTGTAAGCACAACCCCCACCTGTGGACGTCGGGCCCTCATACCACCCTTATGGAGTCTATTTCTGACCGTTTGAGCAGACACATGCACATTTGTGGCCTGCTGGATGTCATTTTGCAGGGCTCTGGCAGTGCTCCTCCTGCTCCTCCTTGCACAAAGGCGGAGGTAGCAGTCCTGCTGCTGGGTTGTTGCCCTCCTACGGCCTCCTCCACCTCTCCTGATGTACTGGCCTGTCTCCTGGTAGCGCCTCCATGCTCTGGACACTACGCTGACAGACACAGCAAACCTTCTTGCCACAGCTCGCATTGATGTGCCATCCTGGATGAGCTGCACTATCTGAGCCACTTGTGTGGGTTGTAGACTCCGTCTCATGCTACCACTAGAGTGAAAGCACCGCCAGCATTCAAAAGTGACCAAAACATCAGCCAGGAAGCATAGGAACTGAGAAGTGGTCTGTGCAAAACCAGTCCTTTATTGGGGGTGTCTTGCTAATTGCCTATAATTTCCACCTGTTGTCTATTCCATTTGCACAACAGCATGTGAAATGTATTGTCAATCAGTGTTGCTTCCTAAGTGGACAGTTTGATTTCACAGAAGTGTGATTGACTTGGAGTTACATTTTGTTGTTTAAGTGTTCCCTTTATTTTTTTGAGCAGTGTATTTCCCAGCATGCTCTATTGCAGGTTGATTTTCATGTATTTGTTGTTTCAATATCTGTGTTTTGATTGGTTGATTAATCTTATGTTACATAAAGATAAATAACACATCTTTCTAAACTAATCCAATCTGTTAATAGTTGGACTTATTGCACCATTACTGAGATCATTTTTCCAGCTCAGGCGATTTAGGTCGTCCCATTAGTGAATCTGGCAGTCATTCTGAATGCAGGTTCAAGGTGATTAAAAGTTATAATTGTTGGATATCCTCACTCTGGCTGGATTCCAATAGGAATTACACATCACTTTGCAAGCCAGCATAATGTGACTTGCAGGCCTGATGTGCCTGGTAAACATGGGGTTTCCTAACATCACTGTGTTAGGGTATAACTAGGCCATCAAAGAAAGGCCTTATGATATAAAGAGTTTAATTTTAAAGGCTAATAAGGCTGATGGAACCATTCATAGAGGGTTATAGGAACAACCTTTAGAGCAGGGTTGCCCATCCCTGTTCCTGGAGAGCAACCCTGCTGTAGGTTTTCGCTCCAACCTCAGGTGTTACTAACCTGATTAATCTTATCAACCTGCTAATTATTAGAATCGGGTGTGCTAGATTAGGGTTGGAGCAAAAACCTACAGGATGGTAGCTCTCCAGGAACAGGGTTGGGCAGTCCTGCTTTAGAGGATAAGAGGGTTCTTGGTAGAACCATTCATACAGGGTTCTAGTCATAACCCTTCATGGGTTCTAGGTAGAACGAGATACAGGAGGTTCTATGAAGAACCCTGCATAGAAGGGTTCTAGGTAAAACCCTCTGCAAAGGGTTCTACCTAGCACCAAAAAGGGTTCCCCAATGGGGGCAAACCGAAGAACCCTATATGGTTGTACTTAGCACCTTTTTTTCTAAGAGTGTATGTATCTCTCTCTCTGTGTCCCTACATATACTGTATCTCAACTTATCTCTCTCTCTCCCTCTCCCTCCCGCTCTCTCTGTGACTCTCAAGGTGACTCTCAAGGGGAAATTAAATATTAAGAGAGATTTTCAATTCAAAGCTGCTAAAAGCAGCCAAGCTTCCTTGGCTTCCCACAGAGGGCATGTGACAAGTGACATTCCCCATCTCACCTTGTCCCCTTTCAACAAGCTTACTGCCTGCCATTTCTCCCTCTTCTTTCTCTCTCATTTTCTATATTTCTCTATCTCTCTTTCCCTCTCTCTCTCTCTCGCTGAGAGATGGGGTAGAAAGATAGAGGGTAATAGAGAGATGAGGAGGGGGTAGAAAGAGATGTGAGGTGGGGATAGAGCGGGGAAAGAGAGGAAGAAAGAGAGGGGGAATATAGAGGGAGAGAGATAGCGAGAGATGCAGTACAAAATCTGAGAATGACTTTCTACGAATGGTGGGATCGGGAGAGAGGGGGTGGAGAGTGTAGGGTGAAAGAAAACCACTACGTCCATCTTTCACAAGCCTGGCTACATGCTACAGACATTTTAGAGAAAGATAATAGTAATACATATACAGGAACCTTCACAGTATACCCTAAAGTACATACAACAGTCAAGTCAAGAAGAACAAATAATACATCCAACTTAAAGTAGCTTACCGTCTCAGATAGGGACAATACTACATACATTGTCTAATACGGGCGGCAGGTGGCCTAGTGGTTAAGAGTGTTGGGCCAGTAACTGAAAGGTTGCTGGTTTGAATCCCTGAACCGACTTTGTGAAAAATCTGTCAATGTCCCCTTGAGCAAGGCACTTCACCTTAATTGCTACTGTAATTCCCTCTGGATAAGAGTGTCTGCTAAATGCAAATATCCTTGCTACTTGTTACAGCAGGCTAACAAAAAAAGCCATCTCAAATTGTACTACTACATTCAAGAGTCTTTATCACATACCAAATGTGTGTATTACATACTGCAGCCCCTTAACCCCTATTCATTCTGCTGATTAAATAACCACACCTCCAGAGCTCAATATTCAGTGTTGGAGAAAAGTTCCACTACATGTCATTTAACTACATTTGCAGTAGCTTGGGGGTAGTTTAACACAGCAGGGTCATGGTTGGGTTGGACTAAAGCACTAAATAAACTTCAGTTAGTGCTAAACACGGCTACTAGAATCTTGACATGTTTTTTAAATTTACGGATAACAAGGGGCACACTCCAGCACCTAATTTACAAACGAAGCATTTGTGTTTAGTGAGTATGCAAGATCAGAGGCAGTAGGGATGACCAGGGATGTTCTCTTGATAAGTGCATGAATTGGACCATTCCTGTTCTGCTAAGCATTAGAAATGTAATGAGTACTTTTGGGTGTCAGGGAAAATGTACAGAGTAAAAAGTACACTATTTTATTTAGGAATGTACTGGAGTAAAAGTAAAAGTTGTAAAAAATATAAATAGTAAAGTCAAGTACAGATAACCCCAAAAACTACTTAAGTAGTACTTTAAAGTACTTTTACTTAAGTACTTTACACCACTGCCTATCTCTCCGAGTTGGTCCTGCCATACATACCTACACATACACTATATTCACAAGACGCAGGCCTCCTTATTGTCCCTAGAATTTCTAAGCAAACAGCTGGAGGCAGGGCTTTCTCCTATAGAGCTCCATTTTTATGGAATGGTCTATCCATGTGAGAGACGCAGACTCAGTCTTGACCTTTAAGTCTTTACTGAAGACTCATCTCTTCCGTAGGTCCTATGATTGAGTCTGGCCCAGGGGTACGAAGGTGAACAGCAAGGCACTAGAGCGACGAACCGCCCTTGCTGTCTCCCCTCTCTCCACTGCCTCTGACCCTATTACGGGGGCTGAGTCACTGGCTTACTAGTGCTCTTCCATGCCGTCCCTAGGAGGGGTGCGTCACTTTAATGGGTTGAGTCACTGACGTGATTGCTCTGTCCGGTTTTGCGCCCCCTCGGACTCGTGCGGTGGGAGAGATCTTCATGGACTATATTCAGCCTTGTCTCAGGGTAGTAAGTTGGTGGTCTGTTGATATCCCTCTAGTGGTGTGGGGGCTGTGCTTTGGTAAAGTGGGTGGGGTTATATCCTGCCTGGTTGGCCCTGTCCGGGGGTATCGTCGGACAGGGCCACAGTGTCCCACGACCCCCCCCTCTCTCAGCCTCCAGTATCTATGCTGCTCCAGTTTCAGCTGTTCTGCCTGTGGCTATGGAACGTGCTACCTTGTCCCGGACCTCCTGTTTTCGACTCTCCCTCTCTCTCTCTCTCTACCGCACCTGCTGTCCCGACCTCTGAAAGCTCGGCTATGAAAAGACAACTGACATTTACTCCTGAGATACTGACCTGTTGCAACCTCTACAACCACTGTGATTATTATTTGACCCTGCTGGTCATCTATGAACGTTTGAACATCTTGAAGAACAATCTGGCCTTGTACTCTTATAATCTCCACGCGGCACAACCAGAAGAGGACTGGCCACCCCTCAGAGCCTGGTTCCTCTCTAGATTTCTTCCTAGGTTCCTGCCTTTCTAGGGAGTTTTTCCTAGCCACTGTGCTTCTACATCTGCATTGCTTACTGTTTAGGGTTTTGTTTTAGGCTGAACTTTTATTTTCAAAACAACTCTAGTAGCCAGAAAGGGCTCAGAACTCCCAAGGCTTTCGAGGAGGCTTTGCAAAGAGAAGTCTGGAATTCCAGGTTGTAGAGATGGAGCAATGTTCAGACACCAAACAACATCTCATGATGAGTAGAATATCTTGTTTATGTCTTTAAGATGAGGTGTTAATGTATGTAGGCTTCTCAGAGTTAAGAGAGCATTTGGTAGGTAGCAGTGTGTGTGTGTCTGTGTATGTGAGTGTGTGTTGTTGAAAACATTTGTGTGTGTGCGTGTGTTGTTAAGTGTGTGAGAGCCTCCTCGATCCTCTCTCTAATTAGAACAGAAGCGATAGAGCAGACACAGAGCAGGCGAAGGAGTGGAAGAGAGACGGCATCGCTCCTTTCACTCATCCTCTTATCCCCTCATCTCTAGAATCCTCTACTCCACAGCATCCCCCAATCAAAGAGTCAAACAGCATCGGTGAACACATGGCACCCTATGGTCCCTGGTCAAAAGTAGTGTACTAAATAGGGAATAGGGTGTCATTTGGGCTCAGCCATCTACTCCTCTCTCTCAACACTCTGATAGGCTTGAACGTGGATTAAAACAGACATCAAACATGTTTATGTAAATCATGCATTCACTGAAAGAATGGTGAGGCATGTTCTCGACAGAAAACGTTCCAATATTGTCTGAGACAAACAAACCAACATCCACCTAAGCTGGATCAATGAGTTAGCCAGATAACTGTCCTAAATATTCTGAAATAACTTTATATTTTCAAGAAATATTGGCATTACAATTGACATGGTAACAACCAATATACAAATGTAGATTTCTTAATCAACCAGATAATCAAGAGTTATTACTGGCTGTTTTATCAAAGTTAGCTAGCTAACGTAATAATTATGCTTTATGGAACATCCCACAGGGCTGTAACTATAAAACAAATCACTCAGGCATTCATCTTAAAACATGCTCAAATATCATAGAGCATACTGTATCAAGACAAAACTGAAAGATTTGATCTGATGCTTTAAAAAAATGGGTTGTTTTATTATGAAAGCTAAAATATAACCATAACCCACTTGCTAAGCTGCTGGACAGAACAAAATATAGGGAAAGGTGTATCCCAACAGTGATACATCTATTTTACTCCAATCACTGTTGGGAGCAACTGTGGACAATATGGGCAACCTTTTCTGCACTCTGAGCTGATGCACAGTAAGTGATTTTTTTTGTAAGTTAATTTATCTGCAACACAACTTATGTTGTAACTTTTCTTTAACAATTTCCGTGAAGCGAGAGAGAGTGCTTCGGTAAACTGTGAAGATCGAGCGGTGATAGAAAAACCTGAGCTGGCCTCTCTGGGTCTTGGTTTCCATTGAAGATAAACCAGTGCTGCATCCCATATAGCACCCTATTCCCCTTATACTACTTGATTACAAGACAGGTGACAGGTAAAGCTTTGTTTTGTAGTGTAATAGTGTGATAGCTCTCTTTCCTGTGGCTTAGTCAGACTCCCTGGTGGCGATGTCAGGCTCTCCGTAGTCATTGGCCTAGAGGTGCGTTGACACAACAATATGTAAATGACAGAATTATATTGACATTAAGAGTTATTAAATTATTACATAATTAACCAGCATATTATGTATGATGTTAAAATAGATAATGTCCAAGTATTGCTGTAGAGGTTGTCTACATCTTAACCTTGTAACACTAATTTACCCTGCAACACTAATTAACCCTGTAACACTGCATCTTTAATATCAGACACAAGTATAGACATTACTATATTCTGTACTTGAGCAGAAAAAAAGATGGCAGATAAAAATAGGGAATCAAATAGCTTGATGGTCCATGATATGAACTATCTTAAAACAAATATTTGTGTTATATCATGCAGAAAATTATTAGTCTTAAGGGTAAAGATGCAGTGTTACGTGGTTAATTAGTGTCGCAGGGTAAATTTGTGTTACAAGGTTAAGATGAAGACGACTTCTACAGCAATACTTGGACACACTATTATTAATGTCATTATTCAAATGCGGTCAATAACGCTTGATCAAGCAATCAAACATCTTAATTAACGATGGTCACCTGATTCTGTCATTTACATATTACATATTGTTGCGTCAACGTACCTCTCAGCCAATGACTACAGAGTGCCTGGACATTGTGTGTGTGTGCGCCCGTACATGTGTGTGTATGTGTTTGTGTGTGCAATACTGTATATGCAGTGGAGAGCAGACATCACACACAATTGAGACAAGCACAGAGTCAAGCTGCAGTGCAGCGCCCCTGGATGGAGAACGTGTTGAGGACTTAAGGGCCTTGCTCAAGGGCCTGACTGTGGGGGAATGTCATTAGGATGTAAACCCAGCAGCCCTCCAGTTGCCCGATCAATTCCCCCTTTTTCCAGCACCCGAACCGGGATTCAAACCGGCCACCTTTCCAACTCCATAGCCACTGGGCTTCCTATGGGGTTGTGGGTGTGGGGCTGTGGGTTTGGGGCTGGCGGTACAAGGCTGGGGGTATTGGTCTGGGACTAAGGCTGGGGCTCAGGGCTGGAGGTTGGGGTAAGGGCTTTTAGGCCTTGGAGTCTGCTATGGATCACTGAACTATTTTCTCAGACACACAGACACATAATGCACACACTCTCAAACTACTCTCAGATGCATCTCTCATAGGCGGTGAGCTTTCAAGGATCTGCACTGAGCTAATCACACATTCACAAGTGGATACACACACACAATTGTGCACACACACCAGCCTTCAGTTCTGAATGCAGCCTTCGTGAAATAGAGAATACTATTTTCACAAGTATGTGGTAGAACTCTTAGTGCAAAACTCCAAAATGGCAACACTTGTAACACAGCAAGTCTCACATAATTTTTTTTTTTATTGTGCATTAATTTTGCTTGAAGACATCTTTCACCACATTGATCCAAAATATATGTTTACTGTGAAATACCATGAGAACATTTATTAAATAACCAAAACACAACATAATGATATCTTCTCAATTTAGTTATTTTAACAACCAGTTAATCCAATAGCAAAAAATGCAAGATACATGTTCTAAAATTGCCTTTTGAATATAATATGCTACATCATTGTAAATTGCAGTACATTACACTGCTTTCACACTAGGCAATACACTACCCACTAAACTGTACTGAACATCAAACTTCCATTATTTTATTTTTTATACCTTTATTTAACCAGGTAAATATCCCATGTGTGATCAAAGGTATGATCATTGAAGACATCTGTCACAATTGTTGATGCAAAGAATAAATCTATTTTTCAGATATAATTACAACATAGGTGTACTGTATCAAATGAAACAAATTAAATAAATGAAAGAGTAATGTTTAGAAGGCACTAGTTCGATTTAAAACTGTCTTGAGCATTTGGCCATAGGTTCTCATCGACATCGCAGTAAAAGTCCTCATTGTTCATGCATCTGGGGAAAAACCTTTGGCATGGCGAATCAAAGCCTGACATACAGTGGGGGAAAAAAGTATTTAGTCAGCCACCAATTGTGCAAGTTCTCCCACTTAAAAATATGAGAGAGGCCTGTAATGTTCATCATAGGTACACGTCAACTATGACAGACAAAATTACATTTTTTTCCCCCAGAAAATCACATTGTAGGATTTTTAATGAATTTATTTGCAAATTATGGTGGAAAATAAGTATTTGGTCAATAACAAAAGTTTCTCAATACTTTGTTATATACCCTTTGTTGGCAATGACACAGGTCAAACGTTTTCTGTAAGTCTTCACAAGGTTTTCACACACTGTTGCTGGTATTTTGGCCCATTCCTCCATGCATATCTCCTCTAGAGCAGTGATGTTTTGGGGCTGTCACTGGGCAACACGGACTTTCAACTCCCTCCAAAGATTTTCTATGGGGTTGAGATCTGGAGACTGGCTAGGCCACTCCAGGACCTTGAAATGTTTCTTACGAAGCCACTCCTTCGTTGCTCGGGCGGTGTGTTTGGGATCATTGTCATGCTGAAAGACCCAGCCACGTTTCATCTTCAATGCCCTTGCTGATGGAAGGAGGTTTTCACTCAAAATCTCACGATACATGGCCCCATTCATTCTTTCCTTTACACGGATCAGTCGTCCTGGTCCCTTTGCAGAAAAACAGCCCCAAAGCATGATGTTTCCACCCCCCATGCTTCACAGTAGGTATGGTGTTCTTTGGATGCAACTCAGCATTCTTTGTCCTCCAAACACGACGAGTTGAGTTTTTACCAAAAAGTTCTATTTTGGTTTCATCTGACCATATGACATTCTCCCAATCCTCTTCTGGATCATCCAAATGCACTCTAGCAAACTTCAGACGGGCCTGGACATGTACTGGCTTAAGCAGGGGGACACGTCTTGCACTGCAGGATTTGAGTCCCTGGCGGCGTAGTGTGTTACTGATGGTAGGCTTTGTTACTTTGGTCCCAGCTCTCTGCAGGTCATTCACAAGGTCCCCCGTGTGGTTCTGGGATTTTGCTCACCGTTCTTGTGATCATTTTGACCCCACGGGGTGAGATCTTGCGTGGAGCCCCAGATCGAGGGAGATTATCAGTGGTCTTGTATGTCTTCCATTTCCTAATAATTGCTCCCACAGTTGATTTCTTCAAACCAAGCTGCTTACCTATTGTAGATTCAGTCTTCCCAGCCTGGTGCAGGTCTACAATTTTGTTTCTGGTGTCCTTTGACAGCTCTTTGGTCTTGGCCATAGTGGAGTTTGGAGCGTGACTGTTTGAGGTTGTGGACAGGTGTCTTTTATACTGATAACAAGTTCAAACAGGTGCCATTAATACAGGTAACGAGTGGAGGACAGAGGACCCTCTTAAAGAAGAAGTTACAGGTCTGTGAGAGCCAGAAATCTTGCTTGTTTGTAGGTGACCAAATACTTATTTTCCACCATAATTTGCAAATAAATTCATTAAAAATCCTACAATGTGATTTTCTAGATTTTTTTTCTCAATTTGTCTGTCATAGTTGACGTGTACCTATGATGAAAATTACAGGCCTCTCTCATCTTTTTAAGTGGGAGAACTTGCACAATTGGTGGCTGACTAAATACTTTTTTTCCCCACTGTAGGTCTGGATTGATGTCATTGCATGCCTCATCCATGGCCTGAAAGAGCATGGTACGCTCATGGGAATGGCAATCATACATCATGGCAATCATAAATCACCCACACATGCACACACAATCTTAAAGATCACATATGAATGAAAAGAGTCTGAAATATTGGCACGGTGTGTGCCATGATTTAACGCCACCGTACTTTATTGTAATGCCACAATTTTTCTTGGTTCATGTGGAGCATTAAATTACACCTACACCAGTCAGATTGAAAGGTCATTGGCAGGTTTAATTGTCAACTTTAAAATATGGCCTGAATGTATGGCAGTGCTTGGGGAGCGTCCCATCATGAAGTATCTGTTCTTTCGGGCCTTTAGCAGAAGAACTGTTGGGTTAAGTCTGGGCATGGGCCCATGCATCTATAATAATAATAATAATAATATGCCATTTAGCAGACGCTTTTATCCAAAGCGACTTACAGTCATGCGTGCATACATTTTTGTGTATGGGTGGTCCCAGGGATCGAACCCACTACCTTGGCGTTACAAGCGCCGTGCTCTACCAGTTGAGCTACAGAGGACCACCATCTCAAATCAATCCCCAGTCAGAAGTACTGACAATAGGAATCGGTGGTGGGATAAAACAGTTCAGAGGGGAAAAAATAAAGTCAACATATTTGCCCTCCACGTTCTGTCACGTAGATGGAACGGTGGGTAATAATTTTTGCCAATTCATCCATCTTCCTCACACTGTATGCTAATTCCTTATTTTCCTCCAAAATTCCCCCTTTTTCTTCACTTCTGTAACTTTCTGTGATGGAGTAATTTGGTTCAATAAGGTTGTGTCTCACTTGAGTGGTTATTGCGTCACCATTCTGCTGAGTGTGTGCGTACTTAAGTGTGTCTGTGCGTGTGTGCCTGCATGTGTGTGTACTGTCACGATCGTCTGAAGGAGCGGACCAATACGCAGCGCGTGGAGTGAACATGATGACTTTATTTAATAAAAGCAACCACGAAAAAACAACAAATGACGATACGTGAAGTCCTCTGTGACACCGACAGAACATACAACACTGGAACAATAACCCACAAAACAAAGGAGAAAACACACAGAATATATATGGCTCCCAATCAGAGATAACGAGCCGACAGCTGACACTCGTTACCTCCGATTGGGAGTCATAGACCAATCACCACTAGACACAAACAAAATGAAACTCACCCATCCCCAACACCACCAAATGAAATACACCCAAACCAATGACAATGAACAACCCTGGCTCAAATATCAAAGTCCATGGAGCCAGAGTGTCACAGTACCCCCTAAAGGTGCGAACTCCGGGCGCACCAATATCAGGACTAGGGGAGGGTCTGGGTGGGCGTCTGTCCACGGTGGCGGCTCTGGCCCCGGTCGTGATCCCCACCCCACCACAGTCACAACCTGCTTCGGTAGCCTCCTCCCAATGACCACCCTCCAACTAACCCCACCTGGACTAAGGGGCAACACCGGACTAAGGGGCAGCATCGGCCTAAGGGGCAGCACCGGGATAAGGGGCAGCACCGGGATAAGGGGCAGCACCGGGACAAGGGGCAGCACCGGGCTAAGGGGCAGCACCGGACTAAGGGGGCAGCACCGGACTACGGGGCAGTACCGGACTAAGGGGCAGTACCGGACTAAGGGGCAGTACCAGGCTAAGGGACAGCACCAGGATAAGGGACAGCAACAGGATAAGGAGCAACACCGAGCTAAGGGGCAGCACCTGACTAAATGGCGGATCCTGGCTGGCTGGCTCTGGCGGATCCTGGCTGGCTGGCGGATCCTGGCTGGACGGCTCTGACGGATCCCGGTTGGACGGCTCTGGCGGATCCCGGCTGGACGGCTCTGGCGGATCCTGGCTGGACGGCTCTGGCGGATCCTGGCTGGACGGCTCATGGCTGGCTGACGGAACTGGCTGCTCATGGCTGGCTAACGGATCTGGCTGCTCATGGCTGGCTAACGGATCTGGCTGCTCATGGCTGGCTGACGGATCTGGCTGCTCATGGCTGGCTGACGGATCTGGCTGCTCGTGGCCGACTGGACGGATCTGGCTGCTCATGGCCGACTGACGGATCTGGCTGATCCTGTCTGGCGGAAGGCTCTGGCTGATCCTGTCTGGCAGAAGGCTCTGGCTGATCCTGTCTGGCAGAAGGCTCTGGCTGATCCTGTCTGGCAGAAGGCTCTGGCTGATCCTGTCTGGCGGAAGGCTCTGGCTGATCCTGTCTGGCGGAAGGCTCTAGCGGCTCCGGTCTGGCGGACGGCTCTGATGGCTCATGGCAGACGGGCGGCTTTGCAGGCTTTGGGCAGACGGGCAGTTCAGGCCCCGTTGGGCAGACGGCAGACTCTGGCCGTCTGAGGCGCATCGTAGGCCTGGTGCGTGGTGCCGGAACAGGAGGTACCGGGCTGAGGACACGCATCTCAGGGCTAGTGCGGGGAGAAGCAACAGGGCATGCTGGACCCTGGGGACGCACCGTAGGCCTGATGAGTGGTGCCGGAACTGGAGGTACCGGGCTGAGGACACGCATCTCAGGGCTAGTGCGGGAAGCAGCAACAGGGCATGCTTGGCCCTGGGGGACGCACCGTAGGCCTGATGCGTGGTGCCGGAACTGGAGGTACCGGGCTGAGGACACGCATCTCAGGGCTAGTGCGGGGGAGTCGGAACAGGGCATGCTGGACCCTGGGGACTCCCATAACGCCTAGTGCGGGGAGCCGGAACAGGGCATGCTGGACCCTGGGGACTCACCTCACGCCTAGTGCGGAGAGCAGGAACAGGCCGGGGCGGGGCTGGCGACGCGCACCGTATCCCTGGTGCGAGTGGCCGGAACAGGCCGGGCCGGGCTGGCGGCGCACCGTATCCCTGGTGCGTGGAGTAGGAACAGGCCGGGCTGGGCTGGCGAGCGCACCGTATCCCTGGTGCGTGGAGTAGGAACAGGCCGGGCTGGGCTGGCGAAGCGCACCGTATCCCTGGTGCGTGGAGTAGGAACAGGCCGGGCTGAGCTGGCGACGCGCACCGCATACTTGGTGCGTATGGCAGGAACAGGCCGAACCGGGCTGGCGACGCGCACCTTACTCTTAGTGCGAGGGACCGGAACAGGCCGTACCGTACGGGGAACACACACTACTGGCTGCACCTCGGGACTAGGAACGGGCCGGACCGAACTGGTTACACACCCCAGTACCTCACGCCGTGCCTCAACACCTTCCTTCCCTGCTTTACCCAGTAGCCCCCTTGACCTGGTAGCCCACTGAATCCGTCCCTTCTCTGCCTCCGTCAGCCCCCTTAACCTGGCAGCCCTCTGACTCTGCCTTGTGGCAGCCTCCTGCTGCTCCGTCGCCCAAGCCATGTGCCCCCCAAAAATTTCTTGGGGTTGCCTCTCGTCCTTCCGACGTTGGCTCTGCCGACGCCGTTGCTCCTCTCTCCGTCGCCTCTCCTCTGTTTCGCTCCATGGACGGCGATCCATGCCGTCCAGGATTTCTTCCCACGTCCAGGACCCTTTACCGTCCAACAGTTCCTCCCATGTCCAGACCCTTTGCTCCTGGACGCGCTGCTTGGTCCTTTTTTGGTGGGTTATTCTGTCACGATCGTCTGAAGGAGCGGACCAATACGCAGCGCGTGGAGTGAACATGATGACTTTATTTAATAAAAGCAACCACGAAAAAACAACAAATGACGATACGTGAAGTCCTCTGTGACACCGACAGAACATACAACACTGGAACAATAACCCACAAAACAAAGGAGAAAACACACAGAATATATATGGCTCCCAATCAGAGATAACGAGCCGACAGCTGACACTCGTTACCTCCGATTGGGAGTCATAGACCAATCACCACTAGACACAAACAAAATGAAACTCACCCATCCCCAACACCACCAAATGAAATACACCCAAACCAATGACAATGAACAACCCTGGCTCAAATATCAAAGTCCATGGAGCCAGAGTGTCACATGTACATACGTGGGCCTGCCTGTGTGTGTGTATACGTATGTGAGCCTATGTGAGCCTGCACGCGTGCATGTGTGTGTGTGTGTTCGTTCGGGCCAAGCCAAGGGCAGTGGCTGGCTAAGTGGAGATGACTGATGTCCCTAATTGCTCTCTCATTACCCACCCAGTGGAACAAGATAATTATTCCCTCAAATTGTTTGCGTAGTTAACAGTTTGGAGAAGAGGCCAGTGAGAAAGCCAAGGGTTGCCTCCCAAATGGCACCCTATTCCTATAGTGCACTACATAGGGAATAGGTTGCCATTTGGGACAAGATGTCCTTGGAAGCCTTGTGGTGTGGTCTATGTTCAGCTATGTCCCGTTCTAGCTCTAGAGCATTACAATTTCTGAGGAGAGGACAGAGGAATAGGAATGAGGGGGACAGGAGGACAGGACACAGGGGGACAAGACATCAGACAGTGCAGGACTATTTAGGACAGAATGACAGGACACAGAGATAGGGGACCAGGTGTGTAGTGCTGGGGGAGCACGTGGGAGTGGCGCTCCATCACCTTTTTCAACTTGAGAATTTACAGAGCTGGTCAAATTATTTCTGGAAAATGTAATTATATTTAATTACCACTAAAATTCAATGAAAAAACAAATAAATATGTTTAGCAGCCTAGAGGTAGGGAAATTGTGGTTTCTTCCCAGTCTTCTCTCTGGTGGTGGAGTGAATGTTGAAGAACTCTAGGCTACGTGTGCAATGTGGAAGCCCATCAGAGGCTTGGCCACTTTGGCTAATCAGAACACTGAAAAAAGATCCTTAGATTTAGTCATCATTATCCTGCACGTTTAGCAGAGGCAAAACATTTTGACAGCTGGCTAGCTGTCATAGACACAACGGCAACAAAACAAACAAGCATTGGTGTATTCTTTGATGTTGTTGTTGCAAAAGCTGCACAACTATCACCACCAATGGGCCTAACAAAAACACAAACAACAGCCAGCAAGTTGACACAGGTGAAGATCCTGATCCAGCTCCTTCCTCATCTGACCTGGCTACTAGCATGGCCTACCAGCTCTCAGTCTCATTTCAGAATTAGATGTCCATCCATGTATCTCAACCATCAAATTTAGAAGTTGTTCCAAATGTCAAATTTAGAAGTGTTTAAGGTTAAGGTGGCCCCGTGTAGCTCAGTTGGTAGAGCATGGCGCTTTCAACGTCAGGGTTGTGGGTTCGATTCCCACGGGGGGGCAGTATGAAAATGTATGCACTCACTAACTGTAAGTCGCTCTGCATAAGAGCGTCTGCTAAATGACTAAAAGTTTAGGCATTAACGCAACATTTTTAAGGTTAGGGTTAAATTTAGGCATTAACTCTGAATGGTTAAGATAAGGGTTAAGGTTTGGGATAGGCTTAAAACATAAATATCAAAAACAACTTTCTATCGCTGGATTCAGCTTGCAACCTTTGGAATCAGAGGTAGAGGCCAGTGACTCTTACCCCTAGTGGCCGCTTTCCACATCATCTCCCGACATCCTCAGACATCGATGGACGACCTGGCTGAGCATGGCAGCCCCCACCACGACCTTGACATTGATGGCTCCCTCCCAGTCCCCGGGTCCAGGCCCGATCTCCGTAACACTGACAACTCCCGATTACACCACCTCAGCTACTGTACCTATGCCAACACCTCGACTACCGATCCCAACACGTCCTCAGCTACCAATCCCACCACTACCTCATCTACCTCGGTTCCCTCAGATGACAGGACAGCTCCTCTCCGCGCAGCTGGTACCTCCACCACGGTACTAATAGGCCTGCTACCATGCGCTGATATCAGTGCCATTTAAGGTAAGGGAGGATTATTCTTTTTTTTTATGAACATGGCCTTATTTCTATTACAGCATATTGGATGTCTGTCATTCAAATTCCATTCACCCTGCTCAATGTAACATCGACAGGTTAGGGTACTACATGATATTCACATTTTCCGTGCACCCATCATGAGGTTGCTACAGATCACAGATCAAGATATTTTTTTTAAATCAAGGTGACAGACAGTGACATATTTAGTACCGCCTTGCACACTCTTGCCTGCACCTAGGTGTAATCATTAGTCCAACAGTTGCAAAGGAGAGTTTCTACTGGACAAATTCAGGTATGTTTATCCCCGTTTCGTTCCGTTTGCTTACGTTGAAGAAACATTTTTCAACAGAATTGGTTCAATGAATACACCCCTGATCACATGCAAGCACAGTTCTCTTTCATACCAGACACATACAAACAGCTCGTTGTATATATAATTCCTCCTCACATCGATCTATGCTCTCACCTTTTCCATTCGCTTGTGGACTTCAGTGCACAACACATCAGCTGTCGGTAGGTGAAAAAAACCTTTCCAAGCCAAACCTTCATATCATGACTGCTAACCGCTACACACAGCCTACATCGTTGTCATGTCATAGTCAAAATAGTTACTATATTGTAACTAACGCGTTAGTAAACCCGCTACAATCATGCAGTACAGTGTAGTCAGCAGCAATCAGTTTAGCAGTTACACAAGTGCCAATAAACTAATAAAAAACAAAAGCTTACCTTGACTTGGAAGAGTTCCAGTGTTGGATAGCCATAGCCAGCTAGCTAACATATCGTCCCTGTCACGTTCGTTGAAGGACAGGTCAGACCAAGGCGCAGCGTGAAATGCATACATGTTTATATTAACGATAAACACACGAACAAAACAACGTACCGTGAAGTCCTCAGGCTAAACACAATACAAGCTTCTACACGGAACAAGATCCCACAACAACTGATTGCCAACAGGCTACATAAGTATGATCCCCAATCAGAAACAACGAGCGACAGCTGCCTCTGATTGGGAATCACACCCGACCAAACATAGAAACACACAACCTAGAATGAGAACATAGAAATAACAACATAGAACTCCACACCCTGACTCAACATACTAGAGTCCCATAAGTCAGGGCGTGACAGTCCCTCTCTGTTTGAATCGGGTGTTTGAGTAGGCTAAACTAGCTAGCTGCATTTGACACTAGCTAAGTAAGTGAAAGTAAAAAAAATATATACTACGAAATATAGCTCTCTCTCTCTCTCCCTCTCTCTCTTGCTTCTCCTTAATTTTGGAAGAAATTAATTTGTTCAAAAATGTTCAACTATTGTCTTTCTCTCTCTTTGAGTCAACTGCCACATTGTATGTACTGCAGTGCAAGCTAGCTGTAGCTTAAGCTTTCAGTACTAGATTCATTCTCTGATCCTTTGATTGGGATGGACAACATGTCAGTTCATGCTGCAAGAGCTCTGATAGGTTGGAGGACGTCTTCTGAAAGTTGTCATAATTACTGTGTAAGCCTATGGATGGGGGTGAGAACCATAAGCCTCCTAGGTTTTGTATTGAAGTCAATATACCCAAAGCAGGATAGAAGCTAGCTGTCCTCCGGCTACACCATCATGCTACCCTACAGAGTGCTGCTGAGGCTACTGTAGACCTTCATTGCAAGACAGTGTGTTTTAATCAATTATTTGGTTACGTGAATATATTTATTATAGTTTTATCTAAAAAGGATAACTTTTTTAATGTTTCACTATTTTATTTTGATTAAATTCACTGAGGAGGATGGTCCTCCCCTTCCTCCTCTGAGGAGCCTCCACTGGCTGATGTATGGACAAACAGTATGTGAAGGAACAAACAGGAAGCATACCCATGGATAGATTGTAAAGAAGGTAAGCTGGGCTGCAAAACATGTGCTGTCACACGTCTGTCAGTCTACAAAAAATTGCTGCAACCTTTTTTTATCCAACACAAGCAATCAAGAGCGCACGAACAGGCACAACTAACATTGACAATGCTAAAGTGGTGCTGACCTTTTAGTGCCATGAAGGTCGCTCCCATCGTTCAAAATAACACTAATCAAGATCTGTTGCCTATATGCCTAATAGTCCTACTCATCACATTATTATTATGTAGTGGGCAGTAAAATGTTATATGTGAATATACAGTATATTATATATACGTCACGTGACTTGTAATAAGACTAAGCAATTAGTCTATTAAAATGTGTAAGTGACTCCATAAAGATAATTAGCAATATGCAAGAGACTATGGATGAGCTACAGTAATAGGCAATGAAGAAATGTCTGAAAATGGAATTCTAAATACAAGTGTATTTAATTACTTTGTAAAATGAATGGATTCACATACAAGCTATAATACTTAAGTTACAAGGCATTAACAAGCATTACAAGGCATTATTCTAAGCATATAGATCCTAAGGTTAACTTATAAGACAAAGAGGCCTAGAAGCCTAGGAAATGAGAATTGATCATACAACCTTCATCCATTGACTGGATACAGGATAAGAGAGGCATTTCATTCCATTTATAAAATCTGAAGGTGTAACCTTTCAACCCAAAACCAACCACCATTGACCAATCAAACGGTACCAAGTTTACAGTAACCTTAACACTCCAAGGCCCAATCTCCAAAGGGTGTCACAGCATAAGTTTGTGTGGGGGATGGGACCTACTGTATGTAAATAAGACAGAATTCCTGAGAGGACAATAAAACCACTGAGAGTAATTTAGAGTTCACCATGTAAAGATACAAGTTACCACACAAATCATACATCCATATAGACAGCGTCAGAGTTATCCTCAGTGCATACGTTTCAGATAGATGGACACTATAGCATTATTCTATCACAATAGTAAGTCCTCTGGATACTGTTACAGAGACATACATTTTGGCCCCTCAGAGGGGGAAGGGATGGCTAGTCCTTGGGCATTGTCCTTTGTTCCTGGACCATTTGCCATGCAACTCCAGGTGTCAGAGACCACATAAATTAGGGCCGAGCCTACATTATTATAACAAATAGAAGATTATCACGTCTCACAATGGTGCTCGTTTAGTAAAGTTAGATCAAAGATGAATCAATGTCTCGCAAGGATTCTTTTGCATTTTACATAACAGAACCGAATATAATAGCATATCATAGTAGACCTATAACGTTACTTTTACACCAAAAACACCTCCTCAATTCTAATGAGATTTTAAGATGGTTAGCTGAAGCTGAATAGTCACTTATGTTTTTTCATTCGCCAAAACGCAACAGAGAGCACCACTAAGCAATATATATGATTTGATTGTTTATTGGATATCCGGATCTAATATAAATATATATATATATATAAACTCAGCAAAAAAAGAAACAGTGTTTATTTTCAGCAAACTTAACATGTGTAAATATTTCTACGATAAACGCAAATCCGACCATCACCCCTGGTGAGACAAAACCGTGACTCGTCAGTGAAGAACACTTTTTGCCAGTCCTGTCTGGTCCAGCGACAGTGGGTTTGTGCCCACAGGCGACGTTGTTACAACAGGCCTACAAGCCCTCAGTCCAGCCTCTCTCAGCCTATTGCAGACAGTCTGAGTAATGATGGAGGGATTGTGCGTTCCTGGTGTTACTCTGGCAGTTGTTGTTGCCATCCTGTACCTGTCTCGCAGGTGTGATGTTCGGATGTACCGATCCTGTGCAGGTGTTGTTACACGTGGTCTGCCACTGCGAGGACGATCAGCTGTCCGTCCTGTCTCCCTGTAGCTCTGTCTTAGGCGTCTCACAGTACGGACATTGCAATGTATTGCCCTGGCCACAACTGCAGTCCTCATGCCTCCTTGCAGGATGCCTAAGGCACGCTCACGCAGATGAGCAGGGACCCTGGGCATCTTTCTTTTGGTGTATTTCAGAGTCAGTAGAAAGGCCTCTTTCGTGTCCTAAGTTTTCATAACTGTGACCTTAATTGTCTACCGTCTGTAAGCTGTTAGTGTCTTAACGACCGTTCCACGGGTGCATGTTCATTAATTGTTTATGGTTCATTGAACAAGCATGGGAAACAGTGTTTAAACCCTTTACAATGAAGATCTGTGAAGTTATTTGGATTTTTACAAATTATCTCTGAAAGACAGGGTCCTGAAAAAGGGACGTTTCTTTTCTTGCTGAGAGACTTTATATACTGTATATATAATACATATATATATATATATATATATATATATATATATATATATATATATATATATATATATATATATATATATATATATATAGACATACAGTACCAGTAAAAACGTTGGACACACCTACTCATTATAGAATAATAGTGAAGACATCAAAACTATGAAATAACACATATGGAATCATGTAGTAACCAAAAAAGTGTTAAACACATTTTATATTTGAGATTCTTCAAAGTAGCCACCCTTTGCCTTGATGACACTCTTGGCATTCTCTCAACCAGCTTCACCTGGAATGCTTTTCCAACAGTCTTGAAGGAGTTCCCACATATGCTGAGCACTTGTTGGCTGCTGTTCCTGCACTCTGCGGTCCAACTCATCCCAAACCATCTCAATTGGGTTGAGGTCGGGTGATTGTGGAGGCCAGGTCATCTGATGCAGCACTCCATCACTCTCCTTCTTGATCAAATAGCCCTTACACAGCCTGGAGGTGTGTTGGGTCATTGTCCTGTTGAAAAACAAATGATAGTCTCACTAAGCGCAAATCAGATGGGATGGCGTATCGCTGCAGAATGCTGTCTTAGCCATGCTGGTTAAGTGTGCCTTGAATTCTAAATAAATCACCGACAGTGTCACCAGCAAAGCACACCCACACCATCACACCTCCTCCTCTATGATTCACCGTGGGAACCACACATGCGGAGATCATCCGTTCACCTACTGAGTCTCACATGGCGGTTGGAACTATTTGGACTCCAGACCAAAGGACACATTTCCACTGGTCTAATGTCCACTGCTCATGTTTCTTGGCCCAATCAGGTCTCTTCTTCTTATTGGTGTCCATTAGTAGTGGTTTCTTCGTAGCAATTCGACCATGAATGCCTAATTCACAAAGTCCCCTCTGAACAGTTGATGTTGAGATGTGTCTGTGACTTGAACTCTGTGAAGCATTTATTTGGGATGCAATTTCTGAGGCTGGTAACTCTAATGAACTTAACCTTTAAGCAGAGGTAACTCTGTGTCTTCCATTCCTGTGGCGGTCCTAATGAAAGCCAGTTTCATCATAGCGCTTGATGGTTTTTGAGACTGCACTTGAAGAGACTTTCAAAGTTCTTGACATGTTCTGTATTGACTGACCTTCACGTCTTAAAGAAATGTTGGACTGTTGTCTCTCTTTGCTTGTTGGACTGTTGTCCCCCCTACCTTGTCACAATACAACTGATTGGCTCAAACACATTAATAGGAAAGAAATTCCACAAATTAACTTTTAAGAAGGCAAACCTGTTAACTGAAATGCATTCCAGGTGACTACCCCATGAAGCTGGTTGACAGAATGCCAAGAGTGTGCAAAGCTGTCATTAAGGCAAAGGGTGGCCACTTTGAAGAATCTCAAATTTAAAATATATTTTTGGTTACTACATGATTCCATATGTGTTATTTCATAGTTGTGATGTCTTCACTATTATGCTACAATGTAAAAATAAAGAAAATACCTTAAATGAGTAGGTGTGTCCAAACTTTTGACTGGTAGTGTATACAGTTGAAGTCGGAAGTTTACATACACCTTAGCCAAATACATTTAACCTCAGTTTTTTACAATTCCTGACATTTAATCCTAGTAGAAATTCCCTGTCTTAGGTCAGTTCGGATCACCACTTTATTTTAAGAATGTGAAATGTCTGAATAATAGTAGAGATAATTATTTATTTCAGCTTTTATTTATTTCATTACATTCCTAGTGGGTCAGAAGTTTGCATACACTCAATTAGTATTTGGTAGCATTGCCTTTAAATTGTTTAACTTGGGTCAAATGTTTCGGGTAGCCTTCCACAAGCTTCCCACAATAAGTTGGGTGAATTTAGGCCCTTTCCTCCTGACAGAGCTGGTGTAACTGAGTCAGTTTTGTAGGCCTCCTTGTTCGCACACGCTTTTTCAGTTCTGCCCACACATTTTCTGTAGGATTCAGGTCAGGGCTTTGTGATGGCCACTCCAATACCTTGACTTTGTTGTCCTTAAACCATTATGCCACAACTTTGGAAGTATGCTTGGGGTCATTGTCCATTTGGAAGACCCATTTGTGACCAAGCTTTAACTTCCTGACTGATGTCTTGAGGTGTTGCTTCAATATATCCACATATTTTTCCTTCCTCATGATGCCATCTATTTTGTGAAGTGCACCAGTCCCTCCTTCAGCAAAGCACCCCCACAGCATGATGCTGCCACCCCCGTTCTTCACGGTTGGGATGGTGTTCTTCGGCTTGCAAGCGACCCCCTTTTCCCTCCAAACATAACGATGGTCATTATGGCCAAACGGTTCCATTTTTATTTCATCAGACCAGAGGACGTTTCTCCAAAAAGTACGATCTTTGACCCCATGTGCAGTTGCAAACCGTAGTCTGGCTTTTTTATGGCGGTTTTGGAGCAGTGGCTTCTCCTTGCTGAGCAGCCTTTCAGGTTATGTTGATATTGGACTCGTTTTACTGTGGATATAGATACTTTTGTACCTGTTTCCTCCAGCATCTTCACAAGGTCTTTTGCTGTTGTTCTGGGATTGATTTGCACTTTTCGCACCAAAGTACGTTCATCTCTATGAGACAGAGCGCATCTCCTTCCTGAGCGGTATGACGGCTGCGTGGTGTTTATACTTGCATACTATTGTTTGTACAGATGAACGTGGTACCTTCAGCCGTTTGGAAATTGCTCCCAAGGATGAACCAGACTTGTGGAGGTCTACCATTTTTTTTCAGAGGTCTTGGCTGATTTGTTTTGATTTTCCCATGATGTCAAGCAAAGAGGCACTGAGTTTGAAGGTAGGCCTTGAAATACATCCACAGGTACACCTCAAATTGACTCAAATGATGTCAATTAGCCTATCAAAAGCTTCTAAAGCTATGACATCATTTTCTGGAATTTTCCAAGCTGTTTAAAGGCACAGTCAACTTAGTGTATGTAAACTTCTGACCCACTGGAATTGTGATACAGTGAATTATAAGTGAAATAATCTGTCTGTAAACAATTGTTGGAAAAATTACCTGTGTCATGCACAACGTAGATGTCCTAACCGACTTGCCAAAACTTTAGTTTGTTAACACAACATTTGTGGAATGGCTGAAAAACGAGTTTTAATGACTGCAACCTAGGTGTATATAAACTTCAGACTTCAACTGTATATATATATATATAGTGCCCTCCACAATTATTGGCACCCCTGTTTAAGATTTGGTCGAGGACTTCCAAAAATTCTCCTTTTTTTTTAAACAACATAGAACCCAAATGCAAAAAAAGAGAAAAATCCAACCTTTTATTTAAGTACATTACATTGGAGGTAAAAAAAATAATCACACATTTAGAAAAAAAAAACTTGAAATCATGTGTCCCACAATTATTGGCACCCCTGATGTTAATACTTTGTACAACCCCCTTTTGCCAACAAGACAGCACTTAATCTCCTCCTATAACATTTCACAAGATTGGAGAACACAGAGAGAGGGATCTTTGACCATTCTTCTTTGCACAATCTTTCTAGATCATCCAGTGTCCTGGGTCCTCTCTTATGCACTCTCCTCTTTAGCTCGCCCCACAGGTTTTCGATTGGGTTGAGGTCTGGGGACTGAGATGGCCATGGGAGGACCTTGAGTTTGTGACTGCTGAACCATTTTTGTGTAGATCTTGCCACATGTTTTGGATCATTATCCTGCTGAAAGACCCAATGACGACCCATCTTCAGCTTTCTGGCAGAGGCCATCAGGTTTTTATTTAAAATGTCCTGGTAGTTCAAAGCGTTCATAATGCCATGCACCCTAACAAGGTTCCCAGGGCCTTTGGAAGAGAAACAGGCCCACAGCATCACAGATCCTCCACCATACTTCACGGTGGGCATGAGGTGCTTTTCGGCATACTCATCTTTTGTTTTACGCCAGACCCACTTAGAGTGTTTGTTGCCAAAAAGCTCAATCTTAGTCTCATCTGACCAAAGCACACGATCCCAGTTGAAGTCCCAGTGCCGCTTAGCAAACTCCAGATGTTTACGTTTGTGAGTGTTAGTGAGAAAAGGCTTTTTCCTTGCATGCCTCCCAAACAGCTTGTTGGCATGTAGAGAGTGTCTGATGGTTGTTTTGGAGACTTTGTGACCCCAAGATGCCACTCTTTGATGCAATTCTGTGACAGTGAGCTTAGGACTTTTTTGTACTTCTCTTACCATCCTCCTCACTGTGCGTTGTGGCAAGATAAACTTGGGACCTCTTCCAGCCTTGTTTGTCACTGTTCCAGTTGTTTTAAACTTCTTAATGATTCCTCTGACTGTAGATACGGGCAAGTTAAGGCGAGTGGCTATTTTCTTGTAGCCATTGCCTGACTTATGAAGGTCGACACAAATCTGCCTTACTTGAATGGTGTGTTCTCTTGTCTTTGCCATGTTGACAAATGGGTAAGATAATTAGGCCTCTGTGTCACGTCATATTTATACCCCAGGGAAACAGGAAGTCATGAATTACTAAATAAAAGTTCCTAGATACCCTGACCAACTTTAGCAACTACAGAATATATATATATTTTTTAAAACAATTAACATTTTCAGCGGAATTGTTAGGGGTGCCAATAATTGTGGGACACATGATTTCAAGTTATTTTTTTTCTAAATGTGTGATTATTTTTTTTTACCACCAAAGTAATGTACTTAAATAAAAGGTTGGATTTTTCTCTTTTTTTGCATTTGGGTTCTATGTTGTTTAAAAAAAAGGAGCATTTTTGGAAGTCCTCGACCACATCTTAAACAGGGGTGCCAATAATAGTGGAGGGCACTGTGTGTTCGGAAAGTATTCAGACCCATTGACTTTTTCCACATTTTGTTACGTTACAGCCTTATTTCAAAATGCATTAAAATGCCCTCATCAATCTACACACAATACACCTTAATGACAAAGCGAAAACAGGTTGTTAGACATTTTTGCAAATGTATAATGAAATACAAATCTTAAATACCTTATTTACATACGTTTTCAGACCCTTTGCTATGACACTCAAAATGGAGCTCAGGTGCATCCTGTTTCTTTGATCATCCTTGACATCTTTCTACAATCTGATTGGATTCCACCTGTTGGAAATTCTATTGATTGGACATGATTTGGAAAGGCACACACCTGTCTAAATAAGGTCCCACAGTTGACAGTGCATGTCAGAGCAAAAACCAAGCCATGAGGTCGAAGGAATTGTCATTAGAGCTCCGAGACAGGATTGTGTTGAGGTACAGATCCGGGGAAGAGTACCAACATTTTTTGCCAGCATTGACGGTCCCCAAGAACACATTGGCCTCCATTATTCTTAAATAGAAGAAGTTTGGAACCACCAAAACTCTTCCTAGAGCTGGCTGCCCGGCCAAACTGTGTAATTGGGGGAGAAGCTGCCTTGGTCAGGGAGGTGACCAAGAACCCGATGGTCACTCTGGCAGAGCTCCAGAGTCCCTCTGTGGAGATGGGAGAACCTTCCAGAAGGACAACCATCTCTGCAGCACTCCACCAGCCACTCCTCAGTAAAAGGCACATGACAGCGCACTTGGAGTTTGCCAAAATGCCCATATAGACTCTCAGACCATGAGAAACAAGATTTTCTGGTCTGTTGAAACCAAGATTGAACTCTTTTGCCTGAATGCCAAGCGTCAAGTCTGGAGGAAACCTGGCACCATCCCTACGTTGAAGCATGCTGATGGCAGCACCATGCTGTGGGGATGTTTTTCTTCTATTTGCCATATCTTTTTGAACTGTGCTGTGATGTTTCATAAAAGTTTTTAACCTTTCTATTCTCAGATAGTAAATTAAAGATAAACAGTTTTGCTAGAAGTATAATTATATTATTGATTGACTGACTATGACTTTTTAAATCACCCAGTAGTGCTATCTTCAGAGTTAGCTCCAAGTAAATGTTGCACTTCTTCAACCATTCCTGGATCAGTGACCAAAAACAAGCTACAGTTGAAGTCGGAAGTTTACATACACTTAGGTTGGAGTCATTAAAACTCATTTTTCAACCACTCCACAAATTTCTTGTTAACAAACTAAAGTTTTGGCAGGTACACCTCCAATTGACTCAAATGATGTCAATTAGCCTATCAGAAGCTTCTAAAGACATGATAACATTTTCTGGAATTTTCCAAGCTGTTTAAAGGCACAGTCAACTTAGTGTATGTAAACTTCTGACCCACTGGAATTGTGATACAGTGAATTATAAGTGAAATAATCGGTCTGTAAACAATTGTTGGAAAAATGACTTGTGTCATGCACAAAGTAGATGTCCTAACTGACTTGCCAAAACTATAGTTTGTTAAAATTGACTGGCTTTCATCAAGCTGCCACTCTAAGAAAAAACGTCAAACTGTAACTAGTGCCTGCAACCTGGTTCAGGTTATCAGTCAACCTACCAGGGTAGTTACAAACGGCACAGGAATGAAATCATCAACATGTATTGATCACATCTTTACTAATGCTGCAGAAATGTGTTTGAAAGCAGTATCCAAATCCATCGGATGTAGTGCTCACAATATAATAGCCATATCTAGGAAAACCAAAGTTCAAAAGGCTGAGCTTAATATAGTGTATAAGAGGTCATACATTAAGTTTTGTAGTGATTCTTATGTTGATGATGTAAATAATATTTGCTGGTCTGTGGTGTGTAATGAGGACCAACCAGACACTGCACTTGACACAAATATGAAATTGCCTTCATTTCATGTTAATATCCAGTTTTCAATTTTTAGTTCAGTTTTATACAACTTCTCACGACGATTTGAAACATAGTTTTTCTTCCATAGAATGGCGGTAGCTCTTCACGTTCTGTTCTAGCTCATTTTCAACATATTGGCACCCACTGGTGTAGAACGTGAGGTTAGGAGAGGTACTAAGATAGAATATTGAGTTTTGATTGGCTCAAAATAAACAGCTCGTCATGCAGCTTCTGACAGCTGATTTGTAATAGCTGTCAACTTTGAAACATATCACAATATAATATAATATGATTGGTTATTGGAATCTCAGTAGTAACGATAAGTATTCAACATTAGTTGGCATGTGTTACAAGTGCCTCTCTGCTCAAAGTCAACCTCGCCTCACTTAAATGTCAAATGGTGTGTGTTTTCTTATAGCAATGACAGTTACTAGAAAAGCTAAATCAACATATTTCTTGAATTGTGTATCAGAGAGTGGTTGTTATCCAGCCAACTTCGGGAAAGTTGTCAAATCTTTGAAACAAAACTCCACCACCTCATTGCCCCAGCAGATTTTGACAGCCTCTGGTCCCATACTACACAAAATGGAAATAAACATTTTGCTTCAGCTGGCCACCTGTTTGAAAGGAAAGTATATGAACATGTAATTCATTTCACTAGAGGGAGTCCTTCAGTCACCTCAGAACATATTGATGCTCTAACAAACTCACATACTTTATTTTCATTTCAACCCTTTGATGTCTATTTTACATTTTAGTCATTTTAACAGACGCTCTTATCCAGAGCTACTTACAGTTAGTGAGTGGATACATTATTTTTTCATACTGGCCCCCCATTAGAATTGAACCCACAACCCTGGCGTTGCAAGCGCCATGCTCTACCAACTGAGCTACACAGGGTCTATGATGTATTAAAGTGCCTTACTAAAGATCGATGTAAAGAAATCCACAGGGGCTCATTCACTTGACCACTTCTTACTACAGCTCTCTGCCCCACTCATTGTTGAACCTTTAACCTTTTTTACTTGACAATTGGTGTTATCCTTAAGATTTGGAAAGTGGAACATGTCCTCCCCCTACATAAAGGCAGAGATACTTCTAACTTTGATAATTAATGCCCAATCGCCAAGTTATCTTGACTAGCCAAGGAAATATACTGAACAAAAATATAAACGCAACATGCAACAATTTCAACGATTTTACTGAGTTACAATTCATATAAGAAAATCAGTGAATTGAAATAAAGGTATTAGGCCCTAATCTATGGATTTCACATGACCGCGCAGGGGCGCCAGGACCAGCCAATCAGAATGAGTGTTTTTTCCACAAAAGGGCTTTATTACAGACAAATACTCCTCAGTTTCATCAGCTGTCCGGGTGGCTGGTCTCAGACGATCCCGCAGGTGAAGAAGCCAGATGTGAAGGTCCTGGGCTGTTGTGGTTACACATGGTCTGCAGTTGTGAGGCCGGTTGGATGTACTGCCAAATTCTCTAAAACGACGTTGGTGAAGAAGCCGGATGTGATTTAGTGTATCTTAGTCCATGCCTCTCTGACATCGCTCGTCCATATATGTACAGTGGGGGAAAAAGTATTTAGTCAGCCACCAATTGTGCAAGTTCTCCCACTTAAAAAGATGAGAGAGGCCTGTAATTTTCATCATAGGTACACGTCAACTATGACAGACAAAATGATAAAAAAAATCCAGAAATTCACATTGTAGGATTTTTAATGAATGTATTTGCAAATTATGGTGGAAAATAAATATTTGGTCAATAACAAAAGTTTCTCAATACTTTGTTATATACCCTTTGTTGGCAATGACACAGGTCAAACGTTTTCTGTAAGTCTTCACAAGGTTTTCACACACTGTTGCTGGTATTTTGGCCCATTCCTCCATGCAGATCTCCTCTAGAGCAGTGATGTTTTGGGGCTGTCGCTGGGCAACACAGACTTTCAACTCCCTCCAAAGATTTTCTATGGGGTTGAGATCTGGAGACTGGCTAGGCCACTCCAAGACCTTGAAATGCTTCTTACGAAGCCACTCCTTCGTTGCCCCGGGCGGTGTGTTTGGGATCATTGTCATGCTGAAAGACCCAGCCACGTTTCATCTTCAATGCCCTTGCTGATGGAAGGAGGTTTTCACTCAAAATCTCACAATACATGGCCCCATTCATTCTTTCCTTTACACGGATCAGTCGTCCTGGTCACTTTGCAGAAAAAACAGCCCCAAAGCATGATGTTTCCACCCACATGCTTCACAGTAGGTATGGTGTTCTATGGATGCAACTCAGCATTCTTTGTCCTCCAAACACGACGAGTTGAGTTTTTACCAAAAAGTTATATTTTGGTTTCATCTGACCATATGACATTCTCCCAATCCTCTTCTGGATCATCCAAATGCACTTCAGACGGGCCTGGACATGTACTGGCTTAAGCAGGGGGACACGTCTTGCACTGCAGGATTTGAGTCCCTGGCGGCGTAGTGTGTTACTGATGGTAGGCTTTGTTACTTTGGTCCCAGCTCTCTGCAGGTCATTCACTACGTCCCCCCGTGTGGTTCTGGGATTTTTGCTCACCGTTCTTGTGATCATTTTGACCCCACGGGGTGAGATCTTGCGTGGAGCCCCAGATCGAGGGAGATTATCAGTGGTCTTGTATGTCTTCCATTTCCTAATAATTGCTCCCACAGTTGATTTCTTCAAACCAAGCTGCTTACTGTTAGGCCTACTGCTGCTAGGTAGCTCTCTCTCTGCTCTCCCCCTCCCCTCTGTCTGTCCTTGATTGCAGGAGTGAAGTCTGGTGTGCGGGAGTCAGGGTTCCAGCTGCAGCTCATTCACCATAATCACCTCAGCCTTTAAGACCCGGTCAAACTTTCCACTCATCGTCAGATCATAGTCAAGACAACCATGTTAGTCTCGCTGCCGACTCAACCTGTCTGTTTTCGCTCTTGTGTTTTTTGGACTGTTTATTTACTTTTTCTCCTGTGCCACAGATATTTGGAACCTGACTCCTGCCTCCGCTTCACTCCTGCCACCACCATCCTGCTCTCCACTATCGGGCCTCTCCTTTGGACTCACCACGGACACTAGGACATTACGGTACCACACCTGCCCTGACCTGGATCTGTACCCTCCCTGTAACCTGGACTAGCTCTTCCCCATTTATTGGAAACCTGGACTATTGAACATTATAATAAACCTGTTAAAACTTCTCTGGCTTGGTGTACTTGTCTGCATTTGGGTTCTATCCAGTTAAATCGTAACAGTATGATCTGACCAACATGAACCCAGCAGACAGTAACTCGGATACCACCCCAGAGTGCACTCAAATTTGGACTGCCATAGCCAATCAGGGCATTCTACTTGGCCAACATGATACCCTGTTTAAGACGATTGCTGAGGACAGTCAGGTGCTGCTTAATCAGGTTCAATTACTCACCAATCAAGTGTCTGCCCTTACTACCCCTTCAGCCCAGATCAGAGAGCCTATTGTTCCTGCTCCAGAGCGCTATGACGGGAACATGGGAACCTGTGGCGATTTTTTGACTCAATGCTCGTTAGTGTTTGAACAACAGCCCCTCACCTACGCCTCAGAAAGAGCCCGTATTGCCTACCTTATCAACTCTACTAGCGGTTCCGCTCGTGCCTGGGGATCCGCGGTCTGGGAGAGTCAGTCGGACATTTGCAACGCTTACGTGGCCTTCACCACGGAGATGAGGAAGGTTTTTGACCACCCCGTACGAGGCAAGGAGGCTGCGAAACGGTTGTTTTCTCTTCGGCAGGGGGTTCGTAGTGTGGCGGAGATGGCAGTGGAGTTTCGGACTTTAGCAGCAGTGAGTGGTTGGAATGACGAGGCATTACAAGGAGTGTTCATCAATGCTTTGTCTGAGACTTTAAAGGATGAATTGGTGTCATATGATGAATCGCCTACGCTGGATAATCTTCTTTCACTCACTATCAGGTTGGATAATCGGATTCGGGAGCGCCGCCGGGAGAGGAGTGTTAGTTCCAAGCAACCTGTCTGTCATCAACAAACTCCTCCCTGCATCGTCCCTACGGAGAGAGCCGTGTCTTCCCGAGTCGATACGAGGAGCACTGAACCCGAGCCATGGAGGTGGGTCGGGCACGGTTGTCCTCAGAGGAGCGTGCACGTCGTATTCAGGCTCGGGTCTGCCTGTATTGTGGAGAAGCTGGTCATTTCGTTCCTTCCTGCCCAGTTCGTCCGGGAAAAGGGCCGGCTCATCATTTATGGGAGAAGTTTTGGTGAGCCGAGCAGCGGATTCTTCCTCTTCTCCCCGCATTCTGCTCCAGGCATCCCTCCAGTGGCAGTCCCAGAATTTCTCTGTTAGTGCGCTGATTGACTCTGGTGCCGACGAAAGCTTTTTGGATAGAGAGTGGGCTCAACAAATGGATTTGGAGACTGTTCCTATGGACTGTCCGCTGCAGGCTAAGGGTCTAAATGGACAATTGTTGACCCGCATTACCCATCAGACTGTTCCTGTTTGTCTTAGAGTGTCGGGAAATCATCAGGAGAACATTCAATTCCATATTATCGACTGCCCACAGACTCCCCTGGTCCTTGGTATCCCCTGGCTCATAAAACACAATCCACACATTGATTGGGTGACAGGTAGCATTGTTTCTTGGAGCACATTTTGTCATGTGAATTGTTTGTGTTCTGCTCAGACTCCTGCCAGTACTGTGCCTCAACCTCCACTGGAGTCCATGGATCTTTCTGCTGTTCCTGACGTGTATCATGACCTGGCATCCGTTTTCTGCAAACACAGAGCTACTTCTCTTCCTCCTCACCGGCCTTACGACTGCGCCATTGACCTCCAGCCAGGAGCCCCGCTCCCCAGCAGTCGCCTGTACAATCTCTCCCGGCCGGAGACGGAGGCTATGGAGAACTACATTCGGGACTCCTTGGCGGCAGGTATTATGCGTCCTTCCTCGTCACCTGTAGGAGCGGGATTCTTTTTGTTGCTAAAAAGGATAAGACCCTCAGACCCTGTATTGATTACCGTGGACTTAACAACATCACCATTAAGAACAAGTATTCTCTGCCTTTGATTAATTCTGCTTTTCCCCTCCTTCATGGTGCTACCATCTTTACGAAACTGGATCTACGTAATGCGTATCACCTGGTGCGCATTCGTAAGGGTGATGAATGGAAGACTGCCTTCAACACACCCTTGGGACATTTTGAGTATCGGGTTATGCCTTTTGGGTTGTCTAATGCCCCTGCTGTTTTTCAGGCACTAGTCAATGATGTCCTTCGGGACATGTTGAATCGGTTTGTTTTTGTCTATCTGGATGATATCTTGATTTTCTCAGAGTCCTCCCAGGAACATGAACTGCATGTGCGCCAGGTGTTGCAAAGGTTGTTGGAGAACAAACTGTTTGTGAAGATGGAGAAATGTGAATTTCATGTGTCTGAGACCTCTTTTTGGGTTACATCATAGCTCAGGGGGAGCTGCGGATGGACCCAGCTAAGATCTCTGCTGTCACGGACTGGCCAGCTCCCTCTACCCGCAAACAACTTCAACGATTCCTGGGGTTTGCGAACTTCTATAGGAGGTTCATCAAGGACTACAGCCGCATTGCGGCGCCACTCACCGCTCTCACCTCCATCTCACGACCGTTCGCTTGGAATGAAGGGGGCCGAATCAGCGTTCGAAGAACTGAAACATCGCTTCGCCTCGGCTCCCCATTCTGATGCAGCCGGGACCCCGACCGCCAGTTTGTCGTGGAGGTGGATGCATCCGACACTGGGGTAGGTGCAGTGTTGTCACAACGTTCTCCTGAAGATAACAAACTGCATCCCTGTGCTTTTCTCTCAAGGAAACTTTCTCAGGCAGAGAGGAATTATGATGTTGGAAATCGTGAACTGCTCGCCGTTAAGCTGGCTCTCGAGGAGTGGCGACATTGGTTGGAGGGGGCGGAACAACCCTTCATCGTTTGGACGGATCATAAGAATCTGGCTTACCTCCAGTCAGCGAAGCAGCTCAACCCCCGTCAAGCCAGGTGGGCACTATTTTTTGGGAGATTCAATTTTTCTCTGTCTTACCGTCCTGGGTCACGCAGACGTCAAGCCTGACGCCCTGTCTCGTGTTCATTCGGCTGTTGATACTGGTAGTAACCCTGAACCCATTTTGCCTCCTACCTGCAGTATTGCAGTCATCACATGTGACATCGTGGGGATTGTTAGACAGGCTCAACATCATCAAGCTGACCCTGGGAGGGGTCCTCCTAACCGGATGTTTGTCCCTGAGTCTGCTCGCTCCCAGGTACTTCAGTGGGCTCACTCGTCTCCCCTTACCTGTCACCCTGGAGTTTCGCGGACCCTTGACTTTGTGCGACGGAAGTTCTGGTGGGCCACGATGGAGGCGGACACTCGAGCCTTCATTGCTGCTTGTACGGTATGTGCACGAAGTAAAAACTCCACCCAGGCCAGCGCTGGTCATCTACGACCTCTACCTATACCCAGCCGGCCCTGGTCGCATATCGCTATGGATTTTGTCACTGGACTTCCCCCCCTCATCTGGTAAGACTGTCATTCTTACGGTGATTGATCGTTTTTCTAAGTTCGCTCATTTTTTGGCCCTACCTAAACTGCCCACTGCCAGAGAGACGGCTGATATTTTGGTTGAACATGTGTTCCGCTCTCATGGTCTACCCACGGATATTGTCTCTGACAGGGGTCCCCAGTTTGTCTCCCAGGTGTGGAAAGCTTTCTGTAAAGCTTTGGGCATTACATCCAGCCTGTCCTCTGGATATCACCCCAGACCAACGGGCAAGCCGAGAGAGCGAACCAGGAGATGGAGACCGCACTTCGCTGTGTCACTGGGTCTAACCCTGGGTCATGGAGCTCCATGCTCCCCTGGGTGGAATATGCTCATAACACCTTGACTAACGCTTCCTCTGGTTTGTCTCCTTTTCTGTGTGCTCTGGGTTATCAACCTCCCCCTGTTCCCTTCCCAAGAGAGGGAACTTGCGGTACCCTCGGTGCAGTCCCACATGCGCCGCTGCTTCAAGGTCTGGAGGAAGGCCAGGGTAGCTCTGTCCCGAGCTTCGGCGTACATGCAGAGGCAAGCCAACCGTCACCGGTCCCAGGCTCCCGGTTACTCTCCTGGTCAAGAGGTATGGCTGAAGTCACGGGACCTTCCATTGAAGGTGGAGTCGAAGAAGATGGCGCCTCGTTTTATAGGACCGTTCAAGATACTGTCTATTGTTAACCCCCTGCGCGGTTAAGCTACAGCTTCCTGCCTCCCTACGGGTTCATTCCACCTTTCATGTTTCCCAGATTAAGCCTGTGTCGGTTAGCCCTTTGTGCCCGCCCTCTCGTCCCCCTCCTCCACCCAAGATCGTGGGTGGGGGTCCGGTCTACACTGTCCGGCGACTTCTGGATGTTCGCCGCCGGGGTCGTGGTTTCCAGTACCTGGTGGATTGGGAGGGTTATGGTCCTGAGGAACGTTCCTGGGTGCCCAGGAGCTTCATTGTGGATCCTGCTCTGGTTCGTGAGTTTCATGGTTACATCCTGATAAACCCTGTCGGCCGCCAGGTGGCGTCCGTAGAGGGGGGGTACTGTTAGGCCTACTGCTGCTAGGTAGCTCTCTCTCTGCTCTCCCCCTCCCCTCTGTCTGTCCTTGATTGCAGGAGTGAAGTCTGGTGTGCGGGAGTCAGGGTTCCAGCTGCAGCTCATTCACCATAATCACCTCAGCCTTTAAGACCCGGTCAAACTTTCCACTCATCGTCAGATCATAGTCAAGACAACCATGTTAGTCTCGCTGCCGACTCAACCTGTCTGTTTTCGCTCTTGTGTTTTTTGGACTGTTTATTTACTTTTTCTCCTGTGCCACAGATATTTGGAACCTGACTCCTGCCTCCGCTTCACTCCTGCCACCACCATCCTGCTCTCCACTATCGGGCCTCTCCTTTGGACTCACCACGGACACTAGGACATTACGGTACCACACCTGCCCTGACCTGGATCTGTACCCTCCCTGTAACCTGGACTAGCTCTTCCCCATTTATTGGAAACCTGGACTATTGAACATTATAATAAACCTGTTAAAACTTCTCTGGCTTGGTGTACTTGTCTGCATTTGGGTTCTATCCAGTTAAATCGTAACACTTACCTATTGCAGATTCAGTCTTCCCAGCCTGGTGCAGGTCTACAATTTTGTTTCTGGTGTCCTTTGACAGCTCTTTGGTCTTGGCCATAGTGGAGTTTGGAGTGTGACTGTTTGAGGTTGTGGACAGGTGTCTTTTATACTGATAACAAGTTCAAACAGGTGCCATTAATACAGGTAACGAGTGGAGGACAGAGGAGCCTCTTAAAGAAGAAGTTACAGGTCTGTGAGAGCCAGAAATCTTGCTTGTTTGTAGGTGACCAAATACTTATTTTCCACCATAATTTGCAAATAAATTCATAAAAAATCCTACGATGTGATTTTCTGGATTTTTTTCCCTCAATTTGTCTGTCATAGTTGACGTGTACCTATGATGAAAATTACAGGCATCCCTCATCTTTTTAAGTGGGAGAACTTGCACAATTGGTGGCTGACTAAATACTTTTTTTCCCCACTGTATATATTCTTAATTAATTCCTTACTTAGATTTGTGTGTATTGGGTATATGTTGTGAAATTGTTAGATATTACTTGTTAGATATTACTGCACTGTCGGAGCTAGAAGCACAAGCATTTCGCTACACCCGCAATAACATCTGCTAAAACGTGTATGTGACCAATTATATATATATATATATTTATTTATTTTTGGGGTGGACATTCCTGCAGTCAGTATGCCAATTGCACACTCCCTCAAAACTTGTGACATTTGTGGCATTGTGTTGTGTGACAAAACTGCACATTTTAGAGTGGCCTTTTATTGTCCCCGGCACAAGGTGCACCTTTGTAATGATCATGCTGTTTAATCAGCTTCTTGATATGTCACACCTGTCAGGTGGATGGATTATCTTGGTGAAGAAGAAATGCTCACTAACAGGGATGTAAAACAATTTGTGCAACAAATTTGAGAGAAATAAGCTTTTTGTGCATATGGAAACTTCCTGGGATCTTTTATTTCAGCTCATGAAACATGGGACCAACACTACACGCTGCGTTTATATTTTGGTTCTGTAGTATCCTTGACCAACTCCCAGCTAAGGACTTTTTAAACTTCTCACCCTATTCTAAATATGCACCAATCTGGTTTTAGATCTGGACATAGCACTGTTTCGGACACTATGCTTGTTTTAGATGATGTGTTAAATTGCCTAAATCATAAAAATCATTGTGCCTGCCTTATTTATAGACCTTTCTAAGGCATTCGACAAAGTTGACCATTCCCTACTCATTCAAAATCTGTCTGAAATGGTCCTGGATAAGGAGTCTGGCAAATGGTTTATTAACTATTTTCAAGACAGGACACAATGTGTGCTTTCTGATGGTGTCAAGTGTAATTTCCTCGATATTACAAAATGTGTATTGCAGGGGTCAATTTTGGGACCTCTTCTCTTTACTATTTATATAAATGATATTGGTCTATGTATTAAATCCTGTAATATTCATATGTATGCAGACGATACGGTTATGTATGCCATTGCACCGACTGTTGACCAAGCTATGTTAGAGCTGCAATCTGATTTTACTGAAAAATCTTGTTGATTTAAAACTTGTACTTAAATGCGGGCAAAACTAAATGTTATATGTTGTTCTCTAATTGACAGAAACATTTCTCAGATGGGCTACATATTCACTCATTTGGATTTTGTATGTATTATGGATTCCCTGGGGTCCAGTAAAATTAAGTCTGTTATACAATTTTAAAAACATTACAATACATTCACAACAGATTTCACAACACATTAATTGTGTGCCCTCAGGCCCCTACTCTACTACCACATATCTGGATGGTTCTCTCATCGAGCAGCTTCCCGCCTATACATATCTGGGCGTTTGGATTGATAAAGATCCAACGTTTAAAAAACATATTGATGAGCTAGTTAAAAAGCTAAGATTGAAAGTTGGCTTCTTTTTTAGAAATAGATCTTGCCTCTCCATGAACAGCAGGAAGCAGATGGTACTGTCAACTTTCCTGCCAGTTCTTGACTATGGTGACACCATTTACCAGAATGCAGCAGCCACTACTCTTAAACCTTTGGATGGCGTCTACGATACCGCCATTTCCTTTATTAAAGGTGACAGTTTTAATACTCATCACTGCCTCCTGTATCAGAATGTCGGCTGGACCTCACTAAAGTCCCGTAGATCACTTCATTATTCCCTTATTGTTTACAAAGCTCTGCTCCACAAACTTCTAGCATACCTCACTTCCCTGTTGAAATACAAAAATATGAGATACCAAACCCGTTCGCAGGGTTGGTTAACTCTTGAGGTCCCGCTTGTCTCCACAAAGTTTGGTAAATCTGCCTTTAGTTGTAATGTACCACAGTTATGGATTACCTTATAAAATAAATTACACCTGGATTCCCTGGTGCCGACAGGGCAGTTTAAAACTCTGTTGTTAAATGAGTTCACTGAAGTGTGCAGTTGTTTCAATTAATTATTATAACTTGTTTAAATAACCTGATGTAATGTATTTTTAGCTGTCTTGTAGTTATTTTATATTTTTGTTTATGCTATATTGATGTAATTTTTGTCCTCAGGGCACCATTGTAAATGAGACATTGGTCTCAATTGGGTTGCCCTGAATAAATCAAAGTTAATCAAATAAATACAAACATGATATTAGGACCCACCATGGAGCAGATATCAAACCCTTGACACTTGCAAAAATCCAATGCAAAAATCCTGATATCTCTCGCTTAAACTGACAGTTTGATATGGGGATTTAAAAAAATATGCTAATTAGATTTCCACGGGGCCGCGGAACTTGACTCTAACTGAACAGGACTCTGTGTGAGTCCCCAGAGCAGTTGTAGGGCATGCCAAGGGGCATATACTGTGCATTCGGAATTTCAAGACATTTGGAGAAAGAACAGCGAAAAGGAGCACATCATTTTCAATGTTTTTTACCCTCATCAATCTATACACAATACCCCATAAGCAAAAACAGGTTTGTAGAATTTTTTGCAGAAAATATAAAATATAAAATCTTAAATGTCACATTTACATAAATATTCAGACCCTTTACTCAGTACTTTGTTGAAGCACCTTTGGCAGCGATTACAGCCTTGAGCCTTCTTGGGTATGATGCTACAAGCCTGGCCCTACTGTATTTGGGGAGTTTCTCCCATTCTTCTCTGTAGATCCTCTTAAGCTCTGTTAGGTTGGATGGGGAGCATCGCTGCACAGCTATTTTCCTTTTACTGAGGAGTGGCTTCTGTCTGGCCACTCTACCATAAAGGCCTGATTGGTGGAGTGCTGCATAGAAGGTTCTCCCATCTCCACAGAGGAACTCTGGAGCTCTGTCAGAGTGGCCATTAGGTTCTTGGTCACCTCCCTGACCAAGGACCTTATCCCCCAATTGCTCAGTTTGGCCGGGCAGACAGCTCTAGGAAGAGTCTTAGTGGTTCCAAACGTCTTCCATTTAAGAATGATGGAGGCCACTGTGTTCTTGGGGACCTTCAATGCTGTAGACATTTTTTGGTACCCTTCCCCAGATCTGTGCCTCGACAATATCATGTCTCGGAGCTCTACAGACAATTCCTTCGACCTCATGGCTTGGTTTTTGCTCTGACATGCACTGTCAACTGTGGGACCTTATATAGACAGGTGTGTACATTTCCAAATCATGTCCAATAACTTGAATTTACGACAGGTGGACTCCAATCAAGTTGTAGAAACATCTCAAGGATGATCGATGGAAACAGGATGCACCTGAGCTCAATTTCGAGTCTAATAGCAAAGGGTTTGAATACTTATGTCAATAAGATTTGATTTTAAATACATTTGTGGACATTTTAAAAACCTATTTCCGCTTTGTCATTATGGGGCATTTATATTTAATCAATTTTAGAATAAGGCTGTAACGTAACAAAATGTGAAAAAAGTCAAGGGGTCTGAATACTTTCCGAATGCACTGTAGGCACCAACTAGGCTGAGGAGAAGACAGTATACTGTCGCTACATCACAGTCAAACCAAGGGACACATTTTCACTGCTGATTTTCATTCTTACTGTCACTACTTCCGCCAAGGCTGCCTCCCCTCCTTGTTCGGGCAGGTTACATCGATCACCAGGTTCATACACACCTGGTGTTCATTCCCCTAATTAGTATGTGTATAAGTGTTCCCTCTGCTCCCCTTGTCTTTGTGAGTGATTGTTTATTGTGAGAGCGAGTAGCTCGGTTCCATTTGTATTTTCCAAGGTGGAATATTTTCCCTTGTTATAGTTTCGTTTTGACGCTGGGTGCGTTTTATTTATGTAAACGGAATAAACTCTGGACTTTTTACCTCCTATCTATCGAGACCAGCTGGTCAACCGGATCCAGCCACCTACACCCCAGCCCCTGGAGGGATCCAGATATCCCGGCCACCGGCGTTTGATGGGACGGCAGCGCAATGTAAGGGATTTCTGCTCCAACTTGAGCTGTATTTCTCCAGCATCAGGCCGGCGCCACTGGAGCGGGAGAAGGTATCCGTCCTCGTTTCCTGCCTTTGTGGGAGAGCCCTGGAGTGGGCCAACATGGTGTGGAACGAGGGAGGTGCCGCGTTGGAGGACTATGGGGAGTTTGCTCGCCTCTTTCGGGCCGTTTTCGATCACCTGCCTGAGGGTCGAGAGGCGGCCGAACGACTGGTCCATCTGAGGCATGGGACAAGGACCGCACAGGACTACGCACTGGAGTTCTGGACGCTGGCAGCGGGGTCCGGGTGGAACGAGCGGGCCCTCATCAACCATTTCCAGTGCCACCTAAGGGAGGACGTCTGACAGGAGCTAGCCTGCCGTGATGCCATGCTATCGTTCTCCCAACTGGTGGACATGGCCAGCCGGCTGGACAATCTGCTAGCAGCCAGAGGACGTCCTGGTAGGGGTCTGCCCGTTTCCACTCCGGACGACTCTGACCGCGAGCAGATGGAGCTGGGGGGAGCCGCCGGTCAAGAGAGCGCAGGAGGACAGTGACAGTGCCACTCTGGTGGCACAAAGAGACAATCCACCTCACGTCGTAGTCAACGTTCTTTTGGGTCTGGAGGCGGTAGGCAGGGTACTCACGCATCACCCCAGGTAACGAACACCCAAACTTGTTCAGAGCCCTTTGCGGCGCACTCTACCTTATCTATCTCCTTTCCCGATTACCTGGTAGTTTCCCAGTGTAAGGCGCTAGTCGATTCAGGCGCAGCTGGGAACTTTATGGACAGGGCATTTGCACGCCGTCAAGGCATTTAATTGGTTCCCCTATCCATTCCACTCCCCATCAGAGCACTTGATAGTCGACCATTAGGGTCCGGGTTGGTTAAGGAGGTTACTGTACCAGTCACCATGATTATACAGGAGACGCATGTTGAGCAGATCACTTTTTTGATTATTGAGTCTCCTGCTTACCTTGTAGTCTTAGGTATTCCGTGGTTAGCCCTTCACAACCACAATTTTTCATGGCCGCAGAGGATTCTTACGGGGTGGTCGCGTGAGTGTCCGGGTAGGTGTCTAGGTGTTTCTGTTGGTGCGACCACGGTGGAAAGTCCAGACGGTACTCCCACAGTGTGCATTCCCCCCGAATACCATGATCTGGCGCTCGCGTTTTACAAGACGCTAGCAACTAAATTACCACCTCATCGGGAGTGGGATTTCGCGATAAACCTTCGAGTAGACGTTGTACCTCCCAGGAGTCATGTGTATCCACTGTCGCAGGCTGAAACGGAGACTATGGAAACATACGTCACCGGGTCCCTGCGCCAGGGATATATACGTCCCTCCACTTCACCTGCTTCCTCAAGTTTCTTCTTTGTGAAGAAGAAAGATGGCGGTTTACGCCCGTGCATTGATTATCAACCACTGAATAAGGTGACGGTACGATTTAGTTATCCTCTTACCCTCATTCCTTCAGTGATTGAGTCAATGCATGGGGCCCGTTTTTTTCACCAAATTAGACCTCAGGAGTGCCTACAACCTGGTGCGTATTCGGGAAGGGGATGAGTGGAAAACAGCATTCAGCACAACCTCGGGGCATTATGAATACCTGGTGATGCCCTACAGTTTGATGAATGCTGTAGCTCAGCTGGTAGAGCACGGCGCTTGTAACGCCAAGGTAGTGGGTTCGATCCCCGGGACCACCCATACACAAAAAAATGTATGCACGCATGACTGTAAGTCGCTTTGGATAAAAGCGTCTGCTAAATGGCATATTATTATTATTATTATAATGCTCCATCCATTTTCCAGTCCTTTGTGAACGAGGTGTTTCGGGACATGCTTGGTCGCGGTGTGGTGGTCTATTCCTCTACGCGCGCCGAGCATGTGTCCCTGGTTCGCAAGGTATTGGTCCGACTGCTGGAAAATGATCTTCATGCCAAGGCAGAGAAGTGTGAGTTTTTCCAGCAGTCAATCTCCTTCCTCGGATACCGCATTACTACCACAGGTGTGGAGATGGAGGGAGATCGCATTTCAGCAGTGCGTAATTGGCAGACTCCAACCACGGTGAAGGAGGTGCAGCGCTTCCTTGGCTTTGTCAACTACTATCGGAGGTTTATTCGGGGCTTTGGCAAGGTCGCAGCTCCCATTATCTCCTTGTTGAAGGGTGGGCCGTCCCGGCTCCGCTGGTCTGCTGAGGCTGATTTGGCCTTCAGTAGGTTACGGGGTATGTTCACCTCCGCCCCGGTACTGGCTCACCCCGATCCATCACTAGTGATTGTTTATTGTGAGAGCGAGTAGCTCGATTGAGCTACTCTTCCATTTGTATTTTGCCAAGGTGGAATATTTTCCCTTGTTATAGTTTCGTTTTGACGCTGGGTGCGTTTTATTTATGTAAACGGAATAAACTCTGGACTTCGGTGTTTTACCTCCTGCGTCTGACTTCTTCATTCACACCTCATCACACTTACCCATTCTTCCCCCAATGAAAGACTGATTTAGACCTTATTATCAGGTAGAACAGAAAACCAGCAGTATTCCAGACCTCCAGGCTCAGATTTGAATTTCCCTGTCACATAGCATGTTATGTGGACTTAAGTTGGAACACTTGGTTCCATGTGGTCGTTTTAAGACCTAAATTGCAGAATGCTCACAGAGTACACACTTTCCCTCGTGTAATTAGTATTTAATGTCTCTGAGATTTCCCATAAATAAAAATAAATATATTAATATGGATATGCCATCTTTAGATGCACATATAGATGCATTCAAAGCTGCAGCAATATGATAACTCCACAGCGTTCTATTTCAGTAATGCTGCCTGACGTGTTTTCCTAAGCTAAGGAAGCAAAAGGAAAAACCAGGATGTCCTGACTACCTCTGGCTTGTTTGTTGGTCTTGTTGTTATTTTTCTGGGGAATATAATTCTGTATGAGGGATAGGAATGAGGGGATAGGTGCGAAACACAAATTCCAGGCTGCAGTGGGATGGACATGGCAGGAAAGATGAGCCCCTCTCTTATTGACGAATACTGTAATCTAAGGGAAAAGGTACAAGGGGGCTGATGCCTTGTCTATCTTGATACACCTGCCCAGGCTGTCTATGAGGCTTAGACACCTAGCCGGTGATGCCGACCGTATGCCTTGTCGGGAGCCTTTGTAGTGCTGCGAGTGCTGAGTGTTGACTGACACGACCAATCAATCACAGCCGTGGTGTTTTCCCAGGCTTTTCCCTGGGATTAGGATTGGTCTCCCAGGCCAGCGTGTGGAGCAAGCTGCTCTCTTCTCTCATAATGAGATGCTGGGAGGTTGTCCAACTCTGGGTTGTCCATTTCAATTTGAATAATTTATTATGACCAATGCTGTGCTCTCTGCGTGGTGCAGTCTACCAAGCACATATTGTCCTGAAGCAACATGGGATCGAATTCCACCCCGGCCATTTTCTATAACTTTCTCCCCTCTACAAACTATAACCCTATATCTATATTCTCTACATTCTGAACTGTCTAAAATAAGAGAGAAATACAGAAGAAGGACACGTCTCTGTTCTCCTTATTTGGGTTGATCTAGTTCTACAATGGGGAAAAAAAGTATTTAGTCAACCACCAATTGTGCAAGTTCTCCCACTTAAAAAGATGAGAGTGGCCTGTAATTTTCATCATAGGTACATGTCAACTATGAAAGACAAATTGAGGAAAAAAAAAAGAAAATCACATTGTAGGATTTTTAATGAATTGATTTGCAAATTATGGTGGAAAAAAAGTATTTGGTCACCTACAAACAAGCAAGATTTCTGGCTCTCACAGACCTGCAACTTCTTCTTTAAGAGGCTCCTCTGTCCTCCACTCATTACCTGTATTAATGGCACCTGTTTGAACTTGTTATCAGTATAAAAGACACCTGTCCACAACCTCAAACAGTCACACTCCAAACTCCACTATGGCCAAGACCAAAGAGCTGTCAAAGGACACCAGAAACAAAATTGTAGACCTGCACCAGGCTGGGAAGACTGAATCTGCAATAGGTAAGCAGCTTTGTTTGAAGAAATCAACTGTGGGAGCAATTATTAGGAAATGGAAGACATTCACAACCAATGATAATCTCCCTCGATCTGGGGCTCCACACAAGATCTCACCCCGTGGGGTCAAAATGATCATAAGAACGGTGAGCAAAAATCACAGAACCACACGGGGGGACCTAGTAAATGACCTGCAGAGAGCTGGGACCAAAGTAACAAAGCCTACCATCAGTAACACACTACGCCGCCAGGGACTCAAATCCTGCAGTGCAAGATGTGTCCCCCTGCTTAAGCCAGTACATGTCCAGGCCCATCTGAAGTTTGCTAGAGTGCATTTGGATGATCCAGAAGAGGATTGGGAGAATGTCATATGGTCAGATGAAACCAAAATATAACTTTTTGGTAAAAACTCAACTCGTCGTGTTTGGAGGACAAAGAATGCTGAGTTGCATCCAAAGAACACCATACCTACTGTGAAGCATGGGGGTGGAAACATCATGCTTTGGGGCTGTTTTTCTGCAAGAGGACCAGGACGACTGATCCGTGTAAAGGTAAGAATGAATGGGGCCATGTATTGTGAGATTTTGAGTGAAAACCTCCTTCCATCAGCAAGGGCATTGATGATGAAACGTGGCTGGGTCTTTCAGCATGACAATGATCCCAAACACACCGCCCGGGCAACGAAGGAATGGCTTCGTAAGAAGCATTTCAAGGTCCTGGAGTGGCCTAGCCAGTCTCCAGATCTCAACCCCATAGAAAATCTTTGGAGGGAGTTGAAAGTCCGTGTTGCCCAGCGACAGCCCCAAAACATCACTGCTCTAGAGGAGATCTGCATGGAGGAATGGTTCAAAATACCATTAACAGTGTGTGAAAACCTTGTGAAGACTTACAGAAAACGTTTGACCTGTGTCATTGCCACCAAAGGGTATATAACAAAGTATTGAGAAACTTTTGTTATTGACCAAATACTTATTTTCCACCATAATTTGCAAATAAATTCATTAAAAATCCTACAATGTGATTTTCTGGAAAAAAAATTCTCATTTTTTCTGTCATAGTTGACGTGTACCTATGATGAAAATTACAGGCCTCTCTCATCTTTTTAAGTGGGAGAACTTGCACAATTGGTGGCTGATAAATACTTTTTTTTCCCACTGTATGTACTGTACAGTGTATGTTCAGACTTGTTAACAGGTGATTGCTAATGATTTGAAGAACAAGCATAGCAGATGGTGGTTTGGTGAAAGCACACGGATAAAAGCTCTGCCTCTCTGTGAGTTAGAACCTGGAATGTACATCTGAAGTAGAATGTTAGAGGAACATTAGATGAACCAGTAGAATGGATGGGAAGATGAGCAATTACTATGTCAACTCAGAGGTGCTTCATTCTGCACTCATCCAAATTAAAAACATATAAAATGAAGAACTGGAAGCAAATACGCTACCTCGAAGGCACTATGAATTTTCATAAGCAATTACTACTTTTGAAATAATAATTATTTTTCTCTGAGCATTAGCTGAGCCTGGGAGGTACGGACGTCTGGAGAAGAATGTTCATCTTTAACAACTGCTTTGGGAAGGAGATCCAAAAGAGGGGGAGAGCCAGAGAAGGCAATCAGTGGTGCTCAAACACCAAAGTAAATGTAACCTATATTTATCTGTTTATACATTTTCCTTGCCATTCCTACTTCTACTATTTTCACATTGTTACAATACTAATAATATAACAATAGAAATGTCTTGATTTGAATCGAACCTACAACGCTGGCGCTGCAAGTGCTACGGTATGCTCTACCAACTGAGCCACATGGGACAAGGTGTAATAATAATTGAGCCAACATGATATCGTAGGAAAACGTCATCCTGTGAACAGTGTTCCTCTTTAATAACTGCTTTGGGAGAGAGAGAGAGAGCGAGAGAGAGAGAGCGAGAGAGAGAGAGAGAGAGAGAGAGAGAGAGAGAGAGAGAGAGAGAGAGAGAGAGAGAGAGAGAGAGAGAGAGAGAGAGAGAGAGAGAGAGAGAGAGAGAGAGAGAGAGAGAGGCGAATTGATTGATTGATTGATTGATTAATTGATTGATTGGAGAGTAAAGATATAACCATATCCACATGAAAAAATACTATAGTATACTATGGTATAAATACTTTACTCTAGTATTCACTATTACACACACTATAGTTGGGACATATCAAGCTAATCCATTTGGTAAATGTCTTTGAGCAGCCTTAAGAGATTACCCAAACCCAAACATGGATAACACCTCCATACTCAAATACTAAATAGGGGAGTACAAAAGTAAGTCTCTCTCTCACTCACTCACTCGGTTTGGGATGTCGTGGACTTGAGAAGACCTTTGGGTAAACCTCTTCACTGTGCAGATTAAATACAACGAGAGAGAGAGAGAGAGAGAGAGAGAGAGAGAGAGAGAGAGAGAGAGAGAGAACAGTCTTCTAAACATGAGTCAACTGAATGGGAACCACAGGAAAATAATCCTGCAGCAACAGGACATTTGAATTATTATGTGGGTGATAATGAATGGAAATTTTTGTAAGGGAACATCAAGTCTGACATGTCTAAGTGGAAATTACAAACATCAGAAGTTATCCTGCAACAGGGTGATCAAATTAAGATCCTAAATCTGTACCCAGTAAGTAAGAGCCCATCAGTGTCCAAAACTCCACACCAGTAGGCCCACTCAAAGGGCCCTCCTACTGTTGCCATAGGCTCAATTTATTGTAAACATAATAAGCCAAATTAATCGGCACTAGTCTACTATGCCAATGAGCCCTCTGTGTACAACCCAATAAGCCCATGGAAAGGCCAAGTGTCTCATACCCCGAAATCCATGACAACTAAAACAGCCCAGAAACTCCTATACCCATAATCCAACTCAACTGGCTCTCAGTGTCCTGCTGTATAGTGTCTTCACAGACCCTCTGAAGTAGCCATGGCTGGGGAATACCTACAATCCCTGGAACTATTTTAGCCAATAAGCCAAAGGAGGCTGGTGGATGGAGATACAGTATAGGAGGACGGGCTCATCGTAATGGTTGGAATAAAATAAAATGACAGGGTCAAACAAATGTAAACCATGTGTTTGATACCTTGCCATCAATTCCATTCTAGCCATTATGATATCATCCATCTATATATCTCACCACCAGCCACCTCTGCAATGAGGCCCTGAGTGTCTTCTTACCCATTAGCTTTACTCTGTTGATCCTACAGTTATTGTATGCAGTAATCATGTGCCTATGAACCAGAGTTACACTGTTAGCACTGAGGCGGTGTGCCCTAGTAGGAAGTCCACTGTGTGCAGCTCACCCTGCACCATCAGCTCCAATATAAATAACATGAGCAAGTCTACTTCTGATAAGCTTCCCAGTAAAGCATTAAAAAGAATCAAGCAACCCAGAAAAGTGCTAAAAGTAGCCCATATTAACATATGTAGCCTAAGAAACAAGGTTTATGAAGTCAATAACTTGCTTGTAACAGATGACATTCATATTCTGACTATCTCTGAAACTAACTTAGATAATACCTTTGATGATACAGTGGTAGCAATACGTGGTTATAACATCTACCGAAAATACATAAAAAAAGGGGGCGGTGTTGCGGTCTATATTCAGAACCACATTCCTGTAAAGCTTAGAGTGGATTTCATGTTAAGTACTGTTGAAGTAATACGGCTACAGGTTCATCTGCCTCACCTAAAGCCCATTCTTGTGGGAAGCTGCTATAGACCACCAAGTGCTAACAGTCAGTATCTGGATAACATGTGTGAAATGCTTGATAATATATGTGATATGAACAGAGAGGTATATTTTCTGGGTGATTTAGATATTGACTGGCTTTCATCAAGCTGCCACTCTAAGAAAAAACGTCAAACTGTAACTAGTGCCTGCAACCTGGTTCAGGTTATCAGTCAACCTACCAGGGTAGTTACAAACGGCACAGGAATGAAATCATCAACATGTATTGATCACATCTTTACTAATGCTGCAGAAATTTGTTTGAAAGCAGTATCCAAATCCATCGGATGTAGTGCTCACAATATAGTAGCCATATATAGGAAAACCAAAGTTCCAAAGGCTGAGCCTAATATAGTGTATAAGAGGTCATACATTAAGTTTTGTAGTGATTCTTATGTTGATGATGTAAATAATATTTGCTGGTCTGTGGTATGTAATGTGGAGCAACCAGACACTGCACTTGACACAAGTATGAAATTGCTTACTCCAGTTACTAATTAGCATGCACCCATAAAGAAAATGACTGTAAAAACGGTTAAATCCCCTTGGATTGATGAGGAATTTAACAATTGTATGGTTGAGAGGGATGAGGCAAAAGGTATGGCAAATAAGTCTGGCAGCACAACCGATGGGCAAACGTACTGCAAATTGAGAAACCATGTGACTAAACTAAAGAAAAAGAAAATGAAACCATAGTATGAAACACAAATAAATGATATAAAGAATGATAGTATAAAGCTTTGGAGCACCTTAAATGACATTTTGGGCAAAAAGGCAAATCATTCATTGAATCAGATGGCTCATTCATCAACAAACGCTTACCAAATTATGAAATACAAGCATTGTACTTTTGAATTCTGAAAAGTGAGTGTGGAAGAGGAGAAAAAATGATTGTTGTCTATCAACAATGACAAGCCACTGGGTCTGACAACCTGGATGTTACCAACCCTTAGTAAACTATTGGAAAAAAAGTTGTTTGACCAGATACAATGCTATTTTACAGTAAACAAATTGACAATAGACTTTCAGCACGCCTATAGGGAAGGAAATTCAACAAGCATGGCACTTAAACAAATGACTGATGATTGGCTGAGAGAAATTGATGATAAAAATATTGTGGGGGCTGTTTTCTTAGACTTCAGTGTGGCTTTTGACATTATAGATCATAGTCTGCTGATGGAAAAATGTATGTGTTGTGGATTTCCACCCCCTGCAATATTTTGGATAAAGAGTTACCTGTCTAACAGAACACAGAGGGTGTTTTTTAATGGATGCCTCTCCAACATAATCCAGGTAGGATCAGGAATTCTCCAGGGCAGCTGTTTAGACCCCTAACTTTTTTCAGTCTTTACTAACGACATGCCACTGGCCTTGAGTATGCGGATGACTCAACACTATACATGTCAGCTACAAAAGCTACTGAAATGACTGCAACACTTAACAAATAGCTGCAGCTAGTTTCAGAATGGGTGGCAGGGAATAACTTAGTCCTAAATATTTCAAAAAGCATTATATTTGGGACAAATCATTCACTAAACCCTAAACCTCAACTAAATCTTGTAATGAATAATGTGGAAATTGAGCAAGTTGAGGTGACTAAACTGCTTGGAGTAACCCTGGACTGTAAACTGTCATGGTCAAAACATATTTATACAACATTAGCTAAGATGGGGAGAAGTCTGTCCATATTAAAGCGCTGCTCTGCCTTCTTAACAACACTATCAACAAGGTAGGTCCTACAGGCCCTAGTTTTGTCACATCTGGACTACTGTTCAGTAGTGTGGTCAGGTGCCGCAAAGAGGGACTGAGGAAAATTACAATTGGCTCAGAACAGGGCAGCACGGCTGCCCCTTAAAAGTACATGGGAAGCTAACATTAATGATATGCATGTCAATCTCTCATTGATCAAAGTGGAAGAGAGATTGACTTCATCACTACTTGTTTTTGTAAGAAGTGTTGACAAGCTGAATGTACCAAGCTGTCTGTTTACACTACTAGCACACAGCTCGGACACCCATGCATACTCCACAAGACATGCCACCAGAGGTCTCTTCACAATCCCCAAGTCCAGAACAGACTATGGGAGGCGCACAATACTACATAGAGCCATGACTAAATGGAACTCCATTCCACATCAGGTAACTGATGCAAGCAGTAGAATCAGATACCTGATATGGAATATAGTTCCATGTAGTCATGGTTCTATGTAATACTGTGCGCCTCCCACTACATGGAACTCTATTCCACATCAGGTAACTGAGCAAGCAGTAGAATCAGATAAAAAAAAAAAGTTAAAATACTTATGGAACAGCGGGGACTGTGAAGAGACACACACAAAGGTACAGACACGCATACACACACAAGCGCAAGCACACACACTCTACACAAACATACAGTGGGGGGAACAAGTATTTGATACACTGCCAATTTTGCAGGTTTTCCTACTTACAAAGCATGTAGAGGTCTGTAATTTTTTATCATAGGTACACTTCAACTGTGAGAGACGGAATCTAAAACAAAAATCCAGAAAATCACATTGTATGATTTTTAAGTAATTAATTTGCATTTTATTGCATGACATAAATATTTGATACATCAGAAAAGCAGAACTTAATATTTTGTACAGAAACCTTTGTTTGCAATTACAGAGATCATACGTTTCCTGTAGGTCTTGACCAGGTTTGCACACACTGCAGCAGGGATTTTGGCCCACTCCTCCATACAGACCTTCTCCAGATACTTCAGGTTTCGGGGCTGTCGCTGGGCAATACGGACTTTCAGCTCCCTCCAAAGATTTTCTATTGGGTTCAGGTCTGGAGACTGGCTAGGCCACTCCAGGACCTTGAGATGCTTCTTACGGAGCCAGTCCTTATTTGCCCTAGCTGTGTGTTTCGGGTCGTTGTCATGCTGGAAGACCCAGCCACGACCCATCTTCAGGGATGTAGCTCAGTTGATAGAGCATGGTGTTTGCAACGCCAGGGTTGTGGGTTTGATTCCCACCGGGGGCCAGTATAGAAAAATAAATAAATGTATTCACTAACTGTAAGTCGCTCTGGATAAGAGCGTCTGCTAAATGACGTAAATGTAAATGTAAATGTAATGCTCTTACTGAGGGAAGGAGGTTGTTGGCCAAGATCTGGCGATACATGGCCCCATCCATCCTCCCCTCAATACGGTGCAGTCGTCCTGTCCCCTTTGCAGAAAAGCATCCCCAAAGAATGATGTTTCCACCTCCATGCTTCACGGTAGGGATGGTGTTCTTGGGGTTGTACTCATCCTTCTTCTTCCTCCAAACACGGCGAGTGGAGTTTAGACCAAAAAGCTCTATTTTTGTCTCATCAGACCACATGACCTTCTCCCATTCCTCATCTGGATCATCCAGATGGTCATTGGCAAACTTCAGATGGGCCTAGACATGCGCTGGCTTGAGCAGGGGGACCTTGCGTGCGCTGCAGGATTTTAATCCATGACGGCGTAGTGTGTTACTAATGGTTTTCTTTGAGACTGTGGTCCCAGCTCTCTTCAGGTCATTGACCAGGTCCTGCTGTGTAGTTCTGGGCTGATCCCTCACCTTCCTCATGATCATTGATGCCACACGAGGTGAGATCTTGCATGGAGCCCCAGATCGAGGGTGATTGACCGTCATCTTGAACTTCTTCCATTTTCTAATAATTGCGCCAACAGTTGTTGCCTTCTCACCAAGCTGCTTGCCTATTGTCATGTAGCCCATCCCAGCCTTGTGCAGGTCTACAATTGTATCCCTGATGTCCTTACACAGCTCTCTGGTCTTGGCAATTGTGGAGAGGTTGCAGTCTGTTTGATTGAGTGTGTGGACAGGTGTCTTTTATACAGGTAACGAGTTCAAACAGGTGCAGTTAATACAGGTAATGAGTGGAGAACAGGAGGGCTTCTTAAAGAAAAACTAACAGGTCTGTGAGAGCCGGAATTCTTACTGGTTGGTAGGTGATCAAATACTTATGTCATGCAATAAAATGAAAATTAATTACTTAAAAATCATACAATGTGATTTTCTGGATTTTTGTTTTAGATTCCATCTCTCACAGTTGAAGTGTACCTATGATAAAACATTACAGACCTCTACATGCTTTGTAAGTAGGAAAACCTGCTAAATCGGCAGTGTATCAAATACTTGTTCTCCCCACTGTACATTGTAATATTGTTGTATGGTGGTATTATACATTTTGTATTGTAGATAGGTAGTGGTGTAATAATGATATATGATGTACTGTTTTATATTTTGTTTATATGTAATGTAAGTGTCTTAATGTGTTTGGACCCCAGGAAGAGTAGGGGATCCCTAATAAATACAAATAAATACAAATACAGAACGAGATCTTCGTTTCCGAAATGTACTCCTAAACCCAGAGATAGTTGAGAATCTCATCAGCCAAGCTCTCTCTCAGGCATCTACTGTATGGAATGGGCCAGGCATCTCAGATACCCACATATCCACTCAACCATAGAGATCATATAATTCACTATAATTCAGGAATCTAGGTACAGATCTAGGATCAGCTTCCCCTCCCCCAATCCTAACCTTAAGCATTAGTGGGGGAAATGCTAAACACTACCCAAGATCAGCATGTAGGGGCAACTTCACTCTACTCCTAATCCTCATTGCAATAAAGAAATACAACTTCCACATACACAAAACAAGCTCTAAGTCTACCCGTCATATACCCAGCCATAGTTCAGAATCTTCTACTCAAAGACCCAGTCAAATAGTGCACAGCCGCCTACCTTCACAGTATGTGGAGTCCCCGTGGATGGAGGCGAAGCCGCTCTTGCACTCACACTCCGCTCTGGAATTCCGGTTTTTACACTCCGAATTTTCCCCACAAATGAGTCCCTCTGCGCAGAAGTCATAGCCTGGGAGAGAGGGTGACAAAGTTCTGACTCAACAGTCTGGGTTTGACTGAGATCACACAGGGTGCTGACAGTGGGGTTGGGCGATGTGATGAGGTAGAAAATGAGCCGGAGTCCTGGAAAAGGCTTGTAATCCAAACTCAACTTTTCAGGAATTGGAGATTTTGTTGTTGTTGTTGATCTATCGCCATATGCTAATACAAACTCAAAGTCCACAAAGCTATAGTACCAAAAGCTAGGAATGGGGCATGGAAACTTTTTGATTTTGTGGAACGCTTTGAGTTTGTAGCTTGCCCCAGACAAACACACATATACAATAAATAATCTCCAGGAAAAATGCCTGCAGAGAAGAGAGAGTGTAATCAATCAAACAGATGCCCCAGGCCGAGGGAGATTGACAGTTATTTTGTGTTTCTTCCATTTGCGAATAATCACACCAACTGTTGTCACCTTCTCACCAAGCTGCTTGGCGATGGTTTTGTAGCCCATTCCAGCCTTTTGTAGGTCTACAATCTTGTCCCTGACATCCTTGGAGAGCTCTTTGGTCTTGGCCATGGTGGAGAGTTTGGAATCTGATTGATTGATTGCTTCTGTGGACAGGTGTCTTTTATACAGGTAACAAACTGAGATTAGAAGCACTCCCTTTAAGAGTGTGCTCCTAATCTCAGCTCGTTACCTGTATAAAAGACACCTGGGAGCCAGAAATCTTTCTGATTGAGAGGTGGTCAAATACTTATTTCCCTCATTAAAATGCAAATCAATTTATACTTTTTTTTACATGCGTTTTTCTGGATTTTGTTGTTGTTATTCTGTCTCTCACTGTTCAAATAAACCTACCATTTAAATTATAGACTGATCATTTCTTTGTCAGTGGGCAAACGTACAAAATCAGCAGGGGATCAAATACTTTTGACCCTCACTGTACATGTACAAAGAGTCAGAACGTGAGAGGTGGAAGTTTGGCTGACGCCACGAGGGAGAGAGAAAGGAAAAGCACTTGCAGGCCTACAGCGTGCACACACACATCCCCCCATCCCTTTGCCGAGGGCTTTAAACTTGTCCATTCAGTGCAATGGAAAAGGTAGAATATGCAGATTTAATGACTAGTGGGTAATATCCAATTTAACAGGCCTCATCCAACCCACAAGGAGATAATGGCAGGTTATGAGTGGAAGATGTTCTGAAAGGGAAAATACTCCTCTCCTCTGCACTGCACTGATGTTTGACTGAATGGCCAAATACATAGAACAAATGATAAGGCTTGGTTTAACAAATTAGAATTTGTTCAGGTGAAATTGACCATATTCATCTCTAAGGTGGGCATATTTCTTCCACATATCTCTCTTATTCACATAGTTTCACAGTCGCCTGCCTCAAACGGTTTGTGTGTATTCAATCTATTTACAAAATTACCCATGGATATTTAGAAGATATATTATTTAGCTGCCAAAATGGTAGGAATTATGCAAATTGGCACAACTAGAGCCGGTCTAAAGCAGACCAATCTGCTCTGAACTCCAGCCAACAACAGATGAAAAAATCATGCAAAGAGACAAATAGAGCCATTTGAGAGATCCTGGTAAAAAGTTGTGCACTATACAGTATAAGTGCACTATATAGGGAATATGGTGCCATTTGGGACACAGCCATTGGCTCCACTCGAACAAGCAGCAGGCCGGGATTAGATCTGTTAGCTCCTCGCTGCTCTCATGATTGGTGCAAGGGCCTGTCAAGGGTTGTAAGGGTGGGACCAATGATAGACGGCGATGAGGAATGATTCAGACTCAGTAGATGCTGGGTAGTGGAAGATGATGGCTCAGCCAGTGAGATACTGCAAGGGGAGAGGGACTGAGGGCTGAACCAATAGCAAGCAACTTTATAGATGAAGGACCAACCTTTGCAGACATTGCAGCACCTGCTGTCAGGTAGGATCTGTTCCTTGAGGGTGCAGTTGAGTTCCGGACAGTTCTCTGTCACGCTCACCATCAGCCCGTTCTGCAAACACAACCCAAATACACACATTCAAGCAATTCAATTCAACACAACTTTATTAATCACCTCAGGGGCAATTAACATTAGATTAGAATTAGCATGTTAGCGATAGGTTGTTTCCAATAATTACATGTCAACAAATTATAGATTTTGTAGCATATGGAAAAGCACAGATGCAACAGACCCTTTTCGAATATGATCAGGAAGTCAAAACTCATATTCTTTCATTTGAATGAATATGCAGTGTTAATTGTTTAATAGTAAATGTACAGTGATATACTGTATGTTAGTTGGTTGTTTGAGTAAATTAGTGTGCTTGCATCCTTGTAGCAGAAGGATAATTATATTTTAGGCTGATCCTCGACACTTGCAAAAAAAGAAACACAGAATATAGGCACATTACTCACAACATGAATGTAAACACATAGAGACAGGGATATACAGAGATTCACAAAGAAAGGGAAAGAACTCAGGCTCTCTTATCTATAAAACTCTTCCTCATCCTCCAATGGGCTTTCAAAATAAATAGCCATGAGTACAGTAACACGAGTCAACCTGTCTCAGTTTCCGCTCCTCCATGGTCCCTGTGTGCCTCTCCATGGTCCCTGTGTGAGGCATTGACTCAGACCCCTAAGACACCTCTCTCTTTCAAAGTTACTTCAAAGTCACCCCCTTCCAGGTGGTACACCAACTGGGTCTGTGTCACAAATGACACCATATTCCTTACATAGTGCACTATGTTTGACCATAGCCCTATGGCTCCTGGTGAAAAGTAGTGCACTATTTGTTATATTGTATTTATTACGGATCCCCATTAGATGCTGTCAAGGCAGCAGCTACTCTTCCTGGGGTCCAATCACTATTACATACAATAAAACAATACATAAACAACACACTATTAAACACCACTCTACTATAACATATCTACAATACAAAATCAATAATACAGCAAAATAACAATATTAAAATGTATGTGTATTTAGAGTGTGTTAGCATGTGTTTGAGAATGCTGTGTATGTGCCTGTGTGTGTGTCTCTTCACAGTCCGTGCTGTTCTGATTTTACTGCTTGACTGAGTTACATGATGTGGGCACTGATGTTGGGCGATTAGGGCTGGCTCGCAGTCGGCGTTCCAATTCATCCCAAAGGTGTTCAATGGGGTTGAGAGCTCTGTGTAGGCCAGTCAAGTTCTTCCACACAGATCTCAACAAACCATGTCTGTGTGGACCTCACATTGTGCACGGGGGCATTGTCATGCTGATACAGGAAAGGGCCTTTCCCAAACTGTTGCCACAAAGTTGGAAGCCGCCAAAAATCCAGTGTTTCTATGTCAAACGGTTTTGTTACATTTCAGTCCTCTGTGATGTATAGAAAGTGTAATAATGGGATGCAAACACAAAATGTAATTCATTTCAACTCTATATTTGACATGGTACAGCTGTAACCATGTGTTTGAGGTGTATACTTTTGTTTCAAAGTAGATTTGTTTAAGACTTCCAAGAAACACTCTGATTTAGCCCACTGCAGTAAAAGGTTAAACAGCCACTACAAGCTTCAGCTAACTTAAGTGACCAATAGCTAAACATCAAGGGGAGTGATGGGGGCAACATTCTAAATGTAATGTCCAAATATCCCCTTTAAGCTCTCTGTTTGCTGTAATTTGATGAAGGGAAATATATACACTTATATCATTGAACTGGCCAGTTCTCCACTTAAACAACCATGGTGGCAGATGATGGAGACTGTAATCGCTGTCTGAAGGAAAGTTAGCTACAGAGCACGGAATATCACTTTAAAGTCTAAATGGGGCCTTAAAACCTTTTTCCTGTCTGCCTGGCTAGTCTCTTTGTAACCAAATACACCAGTAAAACACTCATTTTCTCTCTTAAAATTGCCTTTTAAGATAAATGGTAGCACATAGAGAAGAGAGTCCTCTTTTCCCTCAGTGGAATAATGACTTTAATTATAGTCTACCGCACTGCAATACAGTCCCTGTGCTGCCTGCTCCTTAAATGTAATCTGTGACCCAAATGGCAATCTATTCCGAATAGTGCACTACTTTTGACAACGGCCCATAGGGTCCTGTAGAGGGATCGTATTGGGACTCAGCCCTGCTCCTTAGATTTACCCCTCAGTCGCTTCAAACAGCCCTTTGTTTCTATGTTCATAAATTACTCTCAATTACCCTCGTATCTCGCCCATGGAAGAGAAAGAAAAAAGGAAAGATTGAACAGATTGTGTCTGGGCTCTGAGAACTAATAAAGTCAGTTGGATAATTAAATAACACAGAGATCAATCTACAGAACCGAGTTGTACAACTTGCTTGTCACAATACCAGTATCATAATAATATGATACTTGATTTTCCATGGCAAAAAGGAAAACACGAAGCAAAGTCAACTCTTTGAAAATCTGCTTTATGTAAAATATTGTGTGCTATAGCTTTGAATATACACACATGTGACTCTGGGTGACACTTAAGGCTGTTTGTTTATTTGTTTCCAACACTAGGACCATTTCCTCAAGAAATGAAGTCTGCTTCATGTTTTGTTTCCTTGCCATGACTGTCATGATACTTCACAATACTTCACAATAGTTCTGAGTATCACAATAATGGTATCATGACAACCCTAATGATGTTAGTCAGGGAGGGATGGATCCGTTGTTACCTTGCATTCTGTGCACCTCTTCGCTAGCAGACGTTGGCCCTCTGACAAAGACTGGGCCATATAGGTGCATTTTGCTGCGGGGACAAAGGAAAAGGACATTATCATTAGTGAAATGTGAGTATATATACTGTAAAGAAATTCTGGGATTAGGGTTGCAATATTCCGGTTACTTTCCCAAAATTCCCAGGTTTTCTATAAGTCCCGGTTGGAGGATTCCCAGATTTCCTGCTTATTCTTTGCTGATTCCAGCAAAATTCCAACAAGGATTTCTGGAAAACCTGGGAATTTTGGGAAAGTTACTGGAATTTTGTAACCCTATCTGATATACTAATTAGGTAGGCCTATGTGATGTTCAGATGATATCCATGGTTCAGATGATTCACTGTGTTTCCATGGTAATTACACAGAGTGCAAAGGGTGCTGAAAGACTTGAGAACTGGCTACAAAAATGTTTTTGAGGTTTGAAGTTCTAAATAGTTAATTATGTAGAAGAAAAAAAAGGCAAATGTGAGTGAGTGAAGTTGGGGGGAAAAGAAACATCCTATTAAGAACACAAGAGATGAGACATTAAGGAAAGGGACGGAAATAGAAAGTGAGGCAGTTTGTGTCTACTAGCCCAGTTGATTGTGTTCACTATCACAGTAGCCCTGCACTCTTAGACATAAAGGTACGGTATTGTTTTCTGGGGTACAATCATCACACTCACTCTCAACATACAGGTAAGGTACATTCCTGTTTCCCTGGGTACAAACATATTTTGTGTACCCTCAACTTTTGATGGTACTGACCTGTACCTTTGTTTAGCAGAAAAGAAATGTATTGAAAACATGTACAAATTTGTACCCACCATAAGGTACAATGATGAATTTTTGCCACCTAAAAGGAACTAATGGCTTTGTCACTGGGGTGGTACCCTAAAAAGGCAAATCTGTACCATATTCATTATCATTATCATATTTCCCAGCATGCTAGAGCAGGTTGGTTGTTAAGAATTGTTTTTAATATCTGTGTTTTTGCATTTTTTTTATTTTTATTTCACCTTTATTTAACCAGGTAAACCAGTTGAGAACAAGTTCTCATTTACAACTGCGACCTGGCCAAGATAAAGCAAAGCAGTGCGATAAAAACAACAACACAGAGTTACATATGGGGTAAAACAAAACAAAGTCAAAAATACAACAGAAATACATATAATATACAGTGTGCAAATTTAGCAAGTTATGGAGGTAAGGCAATAAAATAGGCTATAGTGCAAAATAATTACAATTTAGTATTAACACTGGAATGATGTGCAAGAGATGATGTGCAAATAGAGATACTGGGGTACAAATGAGCAAAATAAATAACAATATAGGGATGAGGTAGTTGGGCGGGCTAATTTCAGATGGGCTGTGTACAGGTGCAGTGATCGGTAAGGTGCTCTGACAACTGATGCTTAAAGTTAGTGAGGGAGATAAGTGTCTCCAGCTTCAGAGATTTTTGCAATTTGATTGATTCATCTTATGCCACATGAAAATGAATAACATTTTTCTAAACTACTCCAATCAGTTAGTTAGATTTTTGCACCTGTTACTGAAAGAGTTGTTCCAGTTTAAATGGCTTAGGTAGCCTCCTTACAATGTTTTTAATACTGGCAGTCATTCTGAATGCAGGTTGCGGGTGAACAAAAAATCCAACTGTTGGATATCCTAACTCTGGCTGGAGTCTGATAGGAATTACACATCACTTTGCAAACCAGTATGTGACTTGCAGGTAGGGTTGTACAATTCTGGTATATTTTCCAGGTTTTCCAGAAATCCCAGGAAGATTCCTGGAAACGGGAGGTAATAATCAGGGAATACTTCAACCAGGATTTTTGGAAAGTTTCCAGCATTTTCAACCCTACTTGCAGGCCATCGATGCACTTATTGATGAAACCAGTGACTGATGTGGTGTACTCCTCAATGGCATTGGAAGAATCACATATTCCAGTCTGTGCTAGCAAAACAGTCCTGTAGCTTAACTGTCATCTGATCACTTCTGAACTGAGCGAGTCACTGGAGTTATGGTCAGATTTGCCAAATGGAGGGCGAGGGAGAGCTTTGTACGCGTCTCTGTGTGTGGAGTAAAGGTGGTCTAGAGCTTTTCCCCCCTCTGGTTGCACATTTAACATGCTGTATGCTTTCAGAAAGTGACTTTTTTCTTGACTTTTTCCACATTGTGTTACAGCCTGAATTTAAAATGGATTAAATTGAGATTTTGTGTCACTGGCCAACACACATAATGTCAAAGTGGAATTATGTTTAAACGTTTTTTGGGGGACAAATTAATTAAAAATGAAAGTCAATAAGTATTCGTCACCTTTGTTATGGCATGCCTAAATAATTTCAGTAGTAAGAATGTGCTTAACAAGTCACATAATAAGTTGCATGGACTCACTCTGTGTGCAATAATAACATACAATTATCTGCAAGGTCCCTCAGTTGAGCAGTGAATTTCAAATACAAATTCAACCACAAAGACAAGGGGTGTATTCCAATGTCTGGTAAAAGAAGGGCACCTATTGGTAGATGGGTAAAAATAAAAAAAGCAGACATTGAATATATCCCTTTAAGCATGGTGAAGTTATTAATTACACAATGGATGGTGTATCAATACACCCAGTCACAAAAAAATACAGGCGTTCTTCCTAACTCAGTTGACGGAGAGGAAGGAAACTGATCAGGGATTTCACCATGAGGCCATGTGACTTTAAAACAGTTACTGACTTTAATGGCTGTGATAGGAGAAAACCGAGGATGGATCAACAACATTGTAGTTACTCAACAATACTAACCTAAATGACAGAGTGAAAAGAAGGAAGCCTGCACAGAATAAAAAATATTCCAAAACATGCATCCAGTTTGCAATAAGGCACTAAAGTAAAACTGCAAAAAATGTGGCAAAGAAATTTACTTTATATCCTGAATACAAAGCGTTATGTTTGGGGCAAATCCAACACAACATATCACTGAGTACCACTCTTCATATTTTCAAGCATGGTGGTGGCTGCATCATGTTATGGGCATACTTGTCATCAGCAAGGACTAAGGAGTTTTTTTAGAATCAAAAGAAATGGAATAGAGCAAAGCACAGGCAAAATCCTAGAGGAAAACCTGGTTCAGTCTGCTTTCCAACAGACACTGGGAGACAAATTTACCTTTCAGCAGGACAATAACCTAAAACACGAGGCCAAATGTACAGTGCCTAAATTCTTCAAGCTCTGTATATTTAATTGTTGATCATTACTAGACAGCCTATTTCAAGTCATGTCATAGATTTTCAAACCGATTTAAGTCAAAACTGTAGGCCACTCGGGAACATTCAATGTCATCTTGGTAAGCAACTCCGGTGTAGATTTGGCCTTGTCCTGCTGAAAGGTGAATTCGTCTCCCAGTGTCTGTTGGAAAGCATACTGAACCAGGTTTGCCTCTAGGATTTTGCTTGTGCTTATAGCTGTATTCAGTTTATTTTGATCCAAAAAAACTCACTAGTTCTAGCCGATGAAAAGCATACCCATAACATGATGCAGCCACAACCATGATTAAAAATATGAAGGAGTTTTTTTAGAATTAAAAGAAATGGAATAGAGCAAAGCACAGGTAAAATCCTAGAGGAAAACCTGGTTCAGTCTGCTTTCCAACAGACACTGAGAGACAAATTCACCTTTCAGCAGGACAATAACCTAAAACACGAGGCCAAATATACAGTGCCTTCAGAACTTATTCCACATTTTGTTGTGTTTCAGCCTGAATTCAAAATTGATTAAATGCATATATTTTCTCACCCATCTACACACAATACAAAATAATGACAAAGTGAAAAAAAATTGTTTTACATTTTGTAAATGTACTGAAAACCATATTGAATGAAAACGGCATTAGAAAATCTGTTGGCCAGCAAGTGGGAGGGTTTTCAGCAGTTGAATGAAATTTATTCAGAGCACACAAGGTAGCCACACCTGAAGAGCTCATTATGCAAATGAATATGGTAAGTCTGTGTACCAAATACTGAGAAGTGTGTAGGAAAGGTGTGTGTAGGAAAAGTATAAATTGTGACTAAGAGCTTTGCACACCTGGATTGTACAATATTTGCCCATTATTCTTTTTAAATTCTTCAAGCTCTGTATATTTAATTGTTGATCATTGCTAGACAGCCTACTTCAAGTCATGTCATAGATTTTCAAACCGATTTAAGTCAAAACTGTAGGCCACTCGGGAACATTCAATGTCGTCTTGGTAAGCAACTCCAGTGTAGATTTGGCCTTGTCCTGCTAAAAGGTGAATTCGTCTCCCAGTGTCTGTTGGAAAGCATACTGAACCAGGTTTGCCTCTAGGATTTTGCTTTTGCTTATAGCTGTATTCAGTTTATTTTGATCCAAAAAAACTCACTAGTTCTAGCCGATGAAAAGCATACCCTTAACATGATGCAGCCACAACCATGATTAAAAATATGAAGAGTGGTACTCAGTGATGTGTGGTGTTGGATTTGCCACAAACATAATACTTTGTATTCAGGACAAAAAGTAAATTTATTTGCCACGTTTTTTGCAGTATTACTTAAAGCTGCAATACAGTGAGGGAAAAAAGTATTTGATCCCCTGCTGATTTTGTACGTTTGCCCACTGACAAAGAAATTATCAGTCTATCATTTTAATGGTAGGTTTATTTGAACAGTGAGAGACAGAATAACAACAACAAAAAATCCAGAAAGACGCATGTCAAAAATATTATGAATTGATTTGCATTTTTATGAGGGAAATAAGTAGAAAGATTTCGGTCTCCCAGGTGTCTTTTATACAGGTAACGAGCTGAGATTTGGAGCACACTCTTAAAGGGAGTGCTCCAAATCTCAGCTTGTTACCTGTATAAAAGACACCTGTCCACAGAAGCAATCAATCAATCAGATTCCAAACTCTCCACCATAGTCAAGACCAAAGAGCTCTCCAAGGATGTCAGGGACAACATTGTAGACCTACACAAGGCTGGAATGGGCTACAAGAACCAACGCCAAGCAGCTTGGGGAGAAGGTGACAACAGTTGGTGCGATTATTCGCAAATGGAAGAAACACAAAAGAACTGTCAATCTCCCTCGGCCTGGGGCTCCATGCAAGATCTCACCTTGTGGAGTTGCAATGATCATGAGAACGGTGAGGAATCAGCCCAGAACTACACAGGAGGATCTTGTCAATGATCTCAAGGCAGCTGGGACCATAGTCACCAAGAAAACAATTGGTAACACACTACGCCGTGAAGGACTGAAATCCTGCAGCGCCCGCAAGGTACCCTGCTCAAAAAGCACATATACAGGGCCGTCTGAAGTTTGCCAATGAACATCTGAATGATTCAGAGGAGAACTGGGTGAAAGTGTTGTGGTCAGATGTGACCAAAATCGAGCTCTTTGGCATCAACTCAACTCGCTGTGTTTGGAGGAGGAGGAATGCTGCCTATGACCTCAAGAACACCATCCCCACCGTCAAACATGGAGGTGGAAACATTATGCTTTGGGGGTGTTTTTCTGCTAAGGGGACAGGACAACTTCACCACATCAAAGGGACGATGGACGGGGCCATGTACCGTCAAATCTAGGGTGAGAACCTACTTCCCTCAGCCAGGGCATTGAAAATGGGTCGTGGATGGGTATTCCAGCATGACAATGACCCAAAACACACGGCCAAGGCAACAAAGGAGTGGCTCAAGAAGAAGCACATTAAGGTCCTGTAGTGGCCTAGCCAGTCTCCAGACCTTAATCCCATAGAAAATCTGTGGAGGGAGCTGAAGGTTCGAGTTGCCAAACTTCAGCCTCAAAACGTTAATGACTTGGAGAAGATCTGCAAAGAGGAGTGGGACAAAATCCCTCCTGAGATGTGTGCATACCTGGTGGCCAACTCCAAGAAACGTCTGAACTCTGTGGTTGCCAAGAAAGGTTTTGCCACCAAGTACTAAGTCATGTTTTGCAGAGGGGTCAAATACTTATTTCCTTCATTAAAATGCAAATCAATTTATAAAAATGTTGACATGCGTTTTTCTGTTTTTTTGTTGTTATTCTGTCTCTCACTGTTCAAATAAACCTTCCATTAAAATTATAGACTGATCATGTCTTTGTCAGTGGGCAAACATACAAAATCAGCAGGGGATCAAATACTTTTTTTCCCTCACTGTATGTAACTTTTTCGGCGACCCGACAAAATTCGCAAAGAAATGTCAGTTATAGATCTGACATTCTCATTGAAAGCAAGTGTAAGAAGAGTCTGTTCTATTTGCGCTATTTCTTTGTTTCCCTTTTTTAAGTTTCGTTTTTGCATCTTTTACCTTCCTTTTTGTACACCAGCTTCAAAAAGCTGAAAATACAATATATTTGGTTATGGAAAATATATTTCACAGCGGTTTAGATGGTACAATGATTCTCTACACTATACTCCTTGGTTAGTCACACTAATTGAAATTAGACGAACTATTAGAAACCTTATTTACATAAGTATTCAGACCCTTTGCTATGAGACTCGAAATTGAGCTCAGGTGCATCCTGTATCCATTGATCATCCTTCAGATGTTTCTACAACTTGATTGCAGTCCACCTATGGTAAATGCAATTGATTGGACATGATTTGGAACGGCACACACCTGTCTATATAAGGTCCCACAGTTGACAGTGCATGTCAGAGCAAAAACCAAGCCATCAGTTCGAAGGAATTGTCCGTAGAGCGCCGAGACAGGATTGTGTCGAGGCACAGATCTGGGGAAGGGTACTAGAACATTTCTACAACATTGAAAGTCCCCAAGAACACAGTGGCCTCCATCATTCTTAAATGGAAGAAGTTTGAAATCCCTAAGACTCTTCCTAGAGCTGGCCGCCCGGCAAAACTGAGCAATCACGGGAGAAGGGCCTTGGTCAGGGAGGTGCCCAAGAACCCGATGGTCACTGACAGAGCTCTAGAGTTCCTCTGTGGAAATGGGAGAACCTTCCAGAAGGACAACCATCTCTGCAGCACTCCACCAATCAGGCCTTTATGGTAGAGTGGCCAGACGGAAGCCACTCCTCAGTAAAAGGCACATGACTGCACACTAGGAGTTTGCCAAAAGGCACCTAAAGACTCTCAGACCATGAGAAACAAGAATCTCTGGTCTGATGAAACCAAGATTAACTCTTTGACCTGAATGCCAAGCGTCACATCTGGGGGAAACCTGGCACCATCCCTACAGTGAAGCATGGTGGTGGCAGCATCATGCTGTAGGGATGTTTTTCAGCAGTAGCGACTGGGAGACTAGTCAGGATCGAGGCAAAGATGAACGGAGCAAAGTACAGAGAGTTCCTTGATGAAAACCTCCTCCAGAGCTCTCAGGACCTCAGACTGGGGCAAAGGTTAACCTTCCAACAGGACAACGACCCTAAGCACACAGCCAAGACAACACAGGAGTGGCTTCGAGATAAGTCTCTGAATGTCCTTGAGTGGCCCAGCCAGAGCCTGGACTTAAACCTGATCGAACATCTCTGGAGAGACCTTAAAATAACTGTGCAGCAACACTCCCCATCCAACCTGACAGAGCCTGAGAAGATCTGCAGAGAAGAATGGGAGGAACTCTCCAAATACAGGTGTGCCAAGCTTGTAGCGACATACCCAAGAAGACTAGAGACTGTAATCGCTGCCAAAGGTGATTCAACAAAGTACTGAGTAAAGGGTCTGAATACTTACGTAAATGTAATGTTTCAGTGTTTTATTTTGTTTTATAAATTAGCAAATATTTCTAAAACCTATTTTTGCTTTGTCATTATGGGGTATTGTGTGTAGATTGATGAGGGGGAAAAAAACTATTTAATCAGTTTTAGAATAAGGCTGTAACCTAACAAAATGTGGAAAAAGTCAATGATTCTGAATACTTTCCGAAGGCACTGTAAATCGCACTAGGTCAGGATATTTAATCCTCCATATATCCACTAGTTCCAATATATCCATGACATTCGTGATTTCCTTAAGTGCCTGAGGGTGATACTGTAGTTTTTAGTGTGATTTCCTTTACGGTCCATAGAGGTATTTAAAACCATATTATAATCTCCCACTATAATAATAGAGTCTTGTATTGCTTGTAGGGTTTGATAAATATTATAGGTATTTTCAAAGAAGCGTGGATTTTATTGGACCGTATAGGTTAATGAGCCATATCTGTTTATGGTCAAATAACATATTTAAAATCATCCATCTTCCTTGAGGATCTGTTTGGACAATTTGCACATTCGGAACAAAATTACTGTTAATTAATATCATCACCCCTTTAGAATTTTTTGGCCCATGGGAGAAATATATTTCAAGCCCCCCAGTCCTTTTTCCACACAACTTCATCTAAAATTGTTTAATGAGTTTCCTGTTAACAATAGATATTATATTCCTTCTCTTTTAGCCAGGTAAATACTGATCGTCTTTTCTTATTATCTGCTAAGCCATTACAATTATAACTGGCTATACTTATTCCACCATTTACCATAATGAGATACAAGTTTCAAATCTATTTATCATAATAATATATGTTTGTAAACTCACCATTAAAAAGTACCATAGTGATTGAGTGTCTATATAGCTGTACCATGATATTTGCATTGCTACTAAGTAAACCTCCAACTGTTCCCCACTATTACACCCACTAAAACCCCTCCCCATCCCAAGTTGGGTTGTCAACCCAGTGACCGGCCGACCACCCCCATCCCACCGGATCCCAGGGCCCCGAGAGACCGGGACCCATTCTTCGAAAAGAGCACACAGTGCCACCCACAGAACAGAAGCAGATCAAACGCCAAAAGCATTTCCATCGCCCTCACCTCGATTTGCATTATATATAGCTATTAAAAAATAAATCCTGTGTTTCTTAATTTCCATAATTAACAAATAATATTTGTAATAATGTAGGCAGTTCTTGCGAAGGATTGTTACCTCTAACCAGGATTGCCATTACAAAAATTTAATTTTTGGCAAGCAATTATTATTTTAGCAAACAATTATTCTGATTCATCCTATATTGTCCCCTACATACACACGCACACACAAACACTCATACCCACTCAACCCCTTTCCCCACAAACAACCATAAACTCAGATGCTCAACAGTTGTTCCATACCTGAGCCCAACTCAAGAAAGGACTTGATTTACAAATGCATGTACAGTTGCAGCTGTTTGAGAAGGAATGCAAAATTGAGGAAAAGCTGGCAAAATTGGGGAGATTTGATTAACCATTGTCAAGTCCTAGGTGATGGAGATCAGATTCACCCCCTTCCCCTTATACACACATATGCTGGTCCCCCGTTTTGACCATTTTCCCAAACATCTCTGTGCAGTCAGACCTTTGATCATTTTGTGCCACCAGGGTGTGACCGCCTCCCCATGTGTTACTACAGCTAGTGTTGCCAGCACTGGAATCCCCACCGGCTAGGTACAAGGTCGTCAAGGTTCTCATTAGCAGCTTTGACAATTTCCTTGTATAGTATGCTCTCCCATCAGGAGGCTTTGGCTTTGTAGGACCAACCCTGCCAGGCAGGCTCAGAATCTTGAGGGGGTGGTGCTGCTTTAGTAGGTCTCTGATTGTATTCATCTTTCTGATTTGGCTGTGTATAGGCTACTTACAGTAGACATATAATACAGATAAAGACTTCTCCTTAGTACAGTGCCTTGCAAAAGTATTCATCCCCCTTGGCGTTTGTCCTATTTTGTTGCATTACAACCTGTAATTTAAATTGATGTTTATTTTGATTTCATGTAATGGACACAGACAAAATAGTCCAAATTGGTGAAGTGAAATGAAAAAAATAACTTGTTTCAAAAAAGTATAAAAATAAATAAAGGAAAAGTGGTGTGTGCGTATGTATTCACCCCCTTTGCTATGAAGCCCATAAATAAGATATGGTGCAACCAATTACCTTCAGAAATCACATAATTATCGAAGTGTCACATGATCTCAGTACATATACACCTGTTCAGAAAGGCCCCAGAGTCTGCAAAACCACTAAGCAATGGACACCACCAAGCAAGCGGCACCATGAAAACCAAGGAGCTCTCCAAACAGGTCAGGGAAAAAGTTGTCTAGAAGTACAGAAGTAATTATATTATTATTATTAATTATAAGTACAGATCAGGGTTAAGTTATAAAAAAATATCCAACACTTTGAACATTCAACGGAGCACCATTGAATCCATTATAAAAAAATGGAAAGAATATGGCACCACAACAAACCTGCCAAGAGATGGCCGCCCACCAAAACTCACGGACTAGACAAGGAGGGCATTAATCAGAGAGGCAACAAAGAGACCAAAGATAACACTGAAAGAGCTGCAAAGCTCCACAGCGGAGATTGGAGTATCTGTCCATAGGACCACTTTAAGCCATACACTCCACAAAGCTGGGCTTTACGGAAGAGTGGCCAGAAAAAAGCCATTGCTTAAAGAAAAAAATAAGCAAACACGTTTCTGGTCAGATGAGACTCAAATTGAGCTTTGTCGCCATCAAGGAAAATGTCTGGCGCAATCCCAACACCTCTCATCATCCTGAGAACACCATCCCCACAGTGAAGGATGGTGGTGGCAGCATCATGCAGTGGGGATGTTTTTCATCGGCAGGGACTGGGAAACTGATCAGAATTGAAGGAATGATGGATGGTGCTAAATACAGGAAAATTCTTGAGGGAAACCTGTTTCAGTCTTCCAGAGATTTGAGACTGGGACGGAGGTTCACCTTCCAGCAGGACAATGACCCTAAGCATACTGCTAAAGCAACACTCGAGTGGTTTAAGGGGAAACATTTAAATGTCTTGGAATGGCCTAGTCAAAGCCCAGACCTCAATCCAATTGAGAATCTGTAGTATGACTTAAAGATTGCTGTACACCAGCGGAACCCATCCAACTTGAAGTAGCTGGAGCAGTTTTGCCTTGAAGAATGTGCAAAAATCCCAGTGGCTAGATTTGCCAAGCTTATAGAGACATACCCCAAGAGACTTGCAGCTGTAATTGCTGCAAAAGGTGGCTCTTTTTTTTGGGGGGGGGGGTGAATAGTTATGCACGCTCAAGTTTTCTGTTATTTTGTCATATTTCTTGTTTGTTTCACAATAAAAAATAGTGGTAGGCATATACAGGCATGTTGTTTAAATCAAATGATACAAACCCCCCAAAAATCCATTTTAATTCCAGGTTGTAAGGCAACAAAATAGGAAAAATGCCAAGGGGGTGAATACTTTTGTAAGCCACTGTATATGGGTCGCTCAGGTGGGTGTCTAGGGTATAGGGATGGGGACCATTTAATCATGATAGGACAATAAATAAATAAACTATTCAATTTATTTTAAAAATGTATATCCCATATCTGCACAAAATTGAAGGCTCTCTCTCACAACCTCTGCTCACAAACACATATGGGCTTTGGGATTTGCAACTGTTATCCCTTTTCACTCACTTAACTCCACACTTTTCCAAAAACAAAAAAACACACCCCACCTTCCATCACAATACATCCGCACATACTGTGCCTTCTATGTCCTCTGTTTGCTGTGTTCCAGTTCCTTATACTTTATTTAGCTAATTATCCTTTCTTCTAATGCTGTCTTATCAATTTATAAAATACTATAAATGGAAAGTCTAATACTAATTATTTTCCAACATTCCCTATTTAGAATGGTATAGTGTAGTTGTAGTTTGTTTCTTTAACAATTGTTTTTTATTACAATCCCTACCATGGCTAGTATTGGGTGTTCCATTATTCGACTCCTCAATGGGAACTTTGTAATATTTAGAATAGCCATGGAGTAGTCTTTGTGTTTCGGAACATTTGGTTATCAATATACAGTTTATCGTCCACGAGAGCTACGTTTCCCTTTTAATCTATTCTCCTTGAAGATTGGGTACAGAACTTTGCGCCGTTCTTTAATTTCCTTTTGGAACTGATCATTCATGCCTATTTTCGTGCCAGCGAGTCTTTTACCCAGCCTTTTAACCATTAGTTTATCTTTAAAGAAAGCAAATTTGGCTATGATTGGGTGCTCATATCTCTGTCCTCTCTGTCAGAAATGGTGTACACGTTCAAGTTGGATTTTGTCGACAGCTTCGCGTGGGATCTGAACCTCTGTATGAAGGATCTCCCCCACCACACCCTCAGGAATGTATCCTTCTTTCTCTTGGATACCAGTAAGTACCAGATTTTCTCTCATAGATCTAGTCTGTATGTCAAGTAAGGCTTCTCTCAGAAAGGTTATTCTTTTTAAGTTCATTAACGTCCGTTTCAATCTTATTGACTGTCCCATTTAGCTTGTTTCTTTCTTTCTCCATTGTCGCAGCTTTTTCATCCCTCATGACAAACAAGTATGCCCAGTTTGTCATTTATCAATTGTAACAGATCGGTTTCCACCCTTACCATTCCCGGTGGTGAAAAGCTTAAATCGTCTGTGTCCGTCGAGGAGTCGCGTTTTCTTTTGGAGATTGGTTCTCCTTGTTTACTCTCCGTCATGATTGTGTGTTGCTTGTTTTCATAATATTTGTCGATACATTTCTCTAACCTTATGATTTGTTTTGTGTTGTTATCCAGATTGAAGGTTAATACCCACCAGTATGTGAAGTGCTAATATTTTGCCTAACTTACAGATATTGAATATTACGTTTTTATCTTGAGGCGATCTGCACCGCTGTGTTCAGTCCGATATCTTGTTCCGATCGATCATCTTTAAGTGCCTTGTTGCAAACTGTATGTTTTGGAATATTTTTTATTCTGTACAAGCTTCCTTCTTTTCACTCTGTAATTTAGGTTAGTATTGTGGAGTAACTACAATGTTGTTGATTCATCCTCAGTTTTCTCATACCACAACCACTAAACTCTGTAACTGTTTTAAAATCACCATTGGCCTCATGGAATCTCTGAGCAGTTTCCTTCCTCTCCAGCAACTGAGTTAGGAAGGACGCCTGTATCTTTGTAGTGACTTGGTGTATTGATACACCATCCAAAGTGTAATTAATAACTTCACCATGCTCAAAGGGATATTCGGCATTCTGCCTTTTTTATTTTTTATACATCTATCAATCTGTGCCCTTCTTTTTGAGTCATTGAAAAACTTCCCTGGTCTTTGTGGTTGAATCTGTGCATGAAATTCACTACTCGATTGAGGGACCTTACAGATAATTGTATGTGTGGGGTACAGAGATGGGGTAGCCATTAAAAAATCATGTTAACCACTATTATTGAACACCAAATGAGTCCATGCAACTTATTATGCGATTTGTTAAGCACATTTTTATTTAGGCTTGCCATAACAAAGGGGTTGAAAACGTATTGAGTCAAGCCATTTCAGCTTTAAATGTTTATTTGACATTATGGGGTATTGTGTGTAGATCAGTGATACACAATCTCAATTTAATACGTGTTTAACTCAGGCTGTAACACAACAAAATGTGGAAAAAGTAAAGAGGTGTGAATACTTTCTGAAGGCACTGGAGTTGCTTACCAAGACGGCATTGACTGTTCCTGAGTGGCCTAGTTACAGTTTTGACTTAAATCGGATTGAAGATTTATGGCAAAACTTGACAATTGCAGTCTAGCAATGATCAACAACCAACTTGACAGAGCTTGAATAATTTTTTAAAGATGAATGTACAAATATTATAAACTCAGCAAAAAAAGAAATGTCCTCTCTCTGTCAACTGCATTTATTTTCAGCAAACTTAACATGTGTAAATATTTGTATGAACATAACAACATTCAACAACGGAGACATAAACTGAACAAGTTCCACAGACATGTGACTAACAGAAATGGAATAATGTGTCCCTGAACAAAGGGGGGGTCAAAATCAAAAGTAACAGTCAGTATCTGGTGTGGCCACCAGCTAAATTAAGTACTGCAGTGCATCTCCTCCGCATGGACTGCACCAGATTTGCCAGTTCTTGCTGTGAGATGTTACCCCACTCTTCCACCAAGGCACCTACATTTCCCAGACATTTCTGGGGGGAATGGCCCTAGCCCTCACCCGCCGATACAACAGGTCCCAGATGTGGTCAATGGGATTGAGATCCGGGCTCTTCACTGGCCATGGCAGAACACTGACATTCCTGTCTTGCAGGAAATCACACACAGAACGAGCAGTATGGCTGGTGGCATTGTCATGCTGGAGGGTCATGTCAGGATGAGCCTGCAGGAAGGGTACCACATGAGGGAGGAGGATGTCTTCCCTGTAACGCATAGCGTTGAGATTTCCTGCAATGACAACAAGTTCAGTCCGATGATGCTGTGACACACCGCCCCAGACCATGACGGACCCTCCACCTCCAAATCGATCCCGCTCCAGAGTACAGGTCTCGGTGTAACGCTCATTCCTTCGATAAACGCGAATCTGACCATCACACCTGGTGAGACAAAACCGCGACTCGTCAGTGAAGAGCACTTTTTGCCAGTACTGTCTGGTCCAGCGATGGTGGGTTTGTGCCCATAGGTGACGTTGTTGCCGGTGATGTCTGGTGAGAACCTGCCTTACAACAGGCCTACAAGCCCTCAGTCCAGCCTCTCTCAGCCTATTGCGGACAGTCTGAGCACTGATGGAGGGATGGTGCGTTCCTGGTGTAACTCGGGCAGTTGTTGTTGCCATCCTGTATCTGTCCCACAGGTGTGATGTTCGGATGTACCGATCCTGTGCAGATGTTGTTACACGTGGACTGCCACTGCGAGGACAATCAGCTGTCTGTCCTGTCTCCCTGTAGCACTGTCTTAGGCGTCTCACAGTACGGACATTGCTTTTTTTTTGCCCTGGCCACATCTGTAGTCCTCATGCCTCCTTGCAGCATGCCTAAGGCACGTTCACGCAGATGAGCAGGGACCCTGGGCATCTTTCTTTTTGTGTTGAGTCAGTAGAAAGGCCTCTTTAGTGTCCTAAGTTTTCATAACGGTGACCTTAATTGCCTACCGTCTGTAAACTGTTAGTGTCTTAACAACCGTTCCACAGGTGCATGTTCATTAATTGTTTATGGTTCATTGAACGAGCATGGGAAACAATGAAGATCTGTGAAGTTTTTTTGATTTTTCTGAAAAAGGGAAATTTCTTTTTTTGCTGAGTTTACAATCCAGGTGTGCAAAGCTCTTAGAAACTTACCCAGAAAGACTCACATCTGCAATCACTGCCAAAGGTGATTATTACATGTATTGAATACTTATGTAAATGAAATATTTCTGTATTTCATTTTCAATAAATTAGCAAAAAGTTCTAAAAACATATTTTCACTTTGTCATTATGGGTTATTGTGTGTAGATGGGTGAGAAAAAACATAAATTTAATCAATTTTGAATTCAGGCTGTAATACAACAAAATGTGGAATAAGTCAAGGGATATGAATACTTTCTGAAGGCACTGTACCTATAACTAAATGTACAAAGGAAGTACCGTACAGGGTACCACCCCAGTGACAAGCGTTTGCACCCCTTTATGAACAAATCTGAACTTTTTTTTCTAAGAGTGAATGCCCAATATGTTTCTTCATTCTACAGTACCTAAAACAATAACTCCACTGGATACACTGTCTCTATTCTCAGACAATACACAGCCTAGCCCTAGACCCATGTGAGCGCCGTTGCTCCAGCACATTGTCTCCTTACTCTGTGGTCGAGGATTGATGACAGTACTCACGTCGGCATTTCTTGCAGCAGGTGCCCTCCACATTCACGGGGAGAGAGTCCTCTGAGCAGTTGGCAGGGGGACAGAATATCCTGTGACACTCCACCACTCCGTTCTGTAGAGACAAGAGATTACCCTAAAACACACAAATAGCATTACAGAGAGCTCTAACATCCCAGTGTGTGTGCGTGTCTGTGGTACTGCCAACAAGATGAGTGCAAAACATACAGACAAAAACATACTGCATTCAAAAATCATGTCCTCACTTATCAGTCCTCACTTATCTGTTATTTGTGCAAATCACATAATCAAACCATCAAACTCAATCATATCAACTGGACTCTGTAATAGACTCATAGAAGGAAGTCATGGTGGTAATCTCTCTCTCTCAATGGAATATACTGGACTGTTTGTAATTAAGCAATAATAATGATAGTGATACTCATATTAACAGCAATTATAACAAATAATAATAAAGAATAGGCAAATATGAATAATCACACTATACTTCTCCCTGACTGTCCCTCAGGTTGTATCAGGAGGCCTCAAATTTGGCTGCTAAAACACAGCATTTTGTTTTTTTCACCAATTATGTATTTAAGTTCATCTTCAACATTTAAGTTTTCTAATTCTTCGTATTGTTGTATAATGTGGGGAAATAGTTTATTTCTTATGTCAAAATATCTATCACAGTTTCACAGAAAATGCAGCTCTGTCTCTATCTCTTCCTGGGGGCAGAATCAGCAGCCATGTTTGCCTGGGACGACTGGTCTCTATGGCCAGGCTGTGCTCACTGAGTCTGTACATAGTTAGTATTTTCCTCAGTTTTCTATCAGTTACAGTTGTCAGATAGTCTGCCACTGTGTACTGTCTGTTTAGAGCCATATAGCATTGCAGTTTACTTAGATTTGTTGTGGTTTCTCCAATAGGTAATATATTTTTCATTTTGCTTTGTGAAAATTTGGTTGGATCTGATTTTCTGAATGCTGTCCTGAGGCTTTGTTTGGTTGGTAGTGGTTAGTGAATTGAGCCTCAGAACCAGCTGGCTGGTCACCTCTTGGCATTTGAGGGCTTTATATGTGGGGTCAATTGTTTTAAAATGATTATAGCGTTTGGTGGCTCTTTTTTGGATATTGACCAGAAGAGGGAATTCTGCTCTGCATGCATTGTTTGTAGTTTTTCTCTGTACTCTGAGGATGCTATTACAGACCCCACACCTCGCTGCCATATAGTGCAATTGGCTATATTATTGATTTGAATATTTTGAACCAGATCCTAATTGATATGTCTAATTCGATAGATATTTCAATGGCATAGAAAGCCCTCCTTGCTTTGTCTTTCAGTTCATTTACAGCCAGGTTGAAGTTCCCTGGAGCCCAGTAAAAATGGATATCGGTTTCCCTGACATCTGGATCTTTTCTGGAATATCATACTTTTTGTCGTTTTGAGATTGACTGTCAGGGCCCAGGTCTGACAGAACTGTTGCAGATTATCTAATTGTTGCTATGAAACATATTTTGTGGGGGACAGCAGCACCAGGCCATCTGCATACAGGAGGCATTTTATATCTGTGTCGTTAAGAGTGAGATAGGGGGATGTTGATTGTTGTAGTGTTTTTGCCAATTCATTAATGTTTTGTTTTGGTTCACCTGTTTATCAATTAAGGTGTGAAGAGTATAAATGATCTGATGTTCGATAATTTGGTAGGAACCCAATTTGACTTTTGTTTAGGACATCGAGAAAGTGCAGTAATCTGCTGTTCAGGTTACTGCACAGAATATTTTCCCCAGGTTGCTGCTCTCTCGCTCTCTCTCGCTCTCTCTCACTCTCTCTCGCTCTCTGTCCCACTCTCTCGCTCTCTCTCAATCTCTCCTTCTCTCTCTCCTTCTCTCTCATTTTCTCTCTCTCTCTCTCTCTCCCCCATCTCTCTCTCTTGCGCTCACCCTTTCTCTCTATCCATCTCTCTATCTCAATCTCTTTCTCTCTCCACCCCCCTCTCTCTCTTTCTCTCTTTCTCTCTCTCTGTCACTCTCACCCTCCCTCTATATCCCTCTCTCTCAATCTCTCCTTCTTTCTCAACCCCCCCCTCCCCCTCCCCCTCTCTCCTCTCTCTCTCTCTCTCTCTCTCTCTCTCTCTCTCTCTCTCTCTCTCTCTCTCTCTCTCTCTCTCTCTCTCTCTCTCTCTCTCTCTCTCTCTCTCTCTCTCTCTCTCTCTCTCTCTCTCTCTCTCTCTCTCTCTCTCTCTCTCTCTCTCTCTCTCTCTCTCTCCATGCACCACTTAATTTCATGACTAATCTAAAATGGCGTCTCCCACGGGGCTTGGTGGATATCAGTTAATGGCATGATATCTGCGGGAGGAAATCGCACTCACAAAACTCCATCCTGGGCCCGACATGCAGCGATGCAGCAAGTTTAATTCACAAGGGTCTGAGATTGTCCTGATTCTACACATTTTCTGAGTTCAACACGCTCATGAGGAGGTAGGAACTCTTATTACTGGAAGTATTATTTGGTTGGGAATGCTTGGTTGATAGAAGGATGGAGAGAGAGAGAGAGAGAGAAAGAGAGAGAGAGATAGATTGAGAGAATGAACTACAAGACAAAATACAAACACTTCAACCCAAAAAGGCCTGTGGTGTTAATGGTATCCTAAATGAAATTATAAAATATACAGACCACAAATTCAAATTGGCTATACTTAAACTTTAACATTATCATCAACTCTTCCCCAATATTTGGAACTAAGGTCAGATCACCCCAATCCACAAAAGTGGAGACAAATTCGACCACAATAACTACCGTGGGATATGCATCAACAGCTCCTGTCACGTCTCCTCCCGTTGCTCCCCTCTGGTGCTCTGATTCACCGGACTACTGAGCCACTGGTCTGAGCGCACCACCTCGGCAACACCGGAATGGAAACCCAACGCACCCTAATCACCTCCAGCGCACCTGCACCTCATCATCTCATCACCACCCCTATTTAGTGTGATTGTTTAGCTTCGTGTCGTTTACTCTATCTTTGTTATTTCTCTTGCTCATTGTTAAGTAAATCTTGACCTTGTTAATTCCTGCGTCTGCGTCCTGCCTCTTCGTATACTCAGTACGCGTCACAGCTCCCTTAGGAAAATCCTCTGCATTATCATTAACAGCAGACTCCTACATTTCCTTAGTGAAAACAATGTTCTGAGCAAATGTCAAATTGGCTTTTTACCAAATTACTGTACGACAGACCATGTATTCACCCTGCACACCCTTATTGACAAACAAACAAAACAAAACAAAACAAAAGCAAAGTCTTCTCATGCTTTGTTGATATCAAAAAATGCTTTTGACTGAATTTGGCATGAGGTTCCGCTATTTAAATTGGTGGAAAGCGGTGTTGGAGGGAAAACATGCAACATTATAAAATCCATGTACACAAACAACAAGTGTGCAGTAAACGTTTATTTAAAAACACACAGATTTCTTTCCTCAGGGCCGGGGGGTGAGACATGGATACAGCTTGAGCCCCACCCTCATCAGCATTTATATCAATGAATTGGCGAGGGCACTAGAACAGTCTGCAGCACCCGGCCTCACCTTACTAGACTCTGAAGTTAAATGTTTATTGTTTGCAGATGATCTGGTGCTTCTGTCCCCAACTAAGTAGGGCCTACAGCAGCACCTAGATCTTCTGCACGGATTCTGTCAGACTTGGGCCCAGACAGTAAATCTCAGTAAGACAAAAATAATGGTGTTCCAAAAAAGGTCCAGTTGCCAGGACCATAAATACAAATTCCACCTAAACACTGTTGCCCTAGAGCACACGAAAACGATACATACCTCGGCCTAAACATCAGCACCACAGGTAACTTCCACAAAGCTTTGAATGATCTGAGAGACAATGCAAGAAGGGCCTTCTACGCCACGAAAAGGAATATACAATTTGAGCCTTTTACACCATGAAAAGGAACATAACATTTGACATCCCAATTAGGATCTGGCTTAAAATATTTGAATCAGTTATAGAACCCATTGCCCTTTATAGGTGTGAGGTCTGGTGTCCACTCACCAACCAATAATTCACAAAATGGGACAAACACCAAATTGCATGCAGAGTTCTGCAAAAGCATCCTCTGTGTACAACGTAATACACCAAATAATGCATGCAGAGCAGAATTAGGACAATTTCCGCTAATGATCAAAATCCAGAAAAGAGCGATTAAATTCTACAACCAACTAAAAATAAGTGATTCTCAAACCTTCCATAACAAAGCCCTCACCTACAGAGAGATCAACCTGGAGAAGAGTCCCCTCTGCCAGCTGGAACGGGGACTCTGCTCACAAACACAAACAGACCCCACAGAGCCCCAGGACAGCAACACAATTAGACCCAACCAAATCATGAGAAAACAAAAAGATAATTACTTGGCATATTGGAAAGCATCCACAAAAAAGCAGAGCTAACTGGAATGTTATTTGGCCCTAAACAGAGAGTACATATTATCAAAATACCTGACCACTGTGACTGACCCAAAATTAAGGAAAGCTTTGACTAGTGTATGTACAGACTCAGTGAGCATGCTATCGAGAGAGGCCGCCATCAGCATACCTGGCTCTCAAGAGAAGACAGGCTATGTGCCCATTGCCCACATAATGAGATGGAAACTCAGCTGCACTGCCTAATCTCCTGCCAACTGTATGACCATATCAGAGACACATATTTCCCTCAAATTACAAAGACCATTAACGAATTTGAAAACAAATCCAATCTTGATAAACTCCCATATCTATTAGGTGAAATACCACAGTGTGCCACCACAGCAGAATGATTTGTGAACTGTTGCTACAAGAAATGGGCAACCAGTGGAGCACAAACACCATTGTAAATACAACCTATATTTATCTGTTTATCTATTTTCCCTTTAATACTTCAACTATTTGCACATGTTTACAACATTGCAAATAATATAACATTTGAAATGTCTATATTCTTTTACAATTTTTGTGAGTGTAATGTTTACTGTTCATTTTGATTGTTTATTTCCCTTGTGTTTATTTCCCTTTTGTTTCTTCTCTATTTCACTTGCTTTGGCAATGTAAACATATGTTTGACATTCCAATAAAGCCTGAATTTAATGTAATTTAATTGAGAGAGAGAGAGAGAGAGAGAGAGAGAGAGAGAGAGAGAGAGAGAGAGAGAGAGAGAGAGAGAGAGAGAGAGAGAGAGAGAGAGAACAAGCGAGAGCTGAGATGAGATAGAGAGAGAGAGAGAGCGAGAGAGAGGGAAAGAGCAAACAAGAGAGAGGCTTATACTGTATACCCTGAGGCAGGTATTGTACCTGTGTTCAATATTAGGTTATATCCTATTTTAGTATATTACATTATATTACATTATCTCATTATATCATATTGAACCCTATTACATTGTCCTTGTTGTGGACACAATTAAGCTCATTAGCTTTTGCGACGAAATAGAGAAAGAATGAGAGAAAGAGAAGGGAGAAGAAATACTAAATATATATATATTGTTATTTATTGTTTACTGTTCCTAATTATCATTATTTGTGACTTGTTTCAGGAAACTAGGTGTATGTTGCTTCACAGGAGTGCCATTGGAAAGTTTTTTTTATCATTTTGTTCAAAATGCGTTTTTTGGCAGAAATGCATTCTGGAACATAATTAATAACAAACTTGCATGCAATACAATTGTTAAATTACGAGCCTAGTTGGCTTAGCCACAGAAAAAGACACCAACCTTGGTCTGCCATGTAGCCCACTTCTGTCTATAATATGAGCTGGTCAATATGTGTAGGTAATCCTTTCTAACAAGCTTTTTTGAAAGATATCATGTAGTAGAACTGCATAAGTGTTGCTCTCCACTTTCTGGAGGACCGAGTTTTGAAATCAGTGGAATTAGAGTATGATAGCTAAGGAGATGGAGAAAATTCTGGCATTTGATTGCAAATATGCAGACGGAGTCAAAAAGAGAACACACAGAATGCTGTTGTGTAAAAAAACCCTGTCTAAGGGCAACCATGGCATCCGTGACAGAGAGGGAGAAGAGTTAATCCATGTATACGGGTAAGAGAGTCTAGCTAGCTACGTTTTCAGATATTACACATTTCTAATTCTGTCAGAAAGTCGTTTTCATTTAAAGTTAAAGTGTACTCTAAGCTAGGTTGCTAACGATAGCTGGCTGGCTAGCTAGCTAACGTTATGTATATGATCTGTGTTATTCTGCCCTGGTATTGCGTTCCCGTGCAAAACTAGACAGATAGCTAACAACTGAGTCTTCAATAAAACTTCCAAGGCGTGACTTTTCTTGAACGAATGTATTGAAAACGTTTATGTTGTGAAACTGCAAATACAGAAAATAATATACTTTAGTATTCAATTCACATTGACATACTGTAGCTGTACATTATACATTTCAAGTTGAAGTTGCATAAATACAAAGCAAGTGCCAAGTTACCATGTATCTGGCATGACGACAACCAAATAGATAATTACTCTATGAGTAACAACTAGCCAACTCCTTTCATTACTCTAATAATGTACAAACACTTCTGTACAATAACAAAGCATATTACACTAGAAACAGTAACAAACTATAGTATGTTTTACACTTCTTTTACATGACGCACGAGCAAACTAATACAGCTAACGGCATCCATGAAAGTCAATGCAATTTGCGTGAGTAAATGTAACCAATTAACATTGATAAGTAAGCAATTCTGTCAATAACAATATTATCATCACTTGCAATATGCTTGAATTGAACTTACAAACAAATATTTTCCGAGGCTGAAGCGTAACAAGAAATAGTTGCACTGAAAGAACTGTACAGTAACGTTGTTTCTAGCTGCTTGTCTGCGTGCATAAAACAACTTTACTTCCGGGTTTTTCGTACAATTCTAAGTACCAGAAAGCTCCACTAGGGGGCGCTAAACACCATGGAACACAATGAAAGTCACTCTTAATCACTATAATAAAATAATCTGTTACCTTCTAACAAGATGGCAGCACACTCCCCGCCTGGTATAATGAGATTGTGCCACTATGAAATCAAATATTTTGCCTCTAGGATGCTTCAGAAAGAAGAACAACAATCTCTGAGATTGGTCTCAGAAACACCTTAGCAATCCCTTGCTTGACAACCTTTAGTTCTACTTTCCTGACCTTTCCGTCAGTACTGGGAAAGGTTTTGACCACAAGTCCGACTGGCCAGTCATTTCTGTGCGTCTGACTGTCTTTCAATAAGACAACATCTCCCACTTTCACATTTGGCTTTTCTGCTGTCCATTTTCTGCGTCTCTGCAGTGTTGTCAGGTACTCCTGTCTCCACCTTTTCCAAAAAGTGTCAGCGAGACACTGGACTTGCTTCCACTGTTTTCCATGAAGATCGTTCATGTGGAAATATCCAGAAGGGGCTGAGGTAGCGTTGGTCTTTTGTGTCAGTAACATTGAGGGTGTAAGAATGGCAGGCATGTCAGGATCGGTTGACACTGACACTAGGGGTCTCGCATTGATTATTGCCATAACTTCAGACATAAGAGTGCTCAAGACCTCATGTGTGAGACGAGTGGAGCCCGTCTGAAACAGCATAGCATCAAGGATACGTCTGGCAACCCCAATGAGTCTCTCCCAAGAACCACCCATATGAGACGAGTGTGGGGGGATTAAATACCCAAGTACATCCCTTGTCTGAGAGGTATTTAGTCAACTCTGAGTCATTTGTGTCGATTCCCAGTTCCCTGCAGGCACCTATAAAGTTTGTACCTCGATCAGAGCGTAGCACTTTTGCTGGACCGCGGATAGAGAAAAAACGCCTCAGCGCGTTGATGAAGCTGGATGTGGACATGGATTCGATGAGCTCAATATGGACTGCTCTAGTAGACATACATGTAAAGAGTACCGCCCAGCGCTTGGAGTCTGCACTACCACCTCTAGTGCGACGCAGTTATGACATTCCATGGTCCAAACACATCAAGTCCAACACTGGTGAATGGTGGCTCTGATGTGAGTCTGTCTGCAGGTAAGTCCGCCATCTTTTGGTCAATTGACTTTCCTCTAACCTTACGGCAGGTGACACACTTGTGGATGATACCAGAGACCAGATGTTTGCTCCCAATAATCCAGAAGCCTGCTGCTCGAATAGCTCCATCTGAAAAATGACGGCCCTGGTGAGCCACTTGCTCGTGATAATGTCTTACCAGCAGAGTGGCGACATGATGCGTCCGTGGGATGATGAGAGGATGTTTTTCGTCTTGTGACAGGTCGGCAGAGGATAATCGGCCTCCCACCCTCAGCAACCCATCCTCATCAATCACTGGGTTCAGCTTTTTGAGTGTCCTTTGTTTTGGTAACTCTTTTCCTTTCTCAAGGCATTTGAATTCCTCTTTGAAGGCTTCATGTTGCACACAGTGAATGATTGCTCTTTTGGCTTGTGACAACTCACTTGTACTGCATGGTTTTTTACACTGATGCCAGCCTCTGCAGTTGTTGTCGTCCGCACTTTTGTGAAAGGATCTGGCAACATGAATGAGTCGTGCTGTGGCTCGATTGAGAGCTTTCCAGTTCGAGAACCTCTCAAAGCGATGAGAGCCGAATTGAGCTCCAGAAACCTTAGTGACGAAGGCAGTGACGTCTGGCCGAATCTCTGCGTCTGCGTCAGGCTCTACAAGGTCAAAATTGATGGTCTCAGACTCACTTGAGTTTGCTTGAGCCAGAAAAGGGGGACCTGAGAACCAACTGGTGTGCTTTAAGAGTGCGGCTCGTATGGGCCTGGTTGCATGGTCTGCTGGATTGCTGTCAGTGTTTACGTAACACCACTGGTCTGGATTGGTAGACTTCCTGATACGAGTTACCCTATTGGCAACATACACATAAAATCTTTTGGTGACATTGTGGATGTAACCGAGAACTATCTTACTGTCTGTGTAGAACTTGGCTGCATTTACATCAATGTCTATTTCATCTCTGATCAGTTCATACATCTCAACAGCTAGCACAGCCGCACACAGTTCTAGGCGTGGGATAGTGTGGGCCGGTCGAGGGGCCAATTTAGATTTCCCCATGACAAATCCAACATGGCATTGACCTTCCGAGTCAATAACTCTCAGATAGGCTACTGCTCCTATGGCTACTGTAGAGGCATCCGAGAAGATGTGCAGCTCTCTTCTTTGAGTGGTAGACAAGGAGACTGGGATGTAGGGCCGCTGAATATACAGATGTTCCAACTCCATCAAAGATTCCTTCCACATTTTCCATTCCTCTTCTTTTTCTGTGGGAAGGGGGCATCCCACTCACTCTGATCAGAAGAGAGTTCTCTGATTAAGGCTTTCCCTTGCATTGTTATTGGAGCCACAAACCCAAGGGGGTCATAAAGACTATTCACTGTGGACAGGATGCCTCTCCGTGTAAAAGGCTTCTCATTGTGGGACACCTGGAATGTGAAGCTGTCTGTTTCAGGTTCCAGGAAAGTCCTAGGCTCCGTTGAAAAGGGAGAGGATCTACTCCGAGTTCCAAGTCTTTAAGTCCTTGGCACGGTCCTCCATGGGGAAGGCTTCCATAACTGTTTTGCTTTGGATGCAATCTTGTGTAGTTTCATGTTGGACTCCGCTAACATTGCTTGTGTTTTTCTCATAATGTTGATAGCTTCTTCTGGAGTAGCTACTGATATCAGCCCATCATCGACATAAAAGTTCCTCACTACAAACTGCTTGGGTTCTGACCCGTATTCCTTCTCACCCTGTAGAGCTGCTCGTCTCATGCAGTAGATGGCTACGGCTGGTGAGGGGCTGTTCCCAAATACATGGACTTTCATCCTGTACTCAGTTATGTTTCTATCTGGGTTGTTGTCTTCATACCAGAGAAACCTTAAGTAATCTCTGTGATCCTCACGTACACCAAAACAGTAAAACATTTGTTGCACATCTGTCGTTAGTGCAATGCCATCCTTGCGAAGCGCATTAAGACGCCCAAGAGTGTGTTGTTTAAGTCTGGACCCCTGAGCAGGACGTCGTTCAGTGACACGCCTTGACACTCAGCGCTGGAGTCAAACACCACTCTTATTTGTTCAGGCTTTTGTGGATGGTAAACACCAAATATTGGCAGATACCAGCGTTCTTTGTCTCCCTCTAGTGTCGGAGAATGTTCAGCTTGGTCGTTATCCAGCATCTTTTGCATGAAGTCAATAAATTGAAGTTTCATGCCAGGCTTTTTGTCTAAAGTCCTACGAAGTGATGTGAGACGCTTCATGGCCTGCTCCCTGTTATTAGGAAGACGACGTCTAGTGGGGCGAAAGGGTAGTGGAGCTACCCAGTTGTTTCCATCATCCTGGAAAACCTGTTTGTCCATAATGTCCAAGAAAGCTTTGTCTTCCACAGATGGTGCTGGTTTATCATCGTCTTGTGTTTTGTTGAACACGGAACATCCCAGGCTGTCTGTGTTCACAGTTGTGCTTGGATCTCTCGAGTGCCCTGTAGAGAGAGAAATGTGTTGCTGAGCTACGCTGCTGTAGTTCTCTTTCACCTGGATGATGTCAGGGCAAGGGCTCAGATAGGACGTGCGACCATTCTGAAGTATGTTTGTCCTGAACACGTTAACACTGGCTGGTCGGTGAGCCGTTCCCAGACAAACTTCCCCCACGATGACCCACCCGAGGTCGAGTCGCTGTGCATAAGGAGTGTCGTGGGGCCCATTGATTTGTTCTCGTACCTTGTGGACCCTTAAGATGTCTCGTCCTAAGAGCAGGAGGATGGGAGCGTCTGGGTCCACAGCTGGAATTTTGTCCGCCACTGGTTGCAGATGGGGATGATGATGCGCAATGTCTGGGGAGGGAATCTCCATTCTATCGTCTGGCATCATGTCACACTCTATCAGAGTAGGGAGAGTGAGCTGCTTGTGTCCGTCTATAGACTCCACCATGAAGTTGACGGCTCTCCTGCCTGAAGTCTCTGTTACCCCAGAACAGGTCTTCATGGTGTATGGAGCAGAGTTGTCATTGATGTTGAAGAGATTGAAAAACTCTGTCTTGGCCAGAGATTTGTTGCTCTGTTCATCAAGCACTGCATACATTTTGACAGCTTTCTCTCTTTTCCCAGCTGGATAAGCTTTGACTAGGCATATTTTTGAACATGATCTTGGATTGGCTGCCTCACCACAGATCTCGGTACACTTTGAGGTGACTGATAGAAGAGCATCTTCACCTTGCTCCCCGCCATGCTCTTTCTCTGCTGTAGCGGTGTCTATCGTTGAAGGAGCTGGACATGGATGCAAAACAGCAAGATGTCTGTCGCTGTCACACTCGGAGCACTTGATTGACACCTTACAGTCTTTAGCTCTGTGCTGAGTTGACCCACAACATCGGAAACAAATGCCATTCTCTTTGAGATATGATTTGCGCTCATCTAGGGTTTTGTATCTAAATCCGCAACACTTTTTAAGAGGATGAGGCTTGTTATGTATTGGACAGTGATGGTCAGGGCTTTCAACCTTTGTCTTACTTGGTTTGGTTTGGTGGTCTGAGGGCTCAGATGACACATCTGTTTTGTGTACAGTCACAGGTGTCCTGCTGCTGTACCTGACAGGTTTCTCACTTTTCACAGACACCTGGGTAGTTGAGGTGTAGAGGGTGAAGCTGGGGTCGTTTCTAATTTTCGCCTGGTTCCTGATGAATCTCGAGAAAAACGAGAATGGTGGGAATGCTACCCAATAGTCCTCCTTGTATTTGGATCCCTGTGCTATCCATTTCTCTTGTAAACTGAATGGAAGTTTCTCTACTATACGGTTTACCCCACGAGATGTGTCCAGATAAGCGAGGCCTGGAAGGTACCCTTCTTCTTTAGCACACTCCAGTTCGAGAAGAATGTCACCCAGTTCTCTTAGTTTGTGATTGTCTTTGTTAGACAGTTTTGGAAATTCATCAATTTTCTTCAACAGTGCATTCTCGATCACTTCGGGTGTACCATAGCACTCTTCTAGTCGTTGCCAGACCATGTTAAGCCCTGCTGTTGCATTGAGAATATAGACAGATCTAATTCTCTTTGCTTGCTCAGACGACTCTGCCCCTAGCCACTTGGTAATTAGATCTAACGCTTCCCTGGCTGATAGATTCAAGTCTCTGGTCGCATTGAGAAAAGATGCTTTCCATGCCCAATAATTTTCAGGACGATCATCAAACTTCAGGAGTCCGAACTCACCATCTCACGGCGCAGGAGGTACTTGGTGAGTTCTGGTGCCACTTGTGACTCAGGGAAGCCTTGTGTCGGTGACTGGAAGTGGGTTTGTTTTCCCTTTCCACCATGCTGCTTTTCATTTCTTTTGTACGGAGAGTCTCTGCTCATGCTCCGTTGTTTGCTACTTTCTGGATTGTGGCCTGTAGCTGGGTCAACACTAAGCTCTTGTGTCTCTACTTCAAATGGCATTTCAGCAAAGTAGGGCCTAGCATGTTGTTGCACATACTCACAAGTACGTTGGACTGGATTTAAGGGCTGTGTCCCTGTGTTGAGTTCTCTGTGGAGCTCTCTGCGTTCAGACTCTACAGCTTCTTCAAAGGCTACAGCTTCAGCCAACGCAGCAGCAGCTGTTCTCTCAACTTGGAGAACATATAAACTTGCATCCAGTTCCGCTTTTTGTTTCATCATAGAAGCTTCCTTTTCAGCATAGGAGACTCTAGCACGCGTCGTCCGCCTTGGCACGTGCTTTGATGGCTGCATAACTTGCCGTTGAGGATCTGCTTGACTGTTTTGATGACCTTGATCTTGCAGACTGAGACTTGGTCTCAATGTGCTGAAGAGGCTCCTCCATCTCTCTTACTCGCTCCTCTTCCTCTTTCTGTCGAACACTTGCCTCTGGTTGCTGCATCGTAGACTGCTGGTCATCCCTAGGATCAGAGGCTTTGTTGGCTAATGAACGTAGAATCATAACCACCACGTGCGATTATTCTTGTGCTTGAGCCCGCCGTGATGATGTTTTTTCACTATTCTGCCCTGGTATTGCGTTCCCGTGCAAAACTAGACAGATAGCTAACAACTGAGTCTTCAATAAAACTTCCAAGGCGTGACTTTTCTTGAACGAATGTATTGAAAACGTTTATGTTGTGAAACTGCAAATACAGAAAATAATATACTTTAGTATTCAATTCACATTGACATACTGTAGCTGTACATTATACATTTCAAGTTGAAGTTGCATAAATACAAAGCAAGTGCCAAGTTACCATGTATCTGGCATGACGACAACCAAATAGATAATTACTCTATGAGTAACAACTAGCCAACTCCTTTCATTACTCTAATAATGTACAAACACTTCTGTACAATAACAAAGCATATTACACTAGAAACAGTAACAAACTATAGTATGTTTTACACTTCTTTTACATGACGCACGAGCAAACTAATACAGCTAACGGCATCCATGAAAGTCAATGCAATTTGCGTGAGTAAATGTAACCAATTAACATTGATAAGTAAGCAATTCTGTCAATAACAATATTATCATCACTTGCAATATGCTTGAATTGAACTTACAAACAAATATTTTCCGAGGCTGAAGCGTAACAAGAAATAGTTGCACTGAAAGAACTGTACAGTAACGTTGTTTCTAGCTGCTTGTCTGCGTGCATAATAACAACTTTACTTCCGGGTTTTTGTACATAATTCTAAGTACCAGAAAGCTCCTCTAGGGGGCGCTAAACACCATGGAACACAATGAAAGTCACTCTTAATCACTATAATAAAATAATCTGTTACCTTCTAACAAGATGGCAGCACATGTGTAGTAATATTATTCGTATCTCAGAGCCATTTGCATTGCTAGTTATAGCCTAATGTTAGCTAGCTAACATTGAACCTGGTTGGTTAGCTTCCTGCATATGCATGCAGGGTAGTAACGATATGAGTTGGGATTATGGTTAATTGTTTAGCTAGCTAGCTACATGTCTAACAAGACTCCACTATAAAAGTACAGTGAGGGAAAAAAGTATTTGATCCCCTGCTGATATTGTATGTTTGCCCACTGACAAAGAAATGATCAGTCTATAATTTTAATGGTAGGTTTATTTGAACAGTGAGAGACAGAATAACAACAACAAAAAATCCAGAAAAACGCATGTCCAAAATGTTATAAATTGATTTGCATTTTTATGAGGGAAATAAGTAGAAATAATTCTGTCTCCCAGGTGTCTTTTATACAGGTAACGAGCTGAGATTAGGAGCACACTCTTAAAGGGAATGCTCCTAATCTTAGCTTGTTACGTGTATAAAAGAAACCTGTCCACAGAAGCCATCAATCAATCAGATTCCAAACTCTCCACCATGGCCAAGACCAAAGAGCTCTCCAAGGATGTCAGGGACAAGATTGTAGACCTACACAAGGCTGGAATGGGCTACAAGACCATCGCCAAGCAGCTTGGTGAGAAGGTGACAACAGTTGGTGCGATTATTCGCAAATAGAAGACAACAGAACTGTCAATCTCCCTCGGCCTGGGGCTCCATGCAAGATCTCACCTCGTGGAGTTGTAATGATCATGAGAACGGTGAGGAATCAGCCCAGAACTACACGGGAGGATCTTGTCAACGATCTCAAGGAACCTGGGACCATAGTCACCAAGAAAACAATTGGTAACACAGTACGCCGTGAAGGACTGAAATCCTGCAGCACCCGCAATGTCCCCCTGCTCAAGAAAGCACATATACAGGCCCGTCTGAAGTTTGCCAATGAACATCTGAATGATTCAGAGGAGAACTGGGTGAAAGTGTTGTGGTCAGATGAGACCAAAATGGAGATCTTTGGCATCAACTCAACTCGACTTGTTTGGATTTGGAGGAATGCTGCCTATGACCCCAAGACTACCATCCCCACCGTCAAACATGAAGGTGGAAACAGTATGCTTTGGGGGTGTTTTTCTGCTAAGAGGACAGGACAACTTAACCGCATTAAAGGGACGATGGACGGGGCCATGTACCGTCAAATCTTGGGTGAGAACCTCCTTCTCTCAGCCAGGGCATTGACATTGGGTCATGGATGGGTATTCCAGCATGACAATGACCCAAAACACACGGCCAAGGCAACAAAGGAGTGGCTCAAGAAGAAGCACATTAAGGTCCTTGAGTGGCCTAGCCAGTCTCCAGACCTTAATCCCATAGAAAATCTGTGGAGGGAGTTGAAGGTTTGAGTTACCAAACGTCAGCCTCGAAACCTTAATGACTTGGAGAAGATCTGCAAAGAGGAGTGGGACAAAATCCCTCCTGAGATGTGTGCAAACCTGGTGGCCAACTACAAGAAACGTCTGACCTCTGTGATTGCCAACAAGGGTTTTGCCACCAAGTACTAAGTCATGTTTTGCAGAGGGGTCAAATACTTATTTCCCTCATTAAAATGCAAATCAATTTATAACATTTTTGACATTAGTTTTTCTGGATTTCTTTTTGTTCTTCTGTCTCTCACTGTTCAAATTAACCTACCATTAAATTATAGACTGATTATTTATTTGTTAGTGGGCAAACGTACAAAATCAGCAGGGGATCAAATACTTTTTTCCCCTCACTGTAACTATTTCAATAGAATGTTTATGATGTCACTGCGACAACTGTCGATAGACGTAGCTGGTACATTTCCTCTGGCTATCTACTCCGATTTCAGAGCACTCTCGTCCGAGTGTGCCAGAGCGCAGAATAACTGACGAATTTACGAACGCTCAACACCCGTTGAATATGGCCGGTGTCCGTAAACGTTGGCAAAAAAGCTTGATTAAATTTTTGCCAGCAGCACATTTGCAGTCACCAATGCTCTGGATAACATAAAAACAGCCCAACCAGCTCTGCTAGGGTGAGTAAAATGGTCAGAGTGAGCTGTTCTCTCATTTTTGTCTGGAAGTAACTAGCAAGCTAACCAACGTCTTGACTGCTTGACTGCTGTTGCTAGGTCAGAACGCTCGGATCAACCCTACTCCTCGGCCAGAGCGTCCAGTGTGCGCTCTGAATGCACTGAGAAAGAAACGCTCTGAATTTACGAACGGACAATCTGACAACGCTCTGAGTTTACGAATGACCAGAGCACACTCTGGCACTCCAGTTTGTATTTACGAACACACCCGTAGTATAAGCTAGCCTTTAGTCTTGAAATGTTTGGTTGTTTAGTACATAGCCTCACATGTGAATCCTTAAAGAGATGGGTGGGGCTAAATCTTCAGAGGGTGTGAACGATGCTGAATAGGTGTAGACAAAGAAGAGCTCTCCAGTAGGTACTGAAACATTCAACAGTGAGGTTACAAGTTATCAACTTTCAAAGCAGAATAACTTTCTCATTGTTTCTCCATGTTTTAGCTCTTAGTCTCTACTTTTATCCAATGTAAAAAAAAAAAACATTTCAAATTTTGCTACGTAAGACGGAGTCGAGCCGGTCGGACACATTTGTATGTTTTTTATTTTGTGAATAGGCGATATGCACAGGCGAGCATAACGCATTTCCGGTTAAATCTCAGGATGGATTTAAACTTCCGGTTATCATAGAATGCTGTGCTACCGTATGCTAGCATTGAATACTTGTCGTCAAAAACATCCGAAACGGTTAATTTTCGTCGTTGTTGTTGTTTATCTTCATGTTTATGTTAATGTTTTTACTTGTAATACTTCGTCTTGACTTATAACACGATGACGTGTAAACGTACGAAAGTGTCCTTTCAAAAACGGGATGAGAGCTCTTCCAGCCATCACTGCTGTGTGCCGCAATGTACAGTGTCTGCCAGCAATTCTTCTGTTAGTTTTTTTACTTTTCCCAAAGACAGTGAATTACATAAACGGTGGGTGATTAACATTCGACGAGTCAACTTTCTTACAACAAACACACGAGTCTGCAGCCGACACTTTCTAAGTGAAGATGTGATAGAGCCTCCGACTCCAGCTGGGCGCAGACGTCTGAAGAAGGGAGCTCTTCCAGTGCTGTTTCAATGGAACAATTTCAGTCTTCCAGCCCCACGGCCCGGAGTTTGGGAAAGGACCGAGCGTCCCAACACAGAAACCATGAATGATCCGTCTGTGGAATTGGACTGTCCTCCTGACCATGACTACTGCAACAGTACTGAACCTGCTGCGCTGGATATGTCCCTTGACCACAATGAAGAACTTAGTGTAGAGATAGCAAGGCTCCGAAATCAAATTGAGGAGATAACTATCAGCAGCAAGTTCTGCTTGGAGCGGTTTGCTGGATCTGATGATGACATCAGGTTTTTCACAAGGTAAATTAAAATGTCCAATGTGTTTAATATATATGCCTATGTATTTGAGCTGTCAACAATGACTAGTATTATTATCTGTTTAAATGTTGCATGTGTGATGTGTGTTGTTGTAAGCTACTGGAAACCTTGAATTTCCCTCGGGATGAGTAAAGTATCTATCTAAAACTATCTAGATCTAGGCTATCTACTAGCGCATTAATTGTATTTTAAAATACTGAGAAGAGCAGTAAGCAAAAGGACTGACGTGTGTGTGGTCCAGTTTCTGACCTTAGTGCCAAATGTTCTAAGATGTTGTACAACTGTCAATAAGGTTGCTAACATGCTAGTATGTATGTGACACAACTGTCTGGTATTGAAATGATACAAAACATTGTTCGTGGTTTATGCCACTTCTGCTCTGTTTCAGTGCACGAAAGTACAGGAGGGACGACAGACATGCCACATTCAGAGTAATGGACAGTCTGATATAGTAATGCAACCAAATGATTGCATATCCCACACCCAGCCACACAGGAACAGTAGCTTTTAACAAGCACAACTGGCTGTGAATCACGCAATGTCATCTGAAATACACAGAAGCATAATTTAATGGGTTTTGAAAGACGAGGGTCTACAGCAGCAGGAAAACTTGTTCTTTCTACTTTTTACTGGTGTAAGCAACTTATCTACTGTCTCGTGTCACTTTTGTGCTTTCTGCATCACTTTCCTGCTGTCTTGCACCACTTAGCTATACTGTCTCCCACCACTTACCTATTGTCTTGTGCCATTTACTTCCCTTCAAACAGTATTGGCAGAGCAGTAGGTGAGTGGTGCAACATTGTAGCCTAGTACCAATAACAACAGTAGAGTGAAGGTTTTGCTCCTAATTCCTCTTAAAAAGTAGAAACATCATGTACAAAAGCAAGGAAGTTGGGCCATATGTTTATAAAGAAAGAAGTAAAGATGACAGGACAGTTTTGAGTAGAACATCAGCAGTTTGAAGAATAGCTGAGTGGAATATGTTACTGTCATTGCAGTCATCAAGTCAGGAAAAAATAGTAATCTCATTATTGTTTACATTTCAAACCAAACTCCAATTTGTTTACAACAGACCCAACAACAAAGCATGGCAATTCCCACTTAGTTACCCTGGTCTGTATTAGGCCACCACTGTTCAGCTATCGTGAAAACCACTAAAGTTCTAAAGTGTTCTCTTAGCAATGGCAATCAAAGATGTGGTAATATTAAACGAATAAAACGTGTTGAACGGAACCTTGAACAAGTTCAACAGAACTTTGAACGTGTCACTTAATCTAGTCCTACTCTCAGCTGGTGTGGTGGCTTTAGTTTCTTCATTGAGCGGTAGCAGTGGGATCTCACAGAGATCTCATTTGTAGCCCTGTTTTTACCTGATACTTTCATAAAAGTACAAACACATGAAGTGAGAGGTATATACACATGATTCAACTTTATTTAAAGCATGATTAACCCGAAGCAGGACGGAGTCATGACTTAAAACCCAAAGCAAGGCTTCTAGCTCAGGCTAGCTAGTGTTAGCATATTACCTTCAAAGTTGCAAAGAAAATAAGAAACGTAAAATTGGAAGCCTTTATCCAGTTTGCTACGTGGTGTCGTACTGGATGTCCGGACGACCCTCCATATATCATTAACAGATACTTTAGGCAACTCCAGCAAACACCTTGTAAACTTCTTCTCTGCCATCATAACGGTCTACTGTCACTGTCTAATATTTTTTTCCGGTAACCGGAAAACCTCAAACTTCCTTACACCAATGCGGAAGTGATGCGTGCATAGAGCCTATTGAAATATTGTACATGTTTAAATGTTTTTTTATTTTGTAAATTGAACTGAACTGAATATCACAAAAATATACAAATTGGCTAGTGTGAGGTGAAAGTATTGACTTTTGTATCTGTGTGAGGGGTGGGATGCCCACCATGCAGCCGCAGTTCCTGCAGTTCTCTGGCTCCACCCACAGCTCCTTGTCTCTGTAGACCACACCGTTGGCACTGCACGTCCTCTCACAGCGGCAGCCCTCCAGCTGGGTCAGCCTGGACTCTGCGTAGTTCAGCTGGACACTCACACACAAGCACGCACACACACAGGCACACACACACACACACACACACAGATAAATACACATCATCATCCATTTAAATATCGCAGCACTATAGTCCAATTCAACCAGTAAGAAGAGTAAGAGGACAAAAAATGCAAAAGCAACCAGCTACACATAGAAATGGACATTGGTGTGTGTTTAGCCCCCAGTGTTTTCTAGTCGTCCTACACTCTAAACAATTCTGGGTTGTTTGGATGACCCAACTGCTCGGTTGCATGCATTGGGTCACTTAGCTGGGATGTTTTCTTTAAAAAGAGCAAGATTGAGTTATTGATGCTGGGTTATTGATGCTGGGTTATTGAGATATGACCCAGCGGCTCAGATCAGAAGATTGAAGGCTGGGCTTAGTCGGAGCGTGGCTTTCAGATTGTTATTTTTGGCCACCCGTGAGAGTAAATGTAATTCCGGTTCATCAGTTATGTTGTATAGTTATTACATGCTAAGGTTGAACACTGACACTTTTGTAGCTTTAATGAGGCTTACACATGTGTATGAGTTCTTTAAGAGCTTTTGCATATCTCAATGTTGGGATAGCTACCATTTTGTTACATTATGTAAATAATAATGTTATTAATTTTATATTAAAATATGTAATGTGCATAAATATTGAAGGGAAATATACATTTGTACTGTACAAAGTTAACATAAACATTTCCTCTCACTGGTGGCCAAAAAAAACTATCTGAAAGCCACGCCCCTAATAGGTCATGTCTCCTGAAAATAAGCTATGGAATACCTTAAAAAAGACACAGCTGCTGGGTGAATACAAACCCAACTGATGGTTGTCTGGGTAATCCAAACAACCCAACATGTTGGGTTATTCATGCGAACCAACTGGCTTGGTCAAAATAACCCACTGTGGGTTCTGTCCAATATTTACCCAGCGCCAACATTTTTTGGAGTGTACCCTCAGCATATACCACACACACACACACACACACACACACACACACACACACACACACACACACACACACACACACACACACACACACACACACACACACACACACACACACACACACCCTCAGTGCTTAAGAGAGGATGTGCTCCATTGATTTAGGCTGGGTCCCAAAAATGGGCCCTTGTCAAAAGTAGTGCACTAAAAAGGGAATATGGTGCCATTTGGGACACAGACACATCTTTTGCATTTATTTATTAGGGATCCCCATTAGATGCAGCCGAGGCAGCAGCTACTCTTCCTGGGGCCCAAACACATTAAGGCATTTACATCACACATAAAACAAAAGATAAAACAGTACATCATATAACATTGTTACATCATATATCTACTATACAAAATGTACAACAATATTACAATGTACGTGTGTGTAGAGTGTGTGTGCTAGCGTGTGTGTGCGTATGCGTGTCTGTGTGTTCTTCACAGTCCCCGCTGTTCCATAAGATGTATTTTTATCTGTTTTTTAAATCTGATTCTACTGCTTGCATCAGTTACCTGATGTGGAATAGAGTCCCATGTAGTCATGGCTCTATGTAGTACAGTGTGCCTCCCATAGTCTGTTCTGGACTTAGGGATTGTGAAGAGACCTCTGGTGGCAGGTATGTTGGGGTATACAGTACATTACCAAGCATTTCACACATATTATCCAGATACTCTGTAGCTCAGCTGGTAGAGCACGGCGCTTGTAACGCTAAGGTAGTGGGTTCGATCCCCGGGACCACCCATACACAAAACAAAAAAATAAATAAAAAATAAATAAATGTATGCACGCATGACTG